>NW_026623134.1:0-621671 GCF_028827265.1 Penicillium atrosanguineum | reverse complement strand
CTCATACAAGTGACTCCAAATCCTGGCGCTAATGCGTACCACACGGTAGCTCTTGACCTAAGTCTTCCCGCGTTTCCTACCTTGCATATGCTGGCTCTCCACTTCCCCGGTTGATGTTCCGGTCAACCTTTTCGTCCTCGTTAGGGCATCGTTGGTGCTCGTGCCAGCTGCTGGCCCCGGCTCCTCTTCGTCTTGTGTGGATCCGAACGGAACAATGTCTGGTGCCAACGCAGCGCTTCAACTTCGGGGTGTTCTCTCTCTATAAGGATAGGATTGGAGAAGTTCGGGGAGATGAGGGGGTCTTCTTGGCCCATCCCAGAATCCCAATCCCATGGCATCGCCAGATTGGATGGCCCGTGAAGTCCGTGCAATGGTTCGATTTTTTATTTTGGTTTTGGCTCCCCGAGAGTTACTAGGTATACGCAATTACTGCAAGTCTCGTACTTTATTACTCCGTAGTCAAAGGAAGGACCTAGTCGATCGCGGGACCTCGTGTCCATCGATCCATCGACGTACATGCGGAGAAAATCATGCGACCTGCAAGCTTTCCTGAAAATATCCTGGCCCTATGGCAACAAACTTCGCGCTCGAGGACGGCAACCTCTGACCGGTTCGTAGGCAAATGGAGGGGACCACTGGGCGTCTCCCAACAGAACAGGGGCCATGCTGGCTCGCGCAGATGAAGTGTGGGGTGATTGGGGATTCGCGAAGCTTGTCGCGATGTGAGAGCTAGGATTGCACCGGGCGGATTGGATGATTGGATGATGGGATGATTGATGCTCCCAGTACTTGAGGATTTGAGTACTTCGAGTCTTGAATACTTGGTACCTGGTACTTGGTACTTGGTTACTTAGAGACTTGGGTACCTCTTTAGACCTCAGGTACTCTCCTTGTATACCGTTTTGTACACGGTACCCTACACTTCTAACTGGGTCCGATCCCGGCACTGATTCGGATTGCGGCTGACCGCTCCTCTGTTCCAAAATTTCCAAGGCTGTCAGCAGGCGCGATTGGTGCCCGTCAAGGTCATTCGATTCTGCGAAATGCCCAAGTGCGATGTGCCGTCGTGGTGGAGTCGGCGGGTTAGGCACACGTTTCACCGCAGCACAGCGTGGTATGCCAACTTGTTTTTTTTTTTTTTTGGTTTAGTTCACGCGACTACGATTTAATTTGGCGAAGTACTTCGCCTCGGGAGTGACGGAAGATCGTTGACAAGATAAAGATGCCTGGCATAATGGCCTTGGCACCATGCCGAACGGTACTGTCTTTCGGCTTGGCATGCCCGATTGAGGAGTGCGGAGCTGCACGGGGGATCTATAATGGGTCTAAATGAGGGTATACCAAGACCGATCTACCGGGCAGGTAGCCAAGAACACCCTGGGGTGATGTGTCTACACCAAAATATCCTCCACCCGGGGAGGCCCGAGGGAGTAATACGTCAGAGCGCCAGAGGTCTCCGCATCAGGAGCAAGGGAAGAACCATTAAATACCAAGCATTCCAGTATGCAGCCGACAACAGTATCCGAAACATGAGGAGAAACCAATGATCGAGGAAGCGCGCACAGCGCGAGAGATTAGTCGGGATTACTATTACTGGGTTCGAGTTTTAGGGCCCCTGCCATGATGGTACTAGTGTGAGTGTAGAGGGTTTAGTCTGGTCGGTCGAAGTGGGACTAGGGTTCAACCAAAGAGGGTTCAGGCACAGGAACAGGCCGCTTTGGGATCCCGTTACCCTCCGTGACGCCAGTCATTCCCTCGGGTAGGGGGTCGTATCGTTGGATTACAGTACCGTTACTGTACCCGACCTCGTGGTCCTGCAATCATCGATTTAAACGAGGATTGGAATGCAGCAAAGCCAGATGGAGAATTCTAGGGATGATCATGGCGGTATGTTCGATCTGATATAGCATATATTGCCGACCGCATCTATGTGAACGACAAAGAGACAATCGATCATTGTGCATGTAAGTAATAAGACGGGTCGACCTGAAAGGGTTTAGCGGACACAAAATGCCTCATAGCTAGTCCACCAACTCGACACACAATGGTCATCACTCCCGCTTTCGTCCACGTCGAGGATCTCTTTGTCTACGTCAGTAACGGATGGATACTGACAACTGTACAGTTTAGACAAAGGGTACTAATTTAAGAAATTAAGAAATGAACAATATGTCATAAAAAAGAACAGTTCACTAGGCGCAGGAACCATATCGTACTGTACAGTAAGCTGCAGGTGGGTCCTTGGAACAAGCGTGGAAGCAGGTTGTGGCGAGCGAGGAAAAAACGAAAATTTAAATGCGGGAAAAAAAAAATTTAAAAAATTCCCCCAAAATGCAAAAAGGAAAATCGACTAACCCAAAACAGCGGTGCCGTCCTCCCGCGTATCGTCACTCACGCCTTTCCCTCTTTCCCCCCCCTCGTGAAGCGGGTTTATACTGCGATCTTCCTCTTCATCCTTTCACCCCCTCCATATTTCCTCATGTTTTAAAACATTCTTCTTCCTTTTTCTTCGACTCTCTCCACTCTCGAACAGCACAGACTTCTTGGCGCTAAGCCTAGAGGTATTCTACAGGCAGACCCTCAAGCCTTTTTCAATAACTATTCCTCTTGGCGACTCCCTCTCGTCATTCTTCTATTTCGGTCTGCCCCCTAGCCATGCGCTTTATATCATGACAAGCGTCCTTAACGGGACTGTGTTATGCCCTCTGGGTCGATCCTGATCGATTTTCGAGAGTTGCGAAGTATACCTGACTTTCGCCACTTCCGATCTTTTCCAACCTCTTTGGTGGGAAACATGGCACAATCCCATGGTGGAGATCGAAATTTCTCATTCCATAACCTCTTGAAGATGTTGCTCTCGTCAAACTCGTCCACTCGCCCGGCGCATGACGACGCCGAGGTCGCGGAGGACTTGGATGAACCTCCTGATCAGCATATACTACACGCCACCTCGATGCATACCGAAGATACTATCGCCTTCACCCGACCCCTCATCGATCGCAAAGAATCCTTGCTCACCCGCGCTCTCAAGAGCAGTCCCGAAATGTCCCCTACCGAACCTCAATCCGCACTTCACGATTCCATCTACAGTTACCGCTCCTACCCCCATAGCAACATGAGTGGCATCTCCACGGCCGAGTTGACAAGTGATGGAGGCATGACCAGTCCGTCTATTGCTAACTCGCCGAGCCCACCCCTCCCCCCCTCAGATGATGGGCAAGGCGCCCAAATCTATGACTGGAAAGAGAGATGCGATGCCCAAGGTCAAGGTTGGGGACTCCAACGAGACCTCAGTTGAAGCCAACCTTGGACGTAAGCGTTGTATCAGCTTCGCCTGTCGCCCCAAGGCCGATTCGAACAACCAGCCCGCTGCGCCACCGGCTCGCCAGCCAAGCCCGTCGACTGTCAAAGTGGCCCCCGAACCCCCGAAACGCAAGTCAACCCTCACATTTGTCTGTCCTGGACGCCAGGCTGCTACCTCTATCCAAAGAGAACGCTCCCCGGGTCGCAAGGCTGCCCTCCGACCCAAGTGCCGTGGCTCTCCCGCTCCCGTTGCTCGCAAGTCATCCCCTGACGCCGCAAACTTCAAACAGAAGGATGTGAAGGAGATTACTGCGATTACTATCCCCAAGGGTGTTCCTACCAGTGGTTTGGGCAAATTTGAGGAATCAGAAGCTACTCGGTTCCATGAGTTTGCTAGCTCCATTGGTGAGGACGACGAGTGGGTGACCAAGTCAACTGAGTACTCTCAAAAGATTACTTTGAATGACTGCATGAAAAAGGAGAACGTCATTCGACGACTTGGCGAAGAGGCCGAGCAGGAAGCCCAGGAGGAAGAAGATGAGGACGACGACATTGAAGGTTTGGCCGATGATGACTCAACCATTCACGACTTTTCCTCGGATGATGGCAATGAGTCTGATAATGAGGCCGGTTTCGCGGAATCTGATGAGAGTGATGATGATGGCTCAGACTACGAGTTCTGGGCTCCTTCGATCACCGTGCCAGAGACCAGCGTTCCCTCTATTGGCATTTTCCCTCCAGTTTTGGAACGTCGTGCCTCCAACACCTCCTTCGACTCGTTGACCGATGATCACCAGCACTGGCTGCCTGCGCCTGTTCAACGGTTGCCCGGCCGTCGTCCTTCTAAGAATCTGCGCATGCGGCCCGGTACCCCCAACCTGCCCGATAGTACCGACTTTGTCTGTGGAACTCTTGATGAGGACCGACCTCTCGAGGCGGCTTATAAGTCCTGCATGGAACAACGGCGTCTTGAGAAGCATGTTCTCATCCCGCAAGACATTGACCCTAGCTTCCCAACCAGCGACCCCGAGGATGAAGAAGACCTAGAAGACCTTTCCGAGGACCTGGACTCTGTTGTTCTGGAGCCCACTCGAGGCCGCATAGAAGGACCGAACAAGGCTTCTTCTCCAAAGCACTCGCCCAAGCGCATGGTATCTCCGGCGCCGCCTCGCCGTGCTGGTCGCACCTCCCCAAAGCGTCTCAAGTCTCCCCCTCCTCGAACCAGAGCTAAATCTCCTCCCCCTCGAGTTCGGGCCAAATCACCTTCTCCACAGAAGTGGACACCATCGGGAGAAATGCCCGTTATCGAGTCGTCCCCAGGCCTTAATATTAGCCACCTGGTTCAACGGCCGCCTATGGTTCGCACTAAGTCGCTGCCTCGGACGCCCAACCCGTTCTTCACCGGCATGCAAAGTGCCCATAACTGGCAGGGAATCCCACCCCTGACAGAATCACCGGAGCGGAACGCTCACGCACATTTGAGCCCCTCCATACTCGAGGACCCGTCGATATTGTTGAGGGCCTCGAAAAGAAGCGCCAGAAACGAAAGGAAAAGTTCTGGCGCCAACACTGCCGCAAAGCTGCCAAAGAGCAGGCGGTACGCCGGCCCATTCCCGGCAAGGGAGCCGAACGGATGAAGGAGCTTGGCCTCGAAGTTGCTGAGAGGTGCAGAGCTTACGGCGTCGGTCAAGACGCCCAGCTCGTCCTATCTGTTTAGGTTACCCATGGACCATTTGATGTCCTAATAATTCCCCCTGGAAACCTTCTGTACATACCTACCTTTTCCCTTTCTTTAGCCCGCTATGGATCCGGGTAACCATTCGCTTTTACATACTTAGCCAATTTTGTGTCATCCACTTGGTTTCTTACATCTCTATATCTTTAATCCCCGGGGGAACCTATCTCTGCATCATTTATTTTACTTTTACCCGTCCCTCTCTGAAGAGACATCCTGTCCTTTCGAATTTGCATGGCTGCGGTGCATATACCCCTTCTCTGGATTTGCTGCATGTGTGGATAAAGTGGGGGATCAATTCTGACCCAAACCAATAACAATATCATTAAACACAAAAACTCAAACACAAATCCAGATTCAAATTCAAATCGCAATTAGTAGAAACAGTATCACTTCTTCTCAATATGTTGTCATGTCACATGACTCGCAGCTGTCACAATGACTTTGGTGGTAACCATCGCTACCTCAAGGCGATGCTCCTCACTCCAACAACTCTCGCCTATGGTAGATCACGTACCTGCCGCGAAAGAACACGATTCGGCATCATTGATATCACTTTCGTCAATATGGGCGAAGCTTTAGACCGTGGACTTGAAGGTTTCCTTCCTGGTGTCCATCGATATCCATACAAAGGAAAAGACGACTTTCCTAATGTTATGAACTATGAGTTGACCCTTCCAGATAGGCGTGAATTCTTCCTCGTTACAAACCTCAGCCAACACACATTCGAAGCGGACTTTTTCAACACCGAAGACAAGCCGTTTTCACACTCGTGGAAAGAATACTTCTATGACTCGCAATTGCTTGTTGTCGAAATGCTACCACGCGTACCACACGAACGAGCCAGTCGCAGATTATCTCAATTTATTATGAGCGTGGCGGATGCGAATGCGCAGCTCTCTCCTGACAACTTGATTATACCCGACGGGACAGCTGCGGTTCAACTTGGCACATCCGCTAAGTGCCCTGATGAATCTTTTCGTCCACTCTATTTCGCACATCAAGCTTTCCCAACTGTGATTGTTGAGACGGCGTTTACTGAGTCTCCGCAAAAGCTTGAGCAAGATGCCCGTCGCTGGGTGACGCAATCGAATGGGCAGGTTACCGTGATTACGGTCCATCTTGAAGAGTCGACGGAACGTATTGTTCTCCAGAGGTGGGTCCTGGCAAATGGTAGCCCTGTTAGGAGACAGGAGACTACCATCACCAATGTACGCGGCGCTAGAAGAAACGAGGGCGCATCTGTTCAGATAACGAATGCACCGTTCATCATCCCTTACCAGGAGCTCCTCGCGCGAGCTCCAAGAAGCAGCAACGACCGAGATATCTCGATCGACGTGATGGCACTGGGTTTGTTGTGCGAACAAGTCTGGGCTTCACAGTAATATTCTTAGTCAGCTCTTCTCACCATGGATTTATTGATGCCTAAGGCAAGAACCTGGATCCCGAAAACAACATCCAACCTGTCTTCTTGCCCTCTTTCCCCTCCATCCACACTGTCGCCTCCCTCTTATCCGCGACCCTCAGCACCCGATTCCCTTTATCCGCGCCTTCTATTCCGTCCTTCTCATTCCTCGATTCCGCCATGTGGCTCATCAACTGGTGTAAGTACCTGATTCTCCCATCTATCCAGCCCAGTCACCCGCATCAAAGCAGCCGAAACAAGGGTTCTGGATTTCAGGTATACTTGCTACGGATGTTATAAGCTATGCGAGTGTCTCTGCTAGCTACCAGACACCCTCAATACCCTTCGGGGCCAACACCGCAGTCTGCGGCTTTGACCCGGGAGTGAAAATATGCCTTTACTTTTACTGATTCCCTTCATCCAGTCTACGATGTTCTCGCCTCGCTCGGCCTGCTCAACAAGCACGCCAAGCTTCTTTTCCTGGGTCTCGATAATGCCGGCAAGACTACCCTGCTGCACATGCTGAAGGTGAGTGGATAGTCAAGACACAATGTGATCAGGGTCTGGACCGAGGTTCCAGACTCGGCGTGCATGGGCGGAATGTACCCGCAGGATCGCATCTCTCTATACCTTTTGAACCATTCGCTGACAAAGTACAATCATAGAATGACCGCGTCGCCGTCCTCTCCCCCACCGCCCACCCTACCTCCGAGGAGCTTGCTATCGGCAACAACCGCTTCACGACCTTCGATCTGGGCGGTCACCAGCAGGGTGAGTCAATTTATACCAGGGATACCGAAGGAGGAAGCTAATAGGCAATTTACCATAGCTCGTCGTCTCTGGAAGGACTACTTCCCCGAAGTCAGCGGTATCGTCTTCCTCGTTGATGCTAAGGACTACGAGCGCTTCTCCGAGTCCAAGGCCGAGCTCGACGCCCTTCTCGCCATGGAAGACCTCGCTAAGGTCCCCTTCCTCGTCCTCGGAAACAAGATCGATCACCCCGACGCCGTGAGTGAGGATGAGCTCCGCCACCAGCTGGGTCTGTACCAGACTACTGGTAAGGGCAAGGTCCCGCTCGAGGGCATCCGTCCCATCGAAATCTTCATGTGCAGTGTTGTCATGAGACAGGGTAAGTCATTCCTCAAATCAAGTTTCATCGGCATTCGCTAATAATTCCCAGGCTACGGCGAGGGTATCCGCTGGTTGTCCCAATACGTCTAATCTAAGCTCGCATAGACTCAGACGATAACACCAGGCCAGACCCAAAATGCCATTCGATTTTGACATACGGAATCAAATTGCTGTCAACCCCTTCTCTGCTTCACTTTGAGTCGCTGTTCTATATCCCTCTCCTTCTATCACCCAATTCTCGATCTATCCTTCTCCCTCCCCTCCATGATGTATCAACTTCCATGCCCTTGATTTCGTCTCGCCCCATTGCTGTTTACTATTTTAACCTGTCGCCTGTTAGCCGGTGCCTTTTCGAATACTCTAGTTCTAAAATTTGGCTCTTATAATTACTCAAATATCTCTCGTTGGATGTAATTGTAACAAGTAAGATCCCATGTGCAGGTTACCTACAGTGGATATTGATCCCCATGATAGGTTGTGATGTGCAAGCTGAGACCGATCTGGTTCTAGTCGATCGGTGGCGTTTTGCCCAACAATGCTGCAGCACGCCTATTCAGGACAGAATTGAGACCAATGATTATTGTCAAAGATCGTGTTAGAGACAGGGTTCCTATGGACTGGTCTGATTGGATGTCTTTTCAAGGTTGATGCTACTCGATCGAGCCCAATCTATGAGTCGAGGATCACTATCTATGAATGCCAGTCTTGTCCCTACACACAAGTAATGGGAACCGGCTTCCTACCGCTCAGCTTCTACACTATGAGTCCGTGAACAGTTAGAATAGACAACACATGCGTTACAATTCAAGACAACCGATAATCAGAAACAAGATAAAGATAAGATAAACCAGGTTCCCCTCCCCCTTTCCAGGATGCCTTAAGTAAACATTCCGTCCAGATGGTAAGAAACAAAGCAGGAAACTTCAGGCGCGTTAGGAAAAAAAAAAGGGTTAAAGAATCAGTCGAAGAAGAGAAGAGGGAGTTCCGCTCTGCATGTTAACAGAGGTCGCGCGTCGGCCAAGAAATGATAGCGGGAGGCGCACGGAGAAGCCCGGATAGAAGAGAAGGGATTAGCGGCGGATGAGAGGTTATAGAGAGGGAGGGTGGCTGCCCCGGCTGGGATGAATCCTCGGTCGTTTATCGCTTCGTCGGTCCGATGAGGGTGGAACTCGTGGTTGGAGGAAAGGGTTGGATGTCATGGGTGTTTGGCGTGACGTGGGGATTGTTGTGAAAAAAATGGCTTATCTCCGCCCGAACCTGCTGCACATGGGGAAGCTCGTATTTGTTCCTTTATTTCTTCTTTTGCTTGCGCGGAGGAGTGGCGGCGGATCCGCCGGAGCTCATGCTCCCGTAAACGTACTTTTGTTTCTTTTCGGCTGGTTTGAGGATCTAAAAAAAGAAAAAGCAGGTTAGACTTGGATGGAGGATGTGGGGAATTCAAGAAGACCACCAACCTGGAAGGAACAGAGCAAGCTCTCGTCGACGCTCATCATCGCACCCGCGTTGTCGAATTCACCGCAGTAGTTGGGTGCGCTGAATAGCGTAACCAGCTGGCGTTTCGAGAAGAACTCGTAACCATCTTCCACGACTTGATGCGCGCGGCATATCAAGTCCATATCGTGTTTCTGGAGGAAGCGCGACACCACGTCGGGGCCGAATGTGAAAGAGACACCGCGATCGTTTTCGCTCCAGCCGGTGATGTCCTTGTCCGGATCGGACCACAGCAGATCGCAGAGAAGACCACAGTCGGGGATCTAAAGAAGTCAGCGAACATGGCCTTCAGCTGAAGGAGTTCTGGCACGAGATCTGGCATGTTTTCATTCCATGCCATGTTCCTCGAATCCAAGACAACCACTGGTGCCAGAGGTGATAATGAAATACAGAATTACTTACATCGGTGGGACGCATAACCCGGCGAATCTGCTCCATCGAGTTCAGATCGGGGCTCAGACCTCCGTGCATGGTGAAAATCTTCTCGTCAATGATGGCCGCGATGGGAAGGCAGTTGAAGCAGTCGGTGAAGGTCTTCCACAGCTTGATGTTGTAGCGGCGCTTGCACTCGTCGTAGAAGCCATAGATACGGTTGATGGAGGCACACTCGTGGTTGCCACGCAGGATGAAGAAGTTCTCGGGGTACTTAATCTTGTAGGCGAGGAGCAGGCAGATAGTCTCGAGGGACTGCTTGCCACGGTCGACATAGTCACCGAGGAAGAGGTAGTTGGCCTCCGGGGGGAATCCACCGTATTCGAAGAGACGCAGGAGATCGTAGTATTGACCGTGGATATCACCGCAGATCTGTAGTGCCCAACTCGTTAGAACGCGCGGCCCGAGAAGTGGTCCGGGCTGGGGGTAAAATCACTAACCTTGATGGGAGCCTCGAGCTCGAGCAGAATAGGCTGCGAGATAAAGATCTCACGGGCCTTGGTGCAGAGGAAGCGGATCTCTGACTCAAGCAGCTGCACCTGCTTTCCAGGGCGGCTACCCCTCACTTCCAGGAGCCGATCGATGATCGAGTCCAGATCAACCTCTTGGTCGGCCATAGTGTGCGAGCTTTAATGAAAAGGGAGAAAGGGGAAACGGAGAAAGGAAAAAGAAAGAGACGAAAAGCACACGCGCGGGAGGGATGACGACTTCCGGGGCGGCGAAGAATTGATGACGAGGTAGTTATGTCCTACATGCATTAACAGTCATTAGCAACGAGTTGAACAATAACAAGGATGCCAGTCCGATTCTCAAATCCCATGAACAGGGTTGGAGGCGAGGGAAAACAGGCGCGTCTCGAGTGGAAATTTTTTTTTTGCCGCCTAGCGTTTTCCTTTGCGTTTCCTGACCCTTCGGGATAGACAATAGAGGCTAGCATAGCGACCGAGATGAAGACTTACCAAGGGGAAAGAACTTCAAGGAGGTCAAAGACTCTAAAATATGAAGGCCTTGCGGCCGCGGCTTTTTTGAGGGGTTTCTGGCAGGAATGCCAGACGGGGTGGACGAGGGAACACTCTGGGTGAGGTTTGAGGGTGACTGGAAGTTGAAATAGAGAGAAAAGCCCCTGAACAAGTCGGGAACGCAGAGACCGAGGGGAGATGGCTTCGACTTCGACTGCGGCTTCGAGGGGACGAAGGGAGGGGGTGAGCGAAGTTTTCCGGGGGTCGGACAAGCAGGAGTGAAAAAAGGAGTAAGGTCAATCAAGAGACGAGGAGACTTTTCACACGGTCGACTGTTCCAGAGATCCAAAAACAACGGGGGACGCGATGAAGCCGGCGTTTGAAGGATGAAGAGAGGAGAGAATCTTGCACAGGGAGAGAAAGCGGGAAGTTCCAGAGTTTGTGTTTGCGGTGTTTGGCTTCCCGTTATAGATCGGCCTGGCTTATTTTGTCACTCCACTATAACTAACGGGTTTGATCTGAAATAATAGCCTGCCTCTAGTCTATTTCTACTCCATCGGCGTATATCCCTTCGTCACTTTTCATCAGTTCAGACGTGGCATGGTCGAGGGGCTGCAGAAAGGCACCTTTTGGAGCCGGTCGAGACCCTCGCGCTTTGTGTCTCATGAGACCGAACGCTAGCAAGAACACAGTCTAGTTGCAGCTCAGATTGGACAAATGAAAGAAGACGTCCTGAGCGACTTTGTCCACATCGCGTCTTGACTTGCTGCAAGTCAAGAGTGGTGTTAGCTCACTTGCTATCTTGGACATCTCGTCCCACTTCATCTGGATACATGAGCACTCGACCTCCTCCTCCTCCATGAACGTTTACCAGAAGTTTTTATCAAACCAAATGTATATGACAAGGCTGGTATTATTTCCGAACTCATCGTGCTATGCACATTCATAGGTTACTCATGGCTCAGAATCACAGACAGGCCGATAAACGCAAAAAAAGAGGGGAATAGAACAGTCAATCCGCCAACGCCAACTCGCAAATCATACAATAAACGCGCTCTAGGAATTTTCTTTCAAAGTGCCTTCCAGAAAGATGACGCGAAAGAAGCGCAGAAACATTTGTTTTGATGCGGAAGCAAAACAGAAGAACGCAAAAGGCCGTAAATGTTCATACATCCAACCCACCATATCTCGTAAGTCATCCAAACGCCGTAAACAATGCAGAGGAGCAGCTCGCGTGGCTTGCTCAAGAAAAATAATTAATCCGAAAGGTGGTGCTTCCTACATGACTGGAGGAGCACAAGAAATAATAGGGCTCGTGGAGAGCGTCGAAACATGCGGCACGTGCCCATGTCCTCTTTAGCCGCTCAGTGCATGGCCTCCGCTCAAAATCGCTTGAGTGTTGGCTCGCACCAGAGGTGCAGTAGGGAGAGCAGAGTGATCAAGGCCTGTCGCAGCCAGCTGTGCGGCCAGATTCTGGGAGTTGTCCCAGGGATGGTCTCCCAGAACATTGAGCCAGTTATCGCCAACTTCCTGTCGGAGGACCTCGAGCTGCTGCCGACACCGCTGCTCATCTAATCCCCAATCTTTTGCCGCGCCAGAGTGCACTATAGTGGGCTGCATCGGAGGTGGACTGGGGGACGTTGGCTGCTTGAGCGGGCTCTGGATGCTGGAAGAGCCGGAATGGATGCTGCTTTCTAGCCTCCATTGGTGTTCAATCGGAGTCACACTTATTGGGTCGATCGGAGCGTGGAGCTGTTGAGTTGGAAGTACCGCAGTCATTGCTGGCTCCGGGTTACCCAAGCCATCGGGGTTGAAAGGGTTATCGACGGAGAGATCGATGATTCTGCGCCGCTGGGTCTTCTTGCGACTTTTAGTGCCCCCTTCGACGTCGTTTCGCTGTGTACTCTTGGGCGACTCACGCTCCTCAACCGGTGCCTTAGGAAGTGGCTTGTCCAGGATATTCGCCTGGGCCGCGGCAGTGGCTTTCTGAATCATAGCAGATTGATCTGCGGCACTTGAGCGCACCACGGGTGTAGCCTCAGGCTCGGCCACACGGTCAGTCAGTTGCTTTCTCTCCGTATAACCTGGACCACGACCATCAATGATGATATCCTCAGCGTACCCGGGAGTTCGACGGAAGAGGTTCATGATCACAACGCGGTACCCGGAATGGGTTTTCACAAATGGGTTTCCAGAGACCCAGATCTCTCGTATTTCAGGGAGACTGGTCAGCCGTGCCATTTCTGTTGGATCCATGAGATTGTTATCGCGCAGGTCTAGTCGCTCCAGAGAAAGCAGTCGCTCAATGCCGGCTAAAGAACGGAGTCGGTTGCCTCGAAGATTGAGCGCAGTGATTGCGGGAAGGGGGTTTCGTGAAATAGAGTGCAAAGACTCGATCATGCAATACGACAAGTTTAGCGCACGAAGGGCCATTAGAGTTGCTAGGCTATCCGGAACCTCGGTGAGAAGATTCGATGAAAGGTCGAGCGAGTTCAGGGTGTTGGCTACAGGAGCAAGGCTTGCGGCGGAGATGGACGTCAGATCATTCTCTGGAAGACCCAAGTGTCGCAAGAACCGCCACTTGGAAGGCGGCAGGACACCGGGAAGAAGGGTCGAGGAGCTGCCAGTGCGATATCCGCCGGAAGTATCGCTCGAGTTCGAACTGCCCGAGCCGGTGCGTCGAATCCGTTGAGACCGGCTGTGACGGTGACCATGCTTGGTGGAGGGTCGGGTAGGTGAGATGCTATCACCTCGTGCACGAAGCTTCGCACCCTCCGATCCAGCTCGTATCATCGGGGTCGACTTGGGGCTGGTGCTGCTTCCGAATGCGGTTTCGCCAACGGGGGAGCCAGGCGCCGAGATGGAATGATCCGGAGCCTGAACAGGCTGCGAGCCAGTGGTGCTAGTCCATCCAAGCGGCGGAGACTGCTGAGACTTGGCTGACCGTCGTCGTCGCTTATCGATATCGTCCAAGACGATGCGCGTCAACAGATCAGCCGGGTCATCCAGATGAGCCCGTTTAATGGACAAGGTGCGCAACTGCTCGGACAGACGGTCCCATCCGTAGAAAGAACGATAGTCTATGTCAATGATCTCTAGGGCGCTCAAATTTTTGAATGAATGCAGCGGCACGGCCGTGTCGAATGGGAACTCCTCATATCCACGGATCAGGCGAGCTCTGTGGTCAGGGGCCAGACGCAAACAGGGGATCTTGGTGAAAGCAGAGTAAAGATACTTCAGGTCCACTTCCAGGGCGAGTCTGGCCTTGTCGGACTTGGTGGCCGCATCTCTGGATCCCATGCCGAAGGAAGACCAGAGTCCGCTCATGCCGGACATGACACTACGAACACTGGATACAGAGTGTATGGAGGCACCATCTCCCTTGGACCGCTGGGGCTTATTCAGGAAAGAAACGTAGGATTGCGATGCCTCGGTGTGGATATTCTCCAATCGGACGTTCATAGGACCCACGGCAATGGACAGTTCCTCGAAGCGCGAAAGCAGATAAAAGAGGTGGTGAGGAGTCAGGGTGAGCTTGGCGGGCTTGATATTCTGCGAGGTGAACTTCAATGGCCCGAAGGACAGAGCGGACGCCAATGATAGAGAGGAGGAGAAAGAGCTCGAGGGGGTGAGGGAGGGCGATTGGGGGGTCGCGACATTCTTGAACTGACGGCGAAGCTGAAGGGCATTCGCAAGCGCTTTTTCATGAGTACGGACGAAGCTGGCCAAATTCTAGGAACGTAACGAGTATAAGTTTTGATCTGATCTAATCTCGTGTACTCGACATTTGGCGCCGGGGGGGGGGGGGGGGTGGGGGAAGGACCCCAGGTCGAGAAAGAAACTTCGACTCACCTTGATGAAGAGTTGTCCATCTTCAGTGTTGAGCTTCTCCATGACGAGAGCAAGGGATTTTCAGCTAGGCAGGATCCCAGCCAGGAGAAGTCTGAAGACGAACACTCAGATGCTGTCAGGGAGGGTCGACATTGTGCCGCGACCTTGAGATCGATGTAGAAGGTCGAGGTCTAGGGAGGTCAGCGCGGATGGATCTGGGGACAGGGGGGAGGGGTCACCAACGTGGGAAAGGGAGTTGACAGGTCCGACTCCGATGGGACAGGTGCAGGGTAAAAGGGTGAAGGGGGAAAGGTGAAAAGACGAGAGGTTTGGTGGCACGGGGTAACCGCTAAATAAGAATGGCGTCTGATGATCGAGATAACAATACCACGAAAACATAAAATACTACGGGAGTTTGGTTACCTTGAGTAACATCTTGTCGGGTATTTGGAGTATTTTTATTTCTCTTTCGAGTGTGTCAATCATAACCATAAACTCACGATGAACGGTCTGATCGCTATCTAATTTCCTTTTATGCTTCGGCCCCCTCCCTCACATAACAATCCCCGAACTTTGACGGTTTTCATTTTTCTCGATTTTTTGGTATCAATGAGGGACGATACCAGCCGATCCGGAGCCAGAAAAGATTGCTAATTTCCTCCTGCAGCTATCGTGCCTACTAGCCCGAGTTGGAGTGGCGAAGGCGCCATGGAGGGGTCAGCCTTTTAGCTTCACAGCGTCTATCAGACCCTTCGGTTGGATGGACCGACGGAATTAGGGGGGTGTGGGAATGTGTGCCAGTGATGGGTTGATCTACCTGCACGGCTGGAAACCGTGGTGGAAACTACGGATGGGGCCTTCTGAGTCGATCTTCGCGAGCAAGGATCCTAGGTCTATCACGCCGCTGTGGATCCGCTCCGAAAACGTTCTCCTCCCCGATCGACAGTGGGAACAAAAGATTGGAAAAGGACTGCGTAGAATCCATATAGCACTGCAGATTTGGACCACACCATGCACAAATCTCCATCCCAATGACGATGTTAGCTCGGGAATGCCGTGTTGTTTGGTTGCCCTGTGCTTCTTTTTCTTTTTTTTTTTTTGCCTGGCCCGCTTTTTTTTTTCTCCTAGTGCAAAGCCCGGCTGCCGTGTTCCCGAATTGTCCTTCCGAGGTCATCTGCATACATCCAACTTCAGCCGCGTAATTGGTAGCGAGGCGCATGCACCATCGGAATGATCATTATGGAAATTAAGAAGTCTAAATGGAGAAGAGACAGGCGAGCGAGCCGTTTGGCGCTGAGCGGGAGACTCTATGAACCACTGAGGGGCCAGGGTGGAGGCGCACATCCTTGGATTACGCTATCGGGCAGTCAGCCCGCACTGACATCTGACATTCCATGGTGGAGATCATCCCGATTGTTTTTTGGGGAGATGTATACGGATTGCCAAAATGACATCAAACCTTCCCATCTCCCACTTGTCCACTATGAGCCTGTATATAGACATTCCATCGAATGACTCCCCCGCCGTCAGCCACACCGCTCCCACATTCCCGGCCCGAATGGAGACGGAGGACACCGAGCCATGGTTCACTACCATCCCTTCCCCGTTTCATATACAATGTGCCCAATATACGGTGTATAGTTGGACGCCTCGCTGGTCCGGCGCGTTTCACTTCACCCGCCTACATAATACAGATTACAGAATACAGAATACAGGATATCTCAAGAGTACAAAGGACTTCGCTGCCTTCGATTCGCCTTGTTTGCTCGGGAATGGGATGCGCGGGGTACTTGTCTTTCTCGCATTCCTAACGCTCGGTTCAACCTCAGATCCCAGCTGCAGAGCACACCTGCAGTTGCAAGGAGTTCGCAGCCACCTTGCTCCACCCAAATCTTGTGTTCCCCGGGTTCTCAGCTCGCCATAAACACTAACTGGAATCGCGAAACTTCCCTGGCACCACTGGAATGCGGGCGCACATGGGCGATTGCGACAATTGCAACGATAATCAAGGGCGTAGTACACCTGATGCGCCTATCGAGGGAATCAGCCCCGCCTCCCTTAGGCTAGTACGTACACAGAAGGAGTACGGGACACGAAGTACCGCCCTCGGGCGTAGGCCGGGACCCACTGATCCAGCACGAGTATGTATGTATACATACGATGATATCGTGGGCGGCTTGCCTATTGGGTGAGACACACGGTCATTTGCAGATGCGCCAAGACTGCCCGTGGCTCGCTGAATCGCGTCTTGATTGTTTTTGTTTTTTTCTGCCCCGTCGGGAAGTACTCGCTGCGGGTCCTTTCACCGGCGACGCCACAGTCTTAGTTCAGTGAGATTCGGACTCGGCGATCTGCATATGACTGCATCGGGAAATCTAAGCGGCCGAATTGGTTCA
The DNA here is from genome assembly GCF_028827265.1 of Penicillium atrosanguineum. Lineage (NCBI taxonomy): Eukaryota > Fungi > Ascomycota > Eurotiomycetes > Eurotiales > Aspergillaceae > Penicillium > Penicillium atrosanguineum. The sequence goes on along the minus strand of NW_026623134.1, from coordinate 604,988 downwards.
ATCCGTCGTGATATGATGCTAGGGTCCTCTATTTTTACGGGATGGTTGTCGTAGACGGGATCGCAGAATCAACTAAAGCAACTCTAAAAAAAGGAGGGGGAGAGCGGCTATCGCGCAACGCAAACAACTCCCTAGGTTCGTTCAGCCGAGATCCAAAAGCCAAATCTGACCAGTCTCTAGATAGCCAGCGGAGGTGGAGGAATTTCAAGTTTGAAAGGACATCGAAAGCGAGAGTGGTAATGTTTGCTTCTTCGTCTTCGTGAACAGATGTGGATGCGTCGAGTCCTTGGAGGGGCGGATCAGCATGATCAGCGTCCAGGTCCGCTGATGACCAACTGGAAAAGCAGTACGGGATACGCCAGAAGAGCCTAATTAGTGACCAATGACGCCCTGCTGCACATCATCTGCGATGCCAGTCACCTGACTGGAGGGGCATTGTCTTCCGTCCAATTTAATCACCGAATTCGTCCGTTTTTCTGCATCGTCCGATGTCGCGTCTCCAATCCTGGCCTGCGGCTAGCGAAACGACTGTCCCTCCGTCATCAGCCCATAGGCTGCATTCCTGTACCTCCCATCTCAACTGCGACAGAGCTAATAAACTCTCCCTGCCCACCAATCACCAACCAGTACCAACTTTTGCCTCGAGATCTGAACGGCCTCGCATCTAGCGGTGAGCCCTGCCGTGCTCACCTCCTGGAGCTTGGAGAGCATTCGCTACCAAAATGTTCCTGCGATGACCCCGCCAGCCGAGTTATCTAGCGCCTTGGAGGGGTACATTTCGGAGAATTGATGATATGAATGGTCCAAGGGCGGCATACCATGATACATATCTCGTATGCGCTTTGCATTATCGGGGTCACGAATGTTACATAAAGCTAATCGAGAAAACTCTGCGTGGCGTGTGTGCAAATATTTGTCGCGGTACCCAATGCCTGCCGTTGATAGTAGTACCGTAGGTAGATTCTCATAATTAGGATTTAGTAAGGGAGTGATTGATAGATAATGGATTAGAGACAGGTCTCCACGGGTTCCAATTTTCACGCTGATATGGTACTGCCAGCTGTCACCGCTCAAGCCCACCACGTTGTGGCTGATGCGGTGGCTGATGCCATATCCGGTGGGGTACACGTGATGCTGACGTCGTGAGCTTCCCCAGTCGGATCCAAGCTGTTCCTGTCTTCTTGTACACTATGCATTGAAAGATGCCTACCGAGGAAAAGGCTGCACATGATGACCGCTACGATCCGGCTGGTCTCCCGGACTATGACTGTGACTTTATCGATCCGGACGACCTGCACCGTTTCGAAAAAGCGCTGAACGCTCCCGAAGCTTCTCCATTGGTAGCCATCAACGACTGGCGCCCGATCAACCAACGCGTCCGCAAGACTCGAGGGCGTCGGAAAGCCCCGAAACGAAGCAAGGACGAGACGAGAGAAGGCGTGCTATACACCGTCCTGAAATGGCCGCTGCTGTTTACCGTGTTCACTTATATTGGCATCCTGGGCTGTGGCTATGTCCTGGTGCGTGTGTATATCTTCTTGTATGAGCAGTGGGTCACATGGCGGGGCAAGAGACAACGACTCCGTCTGTCACTGTCAGCTCAGAGAAATTACCCGGACTGGTTGAAGGCGGCACAGGCGTTGGATGCTCATCTCGGGAATGAGAAGTGGAAAAAGGTCGACGAATATGCCTACTATGACCACCTCACGATAATGAAAGTGGTAACACAACTGAAGAGCGCGAGGGAAGGTGCCCAGCGGGAGATCCAGAGCGGCGGGACCAGTGACAATGAGATGTCTGCCTTGGAAGAGCTACGGTCTCTCTTAGAGGCTTGCGTCAAGAACAACTTTGCTGGAGTGGAGAACCCCCGGATGTACAGCGAAGCTTATTCTGGAACTAAGGATCTGGCTCAGGAGTACATCGATGAGGTGCATGCCTGCATCCAGTTGATCCTGGACAGTAAGCAGATGGATCGGGAGACCAAATATCAGCATTTCAAACACCTCGATACCAATTTCGGACGCACGGCACTTTGCCTCTCGGGTGGAGCGACCTTTGCTTACTACCATTTCGGGGTTGTCAAGGCGTTGCTAGATAATGGCGTCTTACCGGAGATCATCACGGGAACGTCAGGCGGAGCACTAGTGGCCGGCCTTGTGGCAACCCGAACCGATGAGGAGCTGAAGCAGCTGCTCGTTCCAGCCCTAGCACACCGGATCCGCGCTTGTCATGAAGGGTTCGCAACGTGGATGCTCCGTTGGTGGAGAACGGGCGCTCGGTTCGATACACTGGACTGGGCCAAGCAGTGCAGCTGGTTCTGTAGAGGTTCAACTACTTTTCGAGAGGCCTATGAACGAACTGGACGTATCTTGAATGTCTCCTGCGTACCCTCGGACCCTCACTCGCCCTCTATCTTGGCCAACTACCTGACATGCCCGGATTGCGTCATCTGGAGCGCCGTGCTTGCTTCCGCTGCCGTCCCTGGCATTCTGAACCCGGTCGTATTGATGACCAAGAAGCGTGACGGTACGCTGAAGCCTTACTCGTTCGGTCACAAGTGGAAAGATGGCAGTCTGCGAACGGACATCCCGATCAAGGCCTTGAACTTGCATTTCAATGTGAATTTTACGATTGTGTCTCAGGTAAGAAACTCCCCATTTTGGGGTATTTCCCCTCCGCTAACGCTTATTTAGGTCAACCCTCACGTGAATTTGTTCTTTTTCAGCTCCCGGGGAACTGTGGGGCGACCAGTCACCCACCGCAAGGGCCGGGGCTGGCGCGGCGGATTCCTGGGCACTGCCATCGAACAGTATATCAAACTCGACTTGAACAAATGGCTCCGTGTCCTCCGTCACCTGGAATTACTACCTCGACCACTGGGTCAAGATTGGAGCGAGATTTGGCTACAGAAATTCAGTGGCACTATCACGATCTGGCCAAAGAGCGTTCCATCCGACTTCTACCATATTCTTTCGGATCCGAGCCCAGAACGACTTGCACGTATGATCCACATGGGTCAGCAAAGCGCTTTCCCCAAAATCCAATTTATTAAGAATCGGCTAAAAATTGAGAATGCCATCATGAGAGGCCTGCAGCAATGCTCCGCCACTGGAGGACGTTCTCTCTCCCCGATTCTATCCCGTCGGCTCCACAACTCGGAAAACGAGGACGTGATGGAGCGGCGATTGGATGAAAGTTTACCAGAACGTGACGAGTCAAGCTATAAGCATGAGTCGCCTTACGTCGACTTCTCCGATAGCATGTCCCAATCAACCTTCTCCACCTCCTCACGCCCTCAGACCCCCACTTCTCGAAGGGGTAGCGTGGTAGAGGAAATACAACGCCAGTCCGCCGTCTTCTTTGACGATTCTGACCTCTATGGCGACGAAGACGCCATAGATACCTGAGTCTTTTGCGGCGGCTTAAGCGCCTCGGCGACCGGAACTCAACATACACATGACGTTGAGCGAATTTGTTCTATTTTCAGTCACTTGCAGCTCCATTCTCCGTCCATTTTCCTCCCTTCCGACGCCATATTCGATATGACAGGCGGCTCTTGCCGATCCCTCTGTCTCGAGCGGAGACTCTCGGCCCCCGCTCACCTTACAACCCCATCACAGCCGCTCTTTGACTCTTTTGCCTTTCACCCCGCACTCTGCGAGATCCTTCATTCGCATGCCAAGGAGTTTTGTTTCTTAGCCTGGATACATGGGTATCGCTTGACTTTTGACTTTTGCCTTTTGCCTTTTGCCTTTTTTTTTCTTTAAATTTTGCGTTTTACTCATCCCCGGTCTTATTACGACACTGAGGACTGCTAACTGCTTTTTGGCTACATTGCATTGCAGAGTGTTTTGTATTATACTTTAGCTTCATGATTGTACGACTATAACATATTCTCGGGCAAATCCTTTGCTTGCATTCTGAACCGCTCTTAACTACGTGTGCTTTCGCTCGTCATTGTACATGTTCATTCAACGGGCGGGGCTGATCCTCACGCCTGCAACACGATGACATCAGCTTCCGATGGTGTGGCAGGGAGTCGACATCAGATTAAACCGGGGCCGCTAATGCAGTCTGATATGTGGGATGCCGTCATTCATATATGGACGGCGATCTTAGGCGGCGTTTTATTGCAGGTTAAGCGTTCCTATTCTGGGTGAGTTGATGCCAACCTTGGAATGTTGGAGGCTACTTAGTCAGTCTACGCTGTTTGATCTATCCATTACTGCGTATCCCGAGTGCCCTTTTTAAAAGTTGCCCTGGGTGAGCTCTATGCACCTGCAACCTTCAAACCCTGGAAGCAATTTTTTTTGTCCAGATTGGCCACCAGTATATGAAACTTGGCGTTGAAGAATGACATGCATGCTCTGATTGATTCTGTTATTTCTGGGAAGGTTCTATATCTCGAAGTCACTGAAACTCCTGCTTAGGTGGTTGCTAAAGCCAATCAATACGTACGGGATCATGAACTACGCCAGAGCACTGTGTATCAGGAATTATAAAAAGGTGGCGTGCGCAACTTTAAGAGAGAGATTATTCTTATGTGTAGTGATGAAGGAATGGGTGTATGTCGTCATGTGGTCTTAAACCAGGGCCATTTCAATACTGAAGCGGGATTCAAGAAGCGCGAGAAGGCACTTCATCCCACTTTCCGGGCATGATAGGAAGGCTCCTTGAGTTCTTTGTGTTGCCGAAGCCAAGGGAATGGAGCTTTTTCATTTTGCTCTGGTGTATGGTCTTCGCAGGACACCAAACATGTTTCTAGTTGTTGGTGCAAGAAAGATTGAACATTTGAACGGTTTCTTGCCTGCTCTCAAGATCTCTCTCACACGCAAAGCCCGCTTATACCTTCAACTCGGGATTCCCACGTACATTTCTCAGTGGCACACTATTCGAGGGTTGCCCTCAAGATGCCTATAGCCTAGAGGATGCGTGGTTAACAAAGGTACTTGAGGACTTTGACTGGGTGGAAAGTCCGAAACCGATTCTTCCGGACAAAGGTGATGCTTGCCGTGGCTTGTATCAACATGTTTAGCTCGCAACAAAATTATTTTCTCTAATTCCTTGGATGAACACTAAAAGATACGGGCTAGAAAAGTAAGAAACTATTAATCTTTAGAAATGCCCTGATCACTCTATCCTGGAAAATTTCCAAGGTTGTCATAGACTGGTGTTGAGTCCTGGAGGATTTATGTGGAAAAACATGCCTCTTCCTGCCATCTCATAATGTACTCCGATTTTCCATGATCTGTCTCGTCATGGGCCTCGATCGAATGTTGAATCAGATAGAGGCTTGATGGATTCTGATTCTGATCGAGCATACATGAACTAGCATCATTGGTCTAGTGGTAGAATTCGTCGTTGCCATCGACGAGGCCCGTGTTCGATTCACGGATGATGCAAAGCAATTATTTTTGCCTTTTTGTTTTTCACCCCACATTTACGCCATTATCATTAGTTATGTTCTATCCAGAATATTGTTCAATGGCCTTTTATAGTTGCTCCCCAACTCATCAAAGCTCCATTGGCAATGTCCGTGGATATATTCAGAATTGGCCGGCTCATGCTAGCTAGGGGTCTCCCCTCGTACTACTTGGTAACACACCATACTTCATAGATAAACCTAAATTTAGACAATAGAGCGAAGCTTGCCGGCAAATCGCCCTTGCGGCTGACAGATCCGCGTATAATAATTCATTCAGCGCGAAGCTGCCGATGAATGTGTTTACAGCAGCGTAATGGGCCCGGTCTATGTTTCATAGGCTCTACTAGGATTGAAGCCTTTCCATCTGATAGCAAGGCTAATTCAAGAAAGCTTTTTTTCTTCTCTTTTTCCTTTCTCAAAAGCCAACATTGAATTGAATATCATTGTCGAAAGTATCATACACATTATTAGCATAACTATACAAACACCGAAGTCAAGCCTTCAGAGCTAGATTCGTTTCAAATGACAAGCCACCTGTCGGTCACCTCCTTTGCAAGCTTTGCATTGCCAGCAAGTACATGCAGAGTTTGCAGAGCAAAAGCAGCTTCGTGAGAGGAATTCTCAACAAATTGACTGGACGGGGCCTGGTCTGCTTCGCCCATCACCACATCGTTGCCATCCGTTTCTTGTTGGGCATTTCTCTGGATATCATCGCCCAGCTTGAGCACCTTGTTGTATGCCTCAACGGCCAGATGAGTCAACCCAAGGCCATGGTACACACGCGCAAAATTAAACTCCATCTCCTGGCGCTCTTGAAGAAGTGACCCGGGCTTTTCTCGGACGAGGCGATATTCATCCATGAAAGAGAGGCCCTGCATGATAAGGAAATGCCGGTTCTCAGATTGTCGCTTGAAAGAGTGATTGATGTAAGAAAGAGCAATGGAGAGAAGAACACCGGGGTTCTGGTCATCCAAGGCGTATGCACGGAAGAAGTAATTTAGAGCAGGGTAGAAACTGCCTCCGGAGTAAAGCATGTGGCCGTAAAGAACAAGCAGAGCGGAATCCAGTTCTCCTGCGGGGATGGGCTCGCCCTTTTCGTCACGAGTCGAAAGAGAGGCACGCTCCTTCCAGATAGAATTTCGGGTATGGTTGGGCCGGCCGCAAGATTCTGGTAGAGTGTAATCCATCGCCTTGATCTGGCGTAACATAAATTTCATGCTGGCGGAATTATTGAAGATTGTCTTCCTTCGATTGTTTGAAAAGCTGCTCAGCATCGCAAAGATCCGATACGTGTCGGTAATAAATTGGTACTCCTTAACGAACCAACGAGCCTGGTCTAGGAGAGTTTCTTCATCGTGGGCTCGGATTGCACAAGCTGCGGAGGAATTAGCTTAGCTAATTCTTGCCAAAACTACGGTAGAGAGGACTCACTGAACCAGCAAACATGGACCAACTGCTTTTTGGCTTTGACATTGTGCCAAATATTGGCATGGTCGGCAGCTTCGAGAGTTTCATATGCTTCTTCATGCTCACCCTGATCAGTCACAAGGAGAGCATACTGAAGGAAGATATCAAGCCATTCATCGAAAGAAATTCCATGGTAATCGGTCGGGACAATGTCATTTAAAGGTTCCTCGGCCGATTCACCTGCACAGTGGTGTCAGTTCAAAGCCGATTCAAAAACATTTGAGCGTGACCTACCCCCCATGGACTTCTGCAAGCGCCCTGCCATCTCTTCCATTTCGCTCATCATGGTCATATCTTTGCCTTTGCTGGATTTTCGTTGTGCGTCGCTCGTATATCCTCGGAATTCCATTGTGCGCGCGATAGGATAGAAACTGCGATTGGATTTAAAGTCACGCAGCAGCGCATCGGCAATGTCAAGCCAGTCCTCAATGGCTTCTGTGTCTCCTTCCTTGATGAGTGGCTCCAGTTGCTGCATCTTGCTGTACAGGAACTGTATATTCTCCGTTCGATTGCCTTCTCCGTCAAGTGACCTTCTCCGGCCGCCGGCTGCTGCTGCCGTGAATGCAAGTCCATCAGTAGGTCTGGGTGCAATCGATCTAGGGGCTACAGCCCCAGTCCTGAACTCATCGGCCAACTGCTCAAGCCTATTGTCCTTTCTTCGTCGGCGGGTTCTGGTTTCCTGACGCCCAATGAGAACGGCCTCGTTAACAAACCTGAAGGCCTGCTCGCTCATTCCGAGGCTTTCATAGAGTTTCGCAAGCTCCACGCGCGATTCCATATTCTTTGAATCATGCTCGGCAACAGTAAGGTAGCAAGTCTCTGCATCCTCCACTTTACCCAGCTGTGTGTAACAATCAGCCATGGCCATGAAATAGCTGATGTCTGCATATTCAGTAGTTTCTTGAATTGGGGTATAGAAGCGGAGCGCTTCGTCGAGCAATCCAAATTCCTTCAAAGCATCTGCGACCTCGCGGAATAGGTCACCATAATCAAAGATCCGGGCCCCTTCTGCAGTATCGTCTGGGTTCAGCCATTCAAAGTGGTGCTACGAGAGGGTCAGTAAGATGCTAGCGAATGCTGACAATACGACGAAAGTTACCAGAGCTTCATTGTGATTTCTTTCGCCCATCTTCAGGCGGAACAAGCCCATCTTGATTCGAAGCTCAAGCGGAAGCCCAAGACCGTAGACATCCCGAGGCCACTGGCCTGGGATGAACCCATCAGTCTTGATACGACGAGGTGAGTCTTCCGGGTCCCATTCCCGGTCATCATCCTCGAAATCATCCCACATCTCATCATCCTTGCGGCCGAGAAGCCATCTTCCAAGTGCTTTGAGAGCATGGAGCCCCTCATCGGGTTGGCCAATGTAGCCGAAAAGCTCAGCGTAGATGTTGACATCAGACCAGCCAAAATCACGGACTGTCTCTGGGTCGCGCGTCAGATAGTAGTCAACACTTTCTGTCCAATGCTCGATTGCCCTTGGCACGTCATTCAGGTCAATGTAGATTTCTGCCAAGGATCGAAGGGCCTTGGGACTGTTTGGCTGGTCCTTCAGAATCCGCTCGTACTCGGCAGCGGCGCGACCGTTGTATCCGAGCTCGCGATAGACTGCCGCCCTCTGATATCGGACATTATAGCTCTTGGGACTAATTTCGATCACGCGACTGTAGCAATAGATCACGTCGTTCAGAGCGCTTTGCCGATCTTCACCTGCACGCTCCAAGAGAAGCCGAGCAACCTTCATCCACACGGAAGGAACTTTTGGTCGTGTATGCGCACCGTTCCACAGAGCCGCCAGGGCTTTGTCTTTTTGGCCTTGAGCGAGAAAAATCTCCGACAGCAACGAATGAGCCGTAAACATCTCCGGGTTGACTTGGATAGCTTGCATCACCAGCTCGGTGGCACGCTCGTAATTGCCATCAATGAAGGCTTCAGTGGCCCCGGAATGATACATCTTGAATTCCGGACCAGGTTCCAGCGGCTTCCGGGGGCCTCTCTTGATGCCCTTACCACCGCGTGCGCCCCAACGGCCAGAGAAGCGGCCTCCACCTCGCCGGCGACGCCGCCGCGCCCCAGCTGAATCTTCATCATCGTCTTCAAGAGGTTCATCGTCTTCCTCTTCCCCGCTGGTATCGCCGTCAGTATCAACATGGCATTCGCGTGGACAGAAATGCGTACCTGTCATTATCTTCCTCTGTGTAGACAAATTCAGAATCGTCATCCTCTCCAGTCAGATCCGGAGGTCGGACTTGGCTCTCTTCTGATAGCTCATCGGCCGAGTAATCTTGCTGGGCTTCGGATTCTGGTTCTGGTTCGTTTTGAGGCAATGTCCCTCCATACAAACGAGGGTCAATCACCGATGTTACAAGATGATCGGTGGCTGATTGTTGGCCCTGCCATGGGTAGTGTAGAGTCTCATCGATATCGGGGTATGCAGATCCCTCCGCCACCGAGGACGTGTCCATGGGGAAATCCCAGTCTGCCATGATGACAAGCCGGGGTCGACAGGATCAATCAGATCAAGAAGAGTCAAAGCACTTATCAGTAAAGAGCGCAACAGCAGTCGACGATCATCAATCGGGGTTTATTTGCGTGACGAACCAGCCCGCTGGGACCATGGCCCAGACCGTCTTCGGCGAGAGACAAGAAGTGCGTTTCAGATGCAGCCCCGGTTAATCCATAGTAGCAGCTCCACAAATAGAATTGATGAATCGAATCCAGCTTGGAAATAGGAACAGATAGTAGATAGAGGTTAAGGGTGGAATGTCGTGGTCGAATTCACCTTCATTCCCGGAACCCGTGACCCTGAAACAGAAAAGCCTCTTCGCGGCCGCACTTGCTCTTCTCTCTTCCCCCTCCAACTTCCACCACCCTACCCTCCCCCTTTTCCTTTCTTCTAGGGGATCCTCTCGGCTTGTTGTGTTTGACACACTATTGCCTTCAGGTCCTGACTTTCCTTCGTTCGGGTCTTATACGTCGCCTCCCCCTCGTCCTCGAGTCTTTGTCGAAATTCGAGGTGCAGCCACTGGACTGGTCTGTGCCTTCGTTGACGCCTAAACTCGAGATTCTAGGCCTCGCTGTGTTGTCTGACACCGAATCTTACCCAGGTCCTTTGGTCAGGTTTTTTTTGCTTCTATTTTATTACGCAAACTCAGCAGGTGCTGCAGGTGTTTTGCAGTAATCTTTTCATCCACTGTATTTACTATTCGCCTTTCACTTATCTTGCCTTTGAACCATGGCCAGCCATATCATCGGCAACCGCAACAGCACACCGGAGGCTGCCCCGAACTCCACCCTGCGTCCTCCCTCGTCCGCTCGCAATCTCGGTTCGCACCAACTGCGAGCGTCCGCTGACATGTCCGGATTCCCCTCCCCGCTGTCCTCCCGCAGCATGCGTCCCTCATCAGAGGTTTTCTTCAGCCAGCAGACTCAAGGTCAGAACAGTACGGAGGATGCAATGGATCGGGCAGCTCAGCAGTGGCTGGCGGATATCGATCAGTACGAAACAACGCTGGAGGAGATGGCAGCCGCTACGCTCGACCAGGACTTCAAGGATGAGCTCAGTGCCATCGAGCAATGGTTCCGTGTCCTGAGCGAGGCGGAGCGGACCGCGGCTCTGTATGCTCTGTTGCAGCAGACAACCCAGGTGCAGATTCGATTCTTCATTCAGGTGTTGCAACAGATGTCCCAAGGCCACCCTATGTCGGGGCTTCTTTCCCCGGCCAACTTTGGCGAAAAGGGTATGCCATTTGATTTTTTTTGTTTGTATCAACGATTTCAACTAACGTAATTTCGGCGATTAGATGCCATGTCAAGCCGCTTGAGCGATGCCATGTCGAAACTTAACATGGACAGCTCACGGAGTTCTTTGGGCCGGCCCCCACCATCCCCAGGAGCTAAGCGCAACTCGGGACTCGATTCCTCTACAATTAATGCGATGTTCCCTGATGCCGCCGCTGCGATTGCGAAGAAGAAGGCAGAATTCACTCAACAGACCGGCAATGCCCCTCCCTCGAACCGCAACAGCGCTGTCTTCGACCGTACCTCTTTCGTTGCTCCCACGATCTCGGCTCCCGATAATAGCGATCTGGGCCAACCTCCCGCGTCTCCATGGGCTCAGCGCGGTGGCCTTTCGGACACTCAGCCTCCCATTGCCCGGCCCAAGTCTTCCTCGGGTCATCATCCTATGGGCCAATTCACTCAGTCGTCCTCTGGTATGCGCTCCCCTCTCCCTCAGACGGCTACGATGCCGGCTCCCGACATTGAACCTCCGCTTCTCTCTCCGTACAATGTTGGAAACCACAGCTGGGCTTCGATGACCAACACCCCAATGACCGCCACCTTTGGTCAGCAACAAAACAACCAGAACACCCAGGCGGACATGGTTGCCAATGCAACCGCGATGAAGCTGGCAGCTTTGTCTACGGTAAACAACCGCATTGCGCTGGATGATGCTCGGAAGTATCGCCGTGCCCGCTCCAACGATGGCCACGGCAAGAACTCGGCTGGGAATCCCACCCTTTCCCAGGGTCTGGCTAGCCCAGGCCTGTCCGGATCCATGGCCGGCCAGCTGTTGAATGCTCAGCAACTTGCCGCTCTGCAGGCTCAGCAGCAGGCAGCCATGGTGGGTCGGCGATCTCGCCCGGCGTCTCCCGGCATTGCCATGCAAGGAGGCGGACTCGGCCCCATGGGCTTCACCTCCCCGCAGAACAACGGGTTCCTGGCCGCGTACGACCCGAACAACTCGCTGATGGGCAACGGACTGAGTTCGCTGGGCATCAGCCAGTTCGGTCTCGGTGGTGAAGGCTACCTGTCCGACCACTCGGAAGTCACTCGTGGACGTTCGCCGCGTGGTCGCCGTGGAAGCTCTAAGCCTCCGGAGGATCCCACCGACCCGGCTCTTCTGAAGGACATCCCCAGCTGGCTGCGATCCCTTCGTTTGCACAAGTATACCGACCACTTGAAGGACCTCCAGTGGACGGAGCTGGTTGAACTGGACGACAAGGCCCTGGAGGACCGCGGAGTCAATGCACTGGGTGCACGGAACAAGATGCTAAAGGTAAGTTATTTGCACTATTTCGAATCATTTCATTTTTTAACAATATTGTCAGGTCTTCGAGCAGGTTAGAGAAGCTCGTGCCGATGGCAAGCTCGAGCATCTTCCTTGATCTTGATCTCGTCTGCATGAGAGCATGGCATGTCGAGCTGGTTCTCCGAATCAGCGAATCCACTGCCCAAGCGATTTCATGGAATTGAATCATTTTCAATTTCCACTTATCATGTGTGATTTGGTTTTATTTATTTTTCATTTTCATCTTTCTTCCTCATTCGTTCTGTGATCTTTGTTCACCTTAATACGATGGATGTGGGATTCGACATGTATCAAACGCAGTGATGTCAAGAAACGGATTCATGAGGAGGCGACTTCGGGCTGCTGAACATTGAAAAGGGTTAATCGTAGATATGAACAATTATGTCCCCATTGCAAAATACATCCTGCTTTGTAATTTTCTCATGCATATCTAGACGGTGTCTTCAGCTTAAGGTCGCACCTGCTCGAATGTGGTCCGTGCACTTCTCGAAACCCGCGCCCGAACCTCTGACCTCGTTTCTCCGCCTACCGGAAGGTACTCGCTACGACAACTTCTCTCGATCTTCAATTGCACCTTGCAACAGGTAGTCCGGGTTACTCAACCTGTGCATTTGTATTCGCTGCCCACGCGCACAATCCCTGAAAGCGCAATTCGAATCCGAGAAGACCGCAACAGCAACGGGTCCCCCAAAGCAAGTCCAGTGCCAACCACATCTCCAAAATGGCACCAACAAAACAGGAACTCTCCTTGCTCATCAACCCCCTCGTCCCGGAAGCCGTCCAGCACAATAACCGCGTACGTCTCTCCGCCTCAACCCCCTTCCCAGCACCTCCCCTCGTCCCGGGTCCCCCTCTATCATCTCCCTAATTCCACCCACCCGACCAAGATCAAGACTAACAATCAACAGGTCCTCTCCTCCCTCCACAGCCTAACAGCCTTCCTCCTCGGCCTATCTGCCGGAATCCTTGCTCTCCAATCAACAGCCGGCTTCGCCTTCTACTTCGCCGGCACAGTCCTAGTATCAGGCCTCTTCCACCTCGTCCTCCTTTCCCGCTCCGGCGGCGCCGGCGCCGGCGCCTTCTTCCCTGGCGCTGGCGGTGAGATCGATGGCTCGGTCGTGATGACTAGGAGTGGGGTTGTGAAGATGGATTTGGGGCTGGGTGGGAAGGGGGGCTTCATTCTTAGGAAGGGCGCTTGGAGGGATGTTTGGTTTGGTGGTGGTGTTGTTAGTGAGGCGCTTAGTGGGTTTGTGCTCGGGTGGGCTGGTGTTGGGGGTGTCTTGAGGTGATTTGTCTCGTACGCGCGTGGATATGTGGTATGGTATAGCATGGTATGGTATGATGTTGGATGGACTTGCTGGGTTCTAGGTTTTGGTGAGATTGATGGCGTCTCCATGGGGGCATGATTTTGTGGTGCGGTGTAAATGGGGGTGGATTACTTTATCTATGTTTATGCACATGTGAGATGTCTAGCTATCTTTATCAATGCCAGAGCTGCACTTGTCTAGGGGATTATTGGTAGGCTTTGGAAATGACTAGACTGTTTCAGCTATTTACGAGTGGCGGGTCAAAAAATGATGAGACATGGGTAATGTATCATTCGTATGCTATGTAGGTAACTAGACTTCTTCGGCTTCCTGGTGTCCGAGTTACAACTTGCAAATGATGAAGATGGATAGAAGTGATTGGCAAAAATGTTCAATGCGATCTATATAAGTTGAGGGTATCCCAGCAATTCAAAAAAGGCCAGTATGTATCTTAAGCCCGAACCCCGGGCGCCGAGGACGTTTATGTGAACTTCCCGAAAACAAGAAATGGGAAGGAGAAGAAATATTAACAAGTCATATCAGGTCATGCCATGTGGCCTCCAAACCAGGGACGGTCCACAATGGAAACAAAAAACATATGCTTATGCTAAAGACAAGTGCTTCACATGTGCGGGATCTCGTCTGACGAGTTGGCCACGGCACTTTGCAGAGCGCTCGTCAGATCAATGTGGAAGAAGGGTCGATTCATGCCCTGTACGAGTGCCACCATGCGTCGGCTGCGGTACGCCTTGCTATCTGTCAGGTCGCGGGCAAGCTTGTCCTCGCGGATGGAGTCGCTTGACTCAGACGAGGTGGTCTCGACGCCATGTGCCTCGCGGGCTGTGGCGTTGGATTCAGTCTTCATGCCGGCTTCCACGTCTCCGTGGGGATCGTTGCGATGCAGGCTGTGCTCGCGCTGGTTATTGACCATCTCGGCCAGCGCGGCAGCGGACGAGCTGCCCTCGATCTCGGCCACGCTGAAAATGGGCTTCCAGCGGTGGAAACCGTCACTGGAGGTGGGTGAAGGGTATCCGAATCCAGCGGCAGCGAGACCGCGCTTCGTCCAGCGGTTGTTGATGTGGGCAAAGTGCCACTGCACTGTTCGAGGCGAGGCGTACAGGTCCAGCTGGTTCCGCACATCGATCAGGTTCTGAATCGAGGTCACATCCACGTTGTTGACAGAGGAGAAATCAAGAATAACGGCTTGGAGGAGCGGGCGGGTGTCCACGGTCTCGTCCTCATGTTTGCTACCGGCGTCGTTCCAAGGGCGATCACCGCGTCTCTTGAAGGCGTGAGGGTTGGTACGGCGAGTAGCGCGGAAGATTGTTTGAACCAGGCTATCGGTGTAGTGGTTGGCGTTGGGGTAGTTGAAGCCCTCGGAGAAGCGGTAGATGAAGATACCTGGAAGAGGCTGCTCAACCTCGATGTCGGGGTTGGAGCCATCAGTATGGTTGATGGGCAGGAAGATAGACCGCTGAGCGTGGTCATTGTGCTGAGCAGGATCCCTTTGGGCTCCAAGGGATCCGTACTTTCCATCGTTGTCTAAGAGGTGGTCTCCCACGACCGAGTGGATGGTCACACGGCCGAGGAACTGGCCGCGGGCCTTGGCCACACGGAAGAGAAGGACGGCCACGGACACACAGATCGTGCAGTAGATACCGTCCTCAATCGAGGAGAAAACGGTGACAATGACACCGATGAAGAAGATCAAGGCATCGAAGGGAGAGACGCGCCAGAACTGGTAAACGGTGTTGGGGTGGGTAATCAAGTCACCCACGGCGTGGATAATGACACCGGAGAGAGATGCCTTGGGAATGTAGAAGAAAAGGGCGGGCAGGGCATAGATGGCCAACAGCACCACGACGGCGGTGATGCAACCGCCCAGAGGAGTTCGCACACCAGCCTTGGACTTGATGGCAGTACGAGAGAAGGATCCGGTCGCGGGGTAGGCACCGAGGAAGGGACCAAGCAGGTTGGTGACCCCGATACCGACAAATTCCTGGGAGGGGTCGATAGTGTAGTTGTTCACACGGCCGAAAGACTTGGAAATGGCAATGTGCTCGATCAGAAGAACAATGACGGCAGCCGGCAGCTGGCTGAGGAAAGCCTTGATAATCTTGGGATCCATGGTAGGCACAGCGGCCTCCTGGAAACCACGAGGCACGGTTCCCAGCAGAGAGAACAACGGGTTGTCCTTGCGGTGCAAGTTCACGGCGGCACTGATCATGGTGTAGAAGAGAATGACAAAGACAGTACGCAAAGTCGAGGCAAAGAACCAGATCTTGGCGTGCTGCGGTTGCTTCTTCGCGGCGTATGTGCAGCCAAAGCGGATGATATACAACATCGCACAGGCCGTAACACCCATGGCAGCGTCAATGGTCGAGGTGGGTAGGTACTTCAAGGTGTTGATAATCACCATGTAAGTCGCACCACGGGTGGAAAAATCGGCGGTCTCACCCAGCATGGTAGAAACCTGACCGGAACAAATGCTGAGAGCAGAACCGGTCATGAAGGCGGAGATGGCGGGGAGGGGAATGAAATCGACAATGAAACCGAGTCGAAGCAGACCCATGGTGGTAACAATGCCACCTAGGATGACAGCGAGGCAGGATGCAATGATATGACCGGGGACTTCGGGGTACTGCTCTTGAACCTGGAGGACAATTGTGCCTGTCAGGGTAGACATAACGGCCACGGGCTGGGATCGGTTAGCACATTGCTTTTGAAACTCGATTACGGAATGAAAACTTACTCCGATGGTAATATCCTTGGAGGTAGCAAAGAACCAATAGACCAAAACACCCATAAACGACGAGTACAGACCGTACTGCACGGGCAGCTCGGCCAACTTGGCGTAGGCCATACCCTGGGGCACGACGACGGCACCGACGGTGATGCCGGCAACCATATCACCGAAGAGCCATTGCAAGTTGTATCGGCCAATCCAATTCAAGAAAGGGAACAAACTAATGAGGTAGTTGACGAGTTGACGACCGGACGGAGCGATCTCGCGAATCCATTCAACACTGGTCGGCTCGGGTTCGTTATAAGAGTAAGTGTCGACGGTGCCGACAGAGAAGGCGGATTCGCCGCGGGTGACAGGGTCGGTGGAGCTGAGGGGATCTCTGTAGGCGACCTTGATACCAAGGCCCTTGGCGATGCTATTGCCAACCTTGGCGGCCTTTGCACCAGCCATGATCAGTCACGAGCGGGTCTGCGGTGTCGTGTCTGACGAGGTTGAGTGACGGGTAGATCTCGGTCGACCTCAAATTTGAAGATTTCCCACAAAAAGGTTGGCGACGAAGTCAAGATATAGTGTGAAAAGAAGCTTAATAGACGCAGCCCATAGTGCCAGCCAAGAAAAATACGAAACAGGGGGGCAGAGTGAAGGCGTGCGTGATATGGGAGGATATGGCGTAATATCAAAGTATCCAAGCTCCCCGGATCTCACTAAACTTCGAACGCACAGGTGCAGCGGGCTGAGATTAAGGAAAAGGAAGGTCGAAGTGGACGTTGCAAGCCATAAGAATGAAACGCAGACGGTGTCCCACCGATGATCGCACTTCCAGGAGATGTCCTGGGATCCACCCGGGCCCTTCACGAAGGTCTGGAAGCGATGGATGACGGAACGAGCTTGGAGTGGTTTACGCGGAGGGTTGGACGAGACGATTGTGTGGAATCACCAGCATACCTCCGTGGCCTTCTTAGTTATACTACCCCTGCTTTTCCCATTGCCTTCTTCCTTCCTTTAATTCCTCTACATTTTCAGATTTTCAGATTTTTTCTTCACTGCTATCATGAAGCTTGATAAATCCGGCTTCTCCAGTGACATAAGCGCACCGCCAAGGGAGGCATGACGAATCAACGCACCCACGCGGGCGCCAGACGATCGGAAATGGGGCAAACCCCCGGTCTTTCCCCAATCACATTTCTTCCTGATGGTGAAATCGACCACGATGATGGTGACAGACTCTACCAACTTCACTGTGTTCCACGTTTGGCCCTTCACCTTAGCCTATGGTTGCTGGCCCCTCTTCACTAAAACCCACGGCGTTTGCCTCCCCAATTCTGCACCCAGCTGCGAGCAGCTGTGTCCTGCTAGGCGGGGCCTCGTCTGTCCCTGGGACGCAAAGGTACTGACTGGCCTTCCCATTCCGGAGCACCCACCTCCACTTGGTCCTGGGTCCGCTGCTGGCCGCGTCCCCAGTCCGCGTGGGCTCAACCAGGTCCGCCCTTGGCAGGGGGGAGGGGCTTCCGGTGCTCCCTACTCTATTTGTAAGGCGGTTAAAAGGCTAGGGTTAATCCCTACACCGTTCGCTATACGAAGAGTCGACTTTGCGCGCGATCGGCTCTGCGACTGTTCGTTCTTGGAACCCTGATCGGCACACACTTTTCTCACTCCTGTCACAGCTAACGCTCCGTGCGCGATCCTTTGGTGCCCGCGCAACGGGTGTCGCAGCTGGCGTCGCAGGCCAAAGGGGACACTGAGTACGAAAGTGACTGCAACTTGTCTGCACGTACCTTGCCACGCCATCCCGATCCGAATCACGTCATGGAGCTTATCCTGGGCCATAAACTTTAAACGTGTCTCGGGGCTCTGCATGTCTAATCCACCGTTCTTTCCAGAATGCTTCGTAAACCTATTCTATTTTCGTCATACACAGTCAACACACTCAGCCAGGGCTGGATGAGTGACTCTCGGAGAAAGGTGCCATCTGTAGATCCGACATGCCATTCACGTGGCCCTGATCATCTTGATTTTAATTTTATTTTTTTTGCCCCTTCAGGCGGCTTTGGCGTTATCATGCGGATGATCTGATTTGAACAACCCTATACGAACTCTAGCACCACACCTCGTTGGGTGGCGTAGCCCAACACCACAGCCGCTTGGTGCGCGCCCCATATTACATAGAATATAGGGACAATCCTTGGAGAAAACGCTTCACTTCCCTTGGCCTATGTGCGCATGATGTCAGAACTCCTGGGCACAGATCCGAGATGCAGATGTAGGGCACGTACAACGTGCTTGGCGAACCTAATCGCTTTTACTCCGTCATGGTGTCTCATAAGCTTCTATGTTACTCGCCAGATTTGTGTCCGAGGCTCTGTTTGCGGGATGTGCCTGTTGATTGCTGGTCTGCTGATGATGGTGTTTGATGTGGGTATCATCGAAACGTGATGAGCGATGAGAATTCAACCGATGATGGGCGTCTATACCCTGGAGTAGTCTTAGACACCCTTGATAGACAGGGACTCAGTAAGCCAGAATATTTTAGCTCCGCACTTAATGCTAGTTCACCTGTTCAGGCAAGGGTGAATATGGTCTTGGCATAGAGGGCTCAGCTAGAGCTACTAACTGGTCCCAGCATCGCATGTAGCTCTTGCAGCCTCTCTTGCAGCCTTCTTATCTCGGACATTCCGAGCCGCCACCAGTCCACGGGTCTCATTACTGATCCGGTCAATTCATAGTGGCATGATGTCTGGGTATCTAATGTCTGCAAAACGTGGATGAGCGATGAAGCATGCCATGTAATCTTCAAGACTCGTTTTGGACTCTTGTCACTTTCATCTTCTAAAAACTTTTATTGATATGCCCTTAGTAATGTGCCCATGTGCTTCATCAGGTCCTTCCTCCTTCCTCCCTTTGACACATGCCTCCAAGTAGGCGATGTGCTGGACGTTCCAGGATGAGCAGATTCACGGTGTCCGGTCAAGACCTCAAAGCTAACTTCCAATGTGGGAAACACGACCTAGGGAACAGGGAATGCGATTCACCTCGACAGCTACAATTCATACTCCGAGCCCCCCTGATGCAGTCCCCACTACCCGGTGGAACTGGCAAAGCACCCCAAGCATGTCTAACAAGGTACTCCGCTGAATCTCAAGCATAAAAGCACCTACCCTGCTGATGTTCTACTACCTCCAATCTACTACAATTACGGCTTCTCTCAGAAGATCGGTCATTGCCAATGAAAAATGAATTCAATCGAAAAACCACGCAATGTCTATCCAGAGTCGTCATCAGTGCAGGCTAGAAAAAAAAAAGCAGAATAAAAGGAACCCATCAAGATCACCCCACGATCACCCGTCATTCGGACGGACGGAAAGGAACAGTTCTTTTAATTCCCTCGCAAATCCGGGGCTGCATCGTGATCTCATCGTTTCATCACGGCTTCTCTTCGTCATCACAAGTCCTGCCATCCCGCCCAATTCCTATGGCGAGAATCAGATATAATCCCCGCATGAGAACAGTGAGATGAGCGTCATGTGAGAAAAAGGGAATTACAGGGAAGAACAGAAACAGAATTGAGAAGAAGTGAGTCTTCTGAAATTCGAGCGAACGCCATCGCAAAGCAAGTGTTTCACATGACCAGAAAAGAAAAAGAACGGTCCCGGCTTCCATGCCGGCCGGCCCCTTCACATGGTATCATAAGCGAAGTTTCATCAGTGGCTCCGGCTCGGGCCTTTCCTGATCACGTCGTTGCGCTCTCGCGCTTACTGAGAGGCGCACTGCACCCGCTCAGCACCCGCGGGAACATCATCATCATCCTCGTCCATGGCGCCGGCGGCACCGTGGGCGCGGGCCTGAGAGCCCTCGCTCGTATCGGGGTCCTCGAGCTCGAAGTCCTCGACCATAGCATCGGCCGGGGGCTGGTGCTGGTGGACACGGGGAGGAAGCACCTTCTCGAGGAGCTCGAGGTTCTGCAGCTGATCCTTCTCAGGGAACTTGACGTCGAACTTGACGTAGAGGTTGCCGTGATCGTGGTGGCGGAACGAGGGCATGCCCTGGCCGCTGATGACCTTGATAGCATCTGGGAGGAAGCAAAGATTAGTTAACAAAATCCTCAACGATCATAAGAGACGGAATGAGACATACCGGGAACGATAACCTCGCCGGCAGCGATGTTGACAGTCAACCACCGGTCGTCAAGGTGCTCAATGTGGATGCTACCACCGGCAAGGGCAGTCAACAGGTCGATCTCAGCCTGGTAGAACAGGTCGTCGCCCTTGCGCTGGAAACGGGGGTGGGGCTTCTGCTCGATCTCGAAGACGACATCACCAGGCATAACACCAGGCATCTGGTCACCCTCGCCGCGGAACTCGATCTTGTGGCCGTCGCGCACACCCTTATCGACGTGAACGTGCAGCACCTTGCGCTCGACAATGGTCTTCTTACCACTGCACTTCTTGCAGCGATCCTTATCGCGGATGATCTCGCCCTCACCGTTACAGTCGGGGCAGACAGTCTGGAAGCGCTGGATCATAGGACCCATCTGACGCATCATGGTCTTCATACCGCTACCATTGCAGCCTGTGCACTCCTTGACGGCACCATCCTTACCACCGCGGCCATCACAGCCTGAGCAGATGACGGACTTCTGCAGTGCCAATTTTGACACCTTGCCCTTGTAAATGTCCTCCAGGTTGACCTTGTGCACATGGTGGATGGTACGGGCCTTCTTCGGGCCAGTATCGCGCATGCCACCGCCGAACATGCCGCCGAAGCCACCGCCGCCGCCGCCGCCGAAGAACTGAGAGAACAGGTCCTCGGCGTTCATGCCACCAGCACCACCGCCGCCACCCTCTAGGCCTTCCTCACCATATTGGTCGTAGATGCCACGCTTCTGATCATCAGACAGGACCTCGTAAGCGTGCGACAGCTCCTTGAACTTCTCAGCGGCCTCCGGGTTGTCGGCGTTCTTGTCTATACAGGGCGAGTCGGAGTCAGCAAGAATCTCGAGCGGAATGGGGAATTTACGATCGGATGCTTACCAGGATGATAC
This sequence comes from Penicillium atrosanguineum, assembly GCF_028827265.1. Lineage (NCBI taxonomy): Eukaryota > Fungi > Ascomycota > Eurotiomycetes > Eurotiales > Aspergillaceae > Penicillium > Penicillium atrosanguineum. The sequence goes on along the minus strand of NW_026623134.1, from coordinate 583,913 downwards.
CGAAGAGCACCCTTCTTGTAGGCAGTCTTCAGCTGGGCTTCAGTAGCCGTGGGGGCAACCTATAACACGCGAACGGATACGTTAGTCGATACTCTTATGTTGCATGTTCCCTAGCGATCTCAAGATTGGGCTCCAAACATACCCCCAAAACATCGTAGTAGGCGGTCTCTTTGACCATTGCGACGAAGCAAAAGAACGTGGAAGATTAACTCAAAAAGAGACGACGAAAAGGGCGTAGAAGGAGATGCCCGAAGTGGTGGGGTTGGATGGGTGTGGAAAGGATGAATATCTTTAGGATAAGAGGAGCCGAGAAAGGCTGAGTAACTTTTTTCCAGGTACTGTACGAGCCCTGTTACGATAAATTACCAGGGCTTTTGGAACACTTCCTCTTGCTACTCTTTGACCTTTCTGCCTATTTGTTATTTCTGCACAAAGAAATACCGTCAATGAAAGCCTGCTAGCACCTTCTGGCGGCTTCTCTGCCTCATGGCGGCATGAATCTGGCCCGAGCGTCGATTCCACGGGATTCTGCGGCCTTCGATGACTTTCGCTGATGTTCTCCGTGCTTCCGTGTGCCACGGGTGTAACTCGTTGTACAGTAACTAAGGGGTGTATTGATGAGTAAGGGCGATCAACGATCATTGATTGACTCTGCTTATTCATGTGAAGGATCTGTTCCTAAGTTTGTTATGCCCAAGGTTGACTCGGACGTTCTCGCCTCCCGGAGTTTATACGGAGTTACTATTCCAGATCAGATGAGATATGGCAAGGACCCAGACTGTGGAATCCGAATTCGAATCTAGAATTACGAATTAAAGAAAAAGAAGTAGTTAACGTTAGTTAAGAAGAAAATGAAATTTCCCCGCCACGATGGATTCTCGGACACAGCCACATCTTATCGATAAGCGGAAAAGCTCTGCAAACGTCGGGACTCGCCGACGATAAGGCGATAATGAATTTGCTTCCCCTCATTCCGTTGTAGAAACCCCTCTCATAACTTAGAACAACCTAATTGACCCTCAATTTCATCATGGACGAACCCGGATTCATCGCAGCTGTGGAGGAGGCAAAGCTGGGCTACGCCGAGGGCGGCGTTCCGATTGGTGCCTGTCTAGTCTCCAAGGACGGCAAGATCCTGGGCCGAGGCCATAATATGCGTGTGCAGAAGGGTAGCCCCGTGCTGCATGTCAGTGCCCATATTGGCTCCTATATGCAAATTTCGACTAACTAGATCCCAGGCCGAGATGTCTGCGCTCGAAAACTCTGGCCGTCTTCCTGCTTCTGCCTACGAGGGCGCTACTATGTACACCACCCTCTCGCCTTGCGATATGTGCACCGGTGCATGCCTTCTCTACAAGGTGAAGCGTGTGGTCATTGGTGAGAACTTGAACTTTATGGGTGGAGAGGAGCTCCTCAAGAACCGCGGCAAGGAGGTTGTCGTCCTGGATAACCAGGAGTGCAAGGACTTGATGACCAAGTTTATGAAGGAGAAGCCGGAGCTTTGGTAAGTCATGCCTGTTTTTGGTTTATTTGTGAGAGGTGGTAGCCGTGCTGGGCTTTGCTGCGATATATGAGCCGTGCTGATTGTGACGCCGTACAGGAATGAGGACATCGCTGTCTAAGTCCATAGAAATAGAAAATTTGCATATAATAGCTCCATCACTGCTGGAGGCTGCTTTATATTCCACTTTATTTATGTTCATATTCCGATCGCTGAGTCTGATAAAAGTCTCGTGTATCGTTAAAGCTTTTTGGCTCTCGGCCGGAAGTCATCTTTCGTTAAGCGAATGTAGCGATTATTTGGTAAGGCGGTGGATCTCCTCGAAGTAGAACTTGAGATTCTCGGGATCAACAAAAGGAGTGACACCTGTTGTTGAGTCAGCACTATATAATGGAGAGGCGAGAGTATGCACGTACCGTGTCCCAAGTTACAGATCCAACCCTGCTTGCCCTTCTTGAAGCCCTCGACCATCTTCTCTACAGTAGGCGTGATGGACTGGGGACCACCGTAAAGGATGCCGGGGTCGGCATTACCCTGGATCGTAACCCGGCCGTTGGCAACTCGCATCGCCTCGGCGGGGTCGTGCAGCCAGTCCAGACCAACAACGTTATAGCCCGACTCGCAGAGGTCGTCGAGAGCGTACCACGCACCCTTCGCAAAGACAGTCATAGGGACGGGCTCCAGGCCCATCTCCTTCAGGCGCTTGGGCAAGTTGGTGGAAATGTGACGCAGGTAAGGGAGAGAGTGCGAGGCGAACGTGGCGGGGGAGAGCTCGCCGGCCCACGAGTCAAAGACCTGGACCAGCTGGGCACCGGCGGCAACCTGAAGCGCCAGATACTCGACACAGACCTCGGCAATCTTCTGCAGCAGAGCCTGAGACTCCTTCGCGTACTTGTAAACCCAGGTCTTAGAATGGACGAAGAGCTTGCTGCCACCACCCTCAACCATGTAGCACAGCAGGGTCCATGGCGCACCACAGAAGCCAATAAGCGGGACACGGCCCTTGAGTTTATGACGTGTGAGCGTAATAGCCTTGTACACGTAGTCCAGCTCGGTCTTCACGTCCACATCCTTTGCCATGACCTTCTCGTACTGTCCGTCTGTCGGCGACTGCAGCGGCTCGGGGAAGTGAGGGCCCTTCTTATCCAACATTTCCACCACCATTCCCATGGCCTGGGGGATGACCAGGATATCGGAGAAGATAATGGCCGCATCGATAAGGCCCGCATATCGGTCAATGGGCTGGAGGGTCAAGGTCGAGGCGATCTCAGGCGAGCGGCAACATTCGAAGAAATCACGACCACCCTTGGCTTCATGGTACTCGGGGAGATAGCGACCGGCTGTTTTGTAGCTGTTAGACATTTGAATACGGACTTGCAAGCCGAGGAACGTAGAATCGAGCTTACCCTGTCGCATAATCCAAATTGGAGGACGTTCCACCTTCTCACCTGTGACTGTCAGCGACAATTAACCAAGAGATTGTTGAACGACTTACCCCGTGCTGCCCGCAGCAGCAGGTCGTTCTTCAAAGGCTCAAATTGCTCTTGCATGATTGCTGGTCAAATACAAGAGGAGGGGAAGTGGGATTTCTCGGGGAGCCGCGGGTCAACCAATTGGGTGAACATGTTCCCCACTATGCCTCAAAATGCCATCAGACCTTTTCGGTCCCATTGCCAAGGCTGGTTAACTCAGTTGGTAGAGTATCTGATTCCAGTCCAGAAAGTCGGGCGTTCAAATCGCTCATCGGTCAGCAATTTTTTATTTTTCTTGTACGCCTCTATCCAATTGCTGCTCATTTGCTAGTCATAGACTTTTTGGCCCAGGTTGAAAGACTCTCAAGGCTTATAGCATGGCAGGGGAAATGTGTTGAGATAAAGGGTTATGCGGCAATGAATTAACTAGTACCTTTCTACTTCTCAAACGTTTCATTATACCCAATTGTGTACGGCTGGGCGAGTGGCGGATGAATCATAGGGACAGAAAACGAATCAACGCCCTTACCAACCTAGCTATCCTACTTCCCAGGATGTATGGACAATATTGAATCAATCGCAAGGAATTCGATCTCACGCGAAATCCATATAAGGCCGATACTTCGAACCAATCGAAAGGGATAATGCAGGCTTTGCGTATCGAAGGCTCGACGTTCAGACAAGCCGCACACATATAGCCAGAGGGTTTAAACCCGGGATAGGGAGCTTATAACTAAATTAAATCAGACACAGACTCGAGACGATGAGGCGAGAGAATGCCGCGCTAAGCTTTTGAACTATTGTCATCCTACTTGTGGAGCTTGATCGCAGGATCGATTAAGCTGCTGACATTGGCATCCTCAAATTTGGACCTTGCAGATATCGGACGCTTATACCCCAGAGGAGTCGTGACATATATCTTCATGTTAATTGAGATCTTCGAATAGAACTTGTCTCTTGAAGTCTTCTAATATTGATAATTCGCACATGTCGGTTTTCCCTTGTGGTCACTATTTACGCTCATAAAAGTGCTTCCTTGAGCTTTTGGCTCATTATGCTCCGTAACTTGACAAAATAAAAAGGTCCTGTCTTTTACTGATATAATCTTTTAACTGAAACTCACACGTAATGGAATAAAAGCGGCTGTGCAAAAGGTTGGGAAAGAATCAGGGCTTTGCAAAATAGCGCGCTTGGTCTTTCGGGACCCCCCCCCCACAATGGGCAGACAATCATCTCTGTAACGAAGAGGTGACTTTCTCAACCTTGAAAATACTCTTCTCGTCATTCATAGCAGGAGTAGAATGGACTAAAATGTCATGTCAGTCATGGAAACACGTCAAACAGCATCAGAGCAGGACTCACTCTTCTTCGCCCCTCCAACCAACACACTTGTAGCAATCAAAGATATGAGTAGGGTCATACTTGTTCTTCACTTCCAAAAGCTTGGGGTAGTGAGACCCGAAGTAGGTTTGCTGCCAGTCCGGCTCCAGATAGTGCGCTTCGTTGAGGTACACTCCGCCGCCAGGACTCAATTTCTTCAAGGGTTCCAACATTTGCAGGAATCCATTGGTGGTCTTCTGCAGCACATCATCCTCCAAGGGCTCCAACCATTCTCCAGCATGAATCACATGCCAAAGGGCATCGCGCCAGGCTGGGTTCGCAGATGATGCTTGGTTGCTATCAAGATTGGTGACGGGAGTCTCTGGGACGACCTGGGTTCCTGTCAGATTGAGGAGACTTCTAGACACCGCAATGCCATGTAATACTCCATCAACCAGCTCATCAATGCTGTCAGGAGCAGTGAAAACTTTGCGAGGAATGAGTCGGGAGGCAAGCAGAGAGTAAATGCCAGACGGCTCAGTGACCTTGGCATCGGCAGCAGTGACGGAGAGAAAGCTTGCATAGTCGGCGTAATAGTTATAGCTGTTTTCTGAAACAGAAAGATCCGTTCTGTTGCTTAGGAACTTGGCAAAGGAGGCTGTAGCAGACTTCAACTTGGAGCCATCGTCTCCATAGACGAGCACCAGGCCGACTGTGAACTTCTCCGGGAAGTACTCAATCTGCCCAGTTATTAATTGGGCTGACCAGTCAATTTGATTCTGCGCATGAGCTGTCATGATCTCGCGAAGAGCGACATTCTTCATCGCATCGGAGTTGTAATCGACGCCTGTAAAATTGGCGGTAAAGGTGTAGGTATGAATTGGTAGCGAGGGGTACACTTGGACGCGATACTTTGTGAGGATGGCATAAGTGCCGCCTCCTCCCCCACGCATAGCCCAGAAAAGCTCTGGGTCATTACACTGGTTAATAGTGCGCAGCTCTCCGTCGGCAGTTACCACTTCGAATTCCACGGCATTGTCGACCATCAAACCGTAGGTCGTTGTAAACGACCCGACACCTCCTCCTTGACCGAATCCACCGGCCAGGCCAACTGACTGCTCATATCCTCCGGTGATATCCATGCCATGGCCACTGAAGAATCGATAGGCATCACCTGCAATGATACCGGCTCCAAGTTCTCCAACATTTGGTCCATTTGCGGAGGGACACTTGCTGGCGGTGAAGTTGGAGTAGAATTTAAGGGTATCGAGGTTGTGAGTCCAGATGGCAAGGGTGTTTGGCACTGAGGATCGCCCGTAGTAATCATGACCCGTATTTTTGATACTGATGCGGATGTTATGGGTCTTTGCAAACTTGAGCGCAGCGGAGATGTGGGATGGTTCGCGAATATCGACATAATAGGATGCCAGTCTCCCAATAGAGCATGTAGGGAATATAGTCTCTTCCGGGTTGGTCTCAAGAAGAGTGCATCCGGAATTGCGACAGGTCTCCCAGTTCAACCAGTAGGTTTGCCCGAAGTGCTCTCCACGAGCAACACTGTCACCGTAGTAGTCCTCGACAACTTTGCAGGCAGCCTCGTCATAATAGGGTGAGTTCTTGTAACAGGGAGCGGCAATGGGAACTGTTTCATAGAGATGTCCATTAATACTGGCGTTGAATTGTTGCCATTCGCGTATGGAGGGCCAACATTTTTGACCGGGTCGACAATCGTAACCAGGGTCAGAGGCAGCCACCAGGCCAAGGGAAAACAAAAAGACGAAAGAGGTCCAATTGACCATTTTGAAGCTGGTTCCAATTGAATTGATCTTGGATCTTGAACACCGAGAATGAAATTAGAGTGATGAAAAGTTATTCTTCTGTATCATTGCCCCGCCTTATATACTCTAAAATTCTCTCATTCGTGCATGATTCAATTGCTTACAGCTTTCCAGTCTTACTCCAAGCGGTATTCTCATCGAAGTCTCCAGCATCAGCACGTTGTGTTCTATGATCTCATCGGAGTCTCAGGCATCAGCCCGTTATGTTATATGATCGCCATGATCGACAGGGCTGTTCGCCAAAGCTTACCGCAAGCGAGCCAAGGCAACGAGTCAATCGGCTCCGAGAGAGGTATCAATTACGACTAGCGAGATGTCCTTGACAGTGCGCAGTCAGAGAGAAAAAAAAAACCATCTGCCTGCACAAATGGCCATAAATGGTACTAGGGTGCTCCAGCCTTGTGGATCCCCGTATCGTCGGTCGAAACACTTTCTCTTTTCGGACATGCGCAGAGACCCACTCAACTGGCCAATAAGAATCCACAGCCACAGCCTCATATGCACCAACTCGAACCATGATGACCACTCGTTTATCTTAGCTGTCTTCTCAGAGACCACTTGCCCAATTCGGCATATGATACGGCCTGAAAATATGTGTCACGCTAGACCATAGCCGGCACGGGAGACGGGGCCCTGCAGGGCTCCAGAAGCTTACTTTCATTTCTCGCTAGATCGGGAATGCGTTGTGCTTAACTCTCGGGTTAAGGCTTTTGCCAGGCCTAGCTACTGCATTTTCGTTGCCTTGTCAGTTACTCAAATAGATAAAAATAACGGAAGGGATTTTGTAGGCATCAGATATAAAGGACTCCCTCGTCGTTACAAGTCAATATTATTTCCAACAATCAGCTCACCTAAATACAAGAGGAGCCTTCTTCACTCATACAATATACCTTTCATTTTTCCAACCACAGCTCTCAAGCCTCCATATCAACAATGGGTGTTGTCACTACAGAGGGTGTTGCTATTGCGGAGCTGGTAGTGTACATTCCGGTAGCACTCTGTGCGATATTCGTGGTCGTCCGCCACGGCTTTCACAGGCAGCTAGGATGGATCTATCTCGTCATCTTCAGTGGTATTCGAGTTGGTGGCTCTGTGATGGAGATCCTCAGCACCAAAAACCCCAACAACGCCAACGATAAGGAATGGGCAACCATTCTCCAATCAGTCGGCCTTTCACCCCTTCTACTCTCAACACTTGGTCTTCTCAAGAGAATGTTCGTTCGATCTTTTTCTCCATGGATGCAATGAAATTAAATGCTAACAGCTTATAGTATCGACGAGACATCTGAACGTGCTCCTTCGGATCCAACTTCGGGTGGAAACCTCGCACTGCAAGGGTTTGCTGCTTCCTCCGGCATCGTTGGTAAACTGTGAGTTTATACAGCCAACCCAGACAAAGCATTGGAATGTCTATTGACGTTTTTCCCCCTCCTAGTGTGTCGATCTACACGAACAAAGCAACCGCTACTTCCCGCCGAAGCAAGATCATCCAGCTCATCCAAATCCCCGCCCTCATCGCCCTCATCCTAGCCATCAGCGGTGGTACCGATCAAGCCTCATCTAATGTCTCCGACCAAAAGTCCGGCAAGACCGAGACTCGTGCTGCCATTATCCTTTTCTTGGTAATCTACCTCGCCGCCTGCTTCTTCTGGGTCATTACAGTCCGCGACCTGGGCAGAATGGTATCAAGCCAAAGACGCCTCTTCCTCGGTGTTCTCCTCGCACTGCCTTTCATCGCCGTCCGCCTGCTCTACAGTCTGATCGTTGATTTCGCCAACAACCCCAAATTCTCATTCGTCGATGGAGACCCTACCATCCAGCTCGGTATGGCTACAATTGAGGAGTTTATCGTGGTTGTCATGTACACGATTCTAGGCTTGATGTCTCCTCGCTCTACTATTGATCCCGCTGTTGGCGGCGGTGTCGTTTCTCAAAACACCTATGGCCTTGCCTCGGGTGCTATTTACCCGAGGGCGGCGGATGCTTCCAGCTCCCCTTATGATGATGTTTCCTATGCTCATGCTGGGGCTCAGCATGCTTATAACGCCGCGAAGGGCTATTAGGTGCAAATACTGGGGACTTGCCACCACCACCTATGATATGACTTTGTCCAAGGGGCGCATCAGCGGATACATGACTCGACTATATTTCTGGCTGCATTGATTTCACGTGATTCGAATTGCTATCCACGAGGAGTTACTGGTGTAAGGAAAGGATCAAGGATGCGATTATAGACTTGCTATTTATTGTACGACATTTCACGATATCTTAATCTAAAAACTCAATTTTCTTGCTCTTCTATTTCAGTGAAGTCATGTGAAGACCTTTTTAATGGGCTAAGAATGACCCAGTTCTAAGTATTGAAGCTCGGGGAACCATTCTCCGGTGTCAGCCAAGCCCGAGAATGCATACCTTTCCGCAGCAATTGGGCCATAGCCAGCGCTTGGTTGATGCCCATGGAGTGCCCAATCTTATCAAAACAACCTGTGATCCATTTACGAAGATCATCGGATGCCAACCCCGAATTGGCGGCAATCAATAACGGCCAGACCAGTGTAACGCCCCCTGCTCCCGTTACCTCAAACGGACTGGAAGGTGACTCCCACATGGCCCCTGAGCCTGAGCTAGCTGTAGGGTCTGTAAATGGAGCCGTAAAGGAGTGGTATATTGAATCAGCGCTAGATGATGACGGCCCTGAATTATGTTGGGCCATCGGTGACCATGGTGACGGGGCAATCGGAAATGAGCCAGTTAAGAAATCCCAACTGGTGAGATCTGAGATGTCCCCGACTGCTGGGCTGGAGCTCTCAAACATTTGGTCGTCTTCTATATCTGCACCGAAATGGAACGGAACGCTGGCACAAATGTCTTCCACGAGTTGTTGCGCGATCTGACGACTCTGGTTGGCCAAGCTGGACCGTTGTTGATGACCATTGTCATCATACCCCAAAGCGTTCATGTCCTTCACGGTGTCAATGATTAGTTCGTGGACGAGGATTCGGGCAGAACGGTAATTGTTCCACATGCTGCTCGCAGCCAGATTGCTGTATACGTGATAGTTGTCTCCCCAAACAGCTTGAGTAATGTGCTCTCCATCAAGAATTGGGACCTTGACGGTTTGGTAGTTCCACGACTGGGGCACGCTGATAAACAATGCCATGAGTTCTGCATCAATCGTCAAGGCAGTACGGAGGATTTCGCTTGGCTCCGTGATGGTCTTGTTTTTCAATGATGCGCAGAAATTGCTGAGCCTGATAACCAAAAGACCTAAGTTATCCTGAATTTGGTCCTCGGGGTTCCGATGAAGCTTAGCACTCTCCGTCAACTGAGCTAGCATTGGTGAGCTGTACTGTTCTCGGTATATTTTGCTGACACTCTGAGCCAATTTTAGTACAATATTCTCCCAGGGTCTAGTAGTTAGCTTCCGATCACGACTTACAATCTGCGCCCGTAATTGGGTGAACATATCCAACCCCTCTTGTCGAGTCAATTGTTCCGGACCCCGGAACTCGATAAGCTTTGCGGCCCCCTCCATGTGCTTCATCCAACGGTCGATAAATGAGTCATCCGTGCAGGTCATCACCTATTCACAGTTAGACACCGCAATACGAGCTTGTCAGCCGGAGTTGCTTACTTCAAACATGCCTAGTAAAACCACTGCCGCTAGGATGTCATCTCGCTTAGACATGATAGAATCTTTCAAGGCATGATTGGTCTGCGATAGTGCTATGGTGTATTCGCGCCGTGCCTTCAACATCATCTGTGGAGCTAGACGAATGTTGGATAAGGCTGCCAAGCCAACCGCATTGAGGGCCGCATTGACTGCCGAATTTCGTGGGTCATTGATCAACGGAATCAAATATGACATGTGGCCGCCACGAGGACCTCCGGACATGTAATGTGAGAACAAATAACCCTTCGCTAGTTCCTGCACGGGATAAGCAGGGCCGCGTCGGGGAGAAAGACCGCCTGTCTCGAAGGGGGATGCAGCAGTGCAGGCCACCGGGTCTTCGATCATGTCCTCGGCCGTGTCCTCGGTCGTGTCCTCGGTCGTGTCCTCGGCTGCGCGGGCCACAATGGGCACTGTGCGCTGTTGCTTGCGTGTGATGCGCTGCGACTTACGGATCACTTCTTGGCTTTGATCGCGGAAGCCTAAATCAAGTAGATCGCGATAACCAGGGCAATCCACCCTAGCTCGCATACACTGCGTGCATGCTGGGGACCCTTGATCGCACTGTAACAGAACTGTATCAGGGCCTCATTTCACCATCCCTGCGCCCCACGTGGGCTAACACGTACCTTCAAGCGACGAGTCCGACAGCGCTCGCAGGCATTGCTTGGCTTTCCACGATACACCATGGCGGCTGAGTAACGGGAATAGGGCTGACCGAAAGAAGCAGTCGATGCGCTCAGGCCCTTGAGTCTATAGGAAGCTGGCGGTCTGGAAACATTTGACAGAAGGGGGATGACGGTTATATGTCAAGTTGGGCTAGCTTTTCGACGGGCTGCAGGACTAAAGTTTCCCCCACCCAACAAACCCGCGGAGATGGCACCACCCCCGGATCAGGAAACTGGTATGGATCAGGCTGAAGCTTACGAGATTGTAGTCAGACATTGTCGTCTAATTATCCCGGAAATCGATTGATACATGACTCGTGTAGCGCGATCGCCCGATATAAGCAATAAAACAAGGTTATTCCGCTGATCTGCATCTCAGTGACCCGAGTTCGTTGGATCGGCCCCGACTGATCCCTCGTATCCCCTTCAGCCACTCTTCAGTAGCCTACAATCTGCATAGCCGGGTGGATCCACTTGCCTAATGCTCTAGTTTTGGTCTCCCACTATTCTCTCGCTTCATTTGACATTCTCTAGCTTCATTTTTTTTTGGGCCGTTCCTTGGTTTCGGGAAAATATTGCCGCGAAGCCCTAGAGATAATGCATATCCATCTTTCATCTAAACCGAAAAAAGGTGAGATAAAATGCACAGAAATCTATAAATAGATAACCGAGAGGAGGTTTGGAGAACCGAGCGAACGAAGAGACCTCATATCTGACCGTTTTCCCGTTGGAGAATACTCAGAGTCCCCCGCGAACATTGAATAGTTCAATTTCCACAATCACCCTCAGGACCTGGCCTCGTGATCATCCCAGTCATGCCTGCGTCCACTACAGTCCTTTTTGTCCCCGGCGCATGGCATAGTCCTGATTGCTTCGATACAGTCATTCAAGGACTCGAAGCAGCCAATTACTCAACCTGCAAGGTCCACTTACCCTCTGTCAACCCGCCCAGTCATTATCTTGACTTCTCGGCTGATGTATCACACATCCGCACTCAAATCGAGACTGCAGTAGATGCGGGTCAAAATGTGGTGGTTGTCGTCCACTCCTATGGCAGTCTACCGTCGAACGAAGCCATCAAAGGTCTAGACATCAAGACACGGCAAGAAAAAGGGCTGAGAGGTGGCGTTACCCACCTCTTCTTCTGTTGCTCCTTCATTATTCCCGAGGGACAATCGCTGATTAGTGCCTTTGGCGGAAACGATCTGCCTTGGTTCATGGTATCTGATGACCGACTGGAAGTTCACTCTGCGACTCCGGACCAGATTTTCTACAACGATTGCGATGATGAACAGGTCAAGAATGCTGTGGCTGCTCTTGCAGCTCACAGCTATCAGACTTTCCATAGTCCCTGCACTTATGCGGCTTGGAAACATGTCCCAAGTACCTATCTTTATTGCCTGAAGGATGCAGCGATCCCATTGGCCGTGCAGATGATGATGGTAGAGGAGACGGCCAAGGGCTTCGACATAAACACAGAAACAGTCGATGCGTCGCATAGTCCCTTTTACAGCAAACCCGATGAGTTGACCGTGGCGATTCGACGTGCTGCCGGTGATGATGTTTGAGAGCTGTCATTATATAACTAGCACATAGGTGGAAGTTGAATGCTCCAGGGCTTCTCGGTAGTTAAGGATTGTCTAATTATGGGGTCATTGCATGCATTCGCTCTCAAAGATGCTCTTTCAAGCTTTTTGTCTTGGTATACATTAATTACTGCATTGAAAATGCTTTGGCTCAATCATCAAACTTCATCTTTCGAAGATTTCCCAGTGTGTATAAGCAATCATCGAATGTCTTCTTGTCCTTCCCGTCGAGACTCGCTGGAAGATCAGTAGTCCCCGCAGCGTTGATTTCAGTCGTCATTGAATCATCTGCCGGGCTCCAGGTGAGAGTTCCAGGGGAGGAACTGACTTGGAAGGATTCAATCAAAGTCTGAGATGCGCTAGGGCTCGATTTCCACATCTCTGTCGAGCTAGCTTCCCGGACCGTGTCCACAGAGACGGAAATGGTTCCCTTTGAGGTAATACCAGTCACGTCGAGAACATTTCCGGAGAGCTGGATGGTACCCTGGGGCTTGAGGGTATTGTCACCCTCAATAGTGAAGGACAGAAGCTCTGGGCACCTGATGTAGAGATTAGCTGGGTTCATTGATTGATCTGGGGTGATACATACCCTTCCAACGCAACCAGAATGGCGTTCACGGGACCAGCGGTTTGTTGGAGAGAAACCTCCCAGATACCGCGAACAATGACGTCCTGGGCTTGCACAGCCTTATTAAGTGAAATCTTCTGGATGATCTGTCCCGCCCTCCAGTTCCAGACAATCAGGTAGCCATCGCCACCACCAGAAACAAGTACCTTGGGGGCCCATGATGGAATGCAGAGTTTGCTGACAAAAGAGGTGTGCCCCAGGCAGTACTGCTCAATGACGTGCACTTGAGGAACTCCGCGAGAGACACGAATATGCTCATCGCGGTCTGCAGTGAGGACATAGTTTCGTGTGGGGCTGTCAGGCGAATCTCCAGGCACAGATGCGGAGATCAAATCCAGAAGGACCGACACATGGCCGAGGATAGCCTGATGCTCGAAGTTTAGAGCTTCTTTCTCTTCCGGGGCGGGCTTATTGGGGGCTGTTCGCTTTTGCTGTTCCAAGGTCTCCAGATTGCGCTTTGTGTGTACCGTGAGTGGTGTCGCCGCAGGAATTCCAACATTGCGTGGCTTTGGCTCAGCACGCTTCACGTACCCCTCAGGAATCAATGGCAAAGAATAAGCGTCTCCAAACTTGTCACCGCACAGGAGAGTTTGACCATCAGGTGTCAGTGTCAATGAACTTGGACGCTTTGGCATTGTTCTGCGAGCAGATTAGTATTTATTTGCCTACTATAGACGTGCAGAGATGTCACCTACCGAGAACTGAGCTGCTGCAGCTTGCCCTCTTCACCCAAGCTGAAAACACGAATACACTTGTCCTCGCTGGTGACGACTGCTACATGTTTGCTGTCGCGAGAGACAACCATGAGGGGAATATTGGTCCAAACCGGAGCCTTGGTTTTGGCGCTCTTCTTTGGCGCCTTCTTCTGCTCAGATTGTTCTTCGGTGGCATTTTTGCTTTCTTCCGGGATTGTCTGTCCCTCTGTAGAAGCTGTAGCAGCAGATTCCGAGCTGTCTACGTCCTGGGGCCATACATCCAGGCGCTGCCCAGTGGCTGCGGAATAGGTGTAGAGTTTCCGGCCTGCTGAGGCAACCAGCACGTCCTGTTGGCCGTTTGCCTGTCGATTGACATACTCCAGACACTGGAAAGGGTGTTGGAAGCTCGCCATGACGAATTTGATCTTGAATGGACTCGGCAAAAATTTCAACGCCGCGAGGGGTCGATGTAGGTGCACCAACCTTAATCAAAAAATTTACCCGTTGCAAATGGCAAAGAATTTCAATCAAGGGAGCCGAATTGCCTGACAAGTAGTAATAAAAAAGAACATAAACGATTCCGATCTTGATCTTGATCTCGAGCTTGAGGAGCTCCCACGTCGCTTACTCACCCGGCCCAGTGTATGCCATCACGTGACGCACTAGCGAACCGAAAAAGAATTTCCCACAATTCCGCACCCCGTGAACTCTCTTCCTCCATCAACCACCAAATACCCTTAAACAACCTATCTTCATAACAGCAAGAAGAAATGGGGGGCAAGTCCGCTACCAAGGCCGCTTACTTCGATAAGCTCAAGGCCCTTCTCGATGAGTACCGCACCGTCTTCATTGTCGGTGTCGACAATGTGGCTTCTCAGCAGATGCACGAGATCCGTATCTCCCTCCGTGGAGAGGGTGTCGTCCTGATGGGAAAGAACACCATGGTCCGCCGTGCTCTCAAGGGCTTCATTGCTGAGAACCCTGAGTTCGAGCGCCTGATGCCCCACGTCAAGGGTGAGTTTGCGTCCAATTCGATTTTGCTATTCTTCCGGAATCGATTGAACTAACATCTCTTGTTTTAGGCAACGTTGGTTTCATTTTCACCAACGGCGACCTCTCTGCTATCAAGGAGAAGATCCTTGCTAACCGTGTCGCTGCCCCCGCCCGTGCCGGTGCCTTCGCTCCCGGTGACGTCTGGGTTCCCGCCGGTAACACCGGTATGGAGCCCGGTAAGACCTCCTTCTTCCAGGCTCTTGGTGTCCCCACCAAGATTGCTCGTGGTACCATTGAGATTGTCTCCGACCTCAAGCTCGTTGAGGCCGGTACCAAGGTCGGTGCCTCCGAGGCCTCTCTGCTCAACCTGTTGAACATCTCTCCCTTCACCTACGGTATGAGCATTCAGCAGGTCTACGATGGTGGTCAGTGCTTCAGCGCCGATGTCCTCGACATCACCGATGAGCAGCTCCTCAAGGCCTTCAGCCAGGCGATCTCCACCATCACCTGCCTGTCCCTTGCTACCAGCATCCCCACTCTGCCGGCTACCATCCACTCCGTCATCAACGCCTACAAGAAGGTCCTCGCTGTCGCTGTCGAGACCGACTACTCCTGGCCCGAGATTGATGAGCTCAAGGACCGCATCGCTAACCCCGATGCCTACGCTTCTGCTGCTCCCGCCGCCGCCGCCCCCGCTGCCGGTGACGCCCCCAAGGAGGAGGCCGCTGCTGCTGAGGCTGAGGAGTCTGAGGACGACGACATGGGCTTCGGGCTGTTCGACTAAGCGCCTCGCCATCTGATGGGACACGATGCCATGTATTAGATTTACTTGACCCAACCCCGAAAAGGGTTGGTGAATGAAAACGACTATGACTGGCTACGAAATTTCCGGACTTGTTCAATGGACGTAGAAGTACGCTCCATTATCTGTCTCGACTGAAATGGTGAGTTGATCCTTTTTTTGTTCCATATCCCCCTTTCACATCCTGCACCGCACCGGCGAATGATTATACATTTTTAACCCCGAGCTACGGCTCTGACGATTAAAACGCAACAACAACACTCTAATTTTTTAATGACGCCTTGCCATGTTTTGCATCTCTTCCTCACTTCACCATGATTCGGTTTTGGAAGCAATTGCTAACTATTTTGAAGTCGATAGGTTTTCTCTACCATTAGCTCGTAGTGTCTTGATGTCTTCGTAGTCGATGTAGGGAAGGGCGGACTGGAACTGACTGGCCGTCGCATGGCATGGGATGTGGACTGGGTGTCCTTTTGTTTGTACTCAAACCAAATGAAATACTCATGACACGTTCATTATCTATCTATCTCTCCTATTTTGTTAATAAGCGAAACTTTTTAACCAAGATGTATACGTTCTCAAAGTAGTCGAGCACAAACCCATAAGATCTATTCACGGTATCTGTATAGCTGAAATATAATTAATTACAATGGGGCCCCCGGTTTGAGATGCCATGAACACGAAAAAGCTATGCAACGTCGTCACTGGCCCCCGAAGCGACCTCCAAATCCACCGAGATCCCGACGGAAGAACTTGCCGATATTCTTCAGGTTCTCGTTCAAATTGCCTGCAGCCGTGGACTCGGATGGAGTATGCGTGTGGCTTGCCTGCTGTGCAGTAGCAGTAGCAGGGGCTGGCGACGAAGCTCCGGAATCCCGGGCGATACTGCTGTTTGAGGTAGTGCCTGTGATGCCCGCGACACCAGATGACAAGCTGGGGTTTCCGAAGCGATCGACACCGTCTTTGGCAGCTGATATGATGGCTGATCCGAGCATGGAGGCGTCGAAGCGGGAGGGCAGGGACGGGCCTAGGCCTTGCGAGACGGAGCCGGTTGTCGGTGCTGTAGGGGGACCTTGTAATGCTGTGAGAATCGGGTTGCTTTGTTGGAGGCTGGAAGCGTAGCGGTCCGATGCTTTGTGTAGCTGGAATAGCTCGACGAGGTGGTTCTGTTCTTGGCGGCTGCGGATGCCTTTGATGTCAAGGATCTTGCGGAAGTTGTTGTTGTTGCGGTCCGCGATATGAATCAGGTATGCTTGTACAAGAGCCTCGGGCGGTGATGGTCGGACTTGCAGGGTTTTGAGGAGGGTCTCAATCCTGAAAAAGCTGGTGTTGACCCGCTTGACAAAGCCTGCTGGGGCTGGAGCGGGAAGGAGTGATGAGAGTCCGCTCTTGAGGGTGTAGGAGTCAAGGAGCATCTAAAGCAGTGTTAGTTCGAAACACGATGGTAGGTGATGGAGATGATACATACCTGTTCGGCGCCAGTTTCTGAAACAGGTTTGCATTGGAAGACATTGCTGACGAACAGATTCGACATCAACTCGACCACATGGTCAGAAAAGGCTCGCGCATACTGCTGCTTTTGCAGCAATTGAAGGATCTCAGATGCTTTATCTTTGGCATGAGAGAGCAGCTCAGCAACATAGGAACTCTGGTCGCTAACAGCTTCAATCTTACTCCACGGCGTATTGCGCATTTCTCGCCAGCAAGGCTCCAGATGGACTTCAACCTGACGAACAAGGCCTCGTACGGCAGCAGATGCAATTCCCATGAAAGAGTCTGCTTGGCTTTGCAGGTCGACACTTTGCTTCAGAGACTCATCAAGGCGGCCCTTGATTTTCTCTTCTAATTGGTTGCATGTGGTATAGCAGTAGTCGGCCGTGTTAAGGACCGACACCAAGTCCTCTATCGACGGAACCTTTGATGGTGTGTGTGCTGAAGGGCGTTCGCTAATGTAATTGAGAAGAACCTGCTGTGCATATTGGTCCAAGTATTTCGCAAATACCTTTGCCAGCTCTGCTAAACTGCCACCAGTCGACAGCTTCGCACACTGTTGCAAAGAGTGTCGGTAGAAGTTAAAGAGCTCGATTGATGATGCAATGACGGTATGGGGGTTGAATTCCTCATCTGGGGGCTTCAGGGGTTGTTGGCGGTACTTCGGCAAGAGAGCAGCCAGCTGCTTGTCCTGTGCTTCCACCCAGACACTAAGATACGGCTCAAATGCCTCGGAAATAGATTGACCGAACGTAGGGATCTCGGTCGAAGTAAAGGTGTCTGTGGAAGCGCGAGATGAAGGTGCAAATCGACGTTCAAGAGAATGCTCGAATTCCAGTGTTTCTTGCAAACAAGAGAGCAGCAGGTTGACATCAATTGCCTGACCGCTGCGCACCGACCGAGCCAGGATACCTTTATAGTCGTCTCGTGTGCCTTCACAGAAAACATTGGCCAAAATTTCATTCACTCTCCAAGAGGCCGGGAAGATAGACGCGTTCTCTTCGTCGTAAATCTTCAATATCCGTCGGAACCACGCGTATCTTCGAGAGATGTTGTCCAAGGATCCAGCTTCTTCATTGTTCCTGAAGACCTGGCGGTACTCTCGGAGCTGGGTATTGCAGTACCAAGTCACAAGGCGAGATCGAGCATGCTCGCCCAGTGCATCAGCGACTAAGCATGCCTCTGAAAGAACACCCCGCCTCTGAGCCACCTCACTTTTAGCAAAGGCGATTTCGAAGTCCTCACAAACCTGCTCCAAAAGATCCCGTTGTATATCTGCCACATTTCGGCTCAGAATGGCGATTTGGTCGATCGATCGGTACGACTTGAAATGTGCCATGAGCTGGATCACCGCCTGGAGAAGCTGCGCGCATTCGCCGTACTGTCGAGTGCGACTGAGCGCTTGCAGCTGATCATACGCGGTCGTAAGCATTTGTAATCGCTTCAAGGCCGTCATCGACAGTGTGAGGTTCTTCTTTGCATTGTCCAATTGCTTGATGTCGGCCGTCATATCCGTGATCGCCTGCTCGGTCGTCAACGCGCGCTCTCGCACCTCGTCGATCTTCTTGAATAGCTCCGATAGATCCGCTTTGGCTGTCTGGATACGTTCCACGCTCTCGGCATTGGACGTGACCTGCTCCTCCACCAGCGTGCTGATGTCGTAGTCCAATTCATCTTCGTAGGTATGGAGCGCGTCGGAGATTTGGGAGGCGGAGGATAGGGTGGAGGTATGTGAGAATATAGCATTCAAGTGGTCGATAGGGTCATAGTCCACTGTACATATATAGGTCAGTACACCGGTTGGTGGGCGCACAGCGTTCAGTTGTCCGCACCTGCATCCAAGGCGTCAAGCGTGGGCTCCTCGTTGGGCGGCATTGAGCCGGTCGTTGGGACAGTAATCGCAGCC
Organism: Penicillium atrosanguineum; assembly: GCF_028827265.1. Classification (NCBI taxonomy): domain Eukaryota; kingdom Fungi; phylum Ascomycota; class Eurotiomycetes; order Eurotiales; family Aspergillaceae; genus Penicillium; species Penicillium atrosanguineum. The sequence continues at coordinate 565,343 of NW_026623134.1, read as the reverse complement.
ATCCCATTAGCTTGCCAGACTCATCCTGCACTTGGCCAAAAAATAAAGGGGAAACCAAGTAAGGTCGAGAGGAAGTTGGACAGTGAGGTCAGGCGAGTGGCGCGGGCCGCATGCTGGGGGGCCACCCGGGCCACTTGGCGTCTTACGCAACCTCAGCTGTATAAAATCCCAAAATACAACTACAATTTCAGAGGAAATTCGATATATGTAGAATATGCTTTCGAGCTCGTTATTTTTGTTCCTAGCCCATTTTAAGTCATTTGTAGAGTACAGAGTTGAAAGATACAGTCACGAAAACATTGCCATTCGCCCAAGCCATGCAAAAAGGAAAGCAACTTCAGTTAAATCATATCTCCGGCATACGGCGCACTGAGCAATCCATTATCGCGACACATTAGAAAGCGGAGCAGATTGGTAGGGACTGCATTAGGGAGTGAGGTAAGGCTGCGCCGGAGATCAGGTTGGAGAGACCGCTCATGCCGTAGGGAGGAAAGCGTCAGCGGGGAGAGTACCCTGTGCCTATTAAAGTCATGTTAGCATCTACCTCTCATCATATGAGTTTTAGGTGTGATTTACCTTCAATTCTTCGAAGTTCTTCCAAGCGGCTTCGGGGTTCCAACCATTGCCCGAGAGGGCCATCTCCGAGAATTGGAGGGTCATGCCAGACTTGGCGCTCATCTGAGCGACGAGTTGTTCTTGCTGGACTTGAGTATCGGGTTTACCGGGGGCAGGGGCGCCGTAGCCCGCAGGGAGGGCGAGTTGAGGAACAGGGGCAGCAGGGACTGGGGCTGGGGCCACGGCGGCGGGGTGAGCAACTGCCTGAGGAATGGCCTGAGGAATAGCCTGACTCTCGGGGCTCCACGCCTCATTGCCACCGTAAGCTCGGAGACACAACACATCACTGACAACTCGGATGCCGCCGAGGCCACCACCGGGCCCAATGATGAAAGTGCGGTCGAAACTGCGGGTTTCTACCTTGCCTCCAACACTTTCCTCGAACTTTCCGTGCACCATGATGATAAGACCACCAACACCAGTAGCGCTCTGTCCAGTGGGGTCAGGGAGTCCCGGCATTTGATGGCATTCAATAAGATAATCATCAGCATGCGTACTGATGTCGGGGTGGCGAGTTTGAGGGAGATCGTTCCACAGCTCGAGAATTTTCTCGGCGCCAGTGAAAGCACGCGACATGCGTGCAGAAAGATGGCTGATTTTGAGAAGGTTGCGGCTTCTCTTGATGTAAGGATCCCAGCCCGCCGTTCCAGTTTGCTGAGCCTTGGGAGCCTGCGTGTTGATGTTTATGGAGAAGGTAGATTCCTTGTCGTAAAACCCATTGACAAGCTCGGGGCGGTTGGTGTCGTAGCCAATAAAGAAGCCACGAATGAAGTTTTCCGCAATCTGAGACTCGTCCTGGTAGACAGGTGCTGAGACAGGGATGGGTGTCTTTTTCTGCGCAGCAATTTCTTCTGCAGTTCGAACTTCAACGTTGTTCAAGACCCGTAGTTTGGGGTACCACTTGAGCATGGTGTCCTTGAAAGTCGGGACGGCACTGATGGGGTTTCCAGTCAGATCCAGGAACTCCAGGTTTCGGAACTTCCACCGCCAGCCGGTCAGTGAAGAAGCGTCTTTGAAGTTATTGTTTTTAAGGTCTAGATTTTTCAGATCGGGGATGGTCTGAGCGAGAGTAGTAACGACTGTAATGTTGGCAAGTTGGTTGTCAGACAAGCTGACACTCTCCACTGCCTCGCGTCTCTCGGTGGAGTTGGTGAACTGCATCTCCCAGACCTTCATCAGGGCCGGGAAAAACTTCGACTCCGTAGAGGTGCTGTTAAAGATTCCCATGGCCCGCAGGCCTTCGTCGGTTCCGAGCTTTGAAAGGTCGAGAATTTTTGATTCCGGAAAGTAGCGCTTGCTGAGGATCTCCGTCATCTTGGATTTTGTGTCTGCGGTCGCGGCAGAGGTGCCGTTGCTAGTAGCCAGGTCGTGATCCAGTGCTGCAGTCGAAGATCCATCGTATCGTTTGACGGTGATGTTAACGCCTGCCCACAGATTGCCATTGGTTCGAATCATCCGATCCGCCAGTTCTCGCTTGACGAAAACAACGAGAATGTCGCCTTCGACGCGCGACTAATCGATCGTTAGCAAGGTGCAAAAGACCTTGAAAGACGCCCGTCACCCAAAGGAAGAATCGGCAGGGAGCCCAGGTAGTGTCGACCGACGATGTGGGAGCTCGTCCGCAACGAGCAAATACCGGCGCGGGTGACGTTGGCGTTGATATATATAAACCGCTTGTAATGTTGAACATACCTTGGTGATTTTAGCGCGGGGTCCAGATTTAACGATTGCATTCATTCGTCTCTCGAGAAATGCGGTGAGGCTTTCGACGCCGCCGTCGCGCTTGCCTGCCGCCTTGCTGTTCTTCCATCCGCTTACACTGAAAGATTCCAGGTTGCTGTTGCTAGAGCCGGAGCCTTGACCTTGGCGAATATTGGCCTGAGAATCCTTGCCTCCTCCGGAGACTGCAGTCTCAAGGAGATCCAGATTCCTCGCGCGCGCCTGGGGTCGGCTGGCTCCACTTGACCGTCCGGTGTCACCTCGACCACGCTTTCCTCCCCTCACACCAGGTCGTTCCATGTCCATATCACCATCCCGATCGGTGCGTGTCGGACCCCGCTGCTTGCGGATGCCCCCACCACTGGTGCCGCCGCGACGAGACGGTTTCATGGTTTTCCTGGGGTATGTTTGGACGAAACTGGGGGTGAGTGAAGTGATGCGAAGCAGTATCGACGAGAGAAAACAAAGGGCGATGGTTGGTTGACCTGAGGGGCCTTCGTGAAGTCGACTGCGCGCTGCGCGCCTTAAATCAGGCAAGAAGACGTTGTTCGCATACAACAGAGGGAGTTCGGAGAAATTCAGCAATGACTGGAGAGAGAAGATGCGTGGGAGAAAGAAATTTAGGGAAAGAATGAAGCAGGCACCTGTCTTTACGTAGACCAGGCAGCCGCAGGTACAATGCGCTCCGAGAAATAATCAAAAGATGCGAAAAAAGTGACGTGAAGATCACGTGGGCGCGACTCTGCAGCTCCCGCTGACTCATATGCTGAGTCATGCTGTTCCCCACCAATCAACGGCTGTGATCTGTCCTCACTATCAGCGGGTCCATCTATAGACGCCCTCAAGCCTTGTACATCTGATCTGGCCAACTTGCACCAGGCCTCATTCTCGGGTGGTTCAGCTGGGAAAGTTAGGTCCGACAAAGTCAATTGCATTGACTGAACCTTTTGTGGGTAAGTGGACTCTTCAATGCCCCATTCCATCTCTGCTCCGCCCGTGTTCCCCCCCGAGGTCGCTTAACCACCGGCTTGCGCGTTCCGTTAGAGCTCTACTAATGTCTCCGATGGTTCCCCCTCAGACGATTGCGCTGCCACCGCTGTCCTTGATTCTCTACACGCGTTTACGGTTCGCTCTATGCCCGTTCTGGCGAGATGCCCGCAAAGTCGCGATTCACGAGGCTAGACGCCTTCGCCAAGACCGTTGAAGATGCCCGAATTCGCACGAACTCTGGTGGTATTATCACGATAGTCTCGCTGGTGGTGGTCCTATGGCTCGTGTGGGGAGAATGGGCTGACTACCGACGCATCGTGGTGGAGCCGGAGCTCATTGTTGACAAGTCAAGAGGTACGCATTTGAGCTCAAACAAAACAACTTGTGCCCAGTGGTGTTTACTCATCCTAACTCGTGGGGGTGGTCTGAACAGGAGAAAGAATGGAGATCCATTTGAACATGACTTTCCCTCGGCTACCGTGTGAGCTTCTGACTTTGGATGTTATGGACGTTTCAGGCGAGCAGCAAGTGGGTGTCGCGCATGGAATGAACAAGGTCCGCCTGTCACCTTCTGCAGAGGGAAGCAAGGTTATCGATGTTCAGTCTCTGGACCTGTGAGTTTCCTATGAATTGAAAGTAATCCACCTAAACAGTGACCATGAGCTCACCTCCACCTCCTTCCAGGCACTCCCCTTCTGACGCCGCCGCCCACCTCGACCCGGAATACTGCGGCGATTGCTACGGAGCCAATGCACCAGAGAATGCGATTAAACCCGGATGCTGCAGCACTTGCGACGAAGTTCGGGAGGCATATGCCGGAAAGCAATGGGCCTTTGGTATCGGAACCAACGTCGAGCAGTGTGAACGGGAAGGATACGGAGAAAAGCTCCAGGCTCAGCGCCGCGAAGGCTGCCGAATTGAGGGCGTTCTTCGAGTGAACAAGGTCGTTGGCAACTTCCACATCGCCCCCGGTCGTAGCTTCACCAACATGAACATGCACGCCCACGATCTGGAGAACTATCTCATGCCCGGCGCCGCCCCCGAAGACCAGCACACTATGACCCACGAGATCCATGAGCTCCGCTTTGGTCCTCAGCTTCCTGCTGAGCTCGCGGACCGATGGCAGTGGACTGACCACCACCACACCAACCCGCTCGACGACACCAAACAGGCTACGAACGAGCCCGCGTACAACTTCATGTACTTCGTCAAGGTTGTCTCAACATCTTACCTCCCTCTAGGCTGGGACCCAACATTCTCGTCTGCGATCCACAGCGCCTACGATAAGGCCCCTCTTGGCACCCACGGTCTCGCCTACGGAGCCCAGGGAAGCATTGAAGCCCACCAGTACTCCGTGACCTCGCACAAGCGATCCCTGATGGGTGGCGACGATGCTGCCGAGGGCCACAAGGAGCGCATGCACGCCGCAGGCGGTATCCCCGGTGTATTCTTCAACTACGACATCTCGCCCATGAAGGTCATCAACAAGGAGACTCGCCCAAAAACCTTCACCGGTTTCCTTACCGGCGTTTGCGCCATCATCGGTGGCACTCTGACAGTCGCCGCGGCTCTGGACCGTGGTCTGTACGAGGGAGGCATGCGGATCAAGAAGCTGCACTCTAACTAGATTTACTTCTGTGGTGTGTTTCCATAGTTGAGCGATGCCATCTATACTAGCATGGAAGGTTGTGTGGCATGTGGAGGGCTAGGGAAGTGAGAAAGTGGGCACTCGTGGCGTTTTTGGGATACCTATACATTGAATTTGTTTTGTTTTCATGCCCAAGGCCATCATATATGTATCTTTCATCACATCAATAGCACTGAAAGTTGTGTAAACTCTACTGAAACAATGCCACGTAGGAGACATTCACGCTGGATAGCAAGTCTCAGCTCCGTTAGCGGCTGGGGGAAGAAATCAAACTGGACATATGTATCCATGGGGGTGGTGTTCGGGAGAAGACTAAGATGAGGGGGAACCCTTGCCGATTCTTCTGGTACAAACCCTGAACCAATTCTTACAGGGCTATGAAATAGGGCAATCTGGCGTTTATTACTATTATAGTCCCTCTATGCCGCAGACTGTTTTTGGTTCACACGAACATTACGTTCTTACATGAGAAAAAATGACCCATACTAGAATTCACTATAATTCACCGAGACAGATAAAAATCCCTTTCAGTTTGAAGGACGAAGCCTCCGAGCAAATCTCTGTACATTGGAAACTTGATCAATATCAAGGACAAAATGAAAGGACAATAAGGACCCAAAACGAGGAAGACCATGCGTGGAAAAGAGAAGACTCCGCACCAAACCGATCTGGAACTCCATATTGATGCGAAATGCGAGCGAGAAAAACAAAGAGTGTGTAGAGGCAAGGAAAAATAGAAACTGCTATCAGCGTGTGCAACGAGGTCTAGGTCTAGTTGGTAAGGATGCAGACGTGGCGTTTTGGACTTGAAGGAAATGATTGAAAGGGATTGTGCAGGAGGTTGAAAGACGATAATGAAAGGAAACGGTAAAGAGAAAGAAGCCTTTGTGGCTTAGTAGCGCATGGCGTTGTAGTTGTTCGGGTATTCTCCAGGAGGATATTGTTGGCTTTGTTGGTAGCTCGGCGGACCTTGTACGGCGGTCTGGGGAATTTGTCCATACCAAGAGCTCCTTCGCGGCTCATCAGGGCGGTTCATTTGGTGCAGGGCATCCCAGGTATGGCTGGCTCCAGGCAGGTTATACATGGGCTGCTGAAGAGGCTGCTGGGGATGGTACATCGAACCGGCGTATTGTGGAGCATATGGTTGCTGGTTCAGAACCTGCTGTCGATGGGCGATGGCATGTTGAACCATTTGATTCGACATCCCCTCCCTCATCTCACGCTTCTCACGTTCACGGGCATCGATTGTCGAAACCAAGCCCCCGCCTTGAACTTGCGGCTGAGGAGTTTTGTTGGCGTGGCTTAAGTTGAAGAATGAAGAACCAGTTACGCGGGCAACATGCTCCTGCTCACGGGCGGAAAGGTTGTTGGAAAAATCGCTGTAATTGTTCAACACCATTCCTGTTCCGCGCGAGGAAGGACGGTAGTTGGGATCCGGGTGAGCAGTCATGCGAGAATTGGACCGGATCTGGTTGGCCCAGTCACCAGATACTGGCCTGGGCTGTGGCGGAGTGTTGTTAGATGGGGAACGGTGATGCATATGCATCGGGGGACTAGGTGCTGCTCGCTGCTGGACATACTGTTCCGGGGTGAGGCCTCCGGCAGGAGTAACAGGGCGATTGGTGGCCATTCCAGGCTGCCACAAGACGCTCCGTCGATATTCTTCCTGGCTTGGAGACCGCTGATTTCCCCGGTCCACTTGGCTTGTCGGGACCGACAGCCTGTAGCGCTCTGCAGCATCCAGGTCGTTCCGAGGAGTTGAGGCCTTGCGCAAAGTGTCCCCTGTACTCGGGCGTCCGGTGGTAGGCATGTAGGTCAATGTAGGGCCGAAATCAACTGTAGGAATTTCTGAGTTGGCCTCCGGAGGCCTTTCCGTTGAATAATGAGCGTCACCAATAACAAGATCCTGCTTGGCCGGTATCCCCACAGTCTTCATGACACCCATTCTGGGCCTGGTAACGGACTTCTGAGACTTCTTGCTGTAAATAGATTCGTGCGTACTCGCATAGTCCGGAGAAACAGTCGAAGCATCGTCGTAGACGCTCTCATCCTCAATTCGTTGTTGGCGAGGAGACACAGGGGACGGGAGGTGAGGGGCGATTCGGTTCAACGCATCTTCGTCTAGAGTATGTCGAAGATCGTCAAAGCTCGGCTCTCCGTCGGGAGAGAGGGGTTCCTGCCCAAATATCTGTCTTTGAGGAAGAGGCTTGCGCTTGACAGCCTTGGAAACTTCGACATTCACGCGTCGCTGGGGTGATGGAGTGCCGCCGGTACTGGGAGTTGCTGGACGTTGGTCTGCGGTCTGCGGGGGCCGCACAGGAATCGCAATACCAATATCTTCATCACTCGAAGAATGCATGAGGGCCGGGTTCATGTATGCGACCTGCGCTGGAGATAGACCATTGTTTAGATAAGGGCCTTGTGACCGTCGATCGAGGCTGGAACTGGATTGCTGGTTACGCAAAGCGCCTGAAATACCAGCCGTACTCATTGTGCCAACAGACGTTAGCTGTGTTAGGGTAGCATGGGACATTCTGTTATTGGCCCTTCTCTGCTCCAATGTCATTTCGGGTCGATTGTCAGGCATCGACCGAGGTCCATGTACAAACGACGGTGGACTGGCAACTGGAGATGGAGGCGTACGAGGCGGGAATTGTTCTCCATTCAGGACAGGTTGGACAGGTTCGGCAGGGGTTCGATCACTCTCGGAGCTAGTGCGCTCAGTAATGGGCGCTACAATACCCTGTGCTCTCTCACGTTGCACTAGATCCTGGACAGACGAGAGAGGTGAGTTTTCATTTGAGCCCTGGCCAGGTCTAGGCCCTGTCTGCATGCCCGTGATGTCTGACATTCCACGAGAGTGGTAAACCGGGGGCTCAGTTCTTGGAACCTCGTGAATGACAGCTTCTGCAGAACGATTGAACTCTGGCTTGCCTTCAGGAAGAGAGAAGGGTTGACGCATAGGGTTGATCGGTCCGTCACCGTTGCGGACGGAGATGCTCGAGCGGTAGCGCGGTCTGCTGCTGTTGATACTGCTTGTTCGACTTCGGCCTGTGGATATACGCTTCTGTGTCGCCTCCTTCAACTGCTTCCTCCATTCTGCCTCACTCCATTCCTGACTTCCAGCAATCTGGAGAAGGTTGGTTATATCTAAAACATCCAAATAACCATATCGACGCTGCTTGGGGAAAGCAAACATGATGCTTTTAATGTGGTTTATGTCGGCGACAAGGCGGGTCGGACGACCATAAAGGTTGAAGGTATCGAATATTGGGAATAAGAACCGAAGCATGGTCTCGAAACCAGAAACCGCGGCATGCAGCTCAGGCATGACAAAAACCAAGCCATCTGCAGAAGACTGAGGTTGCTTGTGCATATGTATCTGGCCCTCCAGCTTCACCAGTGTCGATTTATCAATGAGTGCTTTGGATTGCGGGTAAATCGCGTACGCCGAGTACACATTGGTGATGGTGGCGATCGGTTGCACCTTCTTGGTCTTCTTGGTTTCGAAGAATTGGATATTTCCAAGGACCGGCATTGACAAACGGTCGTAAGCAGACTTCTTCATTGCCTTTCGGGCTTTCTGGACATCTTTCTCATTTGGCGGATTAATCACAAACCAGCATCTTCTCCAGGGAGTTCCCGCGCCAAATCGCACGCGTGCCCAATCCTCATGCTTGAACTTGGTGGGAACCAAAATTGACTGTATTCCCGGAAGGGTTTTGCCTCTGGCAGCGATAAGAGAGCCGGTGTAAGCTTCATATAAAGATGTGTGCTCGTACATGGCGAGGCGGATTGCAGCCGTCCACTGAGTCATTGAATGGAATGAGCTGAAATGTAACAAATATCTATTCTTGCCGGCAGAAGAAAGACTGAGGACATTCTTTAGAGGTGCGACTGCTCCGTTGCGAATTGGTAATGTTTCGATCTGCGAGGCAATTAGTTCTGAGGCAAAGAAGGCGCTAAAAGAAAACAAAATAGCAACGAACCATCTTGATCGACGCATCAGCCAGGTTGATGAACGTCGCGGGAGGCTCTCCTCCGTTTGCTGCGTCCAGCGCAGCCGCTTCCCAGAGAGAGAGGACCGTTCCAACCAGTTGGGCATAGCATTCCGTCCACTGGCGATCGGCAGTTTGCCGCCCGTCTGCGCATTGCGTTAGTCCACATGGTTCCTCTGCATGAGACAAAAGCCCGTGAATGCGGGAAAAATAGACGACTCACATGCATCCTGGTCATTTAGCTTCAAAAAATAGCCTTCTTGGTAGACCTTGTTGGTATGAATGTTGAGAAAGGAGAAGATTGGCGAAAGCTCCGGTGGGGTGTCCACGGTGTGTTCCATCAGAGGCGGATTGCGCGAGAAGATCACTGAAGGAGGTCGCGAGCCCATGCCGTCATTTCTCGGGCTTGCACCGTTGACGGGAGACAGTTCAGAGGGAGGCGAGGGTGTTTCGGGGGAAGGTGTATGCCAGCGGGGCGGTATTTCCGACGGGTTCACGTTCCTCGACAATCTTTTGCTTTCTCTCTTAGAGTCATTGTTCTTAGAACCTCCGAAGGTTGATATAAACGAGCGAACTAGACGGACGCAAGGGCGAGTCAATAATGGGGTTCCTGCCACGCGGAACGCCGATCAACTTACCACGCGAGCCACCCATGACGGCGAATGGGTCAGCAGACCAAAGAATCTCGCCTTCGACCAGCGCTGGGCGAGTTGTGAAACGAGAGATAAAGGAGGACACAGGAGAAGTGAGAGGACGTGGCAAGTGCACGGACTTGGTGAAGCTAGATTAAGGGAGGCCGCTGGGGACCGAGTTCTCGCCGGGACAATTTAATCCATCGAGCCCTGCTAAGAAGTAGGGATCTCCCGAAAGATATAGGGGAGGCGAAAGTCAAGGGCACGAGGGGGAAGTTTCGCTAGACAGGTGCCAAGCGGGAAGGTGACGTTGCGGGTTCCCAGGATAGGTTTCCAGTCACCGGGACTAGGACACTTCGGATTCGCGGAGGGTAGCGAGCACTGGGAGCGAAATAAAACAAATGAAGCAAGAGAAACGAGAGAAATGTGAGAGGTTGGGGAGTGAGAGAAGGTGCCCAAGTGTAGGGGAAGAGGCGACAAGCAGGACCGTGGGTCACAGTCTGGAGAGAAAAAGTTGGAGACGGCAAAACTAGTGGGACAAGGTCGACGCGTTTGAACCTGAGACTCTAGTACCGATGGACCGTCTTACTGTCTATGAAAGAAAATAGAATATTCTCTATACCACTTCTACCACTTTGACCACTCCTTGTCAATTCTCCCAATTCTCCTAATTCCAATTCTAGGTGATTTGTACATCCAAAAGTGTCGTCATCCAGCGAGATCGGCGGCGGTGGAGTGTGGCCCAAATTTAGAACTGCATACTGTACATGTCTCGGCCAAGTCGAACTTCGAGATACTTTTCGTTTCTTTCAGTTTTACACGAACGGGTGACTAAATACCATGGTTTCTTCAGACATTTGGCACCTGTTAGTTACACCCTGAAATAACGACAACCCTTTACCCTGTACTAAGTGGTAATGACAAGCGGGTCCAACACGGCCCATATTCACGCTGCGCTTACCTTCTGCCGGGGACGCGCACACTCTTGCCACACCGCCCTATCCTGGACGCTTTTCCACGATGGCCCGATGGCCCGATGAACTGTTCACTGGTTGCCTGTTCAAACCCTGGAATATGCACGACAAGGCACCCGGACCTCTGTTGGGCTCCAGCCACAAAACTAGGCATCCCACCTCACTTCTATGTATGGTCTCAAAGGCGTAGTCTTGGCGTTCGGGTCCACAGGTATCGGCATTTGCTCAATGTGGTCCCCTGTCATCCGTTGATTGGCCTTGATCTCTGAGATCCCTTTAATCACTGCCTTTCCTCCTAGAGATCCGCGATGCAGCTGTGGCTGGTCCTTGTACCCTAAACCCTTCCGGTACAAGAAATTCAGGATCGGGTTCAGGCGCAGGGCCAAGGGGTCATGCCTGTATGTTGGCACCTATGATTATCTCCTTGGCGGCTTGTCCCACCCATTCCAGTTTGGCGTCCAAGAATAATTGCCTTAGTTGATTGCTCCTGACTGAGACACGGTGGCCTCGGTATCGGTGGGGCTGGTGACTTGGCTTCTTTTAGCCATACCTGGACACTTGGTCGTGTCACGGTAATATGGCCCCGTGATGGTCCTTTTTTTTTTTTTACATAGGGGTGTGCCCCTATTCTATTAATCACTCGGAATCTCCCTGTACCCGGTGACCTTTTAGCTTATTCGCCACAAACTAGAGGCACTAACCAACACTAATGGTCCATGCTCTATGTAGGCACCGTTATATTGCCCCACGCGCTTAAGCAAATAAAGCATTTAATTACTAAATAATATTACCTTCTCCTGAGCGGAGAAGTCTGCAGTTCGACATAGGGGATACCCCTGTCGATCTGGGGAAAGGTGATGCCTAGCATCCACTACCTTTCCAGCCTAATGCATGTAGCATTAGCTTTCACTGCAAGGACTACCTTATAAAGCTTCAGATGTATTTCGGTTTCTGGGTATTTAGTATGGTGGCATGAGTACTATTAAGCCCCTCAGTATATTTGAATCTGAAAAGGCACTAGTGTATTGGGTCGTTTACAAGCAGGGTCTGGCTTTGGTGCGCTATGGGGTCGCCATTTTGTATTATCTTATGAAAGAATGGTTGATATGCACAATAATTACTTGGAAATGGGACATGAAAATAAAATTGCTTCTCTTTGTAGTGGTGTCGCGATCTCGAAGTTAACTGGTGATCGTGACATGGATTTGTGAAACTCCACAGAAGGACGTCAGAACTGAAGATTTGAGAGGACGAATTTGATAGACAGTCTGCCGTAGGTAGAGGCCTTCCATATAGATGAAGTTGCTGAGAATTCAGCATGGAGACTCAGAAAGTACTTACCCACTTGTTTGAGAAAATTCGCTTTTGGTAGCATTCATTGCTCTTCCTAGTATTTACTTTCAGGCTCATTCGGGTGCGAGTTTTTTGAGATATGATGCGTAAGAAAAGGGAAGAAAGGATGAGAAAGGTTTGAGGCGTACGAAATACTTGGAAGAGGGGAAAGGAGGAAGAAGGTACGAGGCATAAGAACCCTTGGGAGAGGGGAAACAAGGGGAAATATTGGAAGAAGTGAATCTACTTATTCGTAGCCTAGATAGCCTGCTTCTCCCATAGCACTAATTTATCACTCTTCCACATTTTCCCGTACTCGGTCTTCCCTCCTGACATTACCTATTGTACGGTTCTTAAAAATAGCCATAAACATTTGAAGTGAAGCAAGAACGAACGGAATGGCCTTCGGCCATGTCTACTAATCCAAATTTATCTAATGCCCACTGACTATTCTTTTACTTTCATAATCACAGTTTGGATATACATGTAAACCAGACTCGACAGGTTTCACGGATGTCTTTGCCTGTATTCTTAGGTAACTGCGAAATAGTCTAAAGGCTCACAAAGCTCAGACAAACGCCCTATGGCGGCATACGTATATATCCTATGGTAAAATTTATCGCCTTATTATCTCTTTATACAACTAAATGAAGTATTCCTCCTCTCGGTAGTTCGATTTACCACTAGGAGCAAATATACCTTCGTAGCGATATTCTCTGTATCCACCACCATTAAGACTTTTTTAGATAAAAAATCACCTATTAAAAGGATTAAGGTTGACCAAAAAATGGGGAGGGAAAAAAACATTGCGTGCTGCAGGACTCGAACCTGCGCCACTTCCGTGACTGGGATTTCCAAACTCCGTTTAACGGTGCTAAGCTTTGCTTGAATCCAGCGCCTTAACCACTCGGCCAAACACGCGGCGGTATTAGTAATACTTTTCATACAATGTGATATTCCTTTGTCAGCTACTTCGTTACTCCTTCCTAGATATTTATATAATACTGGAAATATGTGTAAGTGAGACTCCAGTCTCACAGGCAGTGCCGCCTAAATTCGTAGGCCGATAAGTACAAGATGGTCTGAAAGCTCTTAATAACCAGAGAAACACCATATATAGAGACATTAGTAGTAGTAGTAGTAGTAGTAGTTGTTTTCATTAGCCTGGTAAAGCTCGCTTTGAATACTTACATGAGGTGCTCTAGACCAAGTCCGAAGCGCAACCGAATGGCTATCGCTAGTTCCGCTATAACAGAGAAGCCCTATTTCGCATGCGAATTTGCAGCGAAACTACAGAATATTATATGGAGTTGAGGAAATAAGGGTCTTTGAATTTCCAGATCCGGGAGAGCTCCAAAACAAACAACCTGAACTCCAACAAACGGAGCAAACGACCAAAGATGGTAAAAGAAAATCAAGAAAAAAAGGCCCGATCGGAAAGCTGCAGCCGCTCCCGATCGCAACAACCTTGGAAATTTCCCCGCGGGATGCCGCATTAGCACCATTATATCGCGTTTACGTCCTCCCTACCCCCAATTTTTGCTACAATTATCCTCCAATGGAACTTTACCTTCCTCTCTACTTATCCTGCAATGGAGTTTCTCCCCTCCCAGTTTCCGAGGCTTTGCACCACCAAGTTCGCCTTGTTGGTCGATTGATTCTCGTCCATTAGCGTCCTTATTTCACGAAGGTTTTGAGTTACTGAGAAGCGATCGCAGTACCCTATCACACTCTCGGTCTAGTCACTCGCTTTCGATTTGATCAAAGCCGTTCCATCGTGCGTATTGTTTCGATGTAAAGGGGTGGCAGTCGACCTGGAATACGACCTTGGATGCGCGATGTTGTTGATTGCTCTTGTCCCTGTTGCCCTGATGCGTTGATATTTCGTCCGTTTTAGAGGCAGTATATACTATATTCAACTTAAGTGTCGGTAGTTATAGATATATTAGGGCCCTGTTAAACTCTAAAGCTTTGTTCCGACTCTATATAGCGAGAGTAAAAATCCTTCTGTCCCCTATCATGCTTGTAGAATAAAAAGATCATGCGTAGTTTATCTGACTATAGTTAGGAGAAAAAAACCGAAAAAAAATATATTGCGTGCTGCAGGACTCGAACCTGCGCCACTTCCGTGACTGGGATTTCCAAACTCCGTTTAACGGTGCTAAGCTTTGCTTGAATCCAGCGCCTTAACCACTCGGCCAAACACGCGGTGGTATGAGAATTTCCTCCTTTTTGAAATCCATGGACCTTTTTACATTTGGTTCTTCGTGTCAAAATCTTAACTCTTACTTTGGTATCAGTCGACTCCCGATGTTGCTGAATTGAATCCCCTAATTAATTGGCCAAACTCCTTGTCTTCGGCAAATGCAATAAATTTAAACATAGACAAACCTTACCTCGGCTAAAGGAGTGAACTGCAGGTATGCATTCAGATAAAAGAGGGTCAAATATTGCTGCCTAAAATTCCAGGTATGAATGTGTGTTAGCCGTTTTTGGCGCTCAATTTACCGTCACCGAGCGTTGTGTGTAGTTACGAAGTCTAAGCGCGTCAACGAATCCTATTCCTTTTGGTTTAAAGTCAATCTTCTTATATTCTTAAATCTCCACTAGGTATTAAATAAACGGGCTCTGATTATCTCCTACACTTGCAGGAAGGTGTAAGAGGCAGGTAGGTAGATAGTCATAGTAGAATAATTCGACTATTTTCTCATATAATGTGACGTTGGGTGTCTAGACAGATTATATGGTGTTAAAATAAGAACCCAATGCTCTCTTGACGTCCCAGTACGTGTAGTTAGCGTGTAATTTCCTTTATTTCTTCACTCGCCTTTCCCGTTAATGCCCTTAGAATCAGACGAATACCACGAGCTTCTAATATCTAACCTCGATCGGCACTTATTAGCCACTGTTTGTGCCCTGCGACACATAACAAGTGAGCGCAAATTTGATCGGAGAAATCCAAACGTTCTTTTTTTCCCTCCGTTGTATTCTTCGGGATCTTCCAATCTCATTTCCAGAAGTCTCGTCCCGATTCTATCACGGCCCCATTGTCATTTCGTCGACCATTATTGGCGTCGCCAGTATGGATACTTCATTGCTAGGAGAATCGGACGGCTCTCGCCAGAAAGAAAATGTGCCCACTCAAGCTGTGAAGGATAACACTGGTCCACCCAAGGTTAAATTCTTACTTCCTGATTCTGATAGTGCTTCTACCGATTCCGACGATGTGCTTTCAGTAAATGAGATACCAGCCCTGTCCGCCGCTGATGAAGAAGACCATGGTTATTTCCCGGAAGGAAGTGGTCCCACGCGTCCAGTGCCCATCCCAGTCCTTGTCTCCCGCGACAGAAGGAACGATGACATTAAGAAAGCCAGCCTCGAGTTCCTGAACGACAACATCAAAGAATGGACTATTGGCTTCGACCTCGCCGCATTTCCACAGATAGTCAAGAGCTGGATCCCTACCCTGAGAGCAACAGCTCTTCCAGGATCGTACGAACACCTCCTGTTACTCATGTTTGACGATGTTAAGGAGTTCAACAGATTCCAGACTATCCTGAGAGAGGCTGGAGTCCCAGGTGCCATCGATCCCCGTCAGAATGGAACTCTGACCGTTCATGCAGAGCTCAGTCGCCGCAATGTGGTTGGTAAAGGCCGAGGCCAAGGCCAGGCGAGGTCCATCTTGGTCCCCCGAGGCCAAATTGTTCAGAGCAACCAGACCACCGACGAGATGTACTTCTGGAGAGAACTGCACATAATCAGACGGCTCGTTGCTCCTATCCGAGATGAGCACGAAGAGATCGTCTGGATCACCAGCCGCGAGCAGCAACCGGATGATATGATTCAACAGTTCGATGCAGCTAAAGACTGCATCATTGATTTTAAGAAGCGTCTCTTGAAGGCACTGGATCAAGGCCCCGAGAACAGCAAGCTCCTTGAAACCCTCTATACTCCTTCCAAATGCTAACATTCTTATTAGAGGTCATCAACCTACCTCCCCCCAAGGGTCTCGAGTCGCCCTCGTACAAGGAGCTGCGTCTCCGTACCTCCAGCCTTCACCAGTTCCGGATGGACTGTTGCAAGGGAAGCCTTGAATGGGCACGATTCCCACCCAGCGAAATCGAACTGCGACGACGCTACAACCACTTCGGCAAGTGGCATGGCCGCCACAAGGAACCTGTCAATGCACCAATTAAGAACATCATGCCTCAGGTGCAGGTATCTTCTAACCTGGCCTTTGAATTCGACAACGCATATATCTGCATGCGTCGTGATGGAAGAATCCTTCACCTACTTGTTCAGATCGCCCAGTGGCTTGCCCTAGCCCGCGGCTTCACTGCGGTTCACCTGTTTTGCGACGTCGCACGCCTCTTCAGCACCCATGGCGTCGACATTGGTAACAAGGCACAGGTGGAAATCTGCAAGCAGCTTACCAGATTTGAACTGCTTTGTGATTCTCTTAACAGTCCTCTCCCTCTGAACTTCCCAGCTAGTTCCAGTGTCGTCGATCAGTTTTCGCCTACCTTCATTCAGGGCGTGATTCAGGCAAATCGCAAGATGGTGGAAGCCCTTGTAGGTCTAAACACCTTGTTCCACCGTGTCAATGTGGGCTGGCGGGCTCGAACCCGCCAGACGCTGGAATGGCAGACCTGGGGAGGCGAAAGAGTTCTTGCGCTCAAGACACCTCGTCTGTTTTTCCCCCGAGCTACGGTCCAAGTGCCCTTTGCTTATGCTGGGATCTTTTCGGACGAAGAGCTTGCTGCCCACCTAGATACGATGTGTTCTTAGGCATGCATGTTCCCCCTACTCCTGTCTCCCTCCAGAGCCCTCTTCTCCTATCCATGCTTCTGCTCTCTTTGTTTCCAGATATTGAGCTTGTTTTTTGTGGGGGAGGGAGCTCTTGAGACTTAGATGACGGACATTATTGCACTAATAAGAAATCAAATGCTTTTGAAAAAGTCCGAAAGTTCGTAAGTTCGTAAGATTGCTTGAAAACCCCCAGATAAAGTAAAGTAAAGTACATACATTCACCTCATGCATGTCTGCTAATAATTCGATCATTTTATGCATCACTCCTGCCCTCATCCTTCCATCAAGTGATAAGCAAGAACAGGGTCCATCAGCGCCATCTCGTCATGGCTGGGCATCACAGAATCAATATTGCGCTCAGCATCCGCGGAAAAGGTATCTTGCATAAGGAAATCAGCGTCCAGGCCATTATTCTCAGGGAAACCGGACGAGTTATCTAGCTGCGAAAATATATTTGGGTCTGAAGATACACCATTAGGAGGCGTGGTTCCATGAGAGTGAGAAGGCTCAGAGCGGTCGAACTCCAGACCGTAGATACCGAGTGCATTACCACCAGGACCAATCTGGTCGGACAACAACGCACGCTGCATAAAAAGGCCCTGGACTTCATCTTCAGAGCAACTGTGTTTGGCAGTCATGTGCACCCACAGATCGTAATCGCGGTGGAAGCGGTGTTCACAAGAGTCGTAGAAGCAGAGAATGTGTCGGCCTGTTTCCTCCGCATAGCCTTGACCGGTCAAGGCTGCAAGAGTAGAGATATGGCTGGCACTGGATGATTTATCCAGACCAAGTCGCTGGCGTCGCTCGGCCTTGGCATTCGGGTATCCCAGATGGGCAGTGCGGATATGCTCTTCAAGTGCAAGCTTGCTGCCATATCGCTTCCCACATCCGATGCCGTCCCATCCTTCGACCTTTTTGGAGACTGAAAGGTCTGTCTCGCCGCATCCAAAGCGCTTCTCTCCCTGGTGCACGGTACGAATGTGAACAGTCAAATTGCCTTTCTTGGTAAAGCTGCGATCACATCCGTCGATCGTGCAAGGGAAGACCTTTCTCTCTTCGAGACTGACATCGCCGTGAGCAACCTCAAGGTGGCGACGCAGTTCTCGAGACGTCGAGCAGACGATTGGGCAGCTGGGGCATTTCGGTGGGTGGACATTTCGAATATGCTCTTGAAGTATGGTGTATGTTGGGAATGTGACAGAATAATCGTGGTGAGGGTCAAACGTTCCCATATCGGACGCTTGCTCTTGCAGGTGGTGGGAGCACTCCTCACAGCTAAATCGCTTCTCGGTGTGTACCCGGCTCTCGTGGGCTCGGAGATGACCCGCTGTGTCAAATGCCATTTGACAATTCTTCCCAGTATCCAGATCAACAAATACACATGGGAAAGGCTTCTTGTTCATATGAACGGTCGTTATGTGCTTCTGAAGGGTGGAATGCTTCCGGAAGGTTTCTTCGCACGGCGGATATTCAGTACAGCGATATTTGTCCCGTCCGTCGTGGGCAGCGATATGGCGGCGAAGTCTTGACCCAGTCACAAAGCTCTTTCCGCAACCTGGGCGGTCACAGACGTAATCGCGAACTCCAGTGTGGGCACTCTTGATATGATGGGTAAGATGTGAGGCTCGTAAGAAGGTCTTGTCGCAGTCCTCGAAGGTGCATTGAAATAACCGTTCGTTATTATGTGATCGTATGTGCTCTTGAAGTCGAGCAGGGCGATTGAAGGCCTTGCTGCAGCTTTCAAAGGGGCAGCGATGGGTCTTAAGTTCGGAAGGGTATCGAGATGAGGTGGTTGAGAATGGGGTCGCCGGTGTATCCAGCATATCCTCATCCATGGCGCTCGGTGTTGCAGGCGCTGAGTAGTCGGCATCTGAGTGGGCTTCTTCATAGATCCGGTCTTTGTAGTCGGTTCTTAGCACCTTGTTCCATCCTTATCGTGATTCTATATCGCTGCTTACCGTCGCTGTCCATCGCAGCTTGGTGTAACCTTTTGGCCTGCGAGGCCCAGTCAGGGGAAGCCTTACGCTTTGAGGCCATAGTTTAAAATGCCCCAGAGCAGGGAAGAGTTCACATTGAAGCGAAGAAAAATTATGAAGGTGTAGCGTTGAACAGACTAATTTTATTTTGCCGCGGTCAAAGGGCGGTGAGGCCGAAGACGGACTAGCGTGGTGGAAGATTTTCCGCCTTTTTTGCATCGCGAATCCTCACATCGATCCCGCGCTCAGGGTTTCTCTCTCTTTGAACCCCTCGACTCCGTTCCTTGCGATTCAAAATGTCCGACTACGGCGACGACGCTGGTGGCGACACGTAAGAGCTTCCCGCAGAGGCTAGAGCGGCGCGATCGTTGCAGATTGTGTCCTCTCTGGAGCTTCGACCATTTCGAGATTGAAGCGCTATGCTAACTGGACCTACCTTGCAGCTACGACTACGAGCCTCACGAGGAGGTTTTCGAGGAAAATGAGCCCGAAGACTTGATCGACCAGGAGGGTTTCGAGGACCACGAGGGCGGCGAGGGAGATGATTCCTACCAGCCGGCCGTCAATGGGGAGAACGTCGTTGTCTCCGGTGACCCCAACTCTGGATATTCGGGCAAATTGATGGAACAATCGCGCGAGAAGAAGGTTCCCAATGCTCAGCGCACGACCACCCCGTACTTGACCAAGTACGAGCGCGCGCGTGTGCTCGGCACCCGAGCTCTGCAGATTAGGTGCGTCGCAATATCGTCAAAGCCTTTTGTGCGGCTTGAAATCGCTTTGACTGACATATGTCTAATACAGCATGAACGCCCCCGTACTCGTCGATCTCGAGGGTGAAACCGACCCTCTGCAGATTGCCATGAAGGAATTGAACCAGAAGAAGATCCCTCTGATCGTGCGGCGGTATCTGCCTGACGGATGGTAAGCTGGACTGATGTTTCTGTTGGGATGATAGACTGTTGACACAATGCATAGGTACGAGGACTGGTCCGTCGAGGAGCTGCTGTAAGAGCACCATCGCTCCTGCTCGTGGGGATTCTTTGATACTTTTTGGGTGGGTTCAGCATAGCGTTCGGAGTTTGGGAGTCTCGAAACCGTGGCTCAAAAAGAAAAAAAGAGGCACCGTCCTTGGCACTAGGCAATACTGTACATGAACTAGAAAGAATGAAAAAATAATACCGGTTTCTAGTCACTCATTCACGTACCTTGGGGCCTGTCTTGAAGCGTCCAGCATGAAACTATGGAAACAGTAGAAAGACCAATGACATCTAGGAACAACGCATCTCTTTTGAATTCATCTCGATCTAGACCTGTTACTGTCCAACACGTGAGCCGTGCTTGTATCTCCGGGGAGAAAACTTCAGCTAGAGTCCCACTTTTCTACGGCCCCTGCAAGTTCTTCCTCTTATACCCCAATTCCACTAATCATTAGTACTGCCCAGGCACGGCATGCATAAAGCCGTACTCGAGCCCCTCTCGCCTGGGTAAATCGGCACGCTTTCCGAAGATCATTGGTCGCGCCCTATACTTGAGATCATACCGCTCATAGGATGGATCCCTCACATCGTCCTCCATGGTCGAGGCAAGTGGATGCCAGTGGGCCATGACTGCCCCCAAATATCCCCAAAAACCACTTCTTTTCGGGCCTTTCCGCCCCCCCCCCAAAGCTTTGGGGATGCCCCGCTTGCCCTATAGTGGTTGGTTTATAATCAAACCTGGTGAATTTTCTTCTTATTCTAAACACCGCTCAATTTGGTCACCTCTGGCACTGCTATCCTCGAGACATCCTTTTTGTTGGTCTCGTGAGAGCTCTCCGTGTCTGTCTCCTTTGAAAGTGCACTGCTGGAAAGATGGGTTCAACTAATGTTGAAGTAGAGCAGAAGGTTCATGCCGAGCCAATTTCCCATGCTCCAATCATTCAGGATGAAGAAAAGGCAAACGACTCGCCAGTCGAGAAGGAAGATGAGCCGACCTTTGACACAGGCCTCTTTTCCTGGCTACAGGTCCTGGGCTCCTTCTTTCTCTTCTTCAACTCATGGTATGTAGACCCGTCTCGGTGGCTCAATGCAGTAAGAATGCGCTAACCACGGCCATGGAACAGGGGTGTGATTAATACTTGGGGTGCATATCAAACCTACTATGAACAAAACTTGCTATCAGATGTTTCATCCTCCTCAATCGCCTGGATTGGCTCTCTGCAGTCTTTCCTTTTGATGCTCATCGGAGTCATCACAGGCCCTCTCTTCGATGCGGGGTATTTCCGTAGCCTTATTGCTTTCGCGGGCTGTATGCTGCCGTTCGGCCTGATGATGACTAGTCTTGCGACCAAGTATTGGCAGTTGATTCTCGCGCAGGGTATCTGTGTTGGTTTGGCGGCCGGCTGTCTTTTCGTGCCTTCAGTCGCCATCCTGCCGCAATATTTTCGACGCAAGAGAGGTCTTGCCAATGGTCTCGCCGCTAGCGGTAGCAGCATCGGTGGTGTTGTCTACCCTATCATCTTCAACCAGCTGCAAAAGCAAATTGGCTTCGCCTGGGCCACCCGCGTCATTGGCTTCCTCTGCTTCGGTACCGTCTTCATCTCATTCAGCATCATGCGCATTCGTTTCCCCCCGAAGGAAAAGCGAAAGCTCTATCAGTTCTCTGCTTTTAAAGACCCGGGCTATTGCCTGTTCTGTGCGGCCATGTTCTTTGGTTTCTTGGGTTTCTATAATTTCCTCTTCTACGTGCAGTCCTATGCAATCGACACTGGAATCGTCGACAACAACCTGGGATTCTACCTGCTTTCTATGCTCAATGCCGCCTCAACATTCGGCCGTATCTTGCCTAATTTCCTCGCCGACCACGTTGGCCCACTCAACATGCTCACGCCCGCTGTGACCATCACCTCCATCCTGGCATTCGTATGGATCGGCGTTCATACCGTCTCTGGTATTATTGTTCTGGCCGTTCTCTATGGCTTCTTTTCAGGTGGATTTGTGTCTCTGCCCCCAGTCGTAATGGCCAGCATGACCCCGGACGTGCGCAATCTGGGTACTCGTCTCGGCATGGTATTTGCCATCACTTCAATTGGCCTGCTGATCGGTACACCCATTGGTGGTGCCATTTTGGCCGACACCAACAAGTATCTAGGTGTCCAGCTGTTCACTGCGTGCTGCCTTGTCATATCTGCGGTTCTCATGGCCACTCTCCGATTCGTTCGCTCGGGTCCTGTCCTGAAGTCCAAGACTTGAGCGATCTGAAGGATTTCATCCATATTCTAGTCAATATGTATGCCGCTCATTAATTATTCACGATCCAGTTGGGGTTGTCGTTACGCCAAAATTTGCTGCATCAGCGGGAGTTTAGGCGGGCAAGCATGCAGCCTTGCCACACTTCTTCATGAGCCACAGCCGAACTTCCGGGCCTTTCAGCTGCTCCAGCAATGCGGCACCATAAGGGCTTTTACTTTTCTATAATTGGGTTGATCTGTACCACCTGGTACCTAACATCATGCATTTGCGAGCGTCGTGAATAGCTTGGACAGGGGTTTTCATCGTTATTGGCGTCAAAATATTGAAATACCCATAGATACGATTCTACATCCATTTACTGAGAAATGAAATCATAATATTCTATTGCTAATGAAGATTGCAAGTATATATGTGAACCTTCCCGAAACTCCACCTTGCAAGCTATGCAATAACCCAGAACCCCCGCGCCGGTGAATCAATGCATTGCCATCCTATCACTCCTAGGAAACATCCTCGGGGCTCACCCGGAAATCTTCTCCTTTGTCTCGTATGTGTTCGAGCTTCTTGTCCCGGGAGCAAGGTTTGCGCATATCGAATGCGTCCTCTCCAGAATCGGACATGCCGGTTGGATCATCGCTATAGTAATTGACTACTCGCCTAAACACGGAGTAGCTATCATTCATGTTAGTTTCGAGCCCAATCCCATGACGGGAATGAAACATACCCCATGCCCTTGTACATGTCGACGGCCACCTTGTTTCCAGAGCGGACGTACAGGTCCACAAACCACGCATCAGCACTGTCAGATCCGTGCTCCAGCTCTTCGGTCAGCTGGCTGGCGTAGCCGAGTCGGCGCCAGGCGGGGGCAACGGTTAGGACGGTGATGTGACCATGCCACGGAGTGTAGTGCTCAGAATGGCGCATTGAAGGGTGTTGCTCTTCGGTCTTACCCATGACTACAATAGTTAGCTTGGGGCCCCATTGTCTGATTGAATTGGGATCCTTACTGTAGCCTACCACGCCGGCATCGCGGTCTGTGACTTTGCTAAACAGCGACGGCCATTTGCTCATGTAGTTGAGGTAGAAGCCGAGATCGTAGTTCTCGGTTAGCGGGTCGAGGTTAGTCGCATTGAGTTTGAGCAAGTCCAGTGGGGACATTCGCGTGATCGAGCTCATCTTTGCGGGCGAAAAAGGTGACGGATATCAAGTGAATGAAGAGTAAGGAATGTGGGGTTCTATCGTCGGACATTATTCTGCCAAGGCGGTCGCGGCACCTGTGCATTTGTTTTGCTTTCGTTGTTCATCTTCAATTTCGCAAAGACTCCATTTTCTCTAATTTTTCACGATAATTTCTTCCTTGCTGTCTCCATCTTGGACTCGTTTTTAGATCATGAAGCTTTAAATTCAGAACACTCCCCGTTCGGGTATCCCACAATCGCACCTGCTATCACGATCATTACCGTTACGGTAGTCAAACAACACTGCGTGCTAATGGTCTAATTACCTCCTTTTTAACCCTTATTTACGATATTTCCTTTACTTTCAACTTCACGTCATCTTTACTAAGAGACCGAGTGCTCCCCTCTATCCGATGTCGCCCCTCCCTCCGTCTCCCCTGAAACTTGTTCACCGCCACCCCTCAATCATGGACGACTCTCCTATTTCGCCTGGAACACATGGAGTCAATGGATTTGCTCTTCAAAGCCCCGGATCCCCACGGACTCCTCGTTTATCTGCGCCACCATCACCACTCTTGCCCCGCCAGGACTTACATGCCATGGGCGGGTCCCACCGGGAGTCTGTAGATTTCTCCACTGAAACAGGAGGCGGGGGTGGTCTGGGAAACCTTGCCGATGAGTTGGCAGATGCGTGGGAGCAGGAGGAGGAGGGTTACGGTTACGCCTCGGGGCAGGAAAATGTCCGGACTGGGTCCCAGCAGATGGATCAGAGTGACGGCGAAGATGCTTACATGCAATCGGTTCACGATATGCGCTCGGGATCACCGGGGGCAGAGTCGCCAGCCAGGAACCGGTTGCGAGCTCCTCATTTGCGACAGCACCGACGTGCAGAGTCACACTATGATGGCTCAGACTATGGAAATGACTCCGACCTCGACGAGTCTGCGGATATATCCCCCGCTTTGGAGAGCCAAATGGCAGACATCGAAAGCCTCGCGCGGCGGGGCATTGAGAATAACGGTAGTGAAAACGACCATGTTATTCAACGGACAGTCGAGTCACTCCGGGATCTTGGTGGACAGAGCGGGATTGAGAACAGTGCTATGCGGTAAGTTGAACATGACACAAGACACAACTTCCAACAGATATCTAACTTTTATTCCAGGCTCATCACTGCGCACTCCTCCATTACATCGCACCTCACCCATCAAACCCGCACCCTTCAGTCTCTCATCCACCCACTTCTCTTCTCGTCATTCCCTCTCCTATCCGAAGACGCCATTGACTCCCTTATACCTCTGATTGACGAAGGCCTCCTTCCAAACCTCCCATATCCGTTCCCTGAGCACCCTCGCCACGATTCCAGGCCAACTACACCCTCTCAACCTTCAACCAGCCCACTTGCCTCCCTGCAAGCTCTCATCTCTCAAACATCCGACATCACCCTCTCTCTCCGCAGTCTGAGTGACACTCTCTACGAGTCTCGCCAGCTAACCTCCACGGCCTCACGACGCCTCAGATCCGCCCGTGAACTCGTCGCCGATCTACGGCTCGAGGAAGAAAACCGCGAAGAAGGCTCACGATGGCTCGAACGCGGCGACTGGGACCGCCGGTTGAAGGACCGTGAAGCCGGCAAGGTATGCGCAGATGTTGTCGGCGGCTTTGAGGCTGTGTGTGGTGAGTGGCGTGAGAAGCTGTTCGGGGCTGGCGCCGAAGTAGCTGCGGCATAATTTGCATGATCGACTTCTTCTGCTGAGTCTCTGGAAAGCCGGCGTGCTTCCGGGACACCACTAGACTGCTATGGGCTTTTTTCTTGGCTTCCCCTGTCTGATATCCACGTTTCTATTCTTGTCCCTCCCTTTTTGTGGCCCCAGCTGGTCTGTTGATATCTCAATCCCGCGATGTTGGAACTTAGCTCGTGTGCATATAGTTATACATTATTGGATACCACTCATTTTACTTGCACCTTTCTTTTATCTGAGCTCTTTGCCTAGCAGGGAGAATTATAGAGGGCATCCAGGCTACTTATGATCAACGCCTTCAAGATCAGCACTCTCATCTTCAATTCAGTGTGCGAAGAAGATGCTTGAATAGCACTGCATGGCTGTCAGTCCATAATCTTAAAAAAGAATACACCACTTCCACCGATGACCCAGACAAAGTACTAGCCCTAATGAGCAACAACAACGACCTTCTTCGCCGAGACACCCTTCCTCAGCACATCAAATCCCTCCTGAATTCCCTCCAGCCCTTTCTTCTCAATCACAAACGGCTTCGGCGCAACCAGATACTTCTGCTGAACCAGCGCCTGTGGCAAGAACTTCTCCCAGATCTCCAAAATATCATCGTGCTTGTCCCCAAACAGCATCTTAGCCCTAACACCTTCAGGAACCAACCCCTCCACCAACGGCATCGTCGTCACAACAAAAATGTTTCCCATCGCCTTCTCCGCAATCTCCAAACACGGCTTCACAGAGTCCTCTGCCCCGGCAGCCTGAAAGATCCCAGCACAAGAGGGCGCATCCAACGCAGCCACAATCTCGTCCACGACAGACTCACTGTTATAGTCAAATACCCGACTAACACCAAGCATCTTCAAATACTCAAAGTTCCTCTCTGACGCAGTCGCATAAACCTCCAACCCAGCCGCGCACGCAAGTTGAATCGCATTCGTCCCCACAACCGACGCACCACCCCAAATCAACACAGATTTCCCCATACTCCCCATCTCAATCTCCAAACCAGGCTTCTCCAGCGCCAAAAACTCCTTGTTAAACAACGCATGTGAGGCAGTAGTAATCCCAAGCGGAAAGACAACACCCTCTTCAAACTCCATATCTTCTGGAAGTAGACACGTGAAACTCGCTTCTGCAACAACATACTCCTGGAACCCGCCCATATGCGGACCTCGGAATGCGCCCTGCGCAAAGGCTAGGACGCGATCGCTGGCTTTGAAGCGTGTTACGGCGGTGCCTGTGGATATGACGGTGCCGCTGATGTCTTCGCCAAGGATTAGGGGGTATTTAATGAACGGGAGAGCGGTGTCTTGAAGCATGTGGTCGCAGGGGTTAATCGCCCATGCTGAGGGTTGAATAAGGAGCTGGGTTGGGGAGAGGGTTGTTGGGTAGGGCGTTGGTCGGATTGTGAGGGTAGTCCCAGGTGAGTCTTGCCAGGCTGCGTGGTTGGTGGGCATTTTGAGGACTTGTAGATGTGTGCTGTTTTGAAAATTGATTTGATTGTATGATAAGATTGATGTAGCTTGGTCAATTGATTGAGGAAGGGGGGCTTTTATAAAGGAAGTATCCCATACGCTTGGATTGTGTTGAGCTTCGGGAGGCCTGGGTTCCGGCTATGAACATGGCTTTTATCTGGGACATCGTCTATTTGGAGTTAGAGGTGCATAATTCAGGAGAAACATAGGGTCCTATCAGTCTCAATTGGCTGATTCGACCCGTTTATGAACAGAACAAGTCAATATTGCACATTGATGTTGGGGGACATGCTAAGTCCGCTTAAACCCGACACATTAAAATCCGATAATCTCCGCTACGTAGAAAGAACATGAAGTCGAGATATGAATCAAACAGTTTTGAAGGTCTAAAATGATCCTATTCACTGAATCCCACCCAAATTGGGATCAAAACATGGAGTTGAACAAGATATTTGGCATCACTTGGCATCACGGATGACAACAGCCTATCCGGAAACAAGGAAATTAAAAGACAAGAAAAACGCAGGGCAACAAGATCATGAAGCTCGCTCGAGCCGATGATAGTCATTGCAGAGGGGGGTCATGAAAACACGCGCCAGATAGGAAAAAGGGTCACTTTTTGCTCGTTCCCTAGTATGAGATGTGAAGAAAACTTAGTAAACCACCTACGAAGGCGCTTAGCTCTGCTGTTGCTTCCAGCGGGGCACCCACTTGCCGCCGGCGGCACCCTTGGGCTCCTCGGGCTTGGAAGCGGAGGGCTCGCGAGTGTGACGGGGCACGTAGCGCTCGGTAGGAGCTTCGCGGGGCTCGCGGGGCTCGCGGGGGGCAGGGGGAGGCGGGGCGGAACCAGAGTCGGCAGAAGCGCCGGCACGCAGGTGGGGAGGAACATAGCCACCACGGCGGGGAGCCTCCTCGCGAGCAGGAGCGGGAGCGGGAGCGGGAGCGGGGGCGCCGGAGTCAACGGAATCTCCCCTAGCAGCCAGGCGGTCACGCCAGCCGCCACCACCAGCGGCAGCAGTGCGCGGGGCGATATTGAGACGGGGAGCTGAGCGTTCAGCGGACTCGAAATCTCCACCAGTTTTGCGGGTAGCACGGCGGGATTCCGCTTCCTCCTCGCGTTGCTTTTGACGAGCAGCGATCTCGTCCATTTTTCTGCAGAAAGAAAGTTAGTCCTATATTGCTCGTGCCGTATAGGAAGAATCAAAACATACCCTCGCTCCTCCTCGCGCTTGGCCTTCTCCTCGGCCAAAGCACGGCGGCGCTCCTCGTCCCGGGCAGCGCGTTCCTCCTCCTCGCGCTGGACACGCTCTGCCTCCTCCTGCTGGCGGGCTTCCTCTTCCTCGCGCTCCTGCCTCTCGCGACGGCGGCGCTCCTGGACTTCCTTGACACGCTGCTTCTTCTTGGCCTCGAGCTCGCGCTCGGCAGCCTTGCGGCGCTTCTCGAACTCCTCGTGACGCTTCTCCGAGATCTCCTGGCGGAAGGTAGAGAAGCGAGGAATCAGACGCTCCAGACGATGCTTGAGGGCAAGGGCCTCGACGTGCTTCTGCTTGGACTCCTTGAGAGTCTCGGCCTTCTGCTTTTCCCAAAGTTCCATATCGGCCTTCTTCTGGTTCTCATAGTCGGCAGAGATGTGCTTCAGCTCCTCGCGACGGAAAGCACGCTCCAGGTGGTCAATACGCTTGGCAGTGGTGCGCACACGGTCGTTAAGCTCGTTCTTCTCCTTTTCAAGCTGAGCCAGCTTAATGGCACGCAGGCGGTTGGCATCCAGCTCATCCATGTCGAACTCGCTGATATCGATACCCTTGACGCCGGTCTTAAGCTCCTCGAGCTGCTTCTTGAGCTCCTCCTGGCGGATGCGGTCCTGCTCGTCCTTGATGCGCTTGAGCTCACGGTCACGCTGCTCATCAGCGAGACGCTGCTTCTCGGCTTCCTGAAGCTGCTGGGTGCGGATACGCTTGCGGGTCTCCTCCTCGCGCTGCTTGCGCTGAAGAGCATCGCTGGCAGCCTCCTTCTTCTTGTCGATGACGACACGACGAGCGAGGGTCTCCTCGTGCTCCTGCGCGGCACCCTCCAAAGCGCGGGCCTGAGCGGACTGCTTGGCCTGGACGCGGGCCTCGTTGTACGAGGGGTCCACGTACATGGAGGTGATGTGAAGAGTCTTGGCCAGACGAGCCAGCTGGAAGCGGGCAATCTCGGCGGGGGTGTGCTGGAGGCGCTGGACAGAACCAAACTCGCTCTCGGCGGATCCGGCGCTGCTGCCGGCGTGCATGGCCTTGGAGGAAGAGAAGACATCAGAGTCGAAGGACAGGGTGCCAGAGATGTGGTCAACACGGATGGCGAGGTCACCCTTCTTGCAACCGTTCATGATGAACTTCTCAATCATGGCGGGGGTGATCTGGAAGGGATCGGGGAACTGAGCGAGCTCGTAGACGAACTGGAGCTTAACGGAGTCGTAGACCTGGGAGAGCTGCTGGAACAGACGGGTGAGAATGACCTGCTGCAGAGGCACAATGTACTTCTCCATCTCAGGATCGGCACCGATCTGCTTGAGGATGGGTGTAATCTTCTTGCAGATCGAGAGCGGGTGGAAGTCGACCTCGAGGATGTTGTACAGTTCGCGGATTTCGGGGCGAACGCGCTTCAGGAGACCCTTGTTGAGAGCATCCCGGAACAGAACGGAGCGGGAGGGGGCAGAGGCCATACCAAGCAGGTTGGTGAGGCGAGTGTTCTTGTTCTTGCGGGCCTCATCAACGTCGATCAGAGCGCCGCGGGAACGGTCAGTGCTGATGACGGGGATG
Organism: Penicillium atrosanguineum; assembly: GCF_028827265.1. Classification (NCBI taxonomy): domain Eukaryota; kingdom Fungi; phylum Ascomycota; class Eurotiomycetes; order Eurotiales; family Aspergillaceae; genus Penicillium; species Penicillium atrosanguineum. The sequence goes on along the minus strand of NW_026623134.1, from coordinate 536,233 downwards.
GACAGAGCAGACAGAAGAACGAAAGAGGCGGCCTTGGTGATCTCGGCATCAGTAACGGAGGGGTTTTCCTTCTTGGTGCTCTGGCCGGAAGCCAGGGCAACGGTGGAGAGACGGAGAAGGTTGTAGTAACGGTTCCAGGCAGCGGCGTGGAAAAGGTAGTTCTCGCTAACAAGGAAGATACGGGCGAGCTTCTCGTAGTAGTTGGCCATCATGACGTTCTTGGCGGGGCGCTTGCTCAGGTTCAGAAGGGTGTGGATGTCCTCAATACTGCGGAAGGCCTCCTGCCACAGCTCCAGCTCGACGGCGACGTTCAGCTGCTGGAAACGGGTATCCAAGTGGCGCTGTTGAGTATCGGCATCGCTCAGGTTGATAGCGTGCATTTGGGAAGAGTACTTGGCGGCATTCTGAACGTGGTTACGGAGAAGCTCGCAGAGACGGCGGAACTCGGTCTTGCGGGTGTACTTGAGGCAGAACTGGAAGGCCTGCAGAGCGGTCGACTGGTACATGATCTCGAGGCGGGCATTGTTCTTCAGAATCTCGAGAACGGTACGGTAGGTCTCCCACAGGAACTTCAACCAGGGAGTGACGACGGCGCGGTCGGTGCGGTCACGAGACTGCTCACCGGAGACGGTGGCCAGCAGGATGGTCTCGGGGGTCTCAATAGCCTCCAGATCTTCGATGTTGGAGGAGGGAGCGGCGGACTCGAGGGAAGACTGAATCTCATCGGCCTTGGTCTGGGCCTCGGTGACCTTCTGTTCAGCGAGTTCGATGAACTTCTTCAGGACGATCTCGATGGTGCCGACATTGGTGTTCTGGGCGATGTTCTTGTACTGGTACAGACCATCCTTGGCAGCCTTACCCTTGCGCAGGTCGACAGAGAGTTCCACGAAGAGGAGCATGACGGGCTCGAGCGAAGCGATCGGGCTGCTGCGGGTGCGCTTGGAGGTGACATGTTCGTGGAGGACGGTCAGGGCAGCGGGAGCCTGACCGACGGCGATGAGTTCCTGGGCCCTCTACACGGAGGTTGTTAGCATACAATGTCGAATAGCAATGTCGGGATCGGCTCGAAGGACGCACCTTGAGGACATTCTCAGGTTTGATATGCGGTGGTGGCGGCATCGTCGATAATTACACCCCTTCAAGAGGATTTTTTTTTCGTGGGAAAAAGGCGGAGCGAAATCGAGAAAAGCAAGCAGGCGTCTTGCACACGGGCAGTGGTCCGGGACCGTCGTTGAAAATGCTGCCACGCGAAGTACCTATACCTGGAGGGGAAGATAGGCCTGTTGTGCGTGAGCCAGCAAAAATTGCCCGATTCCCACTTTGGCTTCAGGCTAAGCGATGGGGCTGTCACGTGCGTTTGTTTTCTGCCTCAGGCGTGGTATTATATAATTTGTATCGTGATTACCGGGGGATGTGATGAGAATCCCTGTAGAAAAAAACAATCTATGAAAGAGCTGTGACGGTGATAAGACAAGCGGACGCCGTACGAGACCAAAAAAAATTGGCAACCCAACCGTTCGACTTGGATGGGTCGGATTTTTGAGCAAAGTCGCCGCTACCAAGCTCAATATTATGACATTATTGATCTCCGGGTGCCCGGTACAGGTAATCAAACACACGGGCCTCCCGTACCACAAGAGCAGAACGGGGAAAATCCCTCTTCGAAACCTACCAACTCTCGCATCCCTTCCTTTGAAACCCTTCACTCTCTTTTTTCACTATTCGACTTACCCGTCGAAACTCCCCGGGATCCCTCCGACCCCGTCACCTTCAACCCCCTTTGATCCCGCCTGCCGTTGTTCCCCCTCTCTCCTGAAATCGCCCCCCTTTCTCGCGATCGCGCGCCGAACTCAATTCCCCGACCACAATGCCTTCTTACGAACTTCGCTCCGGTGGTGATGTCAAGAACAAGAAGCAGAGTGTCGCCGACCTCAAGTACCGCCGTTTGACTGAGCTCAATGCCCGCCTGAAGGAGGATCTCGATCGCCCGCGGGTCAAGGTGTCCGAGGCTGCGCTCTCGTATGGTCTTCCCCCTATCACAAAGCCGCAACCGCAACCGCAACCGCAACGCAGTAACTAACCAGTTCTTTGTCTCCAGTCTCATCAGCTACTGCAACAACACTCGCGACTTCATGGTTCCCTCTGTTTGGGGTCAGGTATGTAGCTATATCTTGTTTCGTGGGGTGCGCGCAAAGCTAACTTCCGTCGCAGGTGGACAAGCGCGAGGACCCCTATGCCCCTCAGCAGCAGGGCGGCTGCTGCACCGTCATGTAATGCAACCCATGACGATAATACTTCTCGATCGCCCATGACACGATTTCTTGATTTCCCTTCTCCTAATTCCGGATCCCGATGATCGTTTTCTCGTCCCCCTCGGTCCCGAACCTAAACCACCGCTCGCCTGCCGGGCGCGGCGCGAGACGTGGACCCTGAAGAATCGTCTTGCTGGCCCTGCACGACCTTCCACGTCTAAATGGGACCATGCGGGTATCTCTACCTCCCTTTATTGATCTATCGTTCCTATTCGACCCCGGTAGTACGTCCCGGACGCTGCATGCTGCCGAGTTCGGCTTGTCCCTTCTATCTTCGTGTTTCTTTTTCTTTTTTTTTTTCTACTACCACTACTTCTCTTCTGATGCACCATTCCCCCTTAGTCGTCCTGTGTTTTGAAGCCAATTTCCTTTGTTCTCTGGGTTCTCCAAAAACTTCTCCGCGTGTGCAGGAGAGTCAGGTTGCCATTCGTGTATCATAGATTCGATTTGCATCCAATGACCAATACAATACCGATCTAATTTACGTACTCTTCACGATCAATCTGACGCATACACCCCAATCTATCAACCATTTTAGGGGAACAAGATAAATTTCTCATTGCCCCACAGTAATCAACCCACTCAGCCTCGTACGGGCCCGTATCAGATACGCCCTTTTTTTTTCTTTTTTTTCCTTCATATAATCGCTTGCCAGGCATTACCATCGATTTTGTTTTCCTGGTCCTGTCACTATAGATCACGTTGCACGTCTATTCGTCAGACTTCGATATGGATTTGATCCACTTGGGAATGTGTTCGTGTAAGCTGGGTGTGTCATCCGGTGCGATAATATCTCTATTGGCACCTTCAGCAATAGATGGACATTCTGGTAGCATTGTGTTGAAGTAGGCTGTTAAAAGTTGTCGACATTGTTCAAAACTTCCAAAGTAGAAGTATGTGCTTTTTGCGTGGCGTTCAATCGTGTAGTATTTGTGGTAGCACCTTGCTAAACAATGCGAAGTGAGAGCAGAGCAGAAACAACTTTGACAATGTTGATTGTCTCGTCGTAAGTAGATGCAATGCACCGATGATTCCGAGCTACTGCACGCAGAGTCATGCTGGATAGTCCCACAACTGCCACTAACTCAGTAGATGATCCCTTGCTGTCTGTTTGCCCGAGGTGCCTTACGATCCGAGATCAGTGGGCCCCTGTGTAGGCTAGGTGTACTAGCGCGAGCACTGACTCGAACAAGCCTAGAATGTGAGGACATGTACATTTTTGGAGGTTCAAAGTAGAGATCTTTACAGGCCATAACTACCGCCTGGTGTGTCTTGTCGGTATCCAGATGCCCTTGCTATCGCTTCATCCTGGTGACCTAAGATTCATGGGCCCTGCACAAGGTACAGAAGCTCTGTTTCGTAGCAGCTCATGACTCAAAGAAGTTCCGGAGATCTTTCGGAGACCGTGGGAGGCACGAGTGCACATACGTACACATTTCAAGGCTTCGGTCCGAACCGGGATGGATCTTTGTCCATTCCCACCGTTTTGCGAGAGATGATTTTTTTTTTTACGTCACCTGCTCTGCGTGATATTCACAATATACAGCTTCCAAGAAGTTTGACTGAGCAATACCCTTGCATTTGCTGTCCCATAGTGCCAAGATATCTGTAAAAAGTTAAGAGCTGGGTCGAAAATGGGAGAGAAGGTCCTCTCGTAATGTGAGTAAGTTCTAAACACCCAAAGTACGTTAGAATTGAGCGTTAAATTAAGAAGGGTTGCTTGTCTCTTACATGGGTTCCTCAGACAATGTGATCAACTCATAGATGTGGTTGAAGAGTCGGTAACGATTCTCTGTCTAGGGCATCATGGTACCCGCCCTATGTAGAACTATCTGGATAGGATCCACAAGCCCCTGCATGCACCCACAACGAACGGGTTCCATAACTCAGTTGGTTAGAGTGTGGTGCTAATAACGCCAAAGTCGAGGGTTCGACCCCCTCTGGAACCATGTGAACAATCGTCTGTTCGATTTTCTTTTTCTTTTGTTTCAACCTCCAATTTGTAGGGAGGTTGACTTTTCGTCCCCTATCAGGAGCTCTGTGATCAGTGGACTTAGAGAACGATTCGTTAAATCTATCTAACTTTTTTTTTTTTTTTTAGCTCGGTCTGCATATCACGGAGACGAGAGCGAGTAAAATAGATGTCTATACTTATCTGCACGTTCACACTTGAGAGCTGTCACGTGGTGACCCTACGAAAGGGTTGAGTCCGAGATGAACTAGGATACACAACGACCAAGACCGAAGAAGGGAAACCCTACCGAAAGATGTGTAGAGAGGTACTTGGTGAGCCAGCTCCATCTGTTCTGAGTAAAACCATATCAAAACCAACCCCCGGATACTTGCAGCGCAAACAGCCCGAGCGAATCTCATGAAATCACCCCGCTGACATCATCCCACCAATGCAAACTCACTCCAACATTCCCCAAGTGCAAGATTCCCGGCATCAAACTCCCCATTCAGACCCGCCCATCAATTCTAGTTCTTTGTCTCTTCTAGACACCAGGCTCACTGCAAGATAGCATACACCCGAGACTCAGCCAAGATTACAAATATACATCCACCCCACCTCAAGCTCAACCGCCATGACCGAACCCACGCCAATTGAGCAAAGCGTTGCACAGCAGATCGCACCCCCCAACCCCCCTACAGAAATCACGTCCCTAGAGCGCGTCTCCCTCCCACGGATCTCAATCCAATTCTGCACCCAGTGCAAATGGATGCTGCGAGCTGCATATGTACGTCTGATCTATACCTTCCCTCTCTACTCTGAACTGTTTCATTGGATCTTCATATGCACTCTGGATCCCTCTGCATATGCATGCAGAGATATAGGTATTGCAATTACCTACTCGGATGCATACTAACTGGACTCTAGTTCGCGCAGGAGCTCCTCTCCACATTTGGCACGGACCTCGGTGAGGTAGCGCTTGTACCAAAGACCGGGGGTGTTTTTACAGTTACGATTTGGTATTCTGGTGCTGGTTGCGAAGGTGAAAATGGGGTTACGACGCAAGAGACGATTCTGTGGGATCGTAAGAGAGATGGTGGATTCCCTGGTACGTTGAATTTATCGTGCTCTTTCTTCTATACATATATATTTGTAGCACTTTGCGATGTGGAGGCAAAGGCTTCCATGTTTTCGTCGTGCTTCTGGTGATCTGGAACTTACACTCTTCTTGCTACAGAGGTTAAGGCGCTGAAGTCACTGGTGAGGAATGTCATTGCTCCGGAGAGGGATTTGGGGCACACAGACCGGGCGTTGAAGAAAAACAAGGAAGAGGAGGATAAGAAGAAGCAGGAGTCTACGGATGAGAAGAAGGATTGTGAGGATTGTAAATGAATAGACTAGGGATGATATTTCACAAACTGGCATTGGAATTTGAAGAGTGTATACGTGGACGATGACAGGTAGCTCTGGAGGAGCCAATCTTACTTCAAAAGTTGGAGGGATGCCCTTTCGAGAAGCCCAAATTTCTTACAGTCCACACCTGGGTAACCACTTCACTCATACTACAGTGACCGATCGTGATAAAAAGAATTCAGTATGTATATTTGGAGAGAATGTAAAAAGCAACCACAATCCCAAAGGACTATAAAAAGAATCGACGCCACCGCCCCCAATCCAAATCTAAGATGTCCGACCCAAAAATTCAAATGCAGCCTCCAGCGAAAGAAAAAGACAGAAAAAAAAAAGAAAAAAAAAAAAAAGGCAGAAAGCAAGGAACGTCGAACATGTCCATGATCATCACAATAGCGCAATGCAGTAGTACTGACTCGAAAACGAGACACGCCCGCCGATCGTATGGACAGGGTCTCAAGGAGAGCGTGCACACATCCTCTTCGAAAAGAAGTATTCGCTTGAGACAGTTGGGCTCCGTTCATCAGCGTCGTTTGGGTCGTAGATCGGACAGAGCCAAATTTTGTAGGTATAGGAAAATTGGGAAAAATCGTTCGAGCCAAGCCATAATCGTGCCCCGGCACCCTCAACGCTCATCAAATGCACCGTTAACCATGATCACATAATATACAGCCGGTAGACCATCAACGCCAGCTAGGAAGAGGTAGCAGGAATCAGGTTTCGCCATGTACCTCGTGTTGGTGGTGAGGGCGGCGCTTCCAGAAAGCAAGCCGTAGGCGACTCCGCCGCTTCGTGAGCCTGTGCAGACCACCACGTTCCCCGTTCTGGTGGCTGTCCTGCGAGCCATGGTTTTTGATGCTCTCGCCGGTGGTGGTGGACTGAGTTGGGCTCCGACTGCCGTTGAAGCCGGCCCGGAGGAAGTCTTTGTGGTGACCATTCTCGGGCTGTGATTGGGCTGCATCCACGCCGGAGCTGTGAAGACCACGGCTGTAGGTGCTATCCCGATCGGCATTTGAAGCATATGATGTGCTCGGGCGCGTGCTGTTGTCACCGAGCTCACTTTGAGGTGCACTATCATCTGACACACGCTTCTCATCCCCGCTGTCCACGGCTAAGAAGCTTGTGGCGTTGGTCGCGGGTGAGATTGGTGTCATGTTGTTGCTGTATGCGCTGATACTCTGGGTTCGGGTGCAGCTGTTGCGGTTCGATCCTGATGGGGCAGAGGTGCGAACAGAGGAACTGTGATGTGCGTGATGACGATGGGGGCCAGATGGACCTTGACGGGAGCTGCTTGGTCTCTCGGGGATAGATTCGGGGATAGCCTCGTGCTCCGCGGCAGTCATGGAATTGCCGGCGGTGCCAGCATTGGCCGAGTTGGCATATAGAGCAGCGGCGAGGACGGCCGGATCTCCTGGGGAGTGGAAGTAATCGGTCATAGGGGTGTGATGTTGTGGTCCAACAGGTCCTCGGCCGGGTTGTGGTCCGCCGGGAATAGAAAAGTATGAGAGGTCTGGCATGGCGCCCGGCACGGCACTCGAGGATTTTCTTGATGGCACGTCGGGAGCGAGGGGCGTGCCAGTAATCTCGATTTGAGGACCAGGAGTATCAGGTGAGACGACTGGCTCGATGGTGTTCTCATTGTAGGCACCATTGGGCGACGCCGTGCTTGTATCAGATCCTGGTGAAGGAAGGTCTTCCGTGCTGTCCGCAGGCTTCAGAGCGGCTTTCGGCGTGCTCTGTTCGTCGTCCGCTTTGCCATGAGGACTTCGCGAGCGAGGAGATATCGTGCTTTCCGCCCGTCCTTCAACCTGCAGTCCCTGTTTCCGTAGCTCATCATTGGCGTGCTGCTGCCACTGCGCTTGGTTTCGGCGAATGTGATCGGCCGTAAACTGCAATTGGGGAAGAAGATCGGAAATACCCTCAAAGAGCGGAAGCGCGAAGATGGACATGAATCCAATTTGGCCGGTAGCCAGCTTGTAGATATTGCCCAACTCAGGCGGCCCGCCAAAGAGCGCAGTCTCCATTCCGACCTCTTTCTCCATCTCACCTTGATTGGCAAATTCCTCCTGCAGGATTTGCGTCCATCTCTCAGCGATCGTCCAGGGCCGAGCCACATTGCTGATATCGGCACACTTGATCAACAAACCGCAGAGAAGGGTCTTATACAGTTCGACATCCTGGAGCTTCCAGTCTTCGACGGACTTCTGGCTATCATGGTACTTCTCCTGCAGAGACCCCATCCGTTGCATGAATTTTTGGTGAACGCCCATGTCAGTAGCCAAGATAGAGCTAATGAGAAGCTTGCGGAGTTGATTGTCTTTGAAGGCTGAAGGCCAGTGGCGGCGAAGAATCTGGGAGAAGGCAGCACAATGGAAGGCCTCGAGAACAGAGTTGTCGTTGTACAGCTGCGCCAAGGGGGCATTGAGCTTGACGAGGAAGAAGTTGTTGACTCCTGGGTGGCCAACGTCGTGGCCAATTGCGGAAATCAGTAAAGTGAGGGCGTCGAAAGGAGAGATAAGGGAGACAAGGGGAGCCTTGGGCGTAGAGATTTGGCCAGAGGGCTCGTAAGGAGGGAGAGCGCCGATGCGAAGCAGGAAGCAGAATACTGACTGCAAGACATCAATCGCATGACGGAAGTTGTGGTAGAGGACAAAGTTATTATAGGCGGCGCGACAGGCGAGTAAGAAGGTCTGCAGTTCACCGGCCGTTAATCGCCACTGTTCTAGTCCGGGCAAGTTGAAAGCGTGCTGGATGATCTCGCAGGCGGCGAACACTAGTTCATCCTCGGAGAATTCGTGAGCACAGAAACTCCAACTTCCAACCTGCGTTTTGACGAAAAGTTCACGGCTCGGTTGCACATGGATTTCCCTGGATAAAACAAATGAGTGCATGGATCCCGATGCTGGACGGGAAGATGAGACATACCGTTCCTGAAACTCATCAACAATCTCCTCCGGGTTGCAAATTCCTTTCATGAGTTTGGAGACCATTGCCTCTCTCAGATAGGCATACGGCTGTTCATCGTGAACGCCAACCCAGGAGAGTTTCCGGTTCTTTTTGTGTGCCAAGAATCGCGACATTTCCCTCTGGGCCGACCGATGATACCGGTAGGCATGAACCACAAGACCCTGGATCCTAGAGCGATCAAGGGGCGTCATCAAGACATCGACCGCACCGGCATCGAGACACCGCGCAATCTGCTTGTGTTCTAGAGTGACCGGGTGCTTACTCTGCGGCTCGCTTGTCGGCTCAGGCGCATCCGAGCCAGCGGTGCGCAGAATGGCGATAGGAACGACGAGCTTCGGGCCACCTTGAACTTGGATATCATTTGAGACGCCAGAGAGGAGTGATAATCCGGGTGCTTCGTCCGAATGGGAGGAAAAGGTAAAGGTGCGCTGAATAGAACCGGGCGACGGCGGGCCACCGTCTGTCATCCACGAGGCTCGGCTGGCCTTGCGCCGGGCGACACTGTGTTCGTCGCTACTGAAGTTGATACCGAAGAAGGCGAATATCGGGGTACAATCGCTACCGGAACGATCGCTCAGCTCGGCGAGTTTCATGGCGAAGGAGGCTCCACTCTGGCACATATAGATCTTCTTACACACGCCCAACAGTAGATCCACATCGGTCTGCAGCGCGTCCGGCTCTTCGGGTAGGGTAAGAGAGCGACTCGAGGATACGGTTGAGGTAGCGTCAATGGAGGTTCTGCGCACCCATCTCTCCGACCGAACTCGGTCGTCGATGTAGACGCCCGAGCATTCCACGCGGTCCACCATCATGTCACAGGAGGGGTTTCACCGATCCACAGCACGGTAAGGACAGGGCCACCGAGAGTTGCCGAGATATGCGTGAAGCGAGGCAGTCCGACCTGACTTGGTGTGCATATGGTCCAAATGACCCGGACAAGAGAGCGCGCGGAGACTGGACGGGGACGGGAGGGACGGGAGGGAAGTGCCGCGCGGAGAGCGAGATTGAATGGTGACGAGAGGATTCTCGGGCAAGTCGAAAGACGGTTCAGAGAAACGAGCGGCGAGTCCGTCCAAGGGAGGTAAGGAAGGACTAGAGTTCAAGTTGTGAACAATGCAGTTGTCCTGCAGCGATCCAGGCGTCGCGAAGCAGACTGGGAGATCCGAGACAAACCCAACGGGATCGCAGTTGGGAGAATGCGCGCGGGTTTTCAGTGCTGGATGTTGAACGCCACAGATGACGGCACGTGAGGGGAGACGGGAAGGGGGTCTCTCGTTTTATTCTTTTTTTTTTTTCTTTGGGCGATGACAGGTAGGGGGGTCGGTATTACCTAGGTAGGAAGTGGAGTGTTAGAAAGACAAAGGAAAAAGTGAATAGGATGACATAGTGGATCGAGATCTGAGATATCGAAAGAAAGAGAAAACAAGTGGAGGAGGAGGGGGGGGACACGGGGAAGGGGGCTTCTGTCCTCCTTCCAGAAGCCCTTGAGGGGGGCGGGACGGGATGATCCTCGACTGTACTGTACTCGCCTCGGCCACTTGACCCTACACTCCCGACCCTGGTTCCCTCGACCTTGACCTCTCGGACGTCCTCCTTTGCACGGAGAGTCTAGCAAATATACAATGCCCGTGTTCTATACTTCCTTCCACCCTGATCTCCCCTTCTTCTAGAGCCTCGATCCCGGACGGTGGACCCATGACGCCTCCTCTCATTTGCGCACGCACAGTTTTTCTAGAAGGTCCACCTTACTTAAGCCGGCCGATGTCGTGACAATTGGCTGCAGGCTGCAGGATCCCGTCGAGGCTCCGGGGAGTCCGCCGGTGGAAATGACGAACGGGCTGGGCTTGTCTAGGGGGGAACCCAATCCCGGCCTGAAGGTGGCATGATCTCATCACTCCTGCCCCAGCAGCACTCGCACTCTGACGGTAAGCACCCTAGCCCCTCGATCACCCACCCCATTCGATCTCGAATCCAGATGCTCGATCATATCCGAGGTCTAAGCCTAGGTCTAGCCCTAAAAGTTCCCCGCTTTCACTGTTCCTGATGCGCGCATCCTCGGTGGTTTCTGCGACGATCACGTACGGATGAGCAGCCAATCACAGTCTCCGCCCAGGAGAAATATACTGTAGTGTATGTGAGGCATCCAATCTTATCCCATTTGATCCGAAGACTATGTACCCATGTTTGTCATCCTTTTGGGTTTCGGAGTTAGACCGTGCAGATGATCTTGCCCTTGGTCGTGTTGCTCTCCAGCAACTGGTGCGCCTCCACAATCTGCTCAAAGGGGAACACCTTCTCCACAAACACCTTGAAAGTCCCATCACAGAACTTGGGCAGCGCGTGCGAAACAAGCGTATCGCGAAGCTTGGCCTGATAATCTTCATCCCGGCTACGCAGTGTACTACCTTCCACCCGGACCCGCTTGAAGAGCAGAGGGCCAATGTTCACGCCCTCGGGCAACTTGACTCCACCCATCAGTCCCAACAGCACCACGCGACCATCCTTTGCGGCAACGTCCAGGTTCCCCTGGAAATAGGGCGCTCCGACAAAGTCAACGGTCAGATTGACGCCCGCGCCGCCAGTCGCCTTCTGGATCTCGGCCGCCCAGTCTTGAGTCTTGTAGTTGAAGGCGGCGGTCACCCCGAGCTCTTTTACGAGGAAATCAATCTTCTCCTGCGATCCAGCAGTGGCATAGATCGCCTTGGCTCCTTCGGCTTTGGCAAGCTGGATGCCGGAAATCGAGACGGATGACGCGCCTGCGTGGAACAGGACGGACTGTCCGGCTTTGAAACCGCCGATCAGGAAGAGAGCCTGCGAGGCAGTGATCCAGGTCTATTTCAATATTAGTAAAAAGGCACCTCCTGCCGGGCAAATGTAGATGGAACCAACCTCCGGCACGCCAGCAGCCTGCTCCCATGAGAGGCCCTTGGGCTTGTGGACAAGCATCTTAGTCGAAACGGCAATGTACTCCGCGTAAGCACCTATTGCACCATCAGGACCAGATACCTAATATTAAAGAGCAAGGATCAAAGACTCGGGGAGCATACCACCATAAGCAAGGCCAAACACTTCATCTCCGACCTTGAAGTCATCCTTCGATCCAGCGCCTATGCTTTCCACCACGCCGGAGAACTCGACGCCGATTGTCTCGGGTGCTTGGGGCGGAAGCGGGTACTGACCCTCGCGCTGTAGCAAGTCCATGCGGTTTAAACCAAACGCGTGGATCTTTACGATGGCTTGGCCGGCAGCGGCACTGGGTTTGGCGATCTGGTCGACGAAGAGGGAGGTCGCGGGACCTTTGCCGCCCTTGACAGCTGGTGAAATAGAAGTATTAGGATCAATTGTTATTTTTTTTTTTATTTTTTTTTTTAGTTTCTCAAGTTTTCAGGCATAGATTCCAGCGGTTACTAAGCTCTTCTCAAGCTGTGCTTGTTTTGCAGCTGCACGCGATGTAGATGGCGGGAATGGCGGGGATGGCGGGGTCGGGATCAACTTACCGATGGCGCGCATCGTGGAACTCATGTTGATCGGGAGGTTTTAGAAAAAGGCTGGAAAGTTAGTGGGTGTAGATGCAGGAGCAGCAAGCTGAAATGGTTTTATATCCTGCGCCTGGTGGATGGAAATCGTCAGAAGTCGAGTGGATAAAGGTGCGCTGACAAATGATGTAATGAGAGGATCCATCCACGCGTGCATGTAACGGTTAACCGGCACAAGCACAAGCTTTGAAATAATCTACGACTGAAACTTAAGTTGCAAGGTTTGTAATCTGTTATAGCAAATGCAATTCAATTCTTCTGATCCTGCACTAAAGGGAATATGGTAATCGTCAGAAGTCAACCGCCCTACTCCATGCAATCCATGCCCGTTTCCATGGACCACCCCAATCCTCCATGGTTTTTGGTCTGCCGTAGTCGAAGACGCCGAGAAGATGAAACAAAGGAAAAAATGAAACAAGATGGGTAACGGGCATCTGGCAAACGCCAGTTAAAACAGACCCCAGCGCTTTTTGTCTCGCGAGGTACCACGCATATGCAAACAAGAGGATCAAAAACAGCTATCATACAATCCTAAGAGTGCAGAACAAGGTCTGGCACAGAACAAAAACATTATTAAGAGAGAAGGTTTTTCAGAGACGGACTCGCACTCGCCCCGGAATTTGCGTTAGTGCCGTTCACGCCGTGTCGATTGACGCTAGGGGGCCCTCCCATGAGAGGTGGTGTGTCCTCTGGTCGAGTGGGAGGCGTAGGCCCACGCGGGTCGAGGCGCACCTGGGCCGCCGGCGGCGAATGTGAAGGCGCTCCCATCCCACGATCAACGGCGTACATCCGCGGGGGAGGGCCGCCGTTCAAAGCACTGAGAGAATTCTGCGGGGACCGGTTGACTGTCGCTGATACCATCGGTGGAGACGCCGAAGCTGCATACGGTCGAGGCGGAGGCTGTGAAAGATGCGGCGACCGCGCAGTCATGGGGCCATAAGGACTCTGGTGAGTCGGGAATCCCTGCGTTGGTGGCGGAGGGCCTGCGCTCGGATATGGTGATGGTGACATCCCGGGATGGGGAGGCGGATAACTGCTAATGCGATGAGGCGGGGGAGGTGCTGCGGCGTATACAGGCGGTGACATGCCGTTGCGCATGCTGACATCAGGCGTGGGCCGCTGCTCGTAGCTTCCAGGGTAACCTGGAGGCATAGGGCCGTGTGAATGAGAGTGTACAGGAGGCATTGGCCGCCCGAGCGGCACACCAACAGGAGCAGGGTGTGAATGCGACGCGAAAGGATGTCCTGGCATGTGCGGGGGTGGGTTCGCCGGCACGGGGCGCTGAGCAGCATACGGTGAAGGTCGGGGGTCGGGAACAGGTTCGGCAGGTGGGTTCTTGATATGGCACTTGTGGCATTCATACTCCCCAGCGTCTCCATTCGGGTGCCCGAATGAGTTTTGTGACGGGTGGCGCGCGTGGAAGGACGGGCTAGCGGAGTTGAGTCCCACTCCATTAGCCAAAGGCGCCCGACGTCCGCTGGGCCACCATCTAGGACTGTAATCGGATGCACACCGTACGCATTTCCGGGGTGTCACGGCAGGCATGGGTCGCGTTGCCGCTGGAGACTCCGTGTCGATGTCCATCGCGTCCGACACAACGTCAGTTGAGACTGGCTGGGGTTTGGGGATATCTTTGACGGGCACCCCGTTGCTTGTTGAAGCCCGCCGAGGCCCGTTCATATTTCCATGGCCATGGGACTGCGGGGCGGCCACTGATTGTTGGACGTAGGCTGCCTTCCGTGAGGTCCCAGTAAGCGTAAGATCGGCCTGCTTGTAAGTTTGAGCGAACAGCTGTAGAGCATTGAGGCCATTCGGGCCAACCTGCTCGCCAATGTCATGAAGATTTGGCACGCTGTGGCCGGGGCAGTAAATCACTGGCGTGGCAGTCCCAGTCTCGTCACCCAGGCGAATAGTCTGTAGGCTGTCTCTCCGAGAGTTCTTAACCGGCATGACATCAAGCCCGAACCGGTAATGTGCTTGGAACGCACAGCCGATGTGGAAATGGGCATTACATCCAGGCGAGTTGCAGGGGACAGATGCGCCCTTGTTGGATTTGCAGATCTTGCAAACCTCGCGCCATCGTTCCTTGGGGATGGATCCGAATCCCTCAGCAGGCTCCAATTCCTCGGCATCACCGTACCTGATCTCGGGTGTCCATAGTGAGCACAAAATGTGGGCCCAGTTGTTGCCAGCGGTGCGCTTCAACGGCTCTCGAGGACCAACAGGCTTGCCGACAGCTTCCTGGCGCTGACGATAGAGTTTGATAGCCTCGGAAACCATCTCCTTCTCCAACCTTTCCTTTTCCTTGTCTCGGTCCGACTTCTTGCGGCTGTTATTCTTGGTCGTCTCCATGAGTTCGTGTTCAGTCCATGTCACAGGGCATAAAACGCATTCGTAAGTCGTAGAGATGGAAGGACTACGGTCGTTCGAGCACATATCGCATAGCCACTTGTTGCCAGGCCGCGATCCCTGCACTCCGTAGCAATTGCGGTGAACAGTGAGGCGACAATCTCTGCAAGAGAGGTGTTCTTCACCAGTAGGGTCAACTCTGTTGCAAATCGCGCATGGAAGAGTCTTTGCCCTGGGCGGATCAGGGATGATTGGAAGCGCATCACTCTTCTCGATACCTAGCTTCTTCTTTACCGGCACTGGCTCCACCGATGTCGCCGTGGAGGTTACAGTGCTAGGGTTATCAGAACGAATCTTCTTCTTGTCCAACTTGCTTTCGTGCTGGAGTTGAGGATTGCTGTCGACCGAGATCCCCATCGCGGTTGCGGTCGCAGCCGTGGTGCTGTTGATCGTGAAAGGTGTTTCGGTAGCTAGAATCAGCTGTGCCAGCATTTCCTCATCAATGCGACGTCTCCAAGACTTGTTGCCAGTGGCCGCGATTCGTTTCCCAACTTCATCCACGTCCTCGTACTGGATGGCATACTTGCGCCACAGCAAGGCACAGCGGAGACAGAGAGCGACAGTGAGTAGAGGACCCTTGTCCTTTTTCGCGGAAGGATCAGAGGGGACTGTGGTGCCGGGTGGAACAAGGGGAGCCCGTCGCCATTGTCGCGAGTGGCGGATTTCGCAGAATTTACACTGGAAGCCACGTTTCTGAATGGCCGCCTTCTCGTTGTCAAAGGCAGAATCATCGTGATCATCAGCCACGTCGTCGAGCAGTTTTGACGAAGTGACGCTCTGTCGTCGAATCTCCTTCTTGCCTCGCCTTCCTTCGTAGCTTCCCCAGACCTGTCGGCCACGGGGAGTCTTCTTCCACATGTAGTAAAATCGTACAATCTGGTAGATATGTACGGTTTTCACATGCTTCATGATCAGACGCCACTCCGAGCCATGCTTGGCAACTCCCTGTTCAAACAGCTTGACTTCTTCCGGTCGAAGATGGGGCTCCTTGAGGTCCTTATACTTGTTGACCTTCTTCAGCTTGGTGAGAGCTGCCTGGACGTTGAAGCTCTCGGAGTATAGGAGTTGAAGGGCCTTATCCAGGAAGTTTGTGCAATACTTCTCCACTCCAACGTCGGGCGCGAGTGCCTTCGCCTGGCGCATATAGTCATCGATGAATTTGACCCGGTCCTCATCGCTCAAGTGAGACCCCGGAGCGTCATCTTCACCCCGAGCGGGGATCTGCTCTGATGTTGGCATCTTGAACAGCAGCTCGGCCGTGCGTGCTTGTTTACCGTTAGGCATTGTGACCGGCTCGTCCTCGCCGCGCTGGATGTAGCCCGGTGGCTCATCTTGGACCCATTTGGGCCGGTTGGCCTTTTCGATTTTGGCGGCCTCGATTGCGGCCGCAGAGGGTTTCCCAGCCGTCTTCGGTCCACCTGTTGCCTTTGCGATCTTCTTTTTAGCATCGAGAGACTTGACGTATTCCACCGGCCGACCTGGCCACGCAGGAACAATCGCTTGATGCCGCGGCCCGAGTCGAGAACTTGCACGAGGATAAATCCGGTCGTCGTAGTCGAGAGCATCCTCCACTCTGCAGTGCATGCCCAGATAGCGGTAAGGCCACATCCTCACCTGTGCCATCTGCTCTACTGTTTCTGGGAGTGGCATCGATTCTTCGGCTCCTGTCGGGGTGCTGGCGGAAGTTCCATTAGCGACTCCGTTGAGATGATGATCGTCCTCTTCCTCCTCCATAATCTCATCCTCTCCATCTCTTCGGGCTTCTCCGATTAGATGCGTGTTGCGTGCCTCAAGTTTGCGTTCTTGCGCACGGCTACAGGCAGCACAGGCCCAGGCAAATCCTCGAGCGGGCTTCTTTGTCAGAACGGGTCGGACACAATGCATGTGATAGGTAGAGCGGCACACGGCACAATCCACAGACTCGGAATTAGCAGCGAACAAATGACATCGCTTGCATGTCTTGACAGCACCGGTCAATTCCTTGCCTTTTCCGATTTCAACCAGAATGAATCTCCATCGGTCATCAAGAACTCGCTTGACATTCGGAGGAACGTTCACAACATCCTTGGTGGGAATGACGTCGTATAGGCGATGAATATAGCGATCAAACATTTTATCGTACCAGAAACTGTCGCGAGATTTTTTATAGACATTAATATCAATGATCTCGGTGACATGGCGAATTTGGCATTTGCCTCGCAATGAAGACAGCGGGCATGTGTCTGAGTGCATCGATGCATAGAGATAGCGCGTGTCTGCGCTGTGGCGCTGAATGTCGCGTGGGCGGTAGTACCAGTTGACACGTAATGCTTCGATGACACCAGACTCTTTCGTCTTGGATGGTAAAAGCTCCATGATTCGAGCCAGGTAATACGGCTCACCAGGGGGCTCACATATTAAATAGACATGATCTGAAAAATTAGTGTTAGTCATTTTCAATCACGGCTGTGAGAAAATCAAAACCAACCATTCACAGCGAATGTGGTGCCATCATCAGCTGTAATTTTACCATCCCTGAGGAATGGCTCCGAGGATTCAAAGCTGACCATATTAGTAAAATGGCCCCCTTCGGAGTCTCCCGGTGCGGATGTGAAGATCTTCTTTGCAACACTTCCAGCGTTGGGCCCTGTGGGAGTGCTGGTGGTAGCCTTGCGTTTCCTAAGGGAGCCGGATCCATTCACTTCATCTGGCCGGGAAGAAAATGATGAAGTACCAGGAATGGAATCTCTGGGCACTGGAGTTCCGCCGGTGCCGTTGGTCAGAGTCTTTCGTGATTGCGTAGGTGATGATTTCTCACTCTCCGGGTTGGAGCCGTTGACGATGGAATTGAGAGCTACGCCGCTGTTGCGCTTAGCAGCCTTTGCGGGGGCGGCATCGAGCTCCATATCGACGTCACGGTCCTCAGCGTAGTTGGGCCGAGGGGCATTGCGGCCTCTGGATCGCGTCCCATAGGGGGCGGCGGAGGAGCCGGCCGCATCGGCCATAGGCTCCGGCGAGGTGCTCGCGGTCATCGAGTGTGACTCTTATTCATGCACTCTTATTCATGCACTCTTATTCATACGCCGGCCGGCATGAGCACAAAACGGTATTTGAATAGAGCCAAAAGCTCGCGAGAATGCTGTTGGGTTGGTCAGTCACAGCCGGGGCAAACACGCCGTGGCGCGATACATGTACGTGGACAGTGCGGGTGATATGTGGAAACCACTAGAGGGGGGGCGAAAATCTGGAAAAGCGGGTAGATGGAAAAAGGTCAAGGGATGTGGATTTGGGAGGGGAAAGAGCACCGGGAAGGGGAAAAAGAGAAAGAGGAAGTGTGGGAACAAGAAGAAATGGCACCGGGAGTGGACCAGACACACCCGTGTCAGATCTAACTGCAGGGGTGAAGGGTGGACGGGGGCAAAGATATCAAGGTGGACACGGTCCCAACTTCAATGATAGGGGAGGCGCCAACGGCGGTAGCCGTAGAAGGAACCATTATGACTTACCGTGAGTTTGATTGAATAAATAGGAGTGGAAATGGAGAATATGCCCAAATCGGTAGAAGGGGAGAGAGAGATAGAGATATGGGAAGATGGGAAGATAGGAAGATGGAGGGATGGAAATGGAAATGGAAATGGAAATGGAAAGATGGTAAGAGTGGAATGGGAGGCGAATGGTCACAGACGCGATTGGGGGAAATAGTGCGAAACAAAACAAGCGCGCAGCCGGGAGAGAGAAGAGACCGAATCGGGAGAAGGAAACGGGCCGTTAAAGTAGAAGACGTTATAAAAGAAGAGAGAGGCACAGAGGGAAAAAAGCGTCGAGGATCCCGAGTGCGCCCCTAGTCCCGATATGTTAATATGACGGATCGTGACTTTGAACCAAGGGAAAAGGTGCAAATGGCCCAAATGGGTCGTCCAGATCCGATTGCCTGTTATTGGATGCTCGTCCCCTTGCTCGTTGATCTACCGGGGGTGCGGAAGATCGGGCTACATGTGGAAATCCATTGAGAAAGTCTATTGCGAGCATACTGGATTATTTACGGGCCAGAGAATAAGTGGCTAGGTAAATGACGACCAGGAATGTTGTCACGTAGGAGGCTGCGCGTTGGATGTGGCCCAGGAGGGAGGGGGCCCGCGTGTGCATCTTCATGTCGGGCCTCCGATCTTTCTGCATTCTAAAGTTTAGAACAATTGTGGTGTGAGGCCTCTCCTCTCCTCCTACCCCGGAGGCGTGGAGCGAGAGAGGTAGACCTCGGAGAGGATATCGTGGATGGGTATAATTTCTACGTCTGTACCGGAATGCTAGACCGTTCATGGCGACTGATATCGGCGTCAGGTTGTGGTAAAGGTAGCGTGGAAAAGGGCACTAAGCAGCCGGACTCCACAAGCATTTAACTCCATCCACGATCCCTGCGCCCTGCGGCAAAAAAAAAAATTACGGGACGGTACACAATACCCTTCCTCTTTTCCCCCTAAACCCGCAGTGGGCTCCAAGACCCTTTTGATTTGTCTTGTACCACACTTTCAACAAGCGAGACCGGTCTCTCGGATCGCTTATTTCATACGGACGCCTGGCCAGATGCACGGTCCAGTGCTAAGCTCGTCAATATAAGCCAGCTATGTAGGAATGTACAGGGTACTGGGTGATTCATGATGATATCCATGGGTCCTATCGCACGCAGAGGCGAGTGTGACACCGTGTTCTGGTTAACCCATTATTGGGGGTAATCCCCAGGATATATCTACCCGGGGCAGCGCTATTGAATCATACTCATCGTGTCAGTCGGAGAAAGCCCAGAGATCCTAGGGTAAAGCCAACTGAGAAAAAGAAAGGATCGAACATGGAAGCAAGGGAAGGGGATGCTAGTCACTATGGAAAGAGGACTCAGACTCAGACTCAGACTCCAAGTCACCCTTGGACAATAATCTCCCTATGTAATTTAAACTTCTACCGCTCACTCGACCCAATGACAATCGAAGCCGCCGAGAACCTGGCCGAGGATGATTTGCTCCCGGCGGCTCTTGTGTGTCGCCACCTGGGCCACAGCACCAGAACGTGTGAACTCGATATCAATTTTCAAAGGTACCTAGGTTAAAGCACATTCAGCTGATGAATATCCTCCATAGCTACCGAGTTTCTCCGTATTCGCTTGGAAATGGCGGGAGACGCCATCTTGTGATCCAGGGTGATCAGACCTCCGGGAAATAGTACCTGTCTATAAGTCTGCAAATCCGCTTGGATTATTGTGCACACGACAGTGGCAGAGACCCATCATATGGTTCGTCCACGTTGCTCGGCTGCTCTGGTGGGCTGATGCCTTGTATAGCGACCGCATGTTCGTCGGCATTGGCTCCGGATACAGCACTCAGGTCCAACACCATTTACCTGCATTCCACGATGGCGATACGGCGAATTTCCGGTTGCTGATCTGCATATTGTAAGATTTGCTCTGTATCCGCTCGCCTCCAATTTTGGCTCTTTCGCTACTGTAAGCTGTGAGTAGCTCTATCGACGGTAATTGCCACCGACCTCCCCTTTACGGACATTTCATGACCCGCGTCCACCGACGCGACCGGGTCTCAGATTACAGCGCAATCCACCCGAATTGAAACAGCCTTGCTAGAAATAGGCAGCAGTCCGCGACAACCTGAATTCCGACCATGCAGGTAATTATGCTTCGACAGAGCCCCTATTGCTCTAGGGCTCCTTGGAGTACTACGTAGAAGGATCATCCTCGGGATGCCTTGGAATGACTTGGGGTAGCGCAGCGAGGGACGTCTGTCCGCACGTACAACCATGCATCAAGTAATGCTCTCGTGCAAGGGGTCCCCTCATGGGTCACCGGTAATAGCATTTCATGCGATTCCCGAGTGCAAGACAAGCCACTCTATTCCATGCGAAACTCCGATCCAGGAACCGATTACCTAATATGTATGCCTGAGGCCTCGAATCCATCCCGTCACCAAACGCGTTGCTTCGAAATAACAAAGATGAAAGAATATAAACGACAACTTGGAAAGAATGGCCGATGTTCCTGGAACATCGAAATCGGGCCAACGTTTTCAGTCTCGCGGGTTCGAGACGTCCATAGATGTCGCCCGCCGACAAGCTTACCACGTAGCTCCGGTAGCCGGATACAAAAGACCATCAACTGAGCAACCTGTTGAATCACTCAAGTCTGTCGTCCTGCGGGGACCAAATGAGACCGAGGAGATCTTGGAATCGCCTTTGGAATTCGCTCGAGCCTCGTTGGCCCCTTCCGCTAATCGTTTTACGGCCAGTCAGATTCATCCTGGTCCAGGAGCATCAGCCCCCCATGATGGACAACAAAGGAGCGTGTCAACCGCCCCAGGGTCCAGCCAGAATCCTCTGTTGTCGCTCACCAATCCAAAGTATGGCCTGCCCGCCTCACTGACAGCCAACTTTGCTGCCTTAGGTGTCCACACGATCTATGCTTGGCAGGCATCCTGTTTGTTGGCTCGCGGTCTACTATCGGGTGAGCGGCACCTGGTCTACACAGCCCCCACCGGTGGGGGTAAATCTTTAGTGGCCGACGTTTTACTGCTCAAACGGATCATCGAGAATCCTACCCGCAAGGCTATCCTGGTCTTGCCCTATGTTGCCCTTGTCCAAGAGAAGTTGAAATGGATGCGTCGAATTGTGCAAGACGTCGAGAAAAACGTCCCCGAAGAAGAAGAAGAAGAAGAAGATGATGATGATGATCACGAATCACATTTTCCCCACAAGCGATGGAAACGACTACAGAAAAATATCCGAGTTACTGGATTTTTTGGCGGAAGCCGGACGACGGCTACCTGGGCTGATACCGACATTGCTGTTTGTACAATAGAGAAGGTGCGTTGTCCCAATCTTCGCCCTCTATGTGCAAATCTGATCCAGGGCTCCTAGGCAAACTCTTTAATAAATAGTGCAATCGAGGAGTGCAGCATTGGAGATCTGGGAGTCGTAGTACTCGATGAATTACATATGCTTGATGATGAGCACCGAGGATACCTCCTGGAGCTGATGGCCACCAAACTACTTTTGCTGCAGCAGGATATCCAGATCGTCGGCATGAGTGCTACGCTTTCTGTGAGTTCCTTCAAACGACCTGCACATAGGACTAGATTAACAAGGCGTCTAGAACACGGAAATGCTGGCACAATGGATGAATGCCAAGTTCTACATTTCAACTTATCGGCCGGTTCCCATTGATGAGTATCTGGTCTACGAGAACTCAATCTATCCAGCGGCGACATCGAGACAACTATTTCAAACAGCTTCCAAACTGACTGTGACATCTTCCTTCTTACAGGACACGATACTTCCTGCTCGAATCATTGAACCTTCATCTTTCAAGGAGCTCAGTAATTCTGCGACCAATTCCATGATAGCATTGGCAGTTGAAACGGCGGCAGCAGGCTTTGGCGCATTGGTTTTTTGTGGTAGTCGAGGAGCATGTCAAATACATGCTGCCACTATCAGCGAAGCTATGCCTCTACCATTAGCAGGGTCGGATGAAATGAGCAATCGCGTTGATCTCATTGCTGAGCTGCGGAGTCTCGCATGTGGATTGGACTCAGTGCTGCAGAACACTGTCATTAAAGGCACAGGATTCCACCGTTAGTACTGATCACCCTGCGTCGCTATGATTATGCTGCTGACTATTTCCCTAGATGCCGGAATGACAACAGAAGAGCGAGAGCTGATTGCACAAGCTTATGATCGAGGCGTGCTAAAAGTGCTTGTGGCCACCTGCAGTCTTGCTGCTGGGGTCAATCTCCCCGCTAGGCGAGTAATCATCAATGGTGCTCGAATGGGTCGAGAACTGGTCGGCCCGGCAATGCTGTAAGAAATCATTGGATCAATGGGCCTGGTATATTCCCCGCTGACTGAAGCAGACGTCAAATGTGTGGACGGGCAGGACGCAAAGGCAAGGATGAGTCTGGGGAGACCTATCTCATTTGCGTCAAAGCTGACATGGAAGCTGTGTGCGACTTATTGGACGCTGACATGCCAGTAATTGAGAGCTGCTTGGCTCCCGAGAAGAGAGGTCTGAAAAGGTATGTAATCATTTACTGCAAATTGCCGTTTGTGCCAACTAACACCCCCAAGGGCATTACTCGAGGCCATAGCGATTGGCTTGGTATCTGGAACCGAGGCAATAAAAGAGTATGTCCGGTGCACACTTCTGTACTGTACGCTCGATAAAAAGATTGCCTACAGGATCATGAAATCGGCCTTGCAGGAGCTTATTGACGAACAACTCTTGCTTTACAGAGATGATGAGTCCTACGAAGCAACCCTCATAGGACAAGCCATTGTGGCTTCTGCATTTTCTCCCGAAGATGGTCTCTTCGTTCATGAAGAGCTCAAGCAAGCATTACAAGCTTTCGTCATGGACGGCGATATGCATATTTTCTACATGTTTACCCCTCTGCAGGTTGCTATGAGCACGCCAATTGATTGGCAGATCTTTCGCTCTCAGCTGGACCATATGGATGACAGCGGTCTCCGAGCGCTACAATTTGTCGGCGTCCACCCAGGATTTGTTAACACAATGTAGGTATCTCAACCCCATACCAATGGCCAAGTAGAGCTAACCAGGCGCCGACAGGGTCCAATCTGGAGCATCATTGAAAGAAACAACCCCCGCACAGCTCAAACAAGGCCGCATCTACCGACGAGCATATACGGCTTTCCAGCTCCGTGATCTAAGCAACGAGGTCCCCCTCTCGACAATTGCCCAGCGGTACAAGATTCCCCGAGGCACAGTCCAGACACTGGCACAGCAATGCCACGGGTTCGCAGCTGGAATTGTCAAGTTCTGTCAACGTATGAATTGGGGCATGCTAGCAGCTGTGCTGGACCACATGCGCGATCGACTTGAAACAGGGTCCCGAGCAGATCTTCTTGAAATGGCGCAAGTTACGTTTGTCAAGAGCTGGACGGCTCGATTGCTTCGTGATAATGGGTTCAAGAATCTACGCGCTCTGGCGGAGGCTGATCCCAAGGATTTGGTGCCTGTTCTCATGATGGTAGGGGATATCTATGTATTGGGTCATGGATGATAGTGCTGACATGTATTCGATACCTAGGTCAATCCTCGCAAGGCTCAAAAAAGTCAGCTTTATCCTGGAGAAGCGGAGAAATTTGCTGCGAAGTTGTTGACCAAGGCGGAGACTATCATTACCTCTGCGAATAAGATATGGGGTAGGATCCACGAGTCTCATCATTACTTGGAAACTTGCTAATGCTTAATCATATCCAGATCGAGAACTTCAGGTTGAATTGGAGGAATGAAGCCTTAATAAGGCTTGGTATATGGCACCCGTTGGCTAATACGGCGAATCGTTAAGGTATGCATTGGAGAGCGTTGTTTTGCATAGATATCACAGGCGTCAAAATGTGAACTCATTCGGCAAAGAATTTGCCATGCTCAAAAGTGTGCATCATATTTATTCGGAGTAAATCTCTACATATAGCCTAAAACCCATTCAGTGCGTTCTGTGCATTAATAACACCACCCTTGTCCACAAAATCAGCAAGCATTGCGTTCGGAGCACGATCATATAATGCCTCGCATTCAACTGCTTGCGCCCCGAGACTACCTTCCCCGGTGGCAGCGTTCGTAATAGCAGCATGCTCACGGTCCGGGATCAAAACCCCCAGAATATCTACGTCTAGGAAGTGGTTGACAATGTACATACGGCCTGATGCAGAAGCGCCGGCGGGCCGATTGATGCTGCAGTCGGGGAAAGAGGAGTTGGTCACGTCGTAAGGCGTCTCAAAATAATAGTCGAACTCTTCGAGGATGTAATCAACTTTACTGGTGTCGGCACCATAGTCTGTATAGATATGGTTAGCATGATACTTGTTTACAGTGACGGAAACTCACCCAGGAAGACTACAAGTCTCTTTCCGCTCGAGATCAAATCACCCAGAGTGGGCCAGCTGCTGATAGCGAGTGTATCAGGACTCGAGGACGGGACAAACGCATAGGAGTCGATGCCACTGCTTGCGAACGTGTCTCCGAACTCGGTGATAGCAACCGAGTCCCCGTTTGTTAGAAGCATGGTAACCACTTCGTTTGGGTTGTCATCCAGCCAGGTCTTGACTTTTACAAGGAACGCCTCGAGGGTTCCTGCATCCTCGAGCCAGCAAGATGTATGACATAGTTCCAGGACGTTGGTATCTAAGATAGCATGATGCGTTTGAGCCTGCAAGAATCGGATTCCCATATCCAGCTGGGCCTGAATGTTGATATTCTGGTTCTGCTGGGGGAGTTCTCCGACGAATGGGGAGTCGTGCGATCCCATGAAAGTGATATTTGAATAGGAGCGCGTACAATACTCCGTGCGGCCGTTGCAGGTGGTCGCAGCAGTGGCAGCCGTTTTGGCCGTCGAAGCGGACATATTCGAGGAAGCAGATGCTCTTGTAATCTGCTTAGAGTCTCCTGGAATACCCAGTCCAGGTTGACAAAGCAGGAGTGCGCCGAGCAGAGCTCGCGTCAATCCGGTTCGAATAGAGCTCATTGTAGCTGAATTACAGCACGGGGGTAGCGGAGAGCGATCTTGAAGCAGCCAGAAAATGCGGGAAAGCGGTCTTTTCACACCTTCTTTTGTAGTGTCCTTCAGATAATCACGGTGATCACTGTTCTACCACACAGCAGGTATGATGACTTTATAAGTTCGCGGGCAGTCATGCCGCCCGCAGGAGGTGACCAGGTCCCCAGCATTCCAAATGTTGTCGATCCTTAGCCAGAAAAGAAAACACACGGCATGATACGGCTGACGAAGATCACGGCCTCATGGCTGCTTCGGTCATATTGATAGGGCACCGGGCACCGTCTAGCATGAACACGCCCCTGTGACTTGGTGTAACGGAAACCCCGCGCTAGGTCAGGAACAGCAAGAAGACTTCAAGGATCCAGGGGCTAGGGCTTTTGATTCATCCACAGAGAAAGCGGCGCAGCTGCGGGTGCTCCGTGGTCGCATTCGGGCGAGGAGGTCCTGCCAATGACGGATCTCGATGCACGGTCGGAGATGGCTTGGTACGGAGATCCGTTGACGATCGGGATATATTCTCAATTCAAGCAAGTTTGTGACATTTTGGACAGTAGTGTATCTCGTGAAGTCACATGGGCTGGAAGATAGTTTATTACCAAGAGTCAACTTACCATTCAAACTTTCGGAAAGCACTCGTGGACTTGCTGACGATGGCGAGTCGTGGATATGCAAAAGGTGTGCCCCTTTCTTTAGATTCCGGGGAGTCCTAACTGCAGAAGATATGGGTAGCACTTGCTCAGATGACATGGTAAAATGACCCTACTGCTCTAAGACACTATCCTTCTACCGACTATAGCGTAGAATCGAACAAGATGAATCTAACTTGAACTTTGAAGTTCTGTATAGTTACTTCCCAGGCTGTGAATATATCTCCGAGACTCCATATATTCATCTCTTCTCTGACAGACAAGAAAAGACACTCAAGCTCTGGTAGATCCACCAAAAATATCATCTGTTCATGGAATAATCCGAAATTAACTATCTAGGCGCAAAATCATGTCACTTCAAAAGTGCCAAGCACTTGAGATATAAACATTTCTCCGATGTTGGAAACCCGGCTGATGGATATTCTGCCAGGTACATCTACATGTCTCCCGTTCCTCGAACCAAAGTACAAAGTATAAAATCTGACTGTACGACTGGAACATAGAGCGCGAATCAAGAAAAATATC
The DNA here is from genome assembly GCF_028827265.1 of Penicillium atrosanguineum. NCBI lineage: Eukaryota > Fungi > Ascomycota > Eurotiomycetes > Eurotiales > Aspergillaceae > Penicillium > Penicillium atrosanguineum. Next base: position 509,926 of record NW_026623134.1, on the reverse strand, counting down.
CACACAAGACAGCGACCTTTTATCATGAAACGTGGACTGAGCCGGGCGGTGAATCCCCGCTCTAAGACGAGGCTCCGCCCCAGGCAGCGCGCAGTTCACGTAGTTTCATGTCCGAGCTTGAATCGACCTCCGCCCTCATCCCGCATCACTCCCTAGACTGAGAATCCCACGAGCTGCACTCTTTCTTCTATCTGACCCGTTTGGGCTCTTTACCTCCCTGATCCGGCCCTAGCAATGATCATTCGGAGACCTCGCTCATGAGCTCGATGGCTGAGGGCAGTGAGGGCAGGGAACGAGAGGATGAGCTTGACCTGGGCAATGAAGACGATCTTCCCCAACAAGCTGACCATGACACCCTCGCCCTCGACCGCCAGCCCTCCACGCAGGAGCTAGTCGACCAGGAATTGGACACAATAGACAATGCGGAGGTGCATGACCAAGCCTCCGAGAAGACCCTCGCACCCGCAGGCCCAGAACTCCCCCAGACTCCTCCGGCGCAACACGCGCAGTTCAACGCCACTTCCGGAAGCATAGACGAAACAGCCTCAACTCCAGATGATACCCCGTCTTTACATGTCAGTGATGCCCTGCGCGCCCAGCCGGGGTAGCTTTCTAATTATCATTAGGGATCCGTTCAGTCCTCCCAAAGCAGCAGTGCGCTAGCATTGCGAAGCTCTCCACGACTCAGCCCCAGTCCAGCGCACCGTCCCTTTGACCTCCGCTTCCAATCCCGGCTATCCTCATCGCCTCTAAGCCCCTCTAGGCAGGGCTCGCCATTCCTTGCCCATCTCCACTCCCGGCAATCATCCATTACAAGCCAGCTTTCGCCCACACCAGAATCGGACAACGAACCGGCTCAGAGCCCATGGGATGTCGTGCGATGGACAAAACTGCGAAAAATAACTGGGCAGGCCTTTTCGGAGATCGGGAAGCGCAACTTTGGGCGGCCGACATGCCTCGCGGTTTCTACGTCCATTGTAATCGGTACCTCGAAAGGAATAATCCTGGTATTTGATTATCAGCAGAGCCTGAAGACTATCATCGGAACCGGCACAAAAGGTTCGTACATGACTCCCCGATGACTGGGTTCATGCTGACAATATGCCAGCTGTTGAATGCGGACCCGTCACTGCTCTAGCACTGTCCGCAGACCACTCCACTGTGGCCGGAGGTCATGAAACGGGAGATATCTACACATGGGAAATCTCTCGATCGGCACGACCCTTCCTTCATATACCCCCAATTCCAGCAAATCAAGTCGATACTCGAATATCTGATGGGCACATCGCCGGATCCGCGGTCATTCATATCGGCTTCCTTGGCACCCGACGAACTGCAATCGTTTCAGCCGATACCAGAGGAATGGCATTTTCCCATTTGGCAACACGAGGCACGGGATCACTGGGTCGAAGCGTCAAGACCACTCGAATTTTGGGCCGATATCCAGCAACTGCACCGGAAGAGCGCCGGCGGAAACCTAGCTCTGTCTTAGCTTTCTCCCCTCTACCTCTCGGCAATGTTGAGCAACCGTATGACTCATTAGGTCTTGTTGCTATGTTGACCCCCTACCTTCTGGTGATAGTGTCCACAACTCCAGTTGCTCAAACCCAACACAAAGCGCCGCGGCCCAAGGAAGTCCCGGCGCATAGTGCCATGACCGGAGCTCTAGCCTGGTTCCCCGCCATTCGGCTAAAAGGCAAAGATAGCCAGACGTCGAATACCAAGCTCGTCTATTGCTGGTCAAACGTGTTGACCGTGCTTGAAGTGACAGAAGCGGAGACGGACGAGCCATTGGACCGCGATAGACCGCCTAGCCTTGTTTTCAGGGCACGGAGTAGATGGAAGGCCGACGAAGCCATCGTCGCCGTTCAATGGCTCAGTAGATCTGTGCTGGCAGTGTTCACAATCACCCAGCGACTACTGATCCTTGAGGATTACACCATGCATGTCACAGATTCCATCGATCTTGCCCACCGACACATCTACCACACCGACCTTTTCTCCTCCCAACTCCATAATCTTGTCGAGCAACTTGATGAAGAAGATACGTCGATGCATGGCGTCGTGGCTGATGCATTTTATATGAGCTTCCGGGCCTATAAAGGCCGGCTTTTCTTGCTTGGATATAGTGAAGCCCAAGTCGGCAACCTCTCAAACTGGGCTGACCGACTCCTTGCTCTCATGGAAGCGGGTGATTTTATTGGAGCTATCCGATTGGCGACTTCGTATTACATGGGAGCCGCAGAGAAGCTCACAGTTGGCCTCCCCGAGGAGGATGCTTTGAGACAACCAATTGTTCAAGAAAAGCTCCTTGAGATGATCTCTGCCTCGCTTAAGTATGCATTTGGTCGTAACGACGAAGCAAACAACGGGCGCGTGGAGAACCAACAGCTTGAGGAACTCGCAGAAGTTTCCATTGCCGCTTGTATCTATATGGATGATGTCGAGTTCCTGTGGGAAGAAGTGTTCACTTGGTACGAGGAGCAGGAATCCGCAGGCATCTTCCTTGACGTCCTCGAGCCGCGTATCGTCGACGGGACCATTCGCTCGCTTCCCCCAATTGCTGTCAAAGCTCTGATAAACCACTTCATAAAAACCCACTCGGCTGGCCGTTTGGAGGAGATCATCTGTTTGCTGGACACTACGACGATGGACATCGATCAGGTTACAACGTTATGCAAACAACATAACCTGTTCGATGCTTACATATATGTGTGGAACCGCTGTCTAACAGACTACATTGGGCCACTGGAGGAACTCCTGCAGATGATCCCCACCCAGACCGATTCTCTGGTCAATGGAGACTATGCCATCGAAGTAACAAAGCATACGAACGCGATGAAAATGTTTGCGTATTTGTCTTTCGTGTTTACCGGACGTATCTATCCCACTGGGGATGAGATGGACGAAACCGAGGCATCGCGGGCCAAGCTCGCTCTGTACCAATATCTCTTCTCGGGCAATCTAGAACCTGTTAACGGCTCTAGTGAGGCCAACTCATTCTCACAACTCCGGTCTATGCTCAAGTTCGATGCGTCTAGCTTCATGAGTATGCTCAATGAAGCTTTCGAGGACAGCTTCCTCAACGAGCCCGACTCCGAAGAAAGCCCTTCTCCAGGAGCGTCGATCAATCGGCAGTACCTGATCAGCATATTGCTCCAAGTCATGGATGCGTCTTCTTTTACTTCTTCTGATACCATTTACCTGGACATGTTTGTTGCGCGCAACCTTCCCAAATACCCCCAGTACATTCTTCTTTCTGGCACGACCCTGCATCAGGTCCTAACCCGTCTGTGTCAATACCCGGACGAGAGCATGGCCGACGACTGCGAATTGAGTGCTGAGTACCTGCTGTCTTTCTACCATCCACCGGATATCCAGAGTATGGTGCCGTTGTTTCAGGCAGCTCGCTTTTCCCGGATTTTGAAGTCCACGTATCGCTCTGAGAAGCAATACCCGCAATGGATCATGACCTATCTTGAAGATCCGAATGACAAGGAAGCCATTTTCACTTCCCTGCATGACTGTCTCCGCTCGGGATCCGGGCTTGGCAAAAAGCAGAGGAAAGATGTGGTGGATGTGGTCAAGGAGCATGCCAGAGACATTGCTGATATTGACGTGATGCGGGCTGCTCAGACAATGCAGGTTCTGGCTCCCGAAGCCCATCCTACATTTCTACAGGTGCTGGAACAAGATACCTACAAACAGTACCAGTATCTTCAAGTCTTGGTCGAACCCCTTGGCCAAAGTGGTGAAAAGTCTCCGCCTGTCGAGAACTCGATGATCGAACGCTACGTGCAGCTTCTTTGCAAATACAACCCACAACATGTGGCCGACTTTGTTGAAGGCTTACGAGTTGGCGATATTCATCTTGAGGAGCTTCTTCCGGCCATCGAGGAAAGTGGAGCCATTGATGCCGCCGTGATTCTCCTTGCTCGACAGGGCCAAGTGCGAGCAGCTTTGGACCGTCTCATTGCACACCTGAGCACGCTGGAATCCGGCCTGGTTGGTATTCTTCAAAGCGCAGGCCAGACTCCAGACACGGCGACTACAGCGGAAGCAATTGATGACCTCCTTGAATCCCTGAATAAGTATGCCGGGGTCGGGACCTGGCTCTGCCAGGGCCAGTCCAAGACAGCGAAGCAGAGTCGACCGAGCCTGAATGGACAACGTGGTGTGTCACCACTTGAGCAGCCCCTCGCATTTGACGAAGCTCTCTGGCTAGACCTCATCGAGGCGGTGGTGCGCATTGCAAGCAACGTGTTTGCACTACTGGATCACCAGATCAAGGACTCGGAGACATATCAGCCAGCATCCCTGAGCGGGGAGACCGGCCGGTTGACTACATCATTCCGCACACTCGTCCAACAGGCATTCACCACGTTACTGGCCAGTACCGTGAAAGGTGGTAGTTCATCCAACAGTGAACGCACCGACATGTCCTTCCTCCGCATTCTCCGCGCGTTTCTCACGCGGGCTGCAACCTGGTCACCATCTCTACTTGAGCTGCGAGCCGTGCTAGCGTCTATCTTCTCTGCATATTCCTACGAGAAATCCCTCCTGACCCTTGCCAACGGCATGCTCGACCGCGACCTCTTTGTGCACGTGGACGAAGTCACCCGACTTCGGCAACAAGGATGGCGACCCCGAGGCCAAGTGTGCGAGATCTGCCGACGACGGATCTGGGGCATCAACGTGGGCTCATCACACTGGACAGCATGGGAGAACCGACAAAGTGACGGTCATCACCGTCGCATCGCCAGGCGGCTCGAAGAGGGACATGATCCGGCCGAGCGGGGCAAGGGCAAAGCAGCAGCTGTAGAGGCGGGCCAGCTACCCCTGATGGAACATTCGCAACACGGTGCCTTGGAGGAAGGGGTCGAGACCGGGTCGATCGGCGAGCTTCCCCTGGAGTCGGTGGTGGTTTTCTCGTGCCGACATCTGTACCACCGGCAGTGTGTTCTAGATGCCAGTGTCCATGGTCGACCCACGGATTCGCATTCGCATTCTTTCCGCCGAGATACGGATTGGCCAGGGGCCGAACTGTTCTGTCCGGCGTGTACATAGCATCCCCCTTTTTTTTTCTTTTACTTCTTTTTTTCCTTCTTTTTTCTCTTTTTTTTTTTTCCTTTTTCGTTACCTGTGCAAGAGATTCAATAGGCTGCAATTACAATACGAAAGGAACGTGTCATATAGTCCTTAAACACCGTCCATGATTAATTTCACTTCATCCCGTGGTTTACCCACTCATAAAGCCTGTCAGGCGTACGCGTGCGATAAGTGTTCTTTACACGCCAGCCTTTGCCACACCTGTCTCCTTTTGTCAAACGAGAACCAAAGCAAGAGTCACGTCGGGGAGAAGATGATGATCTCATAGCGAGTGTGGCCGAGTGGTTAAGGCGGAGGAGTACGTTGACCACCTCTTCTCTCCGGCAGCTCGTATACTAACCGGCTCATCAGTTTAAGCAAATTAAATACTAAAACCCCCTCTTTCGAAAGAAATCTAGGGTTCGAATCCCTACGCTCGCATCTCTTTTTATTTTTGAATTTTTGGTTCATTCCGACCCAGTACCAAGTACCTAGGGCGGTCTAGTCAATTTAGGTTTTGTTTCGCATCGCTAGGGAGCGGATGGATAGTGTAGATAGTATAGATAGTAAAACGAACGAGCACAGGCGAGGTCTAAGTAGTCTAGGTCCTAGTGGATGAACCTCTGGGGCCCGGCACCCGGCACCCGGCAGAGTAAATGGGCCCCGAGGTTCTCTATCTGCGACGGAGGGGCATACGTCTCCCCACAATGTGACGGGGAGCACGGCCAATGGCCCTATGTCGAGGACTACTCCCATCTTGATGCCGGATGTCACTTGAATCTCAGATAGCAATCGGAAATAAGAATCGAGATGAAATTACGATCGTCGGGGTACTACAGTAGAAGAGGAGGGTCGAGGGGGTGCCGAGTATACCGAAAGCCTGGAGTATTCCCGATGGTCTCGCCCGACTCGGACCAATTCAATTTTCCATTTTTCCATCTTTCCATCTTTTGAGCATTGGGGCATTTCCACGTTTACGAATCTTCATTTTCGCTCATCTGCCGAGGGGAACCAAGGGTGACGCGTTGAAAGAACCTGAAAAAGAGGACGATAGAAGGGAAGGAAATAGGAAAAAAGGGAAAAAAAGAAAAAAGAGAAAAGAAAAAAAAAATCAAAGCAAAGCTTAATTGACAGAGTGAAACGACCATCACGATTCGCCGATCCTCCTCGCCACCATCATCTAGACCCAGCTGGGCGTCAACCATCAGAGCCAGTGACAAGTCATCCCCTCGACTTTCTCAGGCAAAGACAGCCGGTGACTCGTTGGTCGGCACCAATATTGGCTTTTTTCCCCCCGCCACCCTTCCAAGCCCTTCCAGCGAGTCAGCAGTCACGACGCCGTGATCACCCTGCGGTTCCGAAACACCCAGCCCGTCCCAGCGCTTGTCTAATCCGCTGGGTTCCAGCCTGTGCAGTCACCCAGTTGTACTGGTACTGGCACTGGCACTGGCTGCTGAAACAGGGGAACGGCTTGCGACTAACCCTTTCGGTTCACTTCGTGGGCCGAAACGGTGTCTGCAATGAGATAGGGCTTCTGCCGCCCCGGTGATCGTCTCCCCAGCGTTGCAGTGTGCCCTCATCTGATGCATGAGCTGCCTGTACGCAGGAAACGGGTGATCCACCAACATTGCCTCGCGCCCCCCCTCCGGCAATGTTTAAACTGGAAGTGGCCAACATGATCTAGCCAGGGGAGATCTTTGGTTCCGGTACAGACCTCTCTGTCTGGTACCATTGTTCAGCGAGAACCAGAACCATCTGCTTATCAAGGCGATGTGGTGGTGGTGGGTAAGAACTCAGCCTGACTTTGGCGCGTTTCAGCTATCGGGACCCGCCGTTCGGTGTGAAGGACCCCTTTGCCCTCTTGCCGCAGTGGGAATATTCCTCCGCGTTTCGTATCTCTCACATGGACCCAACTGGGTCGACTGGGTCCTGTCATGCATGTTCCATTGGAGTCTCAAGATCGGGTCTGGTGGATGGCGCTCCACGCGTCGACAACTTTCTTTTGCCCCTTGTATAAAGGATTCCTTTCTCCTTCTCTTTCGTCCTGTTCTCTTTCCATCCTATACCTGTCCTTCCTTTGTTCGTGTGCTATTTACATTCCTTTTTGAAAGGCTATATACTACACACCCTTCCTGGGTTGTATACTTGCCTTCCATCAACACTTTCCTTTCTACGTGACCTCTGCGAGGCACATTCGGTCTTTGACAGACTTTTTTCCACTTTCTCTTTTATATACATAGCACTCGACAGCATGCACCTCACGACCACCGTTCTTTCCGGTCTGGGCCTTTTTGCCCACCTCAGCGCTGCAGGCTACACGTTGCAGGCCGACTACGGCAACGATGATTCCTTTTTCAACGGTTTCGACTTCTATACCGACAAGGACCCCACTGACGGCTACGTGAGCTACGTCGATCAGTCGACCGCCTCTAGCAACGGTCTCATCGGTACCGATGGCGGCTCGGTCTACATTGGTGTGGACCACTCCAACACCGCCTCTTCTGGTCGCCAGAGTGTTCGTCTGCAGAGCACTCAGACCTATACCCATGGTCTGGTGATCTTGGATCTCGAACACATGCCTGGCAGTGTCTGTGGTACCTGGCCTGCCTTCTGGATGCTCGGCAACAACTGGCCCAACAACGGAGAGATTGATATCATCGAGGGTGTCAACACTCAGTCCACCAACCAAATGACCCTGCACACCAGCGATGGCTGCTCCATCAACGACTCCGGCTTCAGCGGTTCCCTCACCACCAGCAACTGCTACGTCGAGGCCTCAGACCAGTCCCCCAACGCCGGCTGTGCCATCCAGGGCTCCAGCACCCAGTCTTTCGGCGACGGCTTCAACCAGGCTGGTGGCGGTGTCTACGCTACCGAGTGGACCAGTGATGCCATCAACATCTACTTCTTCCCCAACTCCAGCGTCCCCTCCGACATCACCAGCGGCAACCCCGACCCCTCGGGCTGGGGTACTCCCTCCGCCAGCTTCAGCGGCGGCTGTGACATCGACTCTCACTTCAGCGAACTCCAGATCGTCTTCGACATCACCTTCTGCGGTGACTGGGCCGGCGACATGTGGTCCTCTAGCACCTGCTCTTCCTACGCTAGCACCTGCAACGACTACGTCGCCGACAACCCTTCCGCCTTCGAGCAGACCTACTGGGAAATCAACTCTCTGAAGGTCTACCAAGACAGCAGCTCCACCAAGCGTGACAACATCCCCGAGCCTCACGCCAAGGCCGCCATCCGCATCGACGCCAACGAGCCCGTTGAGGAGCCCAAGTCGAAGCGTTCGGCTCCCTACGTTCGCCCTGCTCCTCGCCCCGCCTGGAAGCACCGCCGTGACGCCTTCAAGCACGGCCACGGCCACGGCCACAGCCACTAATCTTGGACATTATGGATTACGACATGACTTGAAGGCTGGAACTTTAGGAAGGGATCTGTGATCTCGTTTGATGATTCGATGTATACCTGTTTTTTTTTTTTTTTTTTTTTCTTTCTCTTCTCTTGTGCTGGGCATTTACATTTACTTCTTTTTTCGTCATGTTCATGGTTATGGTCTGAAGGTTTGAAGGATTTTTGTGGCGCAATGTTTGAATACCCGTTTTCCACTCGTTCACAAAGCACATATTTGCATTGCACCAGGCACATATTTGCATCGCGACTGCATCTTCATGCAATAGAAAAGTATTGTTTATAGAGTGTTTTACTCCCAAAGCGACTTCTGATCTCAAATCTTGAATACCTCAGCCCAATGCACCTAGAGCTTTATGTCTGTGATTCTTAAGAGATACTATGACTACCCTCCAAGGCTGGTCTACTCCCCAGCGCCCTACGAAACCCCATGAAAAACCTCGCAAAACAACATCTTAACATGCATCAAAATCATTACTATATACAACTCCATCTAAAATTACATGTAGAACTAAACCGACGGAGGCGCAAATGCAAGAACATCCCTATTATCATCCGTCAAACGCCCCCACTCAAGAAGAAGTCTGAAGAAATAAATCTCCATATCCTCCTTCCTCAAAGCAACCTCCGTCCACTTCCGTCCTTGCTCAGCAATCCACGCCCCCTGCTCACTATGCGCCTTCATGCGCATAGGATGGTGCGGATCGCTGTGGTTCGGCACACCGGCGAAATAAGCCAAGGTGCTCCACAGACCGTGCAATCGAATATCGATGGGGACGAAGTGGAACCATGAGATGACGCGTGAGTCAAACCATTGGCGGAAAAGGCCTGCTTTCAAGGGGAGGCTGTGGCTTTGGAGAAAGGGAAGGAATCGGCCACTGAAACCTGCACCGTCGAGGTCGAAGAGGAAGCGGTGTGACCAGTGGGATTGGAAGTCGACGTGGGAGATGGTGCCCATTTCTTGGTACTGGGTGTCGCAGTCTCCGCAACGTTGGATGGGGTCGGCGAGGTGGACGTTGGTTTGGAGGTCAAGTTGCGAGGTAGGTGCGGTTCCGTCCATGATTTCGTAGGAGTAGACGCCTTGGCCGGCCGGGAGAAGGACGGAAACTTGATTCTGAGTGTTGTTGTTTATTAGATGGGCAAAGCGTTGTCGAGGCATGCCTTTCCATTCGTTGAAGCGACTGTATCCCTCGGATGTGCTTCCGACCCAGTAGAGGATGTTGTCCTTTTTCTCGTATGCCGGGTCCGGGTACTCTTTCGACGGCTGGTACCTCATTTTGTCCATGTAGTTCCATGGACTGGGGTAGAGGATGTCGTTGAAACCGGTGAGAGCGCTTTGACTGAAGATGGGGATCAACTCTTGGGATACCTTGAACGAGGAGGGAGAGATCAAAAGGCCATGTAGGAATGCCAGGTCGGGCTGGTGGCAGATTTCAGAGGCCAGATTGAAATCCAAGGGGAATTGTCCCATGGTATGAGGCTCCGCACAGTCCAGGCAAATGTCACGACGATTCCAGATGCGTCGAGTGCGTGCCCTAGATGATGGAGGGCAGACTGCGCTCACATATGGATCCCAGACACCTCGCCATGCACCATCTGTGAAGATAGTCTCGTTTGTCTGATCAGCAGGCTCGACAGGACCCCAACCTTGATCTCTGTCGGCAGACCAGCGGCTCACCACCGCTTCTGCGGGAATGGGTTCATGCGCCCTCGCCTCTCGCTTTAGCCGGACGGTCTTCTCCCAAGGTACTGCGACTCTCGGCTCGTCATTTAAATTGAAGACGAGGTCCATGTCTGGAAGATACTCGGAGAAGTTTTCGATCATATCTGCAGCGCCCTTGACCATCCATGCATGTGTCGGCTTGATGCCTTCTTGGACCTTCGGTTTTCCATTGCGAATACTGATTGCCCCGAGGTCGTTGAAAGGATTTGTCGCCAGTTTCTGGGTCATCTCCCGGATTTGCGCGGGGGGAATCGCTCGGAAAGGAAGCATATTATCGTAGATCTGATCATACTCGTCGATAACTAACGAGGATCGATTTGTTGCGTAGTCCCACCACTTATCAAAACCAGGAGGCGGAAGCTGCGCATATCGTCTTTGATATTCCAGAACAGCACCTCCGAGAGTCTTGCTGCTGCCAGCTTGGGCAACGTATTCATCGAAATGATTGGAGCCTTTGTGAATGAGGAGGTCTATTGGGTGTAAATGCGCGAATTGGTGCTTGCCCATGGCGAAGAGGACAGCAAGTGCACATAGGAAGGCGAACACTATCTGGAGCGTAATATTCGCACGGTAGAGCGACTTTGATTCTTCATCGGAAATGACGCGCGCAAGAAGAAAAAGGACGGCTCCGGTAGATGATGCCACCACAGTGAGAACGGCATGAGTCGTTGAGATGAAAGGGAACGGCATCTGTCGAAAGAGGAAGGCAGACATCGAGGGGAAGTAAATAAACATGAAACCGCCAAGGATCGAGAGACCTAGAATACCATAATGAGGCAACTATAGAATATTAGTTTCCATGCATAGGAGAAAATGAAGCTTTCCTTACCATCTGCCATGCCGAAGTAACCAAGAATACGATCAATAGCGCCTCGCCGAGAGCACCACGTGAGTATTTCACATCCAGGAATGGCTGACCACTGTGTTCAGGACGACTGTTCGTAATCCAAATCGAAATAATACTCCAGATTAGAGCGATGCCCTAAAATGACCGTCAGATATGCTCGTCAAAGAGTCGTGCACATCGAGACTTACCAAGAGACCCGCTCCCAGTGACACCAATGCTCGCTTTTTCCGCCGCCCCTCGTGATCAGGCCCGATGTGACATAAATCGGCGACCCCAATAAGCAGAATTGAATCTATCAAAGTACTGAGAACTCTGATGATCCGTAGACGTGCTGCTGCATGGATTACGATCGGACAGACGTAAGTGGATTGGCTACCATCTGTGAAGGACGAGGCCATATATCCCGCCATCGAGAGAAAGGTCGCAGCAATGATTCCTCGAGCGCGACTTTGAGTCACGATGTGAAAGCTTCGTCGACAGGTTGAGTAGGCCAATTGGACCGGCAGTCCTTGGAACCGTTGCAAATGGACATATTCCTCCCGCGGTTGTGATCGCTGGTTGCGCCAGTAGTCGTAAAGCGAGACAACGAACGGAATGGCGTACTGTTTCGCAGGGTAGACAGTTAGAACATTGACTATCGAATGACAGAAGAGCACTTAAGCCTTACAGAATATCCATCAGGCACGCACTCGGAATGAAGAGTAACTCGGCGAAACAGCTCAACTCGCAAGGCACAGAGTGTCAACAACAGGCCGACCTTCCACCAAAACCGCGATAGCCAGAAGCGAGTCTGGGGTAGAACAGGTTCGTTGAAACCCAGGATTGGAGATGATACAGACGAGCTTCGTGGCGACGACGATAGCTCAAATTGGTCGGATGACGGAACAGCGGTCCATTTGGGCTTCGGCGAGTATGCGCGAGATGCTGCTGGCACAAACCGACCCAGAATTATAAAGACTACTCCGGTGAGGAAGCAGACGATGACGGCCGTATGAACTGGGCGGTCTTTGGTCGTTTATTGTCAGTCTACGCGCTTCCACTAGCTTGATGGTGACTCACCGAAAGCGAATGTGGCATTATAAGATGCGACCAGGAAGAAAGAGCTTAGAAAGAAGATTCTAAACGACACGCGACCATTAGCAGATGCTTTTTTTCTCCCCTTGGAAAGATTGCGCTGTTGACTTACCCCACACAGACCTTGAGCCCGGTGTCGGCGGAGATTAATACCATCGTGCGCCCAAGCTTTATCGTTCTGAGCAAATGGTATCACAGGCCATTGCGCTTCTTCGCAAGAGGGTCAAATATCCGGTTGATGAGCGTGTCTTTGGCGTGACAGTCGCAAGAAGATAGTCAGGACATGGCCGAAAGGGACAAGGACCCTTCCTAGTGGAGACCTCAGGGGATTGACATTGGTCTGGATGGCTGGAAGGCTGGATGAACCTACCACTGGAAAGATACAGCTAATCAGAAACAGCATAACCAGGCTCGCCGGTGATCAAGTTGCGTCAACAGTGGGCACTTGGAATACGCCGGTCCACGCAACCATGGGCCCTTCCTCTACGAGCAAATGGTCTCCGTCCAATAGGGCGCACAGAAATTATCATAATTTCCACTGCGGTGGTATCTTCCTTGGCCTTGATTCCTCCCTAGCAGGAATGCGCCTCCCAGCAAAACATGCCGAGACGATCAGCGTCCAGAATCAAGACTTGGCTCCCGCGCGCTCCACTTGGCGCATCGTGAGTGTCACAGCGCTCGAGATCGGCACAGGCACCACTGAATCTGGATTAATCCGTCTCGCTTCTCTAAAAGGCTGGAAAAGGAAGTGTCCTGAAGGCGTAGTGCAACGGTCCGAGCGCCGAGCGCCATTCAGCGCGTCATTCAAGGGAGTGGAGCAACGTGTTTCTCGAAGCGGAGGGTCTTATCCCAATTGGGTAACCCATATGGTGACCGTTTCTCAGGTCATGTGATGTGATAATGTAATCGGAGGCGGTGAATGGACCCTTGGAGAAAATGGAAGGCGGTGTGATCTCGCAGTATGATTTTTTTTCGTTGGTCCAATTTGGGACCTGGAGACTCGGCGGGATTCTCTCTGATCAGCGACCTGGAATTTATCGCGATTTAATCGAGGACCGGAATTTGCTAGTGCCTGCTCTGCGCTAAGCAACCTCGAACGTTTCCCCTCGATAATTCGATAGCGCGTGTAAAGACGTTACTCGCGGCCAGCTTCGCATCTTCATCATGCCGCGCAAAGCGATTGACTCGCGTATCCCCGCCCTCATTCGAAATGGAGTGCAGGAGAAGAAGCGCAGTTTCTTCGTTGTCGTCGGTGATCGCGCCAAAGATGTCATCGTCAACCTTCACTATATCATGTCCAGCGTCGATGTGAAGCAGAACAAGTCAGTGTTGTGGGCATACAAGAAGGATCTCCTGGGCTTCACAAGTCACCGGAAGAAGCGTGAGGCTAAGATCAAGAAGGAAGTCAAGCGTGGTATCCGCGAACCCAACCAGGAGGACCCCTTCGAGCTATTCATCACCCTCAATCAGATCCGCTATGTGTACTACAAGGAGACCGAGAAGATTTTGGGTAACACCTACGGCATGTGTATCTTGCAGGACTTCGAGGCTATGACTCCCAACCTGTTGGCACGTACCATCGAGACCGTCGAGGGTGGTGGTATGGTGATTCTGCTGCTGAAGAGCATGAACAGTTTGAAGCAGCTGTACACCATGTCCATGGACATTCACTCACGATACCGGACTGAGGCCCACGAGGATGTCGTTGCCCGCTTCAACGAGCGCTTCATTCTGTCCCTGGGAAGCTGTGATTCTTGCTTGGTTGTCGACGACGAATTGAACGTGCTGCCTATTTCCGGCGGCAAGGATGTCAAGCCGCTTCCTCCCCCCGAATCCACAGACGAGGCGAAGTCCGGCCCTAAGAAGGAGTTGAAGGAAATCAAGGATAGCTTGGCAGAGGCGAAGCCCATCGGACCGCTGGTGAACCTGGCCCGCACTGTGGACCAGGCCAAGGCTCTGTTGACCTTTGCTGATGCCATTGCGGAGAAGACTCTGAAGAGCACGGTTACCCTGACTGCAGGCCGTGGACGAGGAAAGTCAGCCGCCCTCGGTGTTGCCATTGCCGCCGCCGTTGCCCACGGTTACAGCAACATTTTCATTACCTCCCCCAGTCCCGAGAACTTGAAGACTCTGTTCGAGTTCGTGTTCAAGGGTTTCGATGCTCTCGGCTACCTTGACCATGTCGACTACACTATCCTGCAGTCTACTAACCCCGATTTCAACAAGGCCATTGTCCGAGTCAACATCCACCGTCAACACCGTCAAACCATCCAGTACATCCAGCCCCAGGATGCGCACGTTTTGGGACAGGCAGAGCTTCTGGTTATTGATGAGGCTGCCGCCATCCCTCTTCCCCTGGTCCGGAAGCTGATGGGCCCTTACCTGGTTTTCATGGCGTCCACCATCAATGGTTACGAAGGAACTGGTCGCTCTTTGTCTTTGAAGCTCATTCAGCAGCTTCGTGAACAGTCTCGAGGTGGCGCAAAGACCGACGACACCGACGTTGCAGATCGCAGCACTGGCAAGATTGCCAAGAGCGCGGACAAGAATCTCGGCGGTCGAACCCTTCGTGAGATTACCCTCGCAGAGCCCATTCGTTATGCCCCTGGTGATCACGTCGAGAAGTGGCTGAACAAGGTCCTGTGTCTCGATGCCACTCTACCCAAGTCTCGCATGAACACCCAGGGTTGCCCGCACCCGTCCAAGTGCCAGCTGCTCCAGGTCAACCGTGATACTCTGTTCTCTTTCCACCCCGTTTCGGAGAAGTTCTTGCAACAGATGATGGCACTTTACGTTGCCAGCCACTACAAAAATACTCCTAATGACCTTCAGCTTATGAGTGACGCCCCTGCCCACCAGCTCTACGTGCTTGTTCCTCCCATCGATGAAGAGGCTACCAAGCTGCCGGAACCCCTCTGTGTGATCCAGGTTGCTCTTGAGGGTCGTATCAGCAAGCAGAGTGTCCTCAACAGCTTGAGCCGTGGTCAGCGAGCCGGTGGTGACCTGATCCCGTGGCTCGTCAGCCAGCAGTTCCAAGACGAGGACTTTGCCGGTCTCTCTGGTGCCCGTGTCGTCCGTATCGCGACAAACCCCGAGTACATGGGTATGGGCTATGGTTCGCGTGCTTTGGAGCTTTTGGTCGACTTCTTCGAGGGCAAGTTTACTTCCCTGGACGAGGATATGTCTGCTCCCCAGGAGGAGATGGTTCGTGTGACAGACGAGGAGCTCACCAACTCGAATCTTTTGGACGATGACGTTCACGTTCGTGACATTCGCACCATGCCTCCGCTATTCGGCAAGTTGACAGAGCGTCGTCCCAATACTCTCGACTACGTTGGTGTCAGCTACGGTCTGACCCCTACTCTCCACAAGTTCTGGAAGCGCTCTTCCTTCGTCCCGGTCTACCTCCGTCAGACCCCCAACGAATTGACCGGCGAGCACTCTTGCGTCATGCTTCGCACCCTGTCTGCTGGTTCTAATGATGCTGCCTGGCTGGGCGCCTTCACACGGGACTTCCACCGCCGCTTCCTCTCTCTGCTGTCCTACCAGTTCCGCGAGTTCCCTTCGGTTTTGTCCCTGAGTATTTGCGAATCTGCCAACGCCGGAGCCAAGCTGGATCCGTCTGTTGGGCCGCGTCTTCTAAAGAAGGCCGATCTTGATGCTACTTTCTCGCCCTTCGACTTGAAGCGCCTGGACAGCTACGCCAACAACCTTCTGGATTACCACGTTATCCTGGATATGGTTCCCATCATCTCCGAGTACTACCTTGCCAACCGTCTCGGCAAGGTCAGCCTCTCTGGTGTTCAGCAGACCATTCTTCTCGGCATTGGCTCGCAGCGCAAGAGCCTGGATGACCTGGAGAAGGAGTTGAACTTGCCCTCTTCCCAGCTCCTCGCCATGTTCCTGAAGATCGTTCGCAAGGTCTCTACCCACTTCCGTGGTCTTGTCGAGGGCGCCGTGACGGTCTCCATGCCCGCCGAACAGATTCCCTCCGGTCCTTCCGACGGTGCCCACGACGACGTCGTTGAGGAACGTTTCCAGCCCCTTGAGACTGGTTTGGAAGATGAACTTCGTGAGGGAGGCCAGCAGGTTGACGAGGAGATGCGCGAGAAGCAGCGTGCCCTGATCGACGCTCTTCCCCTGGACAAGTGAGTGAACCTCTTGAGCCATTCCCTTCTAAAGCATTAAATGGACAATAACTGATTTCTAGCCTCCAGATACGCAATTGACAGCGGTTCCGCATCCTGGGAAGACGCCGAGAAGCAGATCCGCGGTGGCAAAGGCAACACCGTCAGCGTGAAGACGAAGTCGTCCAAGCGCAAGAAGGGCGAGACTGCCCGTGAGATCTTCGATAAGGAGGTTGACTCCAAGAGGCAGAAGATGATCAAGAAGGGCACCGAGGGCCGCAAAAAATAGAGTTGTATTTGATACTCCTGGCGTTGATTTGCATTTTCTAATGGTGTTTTTGTGGCTTCTTTTTTCAATGTATTCTGAGAGCTGTGAGATCTGATATCTATGTACCTCGCCTCTTGTATATATGAATGACTTGATACGTCTTTTTCTATCGAGCTGAGCAGGGAACGCTAAACTTATGTTGAGAGTAGCTTGGGCTATCAATAAGTTGGAGATCTGAAACTTCACGACGCGTCCAAATGGTGTAGTGGTGACCTTGGAAAACGCGCTTGTGAACGTCAATTTGTGTTGTTGCTGGGCCATACTGAACCGAAGCGGGGGCCTGGCAGGTAACATCCTCTGGCGGGCTATAAAACAAATTCCTTGTCTTTTCTTCTTTTCATTCGTCATTCTGATTTCGGTTGGGTTTCTATACTTCCAAGGCCCTACTATAAACTACGCGTCATTATGAACAAAGGCTTCAAGTTCATTTTGATAATGGGATGGCTGTGGATATTGTAATGATTTCAAAAACACAAGCCGAGTAGACTCAGCACAGGCTCGTAAACACCTCAGACCTAAATTTTACAGTTCGTCGTGTTCCGCCTCCTTCGCCTTCTCAGCCTCACCAACAAGACCCTCGGGCAGCTTCTCCTTCTCGCCCTCGCCGAGACGGATGGTATCCACCCAACGCTCAATAGCAATTGCAGAGAAGTCGTCTTCGGCCACGTAGTGACGCCACCATCCACGACGAGCATTAAGGGCGATGACCTCCACCTTCTGCTTATCCTCCAAGCCCAATGCAGTGCGGAGAGTCTGGGAGCCAGAGTTAATATCTGGAATGGCATAGACCGGGAAGAGGTGTGTGCCGCGCTGCGCGTGTTTGTGGGCAATATTTGCCAGGTTGGAGAGCGCATCAATGGCGGATGCGGGGAGTGCATCGCCCTGCTCTGGGAGGAGGGCAAGCACACAGGTTCCTGACTTAGGTGCCAGGCAAGAAGTCTCCAGGGAGTCGGGGGTTGCAAGGGTAGGGAGTGGAGGCACGGGAATGGGAACAGGAGCTGGCTTGACTTCAGCCTCGTCATTGGAATCAGGAGTCGAGTCGTCGTCAGGGGTAGATGAAGGCTTGGAGGCCGGCTTGGAGGCTTTGGACTTGGTCTTGGTCTTGGCCTTGGAGTCTGTAGACGACGCTGCCTTTCCGCTGGCGTCAGGGTTTGGCATCGCAAATTCGCTAAGGAATTCCAAAATGGGCTGCTTCTTCAGCTCGCCTTCATACAGCTGGGGCTCCGCATCTCCAGTGGGGACAACGACGAGAGCCGGGAACTGTGTGATACCGAACTTCTTGACGGAGGTGGACTCCTTGTTGCGCACCTGAGCGACATCGGCTGCACCGAGGAAGTCGACTGCCATAGCGCGGATAAGCGCACTGGTCGTACCCTTCTCCGTAAAAAGAATAACCTTAGGCCGTTCCTCGTTCTGGTTCAGCCAGTTGTCCAAGTCCTTGTCCGTTGCGCGTTTTACATGATTGGGGATGCGTTCAACCACCGCGTCAACAATGGCCTTGGCGGTGCGTGCGCCCTGGTAGTCCTCCACGCGTGGCTTTCCAGGTTTCTTTGAGGGTGTCACGATCTTCAGGGTCGGGAAGCCCTGCACGCCCATCTGGCCGCAGAAAGGCTTGTTCTCGTCTTCATCGCAGTTGATCGCGGCGACTTTCGCGAGTCCATTCAGGTTCTGGGCGGCTTTTTCGTATGCGGGCTTCAGGCTTTGGCAGTGACCACACCAAGGCGCGTAGAATCTAAGTGTGCGCGTGAGTGTTAGTAGGAGACCGAGGAAACCGTGCGGGGAGAGCTCACTCGACGATCTATGCCAGCTACAAGTTAGCTCGCCAGTTCACTAGCTTTAAAATAGCAAAATTCAAATAGCTTACCGAGGTGTAGTTCGAATCAGCAATCAGCGAGTTGTAGTTCTTTCCAGTGACCTGGAGCACCGGGGACTTTTTCGTGTAGATGCCATCGGCGTTGACGGGCAAAGCCGCCAACAGCGAAGCAGCGAGCAAGAACGAGCTTGGGGGAAGCATGATGGTAGACAGTTATTTGGCCAACGGCTCAGAAGAGCATTGCTTTTAAGTAGAAGAAAGAAAGCGCCTTAGCCTGGTCAAAAGGAAGATTACGCAAGGTGTCCTGAAGCTCTTGGCATGCGGAGAGAAAATGCTTCTCCAATTAGAAGCTTCATCCTTCCGTTATTTACGATGTCGAACAGTGATGGCCACCCAGCGCCGTCTCGACACTTGTCATGATCTGGCGTACCTGCCTCGGGACATTTTCTGGCTTTTGCTGGATTACTTAGACCCTGTCGATCTGATCCGTTGCCGCCGTGTCTCGCCCGCGTGGAACGAGGCCTTCGGCAACCCGGCTATCTTGGTCCCAACCTTGAAGAGGCGATTTTCATGGACGAAAGAAGCACAGTCTCTTGAATGGGACGATGAGGACCCTGAAAGTCGAAATGTCTATGACCGGATCGTCGCGCGATATGACCATCTACAACGAGGAAAGCCCCGCTCCGTACAAAAATACCGCCTGTGTGACGACTTCGGCAGCTCGGGCGACCGCGAATGGTTCCAGGTTCAGCCGTGGGAGTCGCACGCGAGCCACATGAGGCAGGTCGTGGACCGCCAGTTCTCAGAAGCCTTGTGGACACACGAGGATGGGCTGCTAGTCTACCCCAGTGCGGATCACCAGTGTTTAGTGCTGATGGACCTGAGCTCTGACCGGCAGTTCATGGTGCCGTTCATTATCCGTGGAAAGGTCGTCCGCCGAGTTCGACTTCAGAAGCGATTACTGGTGGTTGAGTGGGCAGAGCCCAAGGCCTTCCACTGGCTCAATGACAGCGACGGCGTGCATCGGCATTTCGCCTCGTCTTTCGATGTCAAGTCCGGTGACAAGGGTGGATGGAGTATTGTCCCTCGAAATGAATGGAAGATCATGTTCTTGGGTCATCCGTTGAGTGAACGAGACCGCTTCTTCTCTGCACATACCAATACGCACTATGTGATCTACATCTGGCAGCCTAACCGCAGTCTATACACAGCAGACGACGATGCGCCTATCGAGTCTCTGTTTGTATGGGATATCTCGAACGCATCTTCCTACAGACCATCTCTGGATCCAACCGGTCAGCAAAGCGGGCCCGATATCGACCAGGCTCCCTCAATCGTGTCTCGTTTCGGCTTTCGGGATCTCGATTTCTTTGATATTCGGCAACGAGGCCTGCCGGCATTGCAGAGGCTCGGCATCACAGATGATGGCCACGCTGTAAATTTTACGGAAATGGCCTGCTTTGGCGACGAGGATGTAATGACGCCGTTCGGTTACCCCCAGACTGTCACCACCGTCATACCTATGCATGGCAATGGTCCCCATCAGAGGCGCGTTGAATCAATTATGCCTGCTTATCGAGGTACACACAATTTGCACACGCCAAATCTGAGAGATGATGAGTTCCTGCCAGAGGCTTGGTTTGGCATGCTCTCCGAGTTGGCCAACGAAGTTACCGGCGTGGTCATCAGTCTGCATTTTGATCCAATCAATTGGACTCAAGATCAGAGAATATACTTGACCTTTGAAACCAGAGACGGTTCGGTTTCTCATGAGAATCTAGACTTTACTGGCCGCGGTTTAATCTGTGGTAGCGAACACTACATAGCGGGCGAGAACTGCAACCGTGAGCTGGTGATCTGGCGGTTTGATCGATGAGCTCTTGACACGGTCTCGCCGGCAGCAGAAAACTTCACCTTCGAAATGTTTCCGCGAAGGCAGCTTTTCCTACTATAGCACGGATTGAGCGAGGGATATCTGGCTACTGAGGCCAACAACCACATCGAAACAAGGACGGATCTCTGCAGCGGACTTAGGGTCCACTAACGACATGCATACGCAAGCATTACTGACTTGACAACATGAAGGACCATGACCATGCCCAGACATGAAAACGATAACATCTTGATGAAATCATATACAACATTGAATGAACTCCATATCGATAAAAATTGGCCTTCCAAGTCCGTTTGTTTAATCGTCGATCATATAATGTGGGTTTGGGCCAAATGCTTCATAGGATCCCTTCTAAATTCTTAAGCAAAGGAGGTAAAGATAGAGGGGGTTGAATAAAAATGGAAAATAACAATACAAACTGGACAGATAACCGCATTTGCTGCTCGTGGGTGGGTTCAGATATCCTCCACTTGCAAGAATGGAAGATGACTTAAGACATTGGTCGTATTGCCACCGAAGACAAATGGGAAAAGGTTGATGATAGAGAAGTTGCAGATCACGATCATCTATGCAGTCTTCTGAAACTTGCACCGGACACACGCCGTCGCATCACAGCCAGAGCACTCCAGGACATACAGTGGCTTGAAGATGTTGCAGACTTTGCACTCACGACGATCAAATCGCCTCACCCACAGGTCAACTTGGGAGCACACCTTAACATCGTTCGGAGTAGGTGACAGAATAGGGTTCGGGTTTGAAAGAGCTTCTTCCTTGCGTCGTTGAGCATTATCAAAGGCCTGCTTGACAAGACCTTCAAGCTCTGAGTAAAGGTCATTAGAAGTATACTGGCCATTTGATTCCCTCAATTTCTTTCGATAGAATGGGACAAAAGGAAAGAATGACTTGAAGTCCCCCGATTTGTCATCTGGTTCTTCGTCGGCGTTGTCCACGGGGGTTTCAGCGGGCAGGGGAACTCCACCATCGGAGTCATCCCCCGTTAGCTTGGCCGAATCAACAAGCTCACCAAATTCGGCAGAATCGGGAGAATCGGGAAAACCGACACTAGAGAAAAACACTTTCTCGTCTGTAAGAGAAGGGCGGTTGTCGTTAAATAGATCGGTTCTTCCATCTGTGGAGCCGTCACCCTGCGAAGGAAAAGAAGGACGAGGACCACAGTCTTCGTCGAGTAGACCGTCTTCTCCATCAGCAGCCGAGCTTTGAACAGATGGATCATCAACAGAAACGTGGACGCGACACTTATACTCGGCACCCTGGAAATCAGCCGTGTGGGTTGGGTTCAAATTTCCCTCGTCATTATCGGGGACCGTGTGAATGTTGCCAAATCCATGGTGGCTGGTTGAGAGATTAATTTCGAGGAGGTCTTTTTGCTTCAATTTTTCTTCATGCGCCTGCACCAGTGCTTTCAGTACCTCTATGTGTCTCTTTTTTTTGCTTCTAATGCCTCAGTATTGATATCAGGCACGCGTTGATGCGAATGGGCACTGTTGGCAGTCTGCAGCGGGGCTCCACGCCGGCTTGGAACTCCAGTCTTTGATGCCTCTGGTATTGGCTCTTCACGGAAGATTCCCTGAAACTTCTGCTTGGACAATGGTTTCTGCTGCCACTTGTTGTAAGCAGGGAAAGCATTCGTGGTGTTGGGCCCATATTTCATTCCATTTTGTCTGGAACCGTTCAAATATTCCTCCCAGATATCAGATTTTCTTGGGGGCGATGGCTCACGGGGCTGAGCAGGACAAGGCTGGGTAGGTCGAGGCCGCCGAGGATGTTCATCATAGGGATTTTCTCGAGATTTTGCATAAGGTGCCTCCCAAGGCCTTGAACTCCAGTGACGATGATGATTGGCATTCCATCGGCCTGTCCAATACTCATCATCTGTAGTAGCAGGACTTGCATAGCCAGGTCTGATTCCAAACTTGTCCCAAAAGTTCTCGAGGCCTGGATCAGTCAGAGCCGATCTATCAAGTATTTCATCATGCTTGCGGCGGAAGACTGGGTTCGAAAGAATATCCACTGCTTCTGCAACCTAGTTGATGTACGCAAGATTAGATCGTGTTCTTTCTAGCTCTTAGAAAAGTGAGCCAATAGGAAGCATAAATGGACAATCACGGACCTTGCGGAACCTCGCAGTAGTCTCCTTACTATCGCCAGCTTTGTCAGGATGAAGCTTGAGTGCCAGCTTCTTGTAAGCAGAACGAATCTCCGGGAGGGTCGCATTGCGGTCCACGCCTAGCACAGTGTAGTGGTTGGTGTTCGAGTTAGCCGACGTCATGGCTGATCAACGCGGTACCAAGTCAGATTCTATTGCATATCCAAAGGAAAATGAGGAGGAAGTGCTCCGTGTGATAAACGGAAGCAAAGCCTGTGTTTAGAGAGGCATACCTTTGACGAATCCACCCTGACCGAGTTCAAACGACCAGGATTGAACGATGCAATGCACTCCGTAGCTGTCTCGGTAAGTTAAACGTCAGGTAGATCAATACGAGAAGCAAGCAAGACAATGGAGATTGAAGAGGGGGGGGGGGGGGCGCAAGAGTCAAAGAAGAGAGTGCTGGAACCAGAAAATCGAAAAAGTAAAGTAAAGGAGTGAAAGAGCGAGGGCAAGCGAAGTGCTCCTTCACATTGAAGCTACGATGTGATGCGACTGCGAGTACACTCAACCGCTGCAGCTACATTCCACGACAACCCTAGCCAAGGTCTCTATAAGCACAAATGAAATCGGAATGGATTGACACTGATTTTACAAATGAAGAGTCGATCTAGATATCAACAGGTCTACATAATGTAGAGAAAAAACCTCACAAAGGTTTTTACATGTCCGCAGAGGCGGTGGCACCGGTAATAATCTCGACCAACTCTCCGGTAATGGCGGCTTGACGCTGACGGTTGTAGAGAATTTGGAACCTGTAGATATATTAGAACCACTCTGATTCGGACACATTGGGATTGGAACATACTTGTTGATCATCTCACCGGCGTTCTTGGAGGCGTTCTCCATGGCGTTGCGACGAGCAGAGATCTCACAGGCGTGACCCTCAGCCATGGCCCAGAAGAGGTTGTTGGCAAGGGAGTACTCGCGGAGACCGGCCAGAACCTCGTCATCGATCTCGTAAGCGGAGATGTTGGCTAGTGGATAGTCAGTATGATTGAATGGAAGCCGCCACATGGAAATCACCTACCAGACTGGGTGATAGCATCCTCGGAGTAAGCTTCAATGGTGGTGGGCTCGTAGCTCTGGGCGTTGATGAAGGAGTTATAGAGCACCTTGACGCTGCCGTAGTTGGTGGGGAGCAGGGTGATCTGGTCGGCGATGGCCTGGGCATCGGCAAAGGTGGGGATGTCCTTGCAAACGTTGGCGAAGCTCAGGAGGATCTTCTCGGGCATGAAACGAGAGAGCTGAGCCTTGGCCTTCTCGCCGAGGATGACGATATCGGCGTTGGGGTCCTTGGCCATGAGGCGGCGAGTGGCCTTGGCCAGACCGGAGTGAATACCACCGCAAAGACCCTTGTCAGAGCTAGCAATGACATAAAGAGTCTTGCCGTCCTCCAGAGGCTTGGTCTCGGCTTGCTCGAAAACGGTGTTGGAGGTCTGACCGTAGGCGCGAGAGTCGTTCATAGCCTTCTGAGCGCGGGTCAGACGGGTAGAGGCGACAATCTTCATGGTCTTGGTGATCTTCTCAATGTTCTTGATAGACTTGAGGCGGCCCTCGATCTCACGCAGAGTCGCGAAGTTGGCGGCATTGGGAGGGGCAGTGCTTCATTGGAGTCAGTAATCAATGCAACTTCTTTCTCTTTCGCTTGTTCAATTGATTCGGGAGGCGCGGTTGGCCGTGGTGGCCATGGTGGTGGTCGACAGGTGTCGGGGTGAAGAGAACCGGCCACGAGCGGGCATCGGAAGGAGACTTACCGGGTGACGGCAGCACTGCCGGCTCTGATGGCCGGGCGAACAGCACGGGAGAACATTGCGATGGAGGTGACGAGAGTCTAGATGGCAGGTTACTGCGGAGGGGAAGGAGGGGAGAGCAGGGCAGGATACAGAAGCCTCTCTTTGCTGGTTGCTAGACGGTCGGGAAGTGCGAAGTTCAACCTCCTGGACTCCCGTGCGGCGCTAAACCTGAAGTGGTAGGCATCTACGGCGCGCCATTCCGGCTTCCGGCGCATTTCGCTGCCTGGGAAGACAGGCACATATCTACAGTACGTATTTGGATGTTTCTTGGAAAAGAAGCTAGTGAAGGCTAAGAAAAAAGCATAAACCTTTCGTCTGTAATAAATTATTATGTTTATCCTCTATATCTCACCTACCTTCGTCAAGTAAGAAAGAAAAGAACGATTGCCCGCCAAGCTTGCTTATGTCATCTCCGAGGTTGCCATTTCTTGTTTCTGCCTGAGTCTCTGGGCAGCAAAACACAACAAAGCACTAACCCGTTCAGGACAGTTATGTAATTATATGCCTCAGGCCAGATTCCCGTGAGTTCAAGGCCTCGCTCTCCATTCCATTCTCTCTCCCCCCAAGACTCTACCTCTTTTCCTCTCGTTCTCGGGCCTCTCATCCCTCTTTATTCCACCCGAGCACATCACTCCCCCCACCAACCTTTCTCCTGATCATCATTGATGTCTCTTCCTCTCTCTTGACCTCTACCCTCTCTTCATTGGTCAGGATTTCCTTAACTTCATTCTATCAGGCGGCTCGTCTTGCCCGAATCCGCGCACGAGGGCCTTGCCCTTTGATCACCACCTGGCTCTTTCACCCTCGCTCACTTTGGCTGCTTCCACGTATCCAAACCGCGATCATGAGTTCTTCTGAGGATGATGTTCCTCTCGTGCGCGCCAATGGCCGCGCCAATCGTAAGTCTCTCCCGGGTGACTCGGCCGCCATATGTACACCCTTGGCTCTTATTCTCTTTGAAGGACACCTTTTATCGAAAGCTCCTATCCCTTTTCTTCTCACTTCGCGCTTTGATTCCTCTGCCAATTTCGCCTCATTTCCAGACTTGCTAACATGCGATCATTTGCGCGTCTAGCTACACCCCCGTCCGCCAAGTCAAACGGCCAATCATCAACGAACGGTGAACTCGATCCCGGTGTGTCCGTGCGGTTTGGTGCTGTGCAGAACGAGGACGTGAAGATGGAGGACGCGGACGAGGACGCGCACGGCGTGAGCAAGCGCAAGTCTCGGGCAAGCATCGACCAGAAGAAGTCCTACGCGGAGCCTGACAGCAGTGACGAGGATGATCAACCTCTGGTACGCCCCATTTAGCCCCGATACATTTCCCTTTGCGACATTAGTCGCGATTGGTTTCAGCGACTGACCATTCGACAGAGCAAGCGCAGGCGAACTTCCGTCAAACACGAAGATCCCGAGACTGACGATGACGTTCCATTGGCCCTCAACGGACGAAAGCTTCCTAAAGCCTCTGAGACGGCCATCGGCGAGTCGTCCGACTCCGACATGCCTATTGAGAGAAAACTCTCTGCGCAAAAGAAAAAAATCGAGGCCAAGGCCAAAGCGGAGGCCCCAGCTGCGCGCAAAGCAGCAGCTGCAAAGAAAGACACCAAGCCGGCCGCAGCCAAAAAACAAGCCAATGGTGTCAAAAAGGAGCAAGCCGATGACAAGTCCTCGGTCAAGAAAATGAAAGCCGACACGGGTGCTCTGAAGAAGGGCAGAGGCAAGGTTAAGGCTGAGAGTGCGGAAGCCGAGGATGAGGAGGATGAATATCGGTGGTGGGACGACCCCGCCAAGGGTGATGGAACCAAGAAGTGGACCACTTTGGAGCACAACGGCGTGGTCTTTCCCCCACCATATGAGCCTCTTCCCAAGAACGTCAAGCTGAAGTATGACGGTGTTCCCGTTACGCTTCATCCAGATGCTGAAGAGGTTGCTGGGTTCTTCGGTAGCATGCTGAACTCGACTCACAACGTGGAGAACCCTGTCTTCCAGAAAAACTTCTTCAGAGACTTCAAGGATATCATCAAGAAGACCGGTGGTGCCAAGGACTCCCAAGGCAATAAGGTCGAGATCAAGGAATTTACCAAGTGCGACTTCAAGACTATCTTTGAATTCTACGATGCGCAACGTGAGGAGAAGCGGAACCTGCCTGCGGCTGAGAAGAAGGCCCTCAAGGCTAAGAGGGACGAAGATGAAGCTATTTACCAATACTGCATGTGGGACGGTCGCAAGCAGAAGGTGGGCAACTTCCGCGTTGAACCTCCTTCCCTCTTCCGAGGCCGTGGTGAGCACCCCAAGACCGGTCATGTCAAGACTCGCGTGCAGCCTGAGCAAATCACCATCAACGTTGGCAAAGAAGCCACCGTGCCACCCCCGCCCCCAGGTCACAATTGGAAGGAGGTCAAGCATGACCAGGAGGGCACTTGGCTCGCCATGTGGCAGGAAAATATCAACGGCAATTACAAATATGTAATGCTGGCCGCAAACTCCGATGTCAAGGGTCAAAGTGACTTCAAGAAGTTTGAGAAGGCTCGTGAACTGAAAGAGTATATCGACAAGATTCGGAAGGATTACCAGAAGAATCTCAAGAACGATCTCATGGTCGAGCGTCAGAAGGCGACAGCGGTGTATCTCATCGATCAATTTGCTCTGCGTGCTGGTAATGAGAAGGGTGAGGATGAGGCCGAGACTGTCGGCTGCTGCTCGTTGAAGTACGAGAATATCTCTCTAAAGCCACCATGCACAGTCGTCTTCGATTTCTTGGGTAAAGATTCTATCCGCTTCTACGATGAAGTCCAAGTCGATCCCCAGGTCTTCAAGAATTTGAAGATCTTTAAGAAGGCTCCCAAGAAGAACGGTGATGAGGTGTTCGATCGTCTGACGGTAAGCGCGAGTTTTCAAATCTGTCTATTGGCATTTCACTTACATACATAGACATCTGCTCTCAACAAGCATCTGCAAAACTACATGCCTGGCCTGACTGCCAAGGTATTCCGTACTTACAACGCCTCCTTCACGATGAGCAACCTGCTGCAGGGAATGAAGGCGACGGGTACCATTATCGAAAAGGTCAAGGCTTATAACGATGCGAACCGCAAGGTTGCCATTCTGTGTAATCACAAGCGCACAGTCACAGCAGGGCATGCCAATGCTATGGAGAAGATGAGTGAACGGGTACGTTGAACTAAATTAGTCTCGGATTTTTCAATACTAACAGGATTTGTCACCCAACAGATCAAGGGCCTTCGTTACCAAAAGTGGCGTTTGAAGATGCAAATGCTTAATCTTGAGCCCAACCTCAAGAAGAAGAAGGGCGCTGCATTCTTCGAACGGGACGAGGATCTTGACAAGGAATGGATCAAGGAACACCAGGCCTTCTTGGTGGAGGAGCAAACCCAGAAGATCAAGAAGAAGTTCGAGAAGGACAATGAAAAGCGAGTTGCCGACGGCGAGAAGGAGATGAAGGTCTCCGAGCTCAACGAGCGCCTGGAAGTTGTCGGGGAGATGAAGAAGAAGTTCGAGAAGGAAAACAAATCCGGCAAGGTCGAGGCCGAGGGCCGAGGCCCTACAGTTGAGAAACTCGAAGCCCAGATCACCAAGCTGGACCAGCGAGTGGACACGATGTCTGTCCAGGCCCAAGACAAGGAGGACAACAAGGAGGTTGCCCTGGGCACTTCGAAGATTGTGAGTTATTTCCCTCTATGCAACCCCCGACCATTAACTAACTCACTCTAGAACTACATCGATCCTCGCCTCACGGTTGTCTTCAGCAAGAAGTTCAATGTGCCCATTGAGAGGTTCTTCTCCAAGGCCCTGCGCGAAAAGTTCGAGTGGGCCATCAAGTCTGTGGATGAGGACTGGGAGTTCTAGTTCCCAACCGGCTCCCAATTCTTTGCTATCTTCGCATCTTTCCTCTTGTCTGGAAAGGTGGTAACCCGCGTTTTCGCTTTTTCTTTCTGCATGAGATAGGGTGGATCCCCTTCTCAATTTTCTTCTCGGCTGATGCGCCCAATTGGACCCGCATCGGATGCTATACGATAGTCGCACGTCTCGGTGGAACGGAACATTCAACACATACCAAGAAAAAACTATAAAACTATGAAAAAAAAAAAATTAGGACCTGAAAAAGACGCATCGCATTTAAAGCTTGGTGGCATTTGACATGGCAATTTCAATCGCCTTTCCGCACTGACGCTGGTCAGTCCATAGAAGTCTATAACGAAAGATCGAGGACCGCAATGTATTCCTACCTCTGTTTTGAACTCGGAATTTGTCGATTACGAATTGTAAAAATCAATAGTTCGACATCTAGCTCCGGATAAACGGACCACGCTGCCCCCGAGTGGGACCCCTGACTGCGCGAAATACATACATCGTCATCGTGCATCGTGCATCGTGCATCGTGCATCGCGGGCCCACTCGTACCAAGGAATTCTACCCATGTTGTTACCCACTTAGGACTACACCATGGAACCAACCATAATTAAACAGAATGTTAAGTCAATTCTAAGCCACTTGTAGCGCGTGGCTGTCAGACGTCTCATATGCTAGTGTAACCTTGAATTGGGTAGGAATGTTGGAACTATGGGCTCAATGTGCAAGATGCTCGAACGAATGGTGGGACCGTGAGGGTAATCATGAAAAGGCCAAGATATATGCATGAAGAATAAAATTCCGACCAGTGGAGAGGTATTACAGTACAATCGTCCGTACTAGACTGCCTGGTCCAAAGATGACAATGACGAATGGGGGAGAGTGTGAGGTCTGGTATCTGGTGGGAAATGGAGAATAAGAAGAGAAGAAAAGTGTATAGATGGGAATCATCAAGGGGTCGTGTTGGGGGGCCCAATGCTCTTTGTGGACACAATGCGATGCGATGCGATGCGAAGTCGAGGACGATCCAAGGAGACCGTTAATGAGAAAAGAAAGGGGGGGTATTTTGTCGCACTTTGTTCAGGGCCACCAACCCATGCGCTTGTAGCTCTCGACCATCTCGCGAATGCTGTCGGCGTCGAGACGCTCGTACTTGGGCTTCCATCCTGTTGTCTTCTCAAAGAGCGAACCGTCGATCGACATATCCTGGTCCTTGAGCACGTCGAGCTCCACGAACGGACCAATCGGGCCGGGCCGCTCGATCTTGGCCTTCTCGACTAATTCAGCCCATGTCTGCAGGGTGACCTCGTTCATGTCGTCGACAACGTCGTCCAGGTTCATCTTGGCTAGCTGGGAGATTAGGGTACCGGTGAATGTGACCTTGAGACCGAACACTTCGGACAAAGCCTTGGCGACGTGTTCTTGCTTTGTGTCGTTGTGATCGACGACGTTAAAAGAGAACGGCATTTCGGCGTCCTTAAAAAGCTCCGTCACAGACGGGTCGGACTTCTCCAGCTGACCCTTACTGGCGCGCCACTCGGCCGTGGCCCAAAGCGCGCTGGCGGCATCCTTGACGTGCAGAGTGTTCACCTTGACGTCCTTGGAGAAGAGCAGCTCGAGATCCTGCTTCAATTCGAGGTGCACGCGCGCCAGACAGATACCCATAGCAAAGTAACCCGGGTCATATTCGCCGTACACGTGGGGCAGACGAAGCGCACAGTACTGCAGACCGGGGATGGAGAGCAGCTTGTCCGCAGCCTTCAGCTTCCACTTGGCCAGATTGTGCCATGGCTGGAGCTTATCATTTTCCTTGCGCGGCGTAGATCCGCTCTTGTAAACGTGCGCGGTCGAACATTCGATGTAGGCGGGGATTCCACGCTTAGCGGCCTCCTTGCCGAGGGTGACGCTGAGTACGCAGGAGCGCGCTTCGTAGACGTCGTCGGGTTGTGAATGCCGTGTCTCGCCGCCGCAGTTGATCACGTAGTCGAATTGTTCACCATTGGCACGGTCGAAGACGCGCGGGAGATGCTCTGCAGAAAGAAAATTCGCTCGTTAGAGGGGTTAATCCATTTAGCGTCGGGGTGAACTGGGCGCCTACGTTCACGGCTGGCATCGGCCTGGACGAATATTTCCGGCGAGCAGGCCTCTTTGAATTCGGGCGCCAACCAAGCCAGTTGGGGCAGGACCTTGTCAACGATACGGACTTCCGAGGCAAGGTTGTTTTCGTGGATGTAAAGGGCCAGATGACGGCCGATGAAGCCTGGGTAGAGGGTTAGTGGGGAACGCCCGGATACAACCAGAAAAAGGGGAACGCACCAAGGCCACCGATAATTAGAACAGCGGGTTTTTTGTCAGCCATTATGGAAGACAAAAGCAATTACACCCGACACAAAGGAAAGGGGAGGGAGGGGGGGGGGAGAGGGACAATTATTCTAAAGGGGGGGGGGGGGAAGAGGGGGGAGAAATAGGAAGCCTCAAAGTGGGAGGCAAAGGACGCAAGGACACATGCTCCACACGGCGCCGTAGAAAATTCCAGGATCGTTCTCCAACCCTAGGACATCCTTTGGCCCATGATTCCGCGCCTTTCCCTAATTTCCCATGCTGCAGGCCCCTTAATGCCGTTGATCTATAGTCTCTTGGGCTAAGTGGGCTACGGTGGGCTACGGTGGACTCTGCAGTGGATCCGCAGCGAGACATCTCGTCGCCCGTGTGTCCCATGGTTCTGGAATTCCTTCGATCTGGGGTTCATGACTAACGTTCTCGAAGGCTGTGTAGCATTCTTCAGAGATTAGGCTTGAGAGTCACCCCGATCTCAAACTCGATCATGTTCAGTGTACCCTCGTCTTTCGCGTTCCAGGCACAAATCACTCGATTCTCCAGCGCTTGCAGATCCGGCTTGCCTCGGCGAATCATGAACGAGACGCCGCTCCAATTCAGATGGACCACCGCGTAACACCGGTTCAGGCAGGCCATCTCAGAGTAGAGCTGCTTGGAGACTGTGGCGCCGGCTTTATCCTCCATTTTGTTCAGGAAGTCGTCCGCGTCATGGAAGAATTCGAAAGGGACGCATACGGGTTCCTGCGGGTTGTCACTTTCTGATGAGGTCACCAGAAAGTAGGTGGCCAGCATATTCGACCCGGAGTGCGCTTTCGGGTGCTGAACGACATCTGTGGTGGGAGGATCTATTTACTAGTAAGCATTGGTCATTGATTGGCATTTTGGGCTTACCATTTTTTTGGAGAAGGCCTGCTGGGGCGTTTAATTGACCAAGGGTTACCGGCACACGCAGAGGAGACATGCCCATCAACTCACGTCGTGAAACCAGACCTTCGGTGGCAGCGCGCGGAGAAGCGAGATAGCCACCGGTAATAAGACGCCCAGGGCCGAACAGACCTCCTGCAGATTCTTCTTGGAGATTTGGAGCTCGTGTAATGATCTCGATGCTCGGAATCGGAGTCGGAAGGGGAGAATCACGCTGGTTGACATCAAGCGTTTGCTCGACGGCTTTGTTTTCGATGACAGAATCGGCGACAGAACCTGTGGCAATAGACTCATCGGGACGAGTGTTAGATACCTTGAAACAATCAGCTAAATAATTCTCAAAGGTGAACATGTAGCAGAACCGTCAGATTAGGGAAGCTCACATCCTGCATAGTTGAAGTGCGCCTCGACTTGGATGATTTCTCGAGGAGCATCACGAGGACATCGATCATTCTGTCTCAAGTCATTAGCGATTGATGATCGTCTGAAGCGAGCCACTCACGGTGTCTCGTCGTCAGGATATTTGCAACCGCTGTCCTCCCCGTAGAGACGATCTTCAATCAGGTTCTTCTCTCGGTTACCGTCACCCCAATACGTAACTGCATATTCCTCGAGAAACTCCTCGGCGCAGAAGTGACGCAGAGTCTTGTCGTCCTTGAGGCTGGTCCAAGAGTAGTTTGACTGAACGTGGTTATTCAGTTGCCCCCTGAGCTTGTCCCATGGTCCTGGCTTCAGGTCGAAGAAACAGCGAAATTCATCGAGCTTGCTCTTGGTGGACAGTTCAATCACCAGTTTTGACAGGCCCTTGGGGGTCTCTGGCTCCTGGGTCGCTGTGTCGCTAATTTTCTTGCGCGTCTTTGGGGTGCTTGGTGGTGGCATCGTTCATGCTTTGAAGGTAAAGATGCAGGAGGTATGTGCGGGTAGGGGATGGTAACCAATTGAAAAGACGAGAACAGGTGAAGATGGAAAAGTCAACGAAGGATCGAGGGAATAAGTCAATAAGTTGGATGCAGGAAAAACAAGAATTGAGGAATGAATTTCATTTAAACAGCACACGCGCTCGTCTCTTCGCTGAGAAGATTATTTTGAGAGAAGTACGCTGCACTTTCTTTCTTTTTTTTTTTTTTTTTTTTTTTGGTTTTTACAATACATATGGATAGGATTTTGTTATCAGAACGACCCTTCTATAGCCAGATTGAGAAGTTATTCTTAGAAGGTCTAAAGAATTGGTTCTCTTGCTCCTTCTCAACCTCTTTTTCCACATCTTCTTACGAATTCCCGGTAGAATAGATCGACTTCTTATAGAAAGATAATCTTTGCGGACTAAACTTTGCCAAGCTGGCCCTATTCGGCTTGGAAGGCTTATTTTGTAGCAGATCTCTTGGATGAACTAACCAAAATAACGCTCGACTGCAAGTTCAAGATGTGGTATATGGTTCTTTAAAAGTAATACTATACGCAAAGGTAAGTAGCAATTGATACTATTACTCCGCACCGAGGTATCTCAGAGAGTTCCGCAGCTCCTTGATAGCCGTATCAACATCATCAAAGGTCATTGCTGACACCGCCCACCGAGCATGCTTCTGAGCTAGAGTAATAGAATTATCATCCACCCCATGCGTGAGCTGATTCGGTGCAGCAGGCGGTGGGGCAACGGGAGCCCGAGCAGGCGCCGAAGGGGGCGGGATGTGGGCACTAGCACTAGTTGGATCGTAAAATGAAGCAGGGTCCGGCGCGGGCACCGACGGACTAGCCGGCGGTGGGAAGGATTGGAAGGTATTGGAAGAGTTTGAAGTGTGGGGTGCGTGGGAGCCAGGTGTATCTGGTAGATTGAGGACTCCACCGGAGTCTCCAAAGGTGTTTGGTGCTGAGGGCAGCTCCAGGCCGTTTGAGTGCTCATCAATGTCCATTCGGCCTGGAGAGCCAGGGGCGTTCTGCGGAACAGAAGGAATATCCGGAGTTGAGGAGGCAGGCGGTCTTGGGAGTGATGATGCGCGAGACGGGTGGAGAGACTCGTCGAGAGATGACTGATGGGCCATTTGTCGACCCAGGCGGTCAGCTTCGTCTGGAATTTCTTCGACGGACGCCTGTCTTGGCTTGGACGCTTGTTCCGCCACGGATTCGTCGAATGCCTGTACATCGGGATCGGCGACAGCAAGCTCCTCGTCCTCCTTTGGCACCGGGTTTGTCTCATTGGGGTCTTCCCCGGCTTTGATTGCCTTCACAATTCGAACAGCATGGTATTTGGCAAACTTGATTCTTCCAGCAATCTCGGGTTCAAGGTCTCCCCAGATTTGACATAGCTCAAGAAATGTAGCCGCCGCTTGGAAGGTGTCTGCTGTTTGCCTGCGTGATATTATGAGACTTGTTGACTTGGTCATAACCAGCATGAATGCTCACTTGGTGACCTTGTTGGCCGTCATAGCCGCCTCGGCGCGACCGAAGACCTCCAATCCAAATTGTTCAACGTATGCGCTCGCCGCAACATTATCCATGATCGTCTCATTGTCCGGGTTCTCGATTTTGACCTGGTTCCGTTGGTGTCAGTCAAGGCCCAGGGGAAGCGGGGTGAAGTTGCAATGAACCTGCTCTAGCTTTTCCACCAGGTTAGTCGTGTAGAGCTTGATCTCGTCGTCCGAGGTGTGAAGGCCTCTCTCGATAATCTGATTCACAATATGGAAATTGCCTGCCGCATTGGGTGATCAGCTCATGTCCCATCGCGGGGAAGTGTGCACACTCACACCAGTAGGCAACCACCGGTTTGGCCTTCTCGATCTGCGCGGCGCGCACGGCAAAGCGCCCAATATCGGCCGTTCGTAGACCTGCGGGAATACTGCTTGCCATGGTCGAAGAGTTGAAGATGTTTGGAGAGGGGGAAGCCAGATGACGTTTGGAGCTTTCCGCCCGTGCGGAGAACGATAAAGCCTTATCTACGGAGTGCGCCTTCCAAGGTGTACGTACGGAAATACAGATTGATGAAATGTGGACATGGTTCGTTTATTCGCTATATGATAAATATAACGCTCTTATGAGTCTTCAAGGATCCACTCTCCAATATCCACACGCTCCTCTGCTAGAGCCTCAACCTCAAAGTGGTCTTCTACTTGTCCCCCCGGGCCACCAATACGCTCGATAACAATCCAGATCTGGCCCTGCGAGTCCAGACTGGGTGACAAGTCAAAATCTTCCACTCGGACTCCCGACGGGGAATCACAATGTGACCCGTCCTCCGAAATAGCAAGAGTCTTCTTATACGGTCCCTGTCCCAACTCCACGGTCATCAACACGGGTGAGGAGGCTACTGTCTGAGAACCGATCATGGAGGACTTGTTTCGCGCGATAAGTTTGATGCGTGACAGGCGAGATATCTGCAAGGGAGCTAGCATCCGATCTTTCCCTGGTGGTAGGATGCCCACTCCAGATAGGGTGACTCGACGGCCTGCAGACTCGGAAGCTAATGGCTGCACCACGCACGGAATCGTAGAGGAAATCCAGAGCGTAAAGCGGCCAATTTGGTCCGGTGCAAATGTAGAGCAGACAATGGTATACACTCCTCTATCAAGGAATCGGGTCTCTGCCAGGGCGCATCCCCGACGGTAGTCGCCGCTATCAGCGATGATATCTCTGCTTCGTACCCTGGCGATGCGCTGGCCATTAGACCAAAAGAGCTTCAGATGAGTTGCAAGCTCGGCTTCTGTAGATTCAAGTAATATGGAAAGGTCGGTCTTTTCGGAAACCTGTAGACTGAACTGGGGGTTGGATGAATATCGGGCTGATTCTGCGTTCCCGCCTGCAGTCAGGGCCGTCCAAGAGCCACTTGCTTTGTTCAAGCATAGGTATTTGTCGAGAGAAGGGGCTAGGGACACGGGAGAAGTCGAGAATGCGGAGAAGGTGAAATTCTGACTGGATGATGGGAGGGATTGTTCTGAGATCACAGCCGTGTAGGTTGTCCTTGGGGGCATCTCAAGCCTCATGAGAGTGTTGGGAGAATCCACATAAGGTCCACGATGAAGGGCGCCATCACTCAGAGAAATCCGTTTGCCGTCTGCTTGGAAAATGTAGATGCTGATGAATCCAAGCACTCCGCCCTCTGGCCCGTGATTCTTCAAGTAATAATGGTGATCCGTCTTAAAGTGCTTGCCCAGCAACAGCCAGACAGTCCCTCCCGTTTCACTATAGACCGCGAACTGTGGGTTCTTCACAAAGCATCCCGCAATAACGCGACCATGAGACAAGTCCCATGTGAAGTGAATATCCTCGCGGTACTTAAACAGACCTGGGTTCCAGTTGAGGTAAAGGTGCTCAAAGTTCTGCAAGACCTGCTCACAATCCATCCAAAAGACTCCTGGGGAAAGAGATGGTGCCTCAGGGTCGTGCTCAGTTGCACGGTTCTGCATGATCTTGGGCTCTGCGCCAGCCCAAGGGTTTTTCAAGAGGCACTGTCGACGCCCATTGACTTCCTTCATATCTAGAATCGCGTAGTCGTGCTCACTCACCAAGCCCAAGCCTTGTTGTTCAAGCTCTGTCAGCTTGCCAGTTCCAATCGTCAGAACCACATCGCCATATGAGAAGGCGTTGAATAGCCGTCCCCAGATCTCGTCCGAAGTGGCATCCTCGTTATGTAAGAAGACCTGCTCGGGAATCCAGCCAGTGAGTACCCATAGGTCAGTTCCCGAGTTACTTCCCGGGAAGTCGTAGCCACCACGAACTTTCAAATACGCCTTCTCGACCAGAGCAGGCCATAAGAAATTAGGGTTGTTGCGATCAATCACATGGAGCGACCGTGACGTCTTGGAAGATGGCAGTCGATCGTCTATAACCACTTTTCGAAAGCATCCGTTGAAGTAGAAGGAAAAAATGTATTTTCCTGAAGGTGATAGAGTCGGTTCCTTAGGACTCTCCGCACATGGGTACATTGCCGGCGAGGCATGCTGCTCTGGTCAGCTTCAGTCGCTTTAAATCTTCCAATCGCGCATGTTGTACCTTTCCCAACCCACGTTCTGATCTTGAGGTAGTCGCACAAAGGCTAGCAACTACCGAGCAATCGGTCAACACATCTTGCACGAGATCGGTCCGTCCTGTCACCGAGACAAACGGCTGCTCGTCAGGGGTCCGATCCAACTTCCTCGCCCGCAGTAAGTCCAAAGGGCGTCTCCATCCCGCAAAAATATCGCCCTGTAATTCAGATATGCGGAGGTCTGGCGCATCCCTAGGCCTAGTTAACATGGTCGCACAGCACGATCATAGCACCATAAGAACACGTACGTGAAAGGCTGGCCGTCACTGGTGATGAATTCTGACGGCAGAGGTGCGCGCTCCCAGGGCGGGAAAATGAAGCCGTTCAATTTAGCACCCTCGAGAATGATGATCTCTTCACGGGTAGTGAGCTTCCGCTTGGATACGGGGAGCCGCAAGCTGGGAACTGTTTGCCGAGCAACCGATTGCCAATCGGCGGCGGCTTTGATCTTCTCGGCTCGGGTCAGGAGTTCTTTGCATTTTGAGTCGAGTTGCTTTTTGTCCTCTGCGGGTGCCAGGCGCAAGGCCTTCATGTAGTGCTCGGCGGCATCAATCGCGGCATCCAGAGCCGCTTTCTGAGTGGTCGCGGTAGCTAGGGCCCCCTCGGCTTGCTAATTGCCGGTCAATCTTCACCGAATATCGAAGAATCCGGGGTTGATGAACTATGACATACCAGTGCTTTAGCAACATATTGCCCATGGGGTCTAGACATGGCGCGCTTGTTTGGTGTAAGCCAGTGAAAGTTGGCGAACGGATGTGTTGGAGCCGATGCGCCCCGCCAGAAGGC
This sequence comes from Penicillium atrosanguineum, assembly GCF_028827265.1. NCBI lineage: Eukaryota > Fungi > Ascomycota > Eurotiomycetes > Eurotiales > Aspergillaceae > Penicillium > Penicillium atrosanguineum. Next base: position 472,718 of record NW_026623134.1, on the reverse strand, counting down.
CCTCCGTCCATCTACTTTGGTAACAACCACGCCGAATTACGCTGGATTTAGCTATGTTTTCTTGGAATTAAACAGAAACAGCCAATTGTAACAGATCTCACGGCAACTCCCCTTGCCTAGCTGCTATGATCGGCTCCGATTTGCAGCTGGTCGGCGGAAGCGGTGGACCTCGGCTCGTTTCGTCACCGCGCCGAGGCCGTTTTCTCATGCCTGTGGCCGGTTATCAGCTTCTCCCGGGTGACATCGGTGGCTATGACCTGAGTGCTCCTTGTGCTCCTTCTTTCAGCTCTCTTGGATCATATTGTCCCTTTCTCACCATCCACAGCTCCTCCGTCTTCGGAGCAAGTGTCGTTTAGAGGCCCCCGCTCCGATCTCCCCTTTCGCCTTTTTTCTTTTCTCTTATCCATCGCTTTCTCGACCCGTGAACTGGTATTCAGTCAATATAAACCATGACCGGTCAATCAAAACCTGTCCGCCTGTCGCCATGGGGCAGCGCAGTCGCCGGTGCGACGGGTGCAGTCCTTGCCAATGCGATTGTATACCCGCTGGACCTGTGAGATTTTGATCTGATAAACTCCACATTTTGGAATCAGACCCGCTAACCGCTTTTGCTTCACGTCAGGGTCAAGACGAAATTGCAAGTCCAAGTCAAGTCGACAAAGGAATATGCCGGGGTGGAAGAAGTCGAACACTATGAATCAACTATGGACGCCATCAAGAAAATTGTCGCGAAAGAGGGTCCCACCGGTCTATACTCTGGAATAGCCGGTGGTCTGCTAGGTGTTGCGTCTACCAACTTTGCCTACTTTTACTGGTACAGCATTGTTCGGACCCTCTACATGACCTCGGTCAAAAGCAATGCACAACCCGGAACCGCGATCGAGCTGTCCCTCGGTGCCGTCGCCGGCGCGGTCGCCCAGATCTTCACTATCCCTGTTTCGGTCATTACAACCCGCCAGCAGACACAACCCAAGGGAGAGAAGAAGGGCCTCCTTGAGACGGGTCGTGAGGTTGTCGAGAGCGAGGACGGCTGGTCCGGTCTGTGGCGCGGTCTCAAGGCCAGTTTGATCCTTGTCGTCAACCCGGCCATTACCTATGGCGCGTACCAACGTCTGAAGGATGTCTTCTTCCCTGGCAAGAACAGCCTCAAGCCCTGGGAGGCATTCTGTGAGTCAATTATTCTCCATCTTCGGGGCTATGTGCGCTAATGTCAATGTAGTCCTCGGTGCCATGTCCAAGGCTCTGGCAACCATTGCGACTCAGCCCTTGATCGTGGCCAAGGTTTGTTTGCAGTCTCGCCCCCCACCGAGCCGACAGGGCAAGCCCTTTAAGACTTTCGGTGAAGTCATGAAGTATATTATCGAGAACGAGGGGCCCCTGTCTTTGTTCAAGGGCATCGGCCCGCAAATCACAAAGGGCCTGTTGGTGCAGGGCCTGCTGATGATGACCAAGGAGAGGTATGTTCCGCAGTGCACTCTTTCAGGTATCCGTATTTTAACATTTTGATAGGATGGAACTCCTCTTCATCGTTCTGTTTGCCTACCTCCAGAAGATCAGAAAGGAGAGACTTAAGAAGGTAGTTGACACTGCTGCGTCAACGGCCCAAGCCAGCTTGCCCGCCACCCTGAAATGAGCTATTTTTCTACACCCTGCTTACCTTGTGCCCATGGCTCTCTCTTTTGATAATACTTGTGTCATTCTTCGGCGTGTTGGTACTCCCAGTACTCCCAGTATTCCTTTTTGCGATACTCCTTAACAGTCTAGACATACCCGGCTCTCTCAGTTGGAGAAGCCGCATGATGTATCCTGCCATGAATGGAAATAGATTTTTTTTATTCCTTCAAGTATTCACAGTGCGTTTCTGGATACTGGAATGACCTACGCTAGGCTATATGAAAATATTCTTTTGATAGACCTTAATAGACCTTAGGTGCGTGCAGTTTAGATCATAAACTCGTTAAAGCCTTGAGGGGGAGAATGCATGCAAACAATTCTGGCTGTAGAAATACATCAATTGAAATGCTTATTGTTATGCTCCCGAATTTTTTTAATTTGTAGTTTTCTTCAGGAAATATATCACACTAGACTTCTGCTCTATTTTGAATGTTTTAAGTGTATGTTCAGAAAGGAACAAAAATTTTGTTAAGAAGATATGTAGATACATGCATAGGAAGAGATGTAGAAAATCTAACATGGCAAACACCGAAGCCTTGCAAAGTTTTTGGGCTCATATATATGTTAGGCTATAGTTGCCCCTGGTCTCCACGCGCGTATCTTCGGCAACGATAGGCCGCCTCCAACCTCCCACGCGGCAGTCACTCTTCCCTGACTTTGGGAACTCTCCACACCACATCTGCCAAAGCAAGGGCAGGGGACAGCATGAGATGGCCACCATGGAGCTCCGAGTCAAGCGATGACCAGAAGAAACAATCGGAGTCTAGCCTCGGAAGCTGGTCTTCGCACGCCACATCAACAAACAACAGCTCCCCTCTCGACTGGACCGCTTTCACCGAAGCCAGAACAATCTTACCAACCCTCCTCTTGACGAGCGGCATTCTATTCGCAGTGCGTGTCCACCGCAGCTACCTGCGCCGCTTCCCCGATGCCGCCAGCATCTCGCCTTCGTTTCTTCGCCGCCGAACGGTCTTCGGCCAAGTGACCAGCGTTGGCGATGGTGACAACTTCAGAATATATCACACACCCGGGGGGCGACTTGCTGGATGGGGCTGGCTACCATGGAAAAAGGTCCCTAGCACAAAGAAGGAGCTAAAGGATAAAACCGTTCGTCTCTCTTAATGAACCCTATCTTGACACCCGCATCCAAGATCGCCTCCACCTCCACGCTTCTCACCGCTCACACACTTATTAGATCCACATCCGTCTAGCTGGCGTAGACGCCCCCGAACTCGCACACTTCGGTCGCCCTGAACAACCCTTCGCCCGCGACGCCCACGTCTGGCTAACATCATATCTCCTCAATCGCCGCATACGAGCCTCCGTCTGGCGACAAGACCAATACCAACGCGTCGTCGGAAGCGTATACGTCCGACGCGCATTCGACTTCCCCCCATTCCGCAAGCGTGATGTCTCCTATGAGATGTTGAAGCGCGGTCTGGCAACGGTGTACGAAGCCAAGGTGGGCGCGGAGTTCGGAGGCGAGGCTATGGAGCAGAAGTATCGTCGTGCCGAGTGGTGGGCGAAGAAAAGGGCTAAAGGTCTTTGGAAAGATTACCGTCGCGTTGGGTCGGACTGGGAAAGTCCGAGGGAATATAAGATTCGTATGGGTATGGGTGATCCTCAGGACAATGGCGCAAAACCGAAGTCTAAATCATGATTGTACATTTTAACACGACGGAACGAAGTCGATTGAATCAAATATCCAAAAACACATCTGGAATCATATTGTGACTTTGTCTTTAGAACCCTCATTTTCATTTTCTAGGCTCAATGTGCAAGACCATCCATGTAAAGATAGGGCGCATGTGCATGGTTCTTGTGATGTATGCCAAGTAGATCATACGACTAAGTGAACGATACACTGCAATCAAGAGAACTGGAATAACAAGGTGCATTCCGCGTGTTAGGATATGGTACATCACGTTGAGTATAGCTGTACAAAGGCACCGAGGTGACATTCGAAATCCTCGGCCCTGAATCAAAAAAGAGGTATAATAAAGCACAGGCAATCATCGCGCACGTGCCAAGTATATCAGAGCCCAATTAAGAATATGCATACATGTAGGAGTAAGCCCTAGCAGAATCGTCGTTCAAATTCTGCGAACAGCTGGGGGGTTATCTCGTCACTCGATTTACCCTCGACTCGCCAGAGACACCCGCGCCGCTCGTAATGCTCGAGAAGAGCTCTGCTGGTCTCTTCAAATTTCCGCAGCCGCTGCTTCCATGTATCGATTGAGTCATCTTCTCTCTGTGTCAATGGCTCGCCTGTGATGTCGTCTTTTCCGGGGACCTTGGGCGCGTGGAAGTCTGTGTTGTACACCCGCCCTGATGGCTCATGAACCCAGCGTGAGGCAATGCGCGCGAGAATCACGGAGGGTGGAGTGACGAGCTGCACGACGAAGTTCACGGGGACTAAAGCGTCAAGGCTTGTTGCTTGAGTAGCAGTGCGGGGGAATCCATCGAGGATGAAGGAGGCTGTGGGAGAGATCTGGGGAAATGAAGCGGCGGACTGCGAGGAGGATGTGGATGCGGTGGATGAGTTGGGCGCGGAAGAGTTAGACGAAGACGGCTTAAGCCAGCCCTTAGATGTCAATTCGGAGGAGATGAGACCGAGGATCATCGAGTCTGGGACCAGGTTGCCGGACTGCATTGCAGCCTCGGCTTGGACGCCTGTTATTGTAGTTGAGCAATATGTCCTTCGCGACGCATAAAAATACATTCAAAAGCAAGTGCGACGTACCAAGCTGTGTCCTGCGACGAACATTCTCTCGCAAAAGATCACCCGAGCTAATCGAGGCCAACTGGGGGAATCGCGCGAGCAGTCGCTCGGACTGCGTTCCCTTTCCTACACCTGGAGCACCGACGAGGATGATCCGCGCAGCCTTCTTCAGCTGCCTGGCTGTGTGCGACATGCTGAGGCGACGTCTTGCCGGTGTGTCGTCAAGTCGTGTGCAGGAGCTCCGATATAAAATTGTCCCCGGGTAAATCCGTCCCTGGAAATGTTGTGGGGCGGTAATGCAGGGCGCCGGACGTGTACAAGTAGGGGTAAAGCGTGATATTCTATCGCTGATGCATGGTAGAAGAAGGACTCGAGATAGCAGGCATAAGCAATGTAAGCCCCAATGTCTAGCGCATATTACCAATTCGCGATTTTGTGGGGGTGCATGCAGTTGCTTGCTTGGGCCTCCGGTGAGAAGCTCCGAGGGAATGTTGAATGTCCGAGGGAAAGGAAGTAAATGGCTCAACAGGGTCGGCTACAGGGACGGTCTCGGCTACAAGAAAAAGAGGAAGAAGTACGATGGTGAAGACCCGGGGAAATGGGGAAATGGGGAAATGGAGATTCGGTGATGGGCAAAGCACGGGCAGTTCTTCACATGCATCTCAACTGTTGAGTAGTCGCCTGATTCTCAAGGCTAACAAGCCACCACAGTCACATGACATGGGGTCGCGCGGCGCGTGTCGCGTCGCCCAATTCGGTTTGATAACGAGGGATCTCCTAAGGTTGCCCAGCGCTCATCGCATTTCGGCATATTTCACGACTCCAACTCGTCACCATGATTCGACAGGATGCCCACCGTATCGACCCCAAACGCAGGAATACCATCGATCACAAAAAACGGCAATTCGCCGTACCTATCTACAAGCAGCAGGACTATCCGCATCGTCTGAATCTGTACGACACGCCGCCGACGGCTGAGATCACACTCGAGCAATTTGAGCAGTGGGCCATTGATCGGCTGAAGAGTATGCACTGCGCAACTCCAATTTCTTTCGGCAACTACTAACACCGACACAGTCCTCGCCGAAATCGAAGCATGCTCCTATCGCAACAAGTCCGCCGCGGAGACTGAACAGCATATCACACCTCTTCTCCAGAAATACCTCCCTCTATCCGCCAATACCTCTTCCTCTAATGGTGCCGCCGACCCGCGTCTGAAAAATGAGCGCCAAAAGGACCATTACTCACACTTTATCCTCCGCCTGGCCTTCTCTGCCACGGAGGACCTCCGCCGACGATTCGCCCGAGCCGAGACCATGCTCTTCCGCTTCCGCTTCCAGAAGGACGATTCGAGAGAACGTCGTGCTTTCATCGACAGTTTGAGTCTCGACTGGGATCCAGTAAGCGAATTTGAACGAAATGAAATTGCCGAGCACCTCGCGAGCGCAACACCTGGTTTGCAACGGGTGAGTGATGAGACGTGGTACAAAGTCGACTGGGAGAAAGTTCCCGAACTCGTCGAAAGACGATCAGTGTATATGCGGAGGGGCAAGGCCTATGTTCCCGGAAGAGAACAGTTGAGTATGATTATGGCGGAGTTCACTGCCCGCCTGGAACGCTCGCTTGAGGTATGCCTTAGCCATTGTGGGAGCCCGATGGTCTTTATCTAACAAATTATAGCTCACAAGCCGAGCACTACCCCGTCTAGATGAGGACGACCGCCTCACCCCCATCCTCAATCACCTTTCCAAGAACTTTGGCAGCGCCGAGTCTGTATACACCGAAAGCGAAGGACATGTCGACGGAGCGGAGATTAGAGCAAGCTCTATCGACGCGCTTTCTCAACATTTCCCACTGTGCATGCGCAGCCTACACATGAATCTGCGCAAGAACCACCACTTGAAGCACTTCGGACGACTCCAGTACACCTTGTTCCTCAAGGGCATTGGTCTCTCATTGGAGGAGTGTATTCTGTTCTGGCGCCAGTCTTTTAAGGGCAAGACCGACGACGAATTTAATTCTCAATACAAATACAACATTCGTCACGCCTACGGTGATGTGGGTGGTGATGTGAACCGCCGAGGCCGGGGATACGCTCCTTACTCCTGCCAAAAGATCCTTGGCGACAGCAACCCTGGCATTGGCCAAACTCACGGGTGCCCGTATCGCCACTACTCCGTTGACAACCTCGTTGGACTGCTACAGGCAACGGGCGTAAGCGACAAGGAAGTCCTACGAGGAGTGCGTGAGGACGTGGGCAAGCAACGATACCATATTGCATGCAACCGTGTCTTCGAGTCGACGCACAAGAACGAGATCAAAAAGGTCAAGGAGGACGGGACGTGGAGCCAAGCAGACTTGGATACAATCGTTCATCCGAATACCTACTTCAAGCGCAGCTACCTGCTGAAGCAGTTGGCCAAAGCTCCGAGCCGAGATTCTTGAGCATGTGAATTTTTTTTCTTCATGAAGTTACGCCCATCACGTGTGATGGCTGTTCAATTGGCGTTCGGGAAATGGATTGTACATAGAGGAAATAGGAAGTCTTGTTTTGTAATAGTATATTCATTATAGGCATAGTCATAATCCATAGAGCGGAAAGTTACGAGGGGTCTGTGACCACAGCTGATTCCCAGTGAATCCGAAAGGATCGGAACGACCTTTCAAAACCAGGTGCCCAGCAACGGGTCAAGTCGTTCTTCGCTCGACGCGGAAACAACTTCATCATTGAAAGGAGTGAAGTTGACAAATAAATGTTATATTCTGCGTTGGCGTGGAAGAAATATGGAAGAAAAATGAAGGGAGCGGGACGGCTTATAAGGGAAACGGATACGGTGACGGGTAGAGACCAGAAGCGTTGCAACTCTGGCCTTAATGGGGGTATCTCCTCACACAACTGCCTCAACTCCACCTTTGCGTTCGATCCCTTGTCATTCGGGGCTTACTTCCTGGGAACTGGGTTAAGCTCCGTCTTTCTTTTGTCTGTGCTTTGGAGTAGTCCGATTCCAACCTTACCGCGACTTGACTCGTCCGCTGTAACGAAACCCCCTCCTCCCCTTGTCAACACTGGACCGAGACCTCCACCGCCACCCGCTACGATGGATTTCGAGGCCTTGAAGGATCAATGGAGTGATGTGGAGGACCGCGATGGTATTCGACTGAGCTGGAACACGTTCCCGAGCTCTCGTATGGTGCGATAATTCCCTGAGGCTGCCTGCCCATGTCCAAGTGTCGCGTCATCCCTAACCCTGTATCTATAGGAAGCTTCTCGCCTGGTCGTCCCCATTGCTGCCGTCTACACCCCTCTGAAAGAGAAGCCGGATTCTCCATTGCTTCAATATGAACCAGTGACTTGCAAGCAGCCCTGTCGGGCAGTTCTCAACCCATATGCGTACGTGCCGTCGTTGTCTTTCCCCGGTCTTGCGGTAAACTGATACCCCCTGTTTAGCACCGTCGACATCCGCGCCCGGATTTGGATCTGCCCATTTTGTTTGATGCGCAACCCTCTTCCGCCTCACTATAAGGACATTACGGAGAACACGATACCCCCCGAGCTCCACCCGTCCAGCACCACGATCGAGTACCAATTGGCGCGGCCCGCTCCCGCTCCCCCGATCTTCCTGTTTGTTGTCGATACTTGCCAGGAGGATGACAGCCTGAAGGCTGTCAAGGACTCGCTCATCATGAGCTTGTCTCTGCTGCCGTCGAATGCGCTAGTCGGTCTGATCACCTACGGCACAATGGTAGGAGCAACAACCCCCGTCTAGGATAACAAGTTGAATACTGACTTTTGTCATTAGGCCCAAGTTCACGAGCTCGGATACACCGAATGCGCCAAGTCGTATGTCTTCCGAGGCAACAAAGACTATACCGCCAAGCAGGTTCAGGAGATGCTAGGCCTTGTTCAAGGCGTGCGCCCTGGCATGCCTCCTCAGCAACCGCAACGCCCTCCCCTCCCTCCGGCTGCCCGTTTCCTTCTGCCCGTTCAGCAGGCCGAGTTCCAAATCACCAACGTCCTCGAGCAAATGCAGCGTGACCCCTGGCCCGTCGCGAATGACAAACGTGCTCTTCGTTGCACCGGTGTGGCTCTGAGCGTTGCGGTTGGTTTGCTGGAAACCTCTTTCCAAAATGCTGGAGGCCGTATCATGAATTTTGTCAGTGGCCCGGCTACCGAGGGACCTGGTAATGTGGTTTCTCCCGAGCTGAAGGAGCCGATCCGTTCGCACCACGACATTGATCGCGACAACATCAAGTACTACAAGAAAGCCGTGAAGGTAAGACCCTTTGGATCTCAACTTCGTTTGTTCCATCTGACCAGCAATATAGTTCTACGACACCCTTGCCAAGCGCGCCGCAAACAACGGTCACATTGTCGATATCTTCGCCGGGTGTCTGGACCAGGTCGGTCTTCTGGAAATGAAGAACCTTTCCAACTACACTGGTGGTCACATGCTTCTTACGGACAGCTTCACATCGTCCCAGTTCAAGCAATCATTTGTCCGCGTGTTCGACAAGGACGCTAACGACAACCTTCTTATGGGTTTCAACGCATCTCTGGAGGTCCTCACAACCAAGGAGCTGAAAGTCACAGGTCTTATTGGCCATGCTATCTCTTTGAACAAGAAGTCGAGCTCTGTTGGCGAGACGGAATGCGGTATTGGTAACACATGTGCCTGGAAGATGTGCGGTATCGACCCATCATCCAGCTATGGTGTATACTTCGAGATCGCCAACCAGGGTGGCCCTGCCGCAGTGCAGCCCGGCCCTCAAAGAGGTATGATGCAGTTCTTGACATACTATCAGCACTCCTCTGGGCATTACCACCTTCGGGTGACTACCACTGCGCGTCCCCTCAGCGGGCCCGCAGGCGACCCGACTCTGGCACAGTCCTTCGACCAGGAGGCTGCCGCCGTGCTTATGGCCCGTATTGCCGTCTTCAAGGCTGAGGTGGACGATGGCCCAGATGTCTTGCGCTGGGTTGACCGCATGTTGATTCGACTGTGCTCGCGCTTCGCCGACTATCGGAAAGACGATCCTACATCATTCCGTCTGGAGAAGAACTTTACCCTTTACCCACAGTTCATGTTCCATTTGCGACGAAGCCAGTTCTTGCAGGTGTTCAACAACTCTCCCGATGAAACTGCTTTCTATCGCCACGTTCTTAACCACGAGGATGCTGGTGATTCCCTTGTCATGATCCAGCCCACACTGGACTCCTACTCTCTGGAGGTGGAGGGCAGCCAGCCCGTGCTGCTAGACTCTGCTTCCATTCAGCCCGCGCATATTCTCCTTCTCGACACCTTCTTTCATATCCTCATTTTCCATGGCGAGACCATTGCCGAGTGGCGCAAGGCTGGTTACCAGGAACAGGAGGGATACGAGAACCTCAAGGTGCTTTTGGAGCAGCCTAAGGAGGATGCCAGGGTTCGTGTCTCCACCTTTCCCTCTTCTTTCGGATTTCTTACTGATAGCTTTGCAGGAACTCATTGCCGACCGATTCCCTCTGCCCCGTTTCATTGTCTGTGACGCCGGTGGATCCCAGGCCCGCTTCCTTCTGTCCAAGCTGAACCCGTCAACTACTCACACCACCGGTGGATATGGCGGCGGCGTGTCCGCACAAACCATCTTTACCGATGACGTGTCGCTTCAGACATTTATGGATCACCTGATGAAGTGAGTCCTATCTTTTCCAACGAAGTCAGGTCCTTTACCTTTACTAACTGTTTCTAGACTTGCGGTGTCCGGTACTAGCTAGTTTTGTAATGAAAACGATAGCCATGAGAGCAAAGGGCGGTCTAACATCAACCCCTCGGGTCTTGTGTATCTTTAGCGGTGCTTTAAGCTCTTTTATTTTTTTATTTGCAAAATAGTTTGTAGTAGATTGAATGGATTGATACCAAGGCAACAAGGCAACAAGGCAACACTGAAAACACCTTGCCCGATCGGGTTGCCCATGGTCATGTGACTGGGGCTGTACCCTAATGTACCCCCTTTAACGGGTCTTTCGCTTAGAGCGCAAATTGGGTGGGTCCTTGAAGAACTTCTCATTAAATCCGACGCAACTTTTCTTTCCTTCTCCTTCATCCATCCCCTTCGACAATCCAAGGCAGATCGACTACCTCTCGCACTCGCCATGCGTGAGTATCATCCCCTTGGTCAGCCTTAATGGCGGCGGCTAATTTGTTTCTGTAAACCAGCTCCCAAGTTCGACCCCAGTGAGGTGAAGATCATCCACCTGCGTGTGACCGGTGGTGAGGTCGGTGCCCAGTCTGCTCTGGCTCCCAAGATCGGTCCCCTTGGTCTGTCTCCCAAGAAGATTGGTGAGGACATCGCCAAGAACACTGGTGACTGGAAGGGTCTCCGTGTGACTGTCCGCCTCACCATCCAGAACCGTCAGGCTGCTGTCTCCGTCGTTCCCTCTGCTTCCTCCCTTGTCATCAAGGCCCTCAAGGAGCCCCCGCGTGACCGCAAGAAGGAGAAGAACATCAAGCACAACAAGTCCGTTGCCTTCGACGAGATTGTTGAGATTGCCCGCATCATGCGCTCCCGCTCCATGGCCAAGTCTCTCCAGGGTACCGTCCTCGAGATCCTCGGTACTGCCTTCTCCGTCGGCTGCCAGGTCGATGGCCGCAGCCCCAAGGACGTCTCCGACGACATCCACGCTGGCGAGATTGATGGTGAGTTTTCATTCCCCCGTTCTCCATTGTTGACCAGTGTCTAATGATTTCCACAGTCCCCGAAGAGTAAATTACTCTCTAGAATGGGAAAGAGGTGGCTATCTGCTTTTGTAACAGCATTGTCTCCATAATGAAGGAGGTAGTTGCGAAATACGAATGTCCCCTCAACCAAAAAAGCAAAACATGTTCATGAGTCATGACCTTGATACCTTTTTCCTTCGCGTCTCTTGCGAATTTTCGAATGAAAATTGATCATTCGCATTTCCTTTCCGGTTGTATGCTTCTTTCCACTCCTGATCCTTCCATTCTTTCCTCTCGTTCTAGCCTCATGGCGACGAGGATGCTGGAAGTCGTACTGCCCCGATGCAGCCAATTCTCACCTCTTTCGAGGAACCTCCACAACACTCTGGCCCTTACCGTTCTTTCCTTGCGAGGATTGGACAATATACTGCGTGGTATAGGCTTATTTTAAGTGGAGGAGAGCAAATGATCCATTACTCACCGCGGTAGACGGAGTTCGGCCTTCTGGTCGGGCTCGGTGGCTACAGTGGTCCATATACGGGTCTACATCCCGAGTCTAAGATTCGCTCTGGTCTCTGTAGATTGTAAGCGCATCAGAACATACTGATCTGATTAAATGGTCCTGGTGGTTCGGGCATCTGGCAGTCAAGTCCTCCTATCAAATCAATAGCAATCGATGAAAGTTTAATTGTTTTTAATCTATCAATCCCTTTCCAATGAGGCCGCCGCTTCTTCGCATCCTGAGGTCGTGCAGGTAAATTCAGATCCCGGACATGGCGTTCCACTCCAATGCAGGTGGCTGCAAGGCTGTCCACGGGTGGGTGTCTGCAAGTATCGCTTCGTGCGGCACGACTGTCCACACAGGCCGGATAAGCACTTGGGGGGGGGGGGGGTATACGGCTCACATCAAAAGAAATCGAGGCTGCATGAATCAAATGCAGCGTAAAGTATTGGAATATTAGTATCCATTGCACCGGTATTCCAAATATGATCTCCCACGCAGGCCTCCCAGTATGCACTTTATATATATCTATCTCAGCAACCCAGTCTCACACAGCAGTGAGCTGTTTGCGCCATCATCAACTACAGGCTATCAGGATGATCTGAAACCAGCAAACGGCAATCAGAAACCAGCTGACAAATTTGACCAACTCATGACAAACAGGCCTCGAGCTACCGCTCGCTTGACGAGACACGGGGATTGGACCTGGAGCTGTGTACTGTTCACGGGCCTTGTCCGCAGTACCTGGTCGCTCCTCCAGGAAAAGAAGAGAAAAGAAGAAAGTGAAAAAAAAAAAAAAAAGGTGGAGCGTCAGCAAAGACCACGCAGCGCATCAGTAAGACCCAGGAGGCCGACTCCACATCCCCGACGATCATTGCTCGGATCCCCCCTGGCAAATCCGCTTGTTCGGCCATCCACTGGGGGTGGTGGGGACTTTGGGACGGGAGTTGCATCTCTGGTGGTCTATGATGTGCACGGTGACTCTTACTGTATTTAGTGTGCGCCAGCACTCCATCCTGGGTCACTAGGTCGGGGAATATCGATATTTGGACAAATGAACGTCAAGGGGGCTCTTTAATTAGCTGTACCTGTTTCCACCCCCCTCGGCGCCTTGTATCACCCGACTGGCATTGCAGACGTTGGGGCCCATACCTCGGTGGGGGGTGCTGAGTTGAGTTTGCCGATCCTCTGGGAGAGCAAAGTCGTGGTATGGAAGTTTTTCTTCCTTAGTGCGACCATGGAGCGATATGTCCATAACATAGCTGCCTAGCCACGTTCTGGGGAAATACGAGAGGGCTCAGGGAAAGTGGCGCTTATCAGACAAGAAAAGAAAAAGAAAAAGAAAAAGAAAAAGAAAAAGAAAAAGAAAAGAAAAAAAGAAAAAGAAAAAAAAAGACGAAAACATGAAATCTCAGAGGACAAGGATCGGGGCATCCTTGTAACCCCAGAAATCCACCGGGAAAGGGCAAGGATGCGGCGGAGAGCAAACAGGGGGCGCCTGTCACCGACAGGGAATTGGCGGTGGCTGCAGGGCGCCTAGAACTGAGATAAAGGTCTTGACCTAGTGTATGTAGATGGAGATGGAGATGGAGATGTAGATGAGGATGTGCATGTCAAGCAGTGAATAGGGTAAGATATCAGCGACGAGGTCTCGACTCGATCATCACAGCGGGGCGTCACCGATCCATGATTAGTCGCCCGGGCGGAACCTGCGGTCCACTGACGTTGTCTGAATGGAGACTCGGCCAGAGGGTTCAGCCGTTGGATCGAGTGGGTCGGTGGAGCTTAAGGTGCGACAGGGAATAAGATGGAAGATGAAGCTGAATAGGGGGCATCAGTACTGGGAACAGAGGGCTGAGAGAGTAGAGGAAAAGGCAAAAGGATAGAGAGAGAAGGATAGAGAGAGAAGGGTAGAGAGTGTAGAAGGGTAGAGTAGAGTATAGAGTAGATTAGAGTCGAGCCGAGTAGGAATTAAGAAGAAGTCGATGATGTGCCCTCCACTCGGCTTGGCTGGAGGCCCGCTATGTCTTTAATGCCTACTCCTCGACTCCTCTATTCCTAATCCTAATCCTCTTCCTCTTCCTCGCTATATTCTACTGTATTCTTCCCCTCTCCTTCAATCTCCCCTTCTCTCCTTCTCTCCTTCTCCCCCTCCCCCCCCCCTCTCCCTCTCTTGTAACTATTCTCCTTCCTTTCCCAATTCTTGCCAAGATCGCCTGCATATCATTGCCCCCCTCCCTCTCCGTCTCGGCCGCTAGCAGATCACCGCGCCGCGCTCCTCCCTTGCGTCCGCCTTGATATCGAATCTTGTTCGATTTGGTCTCTCCTATTTCGTCCCGACCTTATCACCCTGCGGTCCCCTCCATGACGATACTGTGAGCCACCTTGCTCATCTCGAAACTGTGTGGCCATACCCATAATGAGGTGTCGGAAACGCTTCAAGGATGCTTGTTGATTACCTACTCGACTGATTCTAATCATTTTCCCTCGATCGCCTCAGCTATCCTGGTCGTGAAGGAGACGGACCGTGGTGGTCGAGGTGGTGAATGAGAGAGAAAAAGATGTTTCCGACCGTCGCGACCTTCCCTTCGGTTCAGCCGCACCACCTTCACCACTATCCCGCACACGATGCCATACATCAGCCTTCCTACGACGTGAACGACCCCGCTTACTACTCTCATAATGACCCTTCTATACCCAATTTTAATCCCATATCTCGCTCGCGCCTGCAACTGCCGCATCCCGTCCAACGCCTCGACCCCCGCGATACCACAGGCTCGAATTCGAACGCAAACGCCGCCGGAGAACATGCGCTGAGGAGGAAGACCCCAAATGGGACTCTCGCTGCTGGCTATGACGGTACCCCTGGGGACACCACTATTCAGCCAGCGACGAAGCATATCCTGGTTTCGCCGCTCGAGTCCGGGCAGTTTCTTCACGCGCAGACGGCCCTGCCGGACAACTGGCAGCCATATTCCCTCGACCAGGCCGCGTCGAAGCACATGAACTTCCCACCCGTTTTCAAAAACGAGGCCGGAAACCCGATTGCCGCAGGTGAGGTGATCCAGGATGTGAACGGCACCAGCTGGGTTCGTCCTGTCAACTATCCCCCGGGGATCGACTCGGTGCTTAATCAAAGCTTGCCCCTCTATGGAGGTCAGCGTTTTCTTCTGCATAATGGGGCCTATATTCCGACCGTTCTCCCTGCGACTTTGCAGCAGTGTGTTGGGCCGACGGCGTCTGCTGGCTCTGGCCCATTTGGTCCATACTGGCCAGACGGTGCTTACATTCCCTACCGCCCCGTAGCATATCGCGACTCGCGTTTCGGCCCACCTAGTCCAAATGAGCAGCCTCAGCCTCTCTTCGATATCAACCATCAGGCCTTCAACCAGCCACAGATTCCGCTGAACAGTCGCGCGGACTCGGGACTTGCGTGGGGGCAAAATGCACCTGGGATTCCTCCCCAGGATCCTCTCATGAAAGCATTTCCTCCACGACACTCGGAGCATCTACCCTTCCATATCCGTGCCAACCGATCCGTCTCATCCTACCCGAATCCTCTCAACAATGAACCTATGCCCTGGACTGCTCGCCCTTCAACCCACGGATTCCAACCCCCGGGACCAGCGGTAGCTGCAAACACGGAGTTCAAAGAAAAGATTATGTCTTGGGCGCATAGTGTCTATGTTGATCTTCTCGCGACGATTCACCAGGCTCGCCGAAACAGCCTATCGAACGGAGGTGCGGATGGTCAGAATCCTCGTTTCCTAAAACCGGCCATCTACCCCAAGCCTCCGCGTCAACCAGGCCTCGATTTCTCACAAAGCACCAGTCCCGAACTCCACCGTCACAATAGCTACCCATCCAGTCAATTTGATGTACAAAGGCAGAAATTGGGTCTTTTGGCGAACTCACGGATGGCGGATCCCTCAGTGATCATTCAGGGTCGACGTCCATCATTGAACCAATTTTCTCAAGCCCATCGTGGATCAGACTCACAGATGCGTGATGTTGGGCGCTTTCCAGGCGCATCCGGTCCTCGATTCTCCAACAGTCTTTTCAACGACGGGTCTCCAGTTAACAATGCAGCATCCGCTTTGGAAATGTTATCTCATTTATGTATGGAAAGCCATTGGGAGTGGACGGATGGTATTCTGCTTGGTGGCTGCCTGGCTTATGGCTTGGGTGATTACAACAAAGCCATGCGTTGGTATTCTCGCATTATCGCACGCGATTCAACGTGAGTATCTGTGTATCCTCCAGCCCTTTCGCTTGATACTAACTTTACGAACACAGACATGTAGAGGCCATCTCTAACCTTGCTGCTACGCTGCTAGCCCTGGATCGGCGAGAGGAAGCCTTGCAAAATTGGCTTCGTGCCGTGAAGCTACGCCCGAGTTTCTTCGAAGCTGTAGAGCACTTGATAGGTCTTTTGTGCAGCAGCCACCGTGGCAAAGAAGCCGTCAACATAATTGACTTTGTCCAGTCTTCTCTTCGTCATCCAAAGGATGGAGATTGTTTCAAAACGGACGAGCATGCTAGTGAACCCGAGAGCGATGCCGAGAGCAACGTTTCTGATGCCTGCATGTATGATAAGGCATCCTTCGATTATGATGACGATATGGGACGTGTCCCGACCTTGAATTTGGGCTCGCCAGGTGCCACGCCTGTCGGCTTTGCCACGAGTGGATATGCCATCCCAGGCTCGGATAATGGGAGAATGCTCGCTCTGACCCACGCCAAGGGAAATATGCTCTATGCTCTTGGCGACAACGCTGGTGCTGCGACCGCGTTTGAAGATGCCGTCTTGATTGCCGCTGGAAGAAGGCGACACGGTGTTCAGAGTCTCATCAAACAGATCTTTGCCGCCTTCTCTCCCGGGTCGAGTAACGGCTATCAACAGCCAGAGTCAGATTCAGGCGAGAGCGTGCTTCTGTACCCGGATAGAGCTTTGCAGACTGCCAAGCTCGTGTTCCGGGCAAGCAATGGTACGCCGCCTGGTCTCGGGTACGTCGCCGAGGGCATCTCCAGAAATGCTGCCATCTCAACTACTAGCAACTCTCTGCTTTCCCTTGCCAAGATTTATCAGGATGGGATGTCGACTGTCTCGTCCAGTGCGCCGAGATCTGCACCTGGCGTCCGGGATATACTCGCCCTCTACTACCTCTCGCTCTCCCTGCAGCCGAGTCCCTCCACTGCTAACAACGTTGGTATCCTGCTCGCTGGGATCCAGAATAATCCACCGGCTCGAGGACTGATTCGTCCCAATGGCGAGAGCCAACATCCCGAGATTCCTGGCGTCATACCTGGAAGTGGCATTTCCCTTGCACTGGCATACTACAACTATGGTTTGCATCTCGACTCTCGCCATGCCCACCTTTACACTAATCTGGGCAGTTTGCTCAAGGACATTGGACAGCTTCAGGCTGCCATTAAGATGTACGAGCAAGCTGTCCAGTGCGATGGCAAATTTGATATCGCTCTCGCCAACCTTGCCAATGCTGTTAAGGATGCCGGGCGGGTGAATGATGCGATTTCTTACTACAAGCGCGCTGTCAAGGTGAACCCTGAATTCGCAGAAGCCGTGTGTGGGCTGGCCAATGCGCTCAACTCAGTTTGCAATTGGGTCGGTCGTGGTGGTATTGTCCACGGACAGGGCTTCCATGATAGATGGCATGTGGATGACAAGGGAATGCTGCGAGACGCTCAGAGTCACGATACTGGTGCCGGCTGGATCAAGCGAGTTGTCGATATTGTCGATCGACAACTTCGTGAAGGCGAGTACTGGGGTCGTGGACTGCTGACACCAAGCACAGCTGAGCAATTGTGTGCTCAGCTGGCCACGGCATTGGACTCTGGCCGCTTTGCTTCTAGTCGGCAGTCGTCCTTGGTCGAGGTTCTCCAGTCGTGGGCAGGGCAGAAATGGGAAGGATCGCGCGTTGTCCGACTTATTGAGCGTGCAATCCGATCTATCACATGGCAATGGTACCAGGACCGCTATGTCTATGGCAAGGACTATCCTGCTTCCAAATACCGTCGGCCGCAGCTTCCAGCATCGCTCACTGCGCCTAACGCGCCAACGGTCCTGCCTTTCCACACTTTCACCTGTCCGCTATCTGCAAAACAGATTCGACAAATTTCACAGCGTAATGGTCTCAGGATCTCATCATCAACCCTACGGCTGCCATGGCTCCCGAGCACAGTGTACCGGCCCCCGTCGCCGCCAAAACCTTACCTCAAAGTTGGTTATGTTTCGTCGGACTTCAACAATCATCCTCTGGCGCATTTGATGCAATCGGTGTTTGGATTGCACAATATAAAGAAAGTGAAGGCATATTGCTATGCTACTACAGCCAGTGACAAGTCTGTTCACCGCCAGCAGATTGAGAAAGAAGCTCCCGTTTTTCACGATGCGAGTGGATGGTCGGTTGACCGGTTGGTCCGGCAGATTGTTGACGACGGAATTCACATCCTAATCAACTTGAACGGATACACTCGAGGAGCTCGGAACGACGTATTTGCCGCCCGGCCTGCGCCCATCCACATGTCGTTCATGGGATTTGCCGGCACTCTTGGTGCCGAGTGGTGCGACTACATCCTTGCTGATCAAATATCGATCCCGCCTGAGACTTTGAGCCCCAGTCAACGGACCACGCGCATCGAGGATCGTATTCTTGAGAAGGATAACGGCGAAGACCTCGATGACTGGGTTTATGGCGAGAAGATCGTCTATACTCGTGATACCTTCTTCTGCTGTGATCACCGACAGAGTGCACCGGATGCAGGAGAACGAATACTCTCATGGGATGAGGAGCAGACCCGGCGCTGGAAGATGCGGAAAGAGCTGTTCCCTAAGCTCAGCGATGATACCATCATTCTCGGCAATTTCAATCAGCTGTATAAGGTGAGACTCGACGACCAAACGTTCATTTTCAGCCGCTAACAAGTCACCAGATTGAACCCACGACGTTTAGAACGTGGTTGCGCATTTTGGCACGCATCCCCAATGCCGTTCTTTGGCTGCTCCGGTTCCCAGAAACTGGCGAGCAGAATCTTCGAGATATTGCCAAGGCTTGGGCCGGCGACGAAACGGCCTCAAGGATTATCTTCACCGATGTAGCACCAAAGAACACGCATATTGCGCGAGCGAAAATTTTGGATCTATTCCTCGATACACCCGAGTGCAATGCACACACGACAGCCACCGACGTTCTTTGGAGTGGAACGCCGTTGCTGACCCTCCCACGATACAAATATAAGATGTGTTCACGCATGGCGAGCAGCATTCTTAGCAGCGCGCTCCCCAAAACCGAAGCCGGGCAGCAAGCGCGCGAGGAGCTGATTGCTTCGTCGGACGACGACTACGAGACTAAGGCGATTCGACTCTGCATTGATTTACAGTACATACCGGGCGGCGAGGGCCGATCGCACGGCCGTCTGGCAGACATGCGACAGATGCTGTTTATGCAGCGACATAACAATAAGTTGTTCGACACGGCGCGCTGGGTGCGTGACCTAGAAGACGCCTACGAAGCGGTGTGGGCGCAATGGGTGAAGGGCGAAGAAGGCGATATCTGGTTATGATATGCACAGCGAAATATACCCCTTGAGCGATTTTTTTTTTTTCTGTGGTTTTCATCTGGGTCATCATGCTGGATATGGACTTGGGACTTTGGAGTTGGATTTGATGTATACGTATGAAATCATGGGACGCGCCGGGATTTTCGATTCTCTATAGATTAGGTCTATACACTGTTCATTCGGTCTTAGTGAGACCGGAAATACATTCTTTCCATTGGCAATCACGGGATTTGAACTATCTACCATGGTGGTCGCACCGTGAATAAGACTCAAATACATTCTTTCCATTGGCAATCACGGGATTTGAACTATCTACCATGGTGGTCGCACCGTGAATAAGACTCAGCACTTTTTTCTTTTCCAGATGTCACATCTGGCAGTGTGGTCATGATCACCACTAAACTTCCTAAACGCCTGCCTTCTCGGCGTAGTATAGCGAAATGGACCTTTGAATGGACCTCCGACCCTTGCCACTCAATTCTTCGACTTCAGCCGATCACAGAATCCACCGTGTCAGGACATGCACAGTCCTGACTGATCCCAAGATTGAATCATTACGACTTATACACCTACCTATGTCGGCATAGCATCAGTACATGGTACTCCCTAGATAGTGAAACGCAGATCGACGAAGGATAGCATCTCCCAGATCTGCGGCCCTCAGCCAGGAGCACCGAACCCAAAAAAAAAAAAAAAAAAAAAAAACACAACTACGCAGTCTATTCCTGTCGAATCGGCTCAACGGCCTCTATACCTCTTCCCAAGTATGGGTACTCAACCAGATGGGGTAACAGAGTGCGAGCCCATATCCCCAAAGAAGCAGGTGTTGTAGGATCGTCGTCTAGAACCTATAATCGAAAGCATGGAAGACTCAAAAATGAAGCTGGCCGGGACATGTCAGCGCCACGCCACCAGAAACTCATTCTCCTTCCATGGTAGCTGATACTGGCACTACAGTTAGGCTCACCGGTTTACTAGTAACTATTCCTCTAGTGGGCCCGGTGTCTGACTCGTGCCGAAGCCCTGAAACTGAATGTTCTATTCTCCTACGCTTGATGTCGGAGCTGACCCCATTACCCCCCCCCCTGACAGAGGTGGGGGGACATCTGACGTTCTAAACATTACAAAAAGTAGAACCCACTTGACACCAAGACGGGCGCAATATGGCCCAAGTGTATGCACCAGCCAGTGCACACGCCAGCGGCTGGTCTATTCTATTCTATTCTATTCTATTGTAATGTATTTCAAATATCCATGTCTCAGAGATGGCACCTGCCCGGCTAAGTGCCCAGCCATGTAGTCAAGCCAAGACTAGGAGGTGATTGCTGTGGGTCCCTGCGCTTTCAGGTGAATAGATAGTATAGTGTCTTCCCGCGTACAGAGTGCCTATTGAGGCAAATGGACCAGATCTACCGATCGATCGGAGCCTTAATCTCGAGCAGTCGCGCATCCCGGTAGGCGGGTACCTTTGCACGCTAGACTGGTTATAGAATAATGTGCAGATGGCACCGAGATCCTCCGTCGTCCAATCAGCGGGTGCAACTCGGAATTTGAAATCTCATGGACTGTGCCTTCCAGTTCCAGTTCCAGTTCCAGTTCCAGTTCCCGTTGGCTTGTGCTGAATATAGTTTGATACTTTGAAGAAAAAGGGGTAGAGGAGATTAATCATACTTTTCTTTGGAGAGGATCGATCAGTGGTACAGTGGTACGCTAAGCTACGAACAGACCCCACGAAGATGTCCCCACGACCATTGGAAGAAACAAAGAAACCCGGGTACCAGGATCGACGTATCGAGTCTGGATATTGAGACTCGCGCCAGGGTTGCTGAGTCGGGTGAGGGCTAGTGTCGATCTTAGGATCCTAGGATCCTAGGATCCGGTGGATTGGAACGCAACGGCCGAACTGGAACTAATACTCGAACTGGTACTAGGACCCCGCTATGTATTGTCACTGCTAGTATTCTCCTGTAATCCCCCCCCTCGATGCCTCCCCGTTGCACCCACACTCAGCCAAAGATCGGATCACCCCCTGATCCAGTCATGGGCGGACCATGGATCCAGCCCTCAACGGCCCGTGTGTGTGCGTGTGTGTGTGTGGCCAAATTACATATTACTTACCTAGGCAAGTGACACGATACCCGGATATTTAGAAGCCTTGGCACGTCATGAATTCTGATTCTGGCGCCGATAACGCCGACACCGACACCGACGCCGACGCTAGTAACGGTCGACCTAAGACCAACTTTCTTCTCTGCAATCGTCACGAGCGGGACTAAGTGGATATGTTTTCCCGGGATTCTATCTACTCCAAGTGGGATCAAGACAAGTCTACGTCCCGTTCCAACGGTGTTTGATCTCTGCCGTGCCAGGGGGGGGCTGAGCTGGAGCTGAGGTTATAGATTACCGGACAATTACTGTACATTCCAAATACTCACACTTCCCGCTATTGTGCGATCAGCGTGAGGTTCTGTACTCTGATTCGACCAGACGGCATTTCCATATCACGCAGACACACTATAGACACTATTTGTTCGGTCTGGCTGGCTGAAAGGCTGCCGTAGCTGAGTGAACGACGTACAGGGGCATGCAACGTGGAATACCTGAGGTACTAGCCAGAGAAATAAAGAGAGAGAGAGAGAGAAAATAGAAAATAGAAAATAGAAGATAAAATATAAAATATAAAATATAAAACTATAAAATAAATAAAGGAAAAAAGAAGAAAAAAAAAGAGAACAAGAAACGCCTCCCTCCAAAAAAAAAAAAAAAAAAAAAAAAAAAGGGCCAAGACCAAGCTACAGTAAACGAACTCTCGATCGCACGGGCACAGTGGGGATCTGAACAGAACAAGGTAAAAAGCACATCGGCCACAGCCGGGCGGGAAAACAAGTCCGTGGTATGCAGCCCGCCCCGCCGTTCATTCCGTCAGAGGTGACCAGTCCGATCGATGCATCAGGCGATTGGCCACCGGCCCTTGCACGACACGAACGGGGTTCAGCGTCACGTCTGACTCGTTCCGAAACGAGGCGAGTGCAGCGATCGCGACAGACTGGTTGGTGGCGCCCGTTGGAGGTTGGGGTCTGCTGCAGCTGCGGACGAACCTCGTTTAAACTTTGGCCTACTTTGCTCTCGTCTCGTTTTCCCGTTTTCCCGTTTTCTCGCTCGTCTGTGTGCTCGTCCTGCTTTTCGTCACGGTGCAGACGGTGTTGGGCGATTGAGCCGGCGTGCGTCTGGAGTGGGATCCCTTGCGTGGTGGCCTCGTGAACGGGTGCATTCCTCAGGAGAAGGATGGCCTTGTCCCTGTCTGGAGTTGACGATGAAACGGGCTGACGTAGGGTCAACGGGACCTGTCTGGCTTGCCTTCATTGTGGTATTGTGGTATTGTAGTATTGCAATATTGCAGTATAGTGCTGTAGTATCTAGTACAGTAGTATTAGAATCTAGCACTGTACGATTCTAGGATAACAGCTTCGCAGGACTCTAGACTACATGGCTCCAAGAAAGGTTCAAGTCGAAAACACTGAATTTTGACAGGGGTATTATGCTATCCAATAGAAACATCCAGGCGTACCTCGAGTCTCACCAAACTCCCAGAACATGATGAACCCAATTATATAGGCCCCGCTTGACCGAAATGAAAGAGAAAAAAAAACACCCATATTTTGAGTTCCGAGTCATGATGATACACATTAGAGTACAAAGGAGAGTTGACCAAAGGGGGAATAGAGCGAGTGTGGGGGGGGGGGTGTGGGCACATGTACAAACGGCCGGGCTCGACATCGTGTCGGGCCCAAGGGGAATAGAATATGTAAACAGAAAAAACGAAAATCGTAAAAGTCGTCACATCGATATGCTCTTAGTTGAGCAGATTGTTGACTCCCATCCGCGTATCGCGGGGGGTTTCTGGCCTTGGCCAGGCCGTGGGCACATCTGTAGGCTGGTGCCATGAGGCGAGAGTGGGCTGGTGCTCCATCCACCGCCGCTTGGAGGCAATCTCGGAGAGGGATTCGAGCGAACGAGCTGGGTAGCTGGGAGAGTCCTCGACCACCTGCACCGATGTACTCGGGCGCCGGGCATCGTATTGTGAGACGATGGGCAGAGGAAGCATCTGTGGGGATGGAAGGGTGCGGGGAGAAGAGGAGCAGACGGAGTTCTGGTCCGAGACCATTGAAGGAGGTTCGATCGAGGTGGCGTTGGAGGCCTCTGAAAAGGCCGGGGAAGTCAAGGGCGTTTCGATGGGGCGGTTGATCGAAGGCAGAGTATAGATCGGAGACAGTTGACGGGCGGTGGAAACGGACTCGCGACGGGAGAAGGTCTCGGACTTGACGGGCGAGTCCGCCCAAGCACGAGTCGAGAAGCGTGGCCGGGACGGGCTCACAACGGAGGCGCGGGCATAAGGGGCCTCGATGCGGCCGCCGAAGGTGCGAGAGGCGGTTGGTGTTGACAGACCACGGCGTTTGCGGTTCATGCTGCCATTCCACCAGTTCTTGACGGCGTTGTCACTGCGGTTCCCCAGACGGCGGGCAATCTCGGCCCAGCGCTTGCCCATTTCGTTGACCATGCGTTCGATCATCAGCCCCTCGTCGGAAGAGATAGGCTCACGGTTGAGCGACGGTTTAAGGTTTTGGTGAAAGCGTTCCCGGCATTGTTTGGGCGAGCGGTAGGCCATGTGCTGGGAGATACGAACCCAGTTGTTGGGGCCTTGTTCACGAACGAGTTGCAGAAGAAGCTGATCTTCTTCGGGGACCCAAGGTCCACGACGGTGAGCGGGAGCCATGTAGAAGTGTTGGGAGGAAGAGAGGTGAAGGATGATAGGGTGATGGTGAAGTAAGGACGAAGACAAGCCACCAAGAGCAGCAGGCGATAATTATATCTGCAACCCAGGGGGACGGGTCCAAGAAAAATGGCCAGCTCCACCCGCACACGCTATGGGAAGAAGATCACGATCCAAGATCTCGGAGCTGACAGTTCGGAACAATACACGTATTGACGCATGTGTATTATTTACTGGTACGCTCCACCAGGTCCCCCATGGCTCACAGGAGATCACAATAAACATCGGACACCCTCGCACTCCTCGCACTCCTCGCACTCTCGCTCCAAAAATCGAACCAAAAAAAAAGAAAATCACCCGGTTCATTCATCATGTTCGACCGGAATAAATTGTTTTTTTAATTTTAATTTTATTCTTTCTTTCTTCCCATCACCTAATCCGATCAAATGGAAGGAACAAAGACAAAATGCTCCGGGGATCGTCAGCACGACCCGGGAATCCAGGCTGAGGAATACCGTAATGATCGGAGGGGATCGACCCTGAGCCCCGTTGTTGGAATTCCAAATCACTGCCCGCGCTAAAGGAAGCTATTTTTTAAAATCGTCCGAGCGTAAATAAATCGAAATAAATCCCAAAAGGGACTGTGCGGTAACCACACTAGTACCCTACTCTAGTAATCTTCAGTGCAGACCCATGGTGTCGGTAACGCAAGAGCAAAGGGGGTCTAGGAATGATGTTTGAGGGGCATCCTGGTCCGGGGGAAGGAGTCTATATACATAGGCATCTAGTAGGGTACATCATCTTCAGACCATGACTATCTACTAGATGTCTTTACTCGGTGTGAAGCCCTGAGTATATTCCTGAGTATACCAGTATACGAGTCTACGCGTCCCCCCTGACCATATAGCTATAGCCATAGCCATAGCCATAGCCATAGCCAGGGGTAGATCTCGCTTCCGAAACTGTCAAGCGAGCGGTTAGGAGGGTCGTTCCCCAGTCCTTTCTCAGCCAGCCCATGCACGACACTCCGTCCGATCGTGTCCGATCCACGTACAACCTAGCCCTTTCGTCCGTTCATTGGCTCAATCGGCGGCTTCCAGAGCTCCCACGGCAGCCCACCGTGGATCCCGAGCTCGGATCGTGTTGACAAATTCCCTATACACGCTGAAGACAATTGAAATATGGGGAAATTCCTGACTCAACGGCAACTCCGTCAGGAGCTGACAATGACATGCCCCCCCCCCCCCCGAGCAAGTCCGACAGGAATGTGGATCGAGCGTTATACTCCTTTTTTTGGCCTTTACAAATTCTCCATTTTCTATTCTCTCTGGGGGGTTTTTTTTGATATCTGATTCGGACGTTGTGCCTTGCAGACTAGACGGTCTCTTAGATCCAATCGTCCCGTCATCACCGTGACGGCCTCCCGTCTCCCCCCTTCTACAGTATCCCGTCATCTTGACCTGCAGGAACTCGCCTCCGCTTATGCAGAGAGAAGAACCAAAAAAAAAGGAAAAAAAAAGAAAAAAAGAAAAAAAGAAAAAAAAAAAAACGATGCATGGACCACCTGCCATCTGTCACTATGGCATGGGCGATCCCTGTGACGTGATGTGTTGACTGCAGGCCGATCTGATCGTCTCTCGGCTGCGCGCAATGCCCCCCTGGTAACCAATCTATTTCCCGTCTCCTTCTTCCCACTATTCCCACCCTAACGCCCTGGTGTACCGGGCTTGGGATACATCACACTCGATCGAGGCTAGAGAGATCGCCGTTCTGTGGGATTCCCCTTTTGGGAGACTCGCATCTGGCCCTCCACCGGTCCACCGGTCCACTGGTCCCCCCCCCTCCTTGTCCCTCTTTGTCCCCTCTTCCTGCTCTGCCTCGTCTGCCTCCCTTTTCCCCTTGTCCCCCTCCTCCCCCTCCACCTGGTGGAAACCGTTGAGCAATGTTGTCGCAAGCCACACCTACTTTTTTCTTTTTCTGGCCCGGAGGTGTGTTTTAAATCCCTTCCTAGTCCACTTTCTGCCTAAGCTCGCTTTCTCTTCCCCCACCCGTAATTGGTCCAAGTATTTGTCACTCTGGATCCGGTTGCTGATTCAGGAAGGGATGCACGGATAGAGACAGGCTCTGTTGGCAACACGGTACTGTACTTAATTAATTCCAGACAGGATTCTCCAGTTCCAGTTCTAGTTCCAGTTCCATCGTAGATTAAGGGGGAGTTTGAAGCAGATATTTTTAGCTTCCAACTGGAGTATGTGTGTAGCGAGTATACGGTGGAGCTGAGCCTGTGCTTCTTACAAATTCCAATTCCAATTCCAATTTCAATTCAAATTCTAATTCCGGTTAATTCCAGTCGAGGAAAGTTCTAAAATCTAGGTTCTTGGGTTTGACGATTCCTGGATGACGAACCACCCCCCCCCCATGTGGACAAGATCAAGAACGTGTGGACCGATCGGATTTCCATACCTCTGGGAAGAAAAAGCCGTTGTCAACTGGATGAACCCGACCTCCTGGGATGCAACATCGACTAGGGTGTTCCCGAGATGTGACAGGTCATGCTTTCCCCGCCAATCACCAATCCACAAGTGATTTGAGATAAATCCCTGTCGCAATGCAGGGATCACCGCTGATCGCGCCCGTGCACGTTGAGACTGGAATGTGGTGGTTCCTCCTCCGGCCCCCCCCCCCCCTGGACCCTCAACGGGTGGTAGCCAGCAATCAAACACGCTATCTGCGCTATATCCCGTGTGACGGGAGTCGTTTCGCTCTGAAACGAACAAAGAATAAACAGGGGAAGACAAAGGGGGATAAAAATGAGTAATTAAAACAAGGTGGAGCGAACGGTCTCGCAGCCGTTTCCCGGCTGTCGGGTTCGCCGCTGCGTGGCGCGGGGCTATATGCGCGTGTCACGTGGTTTGGCTGGAAGCTGGACGGATTAGGACCAGGGAGAGGAAGTTACGTTGAAGATTTTGAAATTTTGAGATATTCCAATAGAAGATTGAAAGATTTCAACTATTGAATCTTGAAAACATCAAGAATTAGTGAGCGGAATGATCGAGTCTATGCATCTAACAAACACTGGCATTGACCCGTTTATGGATGTTGGTTGGCCGATCATCGGGGTTTAGATGTCGGGGACCACACGTTATGATGGTGCCCGAGGCTGTGGGAAACCGTTTGACGCACCACGCTACTTTGGTCGATTCGGATCCCCCTGAACCTTCAGGCATGGGGAGAGGCGTTACGATGGACCTGACCCAGTCGGTTTCAACCATGTTATTTCCTAGGTATACCATACCGGGGTTTGGCCGAGTTACTGACGTCTACTGGGACTAGGACTGGGACTGGAAGGGGATATGGTTCCCGAAAAGCGGGCAGCTCTGGACTCTAGAGAACGGGCCATGCCCCACCTTTGGATGGCCTCCGCGCTGGATGGGTATGACAGCGGTCCCATGAACCAGTTCGCTTTTGGGCCCCCTCATTCCCTTAGTGTCCGTCAAAGCCACATTGTCAAAAGGGGACACAGACAAGGTTCACCGGACCAAACACCCAAGCCGACTTGCCACCACAAAGGCCGCTAGACTGCCACAACGCCAAAACAGCCGAAACTAGTCGAGTTTGACACGCCCATTCTCCCCTTCTGGGAAGTCAAGTGTCAATCTAGTGGATTCAACTGCGACATCAGCCAACCAGACCAGTTTCCCACTCCCGGCCCAACCCTATCTACCCGGTTCAAACTCAATCGGACATGTCCACGAACTTGCCAAGGTCCCAACGCCCGCTTGGAAAACTCTGTAATCGTACTTCCGATCTTAAGACCTCCGACCGTTGGCCATATCACTCCTAACCTTGTAACAGGTAGACTTGTAATCTGCAGCCTGTAACCGGTAACCTGTCCCCTTCACCCAACTCTCCTGTGCCGCACCCTCAGCCCTTCCCCTCCCTTGGCCCCAGGGCCAGGGTTAATACAGGAGTGGAGTTGGGGACGGCACATGCCATGACGATTCTAGCCGGACATTTGAAATACTGATCCATGTTGTCAGTCTCCCCCAGCCCGTCCCCATACAGATTCCGTGCGAAGAAGTGAGGCCGGGGTGGGCCCGTTTGAGCCGCAGTCAGGGGTCAAGCTAACCGCTGTGATTTGTATGTCGCATTCGCTGAACTTGGACCTTGCCGTGCCACTCCTACCGGTTTGGGTGCTTCAGGGCGAGCTCCGTCCTTGGTATGACTCGGGGCCGTTTTCTGGGTCCGTTTTCTGTTTTCTATTTTTCTATTTTCTGTTTTCTTTTTACCGTTTACTTTTCTCCGTTCAGGTTTTCTGACCCGGGCGTTGGCCACCTCGTGAGATTCCTCGTGACGCGCTCCCAGCTTGGTCCTGGTGGGGATCTCGCCCATGCTGTATGTACTCGGCTTTCTCCACATTGAACGCCATGATGCCATACTCGGACAAGCCGAGCTTGTCTCCTTTCGAATGAATCGGTGACTCACGTGACTAGCGTGCCCTGGGCTGTTGAAGCCCGGTGTGGGGTCGGTAGGGCATGAGACGTTTCAAGGCCCGAACCTTGGAACGTAGGAATCTTGAATACAGTAGAATCAGTAGGGTTCCAGATAAGTACTGTAGTTCTCTGCCGACAGAAGCAATAGTCCGAATTTTGACTTTTTCTCCTCCCCTCAACCCTGCTCTTGTGGCCCGCCTCGTGTTCAGCCGTTTCCGTGAAACGGCGGGATATATATCTCCCCCGGATATGGGAAGTCTAGAGCGAACACACGGTGCACGGTACATGGTACAAGGCACGCGGTACACATGCGGGCACCTGAATAGAGCAGGAAACGGCCCAAGAAAACTCAAAACAGCTCAAGAACCTGGAAGTACTGTAAGCCTCATGCACTCCCCACCAGGTTCTCGATCGATCCAACACTATGTCTGGTGGCGTCCACCACTGCAAGCCACACCAGTGAGATCGTAGAATAAACGAAAGCCCCCATGCTGTCCTCCACACCCGGTCGCTCCGTGGCGAAACTTCCACAATACAGCATACAGCATACAACACATGGAAAAAGAGATAATTTACCGAGCACTCGTGGAGTGAGACCGGATGCAAGGGTTGGAATAGGAAGGTTCGAAGATCAGACGATCAGAAGATCAGAAGATCAGTGGGTGGGGATATGCAAGGTTGGCCTCTTTTTAGCTTTCATGGCTTGACGTTATTGCTTTTCTTTGCCTCATGCGCCTCAGCTTCGCGTTCCAAGTTGCACACTATTGATGGGTTGTGCACACACACACACACACACACCTTGGGAAAGTTCTTCTTGGTTTTTGGTTTTTGGGTTTGGCTTTTATTTTTTTTTTCTTTTTTGGTTACCAATGATACAATGCATTGAGTGGCAGGTCCATACCAGTCCCAACTCCGTGGGTAGCACCATGTGGCCCGCAACTGGGAACCTGCAGCGTGGACGCGCAACGGGATTTTGCATGTCTCAGGCACTTCCATGCAATGTTCACCCCGTGCTCACTGCTCACTGATCGCTCGCCTCTTCCCTCTGTTTGCTGATCCCCCCTCCCCCTGGCCCCAAGTTGATGACGGCTTCTTCCCGGTCTTTGGAACGCTGGAACTCCGTGCCTCAGCTCGGGTATGTGCTCTGGTTTCATCGTGTAGCGGACTGTCTCGGGTCACACGGCTGGACAGTGTCTCTCATTGGGCCAGTGCACTATATGGCGCTGTTTCTGTGTGTCTCGATGCCGATGCGGCGCTTGATGCGTAGACTTCTAGACTGAGCTGAGCTGCATGGATTCAAACTTTGATATGGACTAGTTGTATGGAAGGCCCTTGTATGGCCATGAATCTGTATGATGCCTGACAAGAAACTCGAATTACAGACCTAGATGAAGAGCTGGATACAGCTAAATTACACTGTCCGGTTCCGGATGGCAAGCTGACTTGCCCTGCTACTGAGACATCTTCCACGATCAAGTGCTCACGCGGTAAAAGACGGGGAGTGTCACAATCGGACACTCCACCTCAACTTCGCTGCCGCCCTTGTAAACCATCGGAACACCCTCCCGCGGTGTGCTCAACTTGCCCCAGAGTGTCCAATATGCACCAGCCGGAAGATAGACGGTGATAGTGCGCTGTCCAGGCTCCATGACTGGCACCACCATATATCGAGATCCAAACATGTACTGCGTTTCGACCTCCCAAGCTCGTGGATCCTGAGGGAACTCATAGAATAGAGTGCGCATCACCGGTGTCCCCTTCTCGTGAGCTTGCTTCATCAGACTCCGAGTATACTCCCGCAGCTCCTCTCGCACCCCAATAAACTTCTTACAGATTTCGTATACCTCCTCCCCGTACGACCAGATCTCATTATCTGCTCCACTGGCAGTCGGCTGCCCCTCGGGCTTTGGCTCACGATCTCCGTGAAGACGCATCACCGGACAAAACGCACCCCATTGGAACCACCGCGTGAATAATTCTCGGAAGGCCGGGTCATCCGGGTCACCACCGTGGAACCCACCGATATCAGTCGTCCACCAAGGAATCCCGGCGAGGCCCATGTTCAAGCCTGCTGCGAGCTGATTCCGGAAAGAACCCCAGCTCGATGCGATGTCTCCGCTCCATACTAAGGCGCCATAAATCTGCGATCCGGCCCATGCGCATCGAAGGAGGTTGATTATATTCATCTGGCCTTCTGCTTGCATTCCTTCATAGAACCCGCGAGCATACTCCTTTGGAAAGATATTGCCAATCTGCATATTGCTCCCTGCATGGTAGCGGTAGATATCAAAGTCATAGATAGAGTACTCCGGCTCAGCTTCGTCTAGCCAGAAGACCTTGATCCCAAGATCGTAGTAGTTCTTCTTGGCTTTGCTCCAGACAAACTTGCGGGCTTCGGGATTCGTAGCGTCAAAGTGCGTGATGTCATTGTTGCACTGCATTGCGATACGCATCCCACGATCATGCCGTATAAGAAGCCCGCGCTCTAGCATCTCGGGATAGTTCTCGGAGGCAGTTTCAACGGTTGGCCAGACAGAAACCATGAGCTCGACCTTGAGTTCCTTCAATTCTTCTATCATAGCGGCTGCAGTGAACTCATCAGCATTGAATTCCGGTGGCCGAAGCTATTTGCACTCACCAGGATCCGGCCAGAATTTCGAATCGAAGCTCCATTCCCCTTGGTGCTTCCAGTGGAAGAAATCAATGACAATGAGATCGATGGGGATCTCCCGACGCCGGTACTCCCGAGCTACATTGAGCAATTGCTCCTGGTTCCAATAACGCAGCTTACACTGCCAGAAACCTAGACCATATTCAGGCATCATGGGCACGTAACCAGTCACACCCGCATAGGATTCTTCAATCTCAGCTGGCGTATCGCCCGCAACGACCCAGTAATCCAGTGCTCTGGTGGAATATGCCTCGAAACTCATCACATTCGTGCCCAGTACCGCTCTGCCAATGGCAGGATTATTCCAGAGAAAACCATACCCGCGCGACGAGACGGCAAATGGCACACTCGCTTGAGAGTTGCGCTGCGCTAGCTCGAGATCCGTCCCTTTGAGATTCAGATATGGCTGCTGGTACTGACCCATACCGAAGATCTTTTCCTTCGGATCCAAAGACTCAAAGCGCATATTGAGATGGTAGTCTCCTCCGAGAATGGGCCTTAGCTCGCGCGCTTCTATTTCTAATGCACTGCATTTAGGATCGCGAGGGTCTCGTCGGTGCCGGGCGTATTCTTCGAGGAGCTTAGTCCCGTTCGAGTCGTAAATGATGACCTTGCCGAGTGCTGAGACAGTTGCTTTGATCTTTCCATTCGTAATGCTTGCTTCGCCATCGGTAGGAATATCAATCATGGTATGATGACTGTCAGGTTTGCACAGAAGAGCCCAGTCCTCTGTTGGCATGGATGCGAGCTTCGTGGCTCGCACGCGCAAGGCATTATCGCCCCAGGGCTGAATCCAGAGGAGCTGGTCATCGAAGCGAAATACAAGCTTTTCATCTTCCGAAAAGATCATCTTGGTTATCAATAGATTTTGCTCAGCTGGGAGGTCTCAGTGAGGGGGTTCAGAGGAGGGGGCACTTCTGACGCAAAGGCGCCCGGCCAGAAAATTTGGCCCCATGCACTTGTATGACAAGTAATCGCTTCCTCGTTGGTGGGAATAATAGCTCGATGTCCCTTAAATTAGCGGATCTTCCTACTGGAACATAAAGGCGAGGCCCCCAACGGTCGAGACCTGACGTGCGGGGTGTTTAGCCTGAATTGACATTCACAACTAACATTCAACGCGTCTTTCCATCGTCATATCTTCGCTGTTAGAGTGATTAGGTATAAAGATACCACGGTTTAGTAAATGGCGACACCAGGGAAAAGACTCTGCTTAGGAGGCATGTCTGACATATGGGTGGCATGTTGTCAATATCCCCTCCTATCTTTCCACCACTAATAGGTTGCGCGGCCCGCTCGGTATATGGGAATGAGGCCTAGAACGGAGCCTAGAGGGATCGTAATAATCAATCCAGTAGAGGTAAAGGTGAAGAGGCCATGGTTAGTAGGAAACATGTCAGTAATGATGATATTTGGGAAACAAGAGCAATACTTGCTGGAGAAGAGGGCGTTTCCTTTCACTCTTTTCTATGACTTACACAACGAAAACGACTCGAATACTTGGCTGACTCTGCTTAAGCATACATAGACCCATCAAGGGAAGTTTCACTTTGAATCCCCTATCTCAAAGTACGGTGGTGTTAACATGGAAAAAGTTTCTTCAACTGAGGGGCAGGGCATGAGTTTTGAGGGTAAATGTTTCCATTATAATCGAACTCTTAGGGCCAGGTCGACCAACGTGCTCAATAGCGCGCAAAGTCTCTTAAAATTAGATGTAGGAGAACTTTAGATGCACTCTCAGAACGATATGTTTGGGCTTGTTGCAGATCTCTCTTGTCTAGCTACAAAGGGAAGAGGGGAGATGCAACACCATTGAAGATGGTTCAGAGGCTGGTAGCGTATCACTTTGTAACGAGTGAGAGGTCCTAGAGGAGAGATATAAAAGTAATCTAAAATCAAAGTAGAATCTTCAAAAGCTAAGAAGACCTAATATTCTCTCAATGCATAACGAATGTGTATATGTCTTAGAGATAATGTAGTGAAATATTTGAGATACGTATAAGTGCAGGGAGTATATATATATACATATATATATATATGCAAGTAGCTAGTCAGTACGGGTTAACATTGATATTAAAATTAGCATCAAAATTATCAAGCAAGACAGTCTAGCCGATCTCCAATGTAACTACTTGTACGTTAAAACGATACAAAGTAGAAAGCTGCTAAGCCAATGCTGCCAGGTCCCCCACACGCTAAACCCGAATAGGCATAACGCAGGAAGCTCGCGAGGCGCTTTTCGGCCTCCAACGTTGAACATCTTCCCTCTCACTTCGCTGAGCTATAACCCGGCTTTCTTCCTCTTATCCTTAGTCATACCATGGCAGCTACTGCTGTATCTACAGGAGATCAACACCTTGTCGCCGACGCCTCAATGGACATTGATATGGATCTTGACTTGGGCCCGGAGCCCGAGCCCGAACCCGAGGCTGAACTCATCCAGACCGTGAGCGCCCCGGCGTGATTATACTCCGTTACCATTAGGCAAAGTGGAGATGTATTGATCTTGTGATTCATCTAGGATGCGACTACTCAAGAACCGGCCAATGATCCGCTCACCGAGGAGGCGTCATACGAAAAAGTCCACGTTCGTGGCGTCGACGAATTATCGACCGATGATATTAAGCAATTCGCCAGCAGTCACTTCCCGACAGAGACACCCTCGCGCGTTGAATGGATCGATGATACATCTGCCAATCTGATCTACTCCTCTCCCGACATCGGTCTTCAGGCGCTGGCAGCCCTCACGCAGGTCACGGAGGAGGAAGATGCCTCAACCCTGCCACCGTTACGTTTACGATCGGCCAAGCTCCTCGCTTCCTATCCAGAATCCGTCCTACTCGTACGATCCGCCGTAAAGTCCGACCGCAAACAAGCGCGTGCACATGAAAAGAGTCGCTTCTACCTGATGCACCCCGAGCACGATCCCCGCGAGCGCCTACGTGATGAACTCTCACACCGAAGACGAGACGATGACGAGGAAGGCTATCGACGCCGCCGATTTGATGATCGCGAATTGCGCCGGCGAAAGGACCGCGACCAGGACCAATTCGATGCAAATATGTACGACGATCAACCTGCGAGCCACTCCGACTCGGAACGTGGCCGCGGCGATCGGAGGGGTCGTGGCCAGCAGGACTTATTCCCCGATGATGATCGTGCCTCTGGACGGCTTCGCAACCGCAGTGCTTCTCCGGGTCGGGACACTCTCGTTGAAGCAGAACGGGTTGATCGATCGAAGGATACTCGCAGGCGATTCCGCGAGCGATCTCCGCAGCTCGACCGTCGAAACAAAGGCAAGGAGCTCTTTTCAGGAGGTGGGGAGTCAAGCGGACGCGAACTATTCCCCAACAAGCCAACCTCCAGCTACATTAAAAAGGACCTTTTCCCCAGCAAAGCTAGCAATCACCGTCGATCAGACGCTTTCGATGCTTCAGAAGACGCAACAGACCTCGGGCGGAGGATCACAATTCCCGGAAATCGTGGGGTTGAGCTTTTCCCCGACTCCAGCTCTCGTCGTGAGGAGGACCAAGGCTTTGCGATTCGGGGCGCTTCCCACGGCATGTCGATTAAGGGCCGGGGTGCTTCCGTCCGTGAGCTATTCCCGGATAAGTTTAACCAGAACAAGAATGCTGGAAAGGAGTTATTCGATGAAACGCTACAAGGGCGTGGTGGGCGCCGCCGGAGAGCGGAGGACATGTTCAGCTGAGCTTGAACGTGCAACAACTGGAATCTGGGCGTTTTTCAATTGCTTCATAGATCCTGGACAGCGTGGTTGGACATGGCGTTATGTAAATGGGGCTAGGAGAAGGGGGGTTTGGACAAAGAGTGGTATCTCCATTGATCTACAGTCAAAACAAAGTCAAAATAATATAATCAACACATTCTGAGCTACCAAATTCTTGCCTTCAATCAACCCTTCAACCGAGCAAACAGTGTCATCTCATGATATTGAGACCCCGCTACACAACTGGGTGATAAGCCGAAGTCAACCAGAGACATGAACGAAACGATAGCCAAATGCGCTGCTATGATCACGCCCAGCGAGCGAGATTTTCTGGCCTCAGTTGCGCGTGGTCCAAAAGATCAATTCCCACATGTCTCATGCTGAGGTGCTTACTATACACCAGTCCCACTAGTCACATACGGACGTGATAAACCTTTTCCGATGCACTTTAATATGATGAGCTCTTCTTCTGTTTCGCGGACACGTATTCTACCTCTTACTTGTTTGCTTTTCAGGTCTATCTCCCTCGATGGGTTCGGTGGCAGACATCATATATAGAGGCCTGGATGATAAAAGGGTAGTGATGGGAGGACTGGGTAAAATCATACCTAATACCTGGGGCAAATGTGATTTGTTTGAATCGGCAAGATATACCGTAATTCAGAGCCTTGAAAAGCAAAGTTCATCCACACATTTATTAGATTGTTTGAGATCATCTGTTTCCTCAGCGCGCAGTCAATATTGGGGCTAGGCGAATCGGAAAACCGCGACCGCGGCCAAACTCCACCCAGAGCTTCCTATAATTAACTCCTGTCTCTTGTTTGGCACTATGGTGTCTTCCACAGCAATAGATGCGCTGACAAGCGCTTTGGTTGCTCGCTTTCTGCGGGCCAACAACTACTCTGAGTCTCTTCAAGCTTTTATTCGCGAGGCAGGTCTGCCTGTGGACGCGGGGCAAGCATCGGGTGACGATACCAACCACTGGACCATCCAGGGCTTGCTGGAGGAGAAAAAGACATTTGACCACACAGCCAACTTTGAAAGATATGGCAAGGGCAATAAGGAGACGGATTCATGGAGTGTACCAGGTGAGCCACCTGTCCGGGCAGTGTTTGCGCTGCATATCCACCCTGTTCTCCGGTTTGAAGAACACAATTTATGTATAATTCGAGACTGACAGCATCTCAGCACCCTCGAAGGCAACAATTGTGAATACTCCAACATCCTCGAACCTTCTTGCCGCATCAGTCGACTCGTGGCATTTGCCCGAGGATGATGCAGAGGCAGCCACCGCAGCGCCAGTGATCATCTCTACAGGTGCTGATAGGCAGGTTCATCTGTCTAAGACTACGAAAAACCATGGTTCTATCACCTCATTTTCGAGTGTATCAGACTCGCCCGTGCTGTCGTATGTCTCTATCCTCAAGGGACGATACGTCCTGATGACGAACATGTCCGGAGGCTTGATACTTTTGCATGGATCACGTATTGTTGACAGCAGAAAAGACCACTCAAAGTACGCTGTCAAGGTCGTTGCATATGATGAGAAAGGCGAGACCGACTCATCATCGCAATTCTGGGTTGCCACCGCCGGTTGGGATGCGACTGTCTACCTGTACTGTGTCAACGTTCCGAACGGAGAAGATGCACCGGTGATCGGAGAGCCTGTTGCACACATTAAGTTAACAACGAACCCGGAATCGTTGGTCTTCGTGCGCCATATCGACACCAACGATTTGATTCTCCTGGTTTCGCGCCGCGACTCTACCCATATCTACTACTATCAAGTGGCATCATCACCCAAGGAGGCAAGCAATCTGGACCAAAATGAATCGGATATCCCTTCGTGTCGCCTCCTGGGACAGCAGAACCTGGCACCTCATTCGAATGCCTGGATTGGTTTCTCCCCAGCACACATGGCTCTCAGCCCACACGATCCCGGCCTGCTGGCGGTAGCTACATCTACACTCCCACATATGAAGATGATCATCGTGCGTCTCTTGTTCCCTTCAGTGGCCCCCTTGGCTACGCGCGACCCATCTGAGGATGCACCTGTGACGCAGGCGTCCCAAGCGCTCGAGTCTCTGGCGCTGCAGAACCGCGAGGACGCAGCAATCTTGATACAGGCCAATACATTTGCGCCACAGACGGCATACTCGACACCCCAGGTTGCCTGGCGACCCGATGGGTCGGGTGTGTGGGTGAATGGAGACGACGGTATGGTCCGTGGCATTGAGACGAAGACAGGAAAAGTTGTTGCTACGCTCAAGAATGGCCATGAGCCCGGCTGCAAGGTGCGTACCATCTGGGCAGGATATGTTGATGTGCAGAGTGAAGGCGAAGAGACGACACAAGAGGAATGGGTCGTTAGTGGTGGGTTTGATAAACGGTTGATTCTGTGGAAAGTATGACCTTGATATATTGTATTCCATATGACTATGATTCGTCTGCAATTGATGATATCAAAGAGTTGAATCAAAAATCCAAGTACGGAATGCTACTGTTTACGGGTATGTCGCCGTCCATAGATCAACCCTTTCGCCACAAGGCGCGAAAGAGCAGTAGATACGGGTGGACATTGTTCTTGGCACGTAATAGAAAAAATCCTTCAGCAAGCGCGCATGAAAAAAGCACGTTGCTGTACACACATATGCCGGAATGGGAGAATGGGAAAATGGGACCGAGACAGTGCTTGAGGAAGCGCACTGCCTCAAGACCTGCGACTACAGAAGTCACGGATGACTATGCAGAAGAGATGCAGAAGCGCGGAGAAGATGGCTTCCCAAATGGGAATGAAACCGCTGCGTGGATATCGAATTTAAGCCTGTTGATTTCTGTATCTCAAACAACACCAGACGCGCCGCGCAAGGACACTAGCAGAAACCAGGCCTATTCGAAACAGCGGACCGTTCTTTGATCATCACACGTTATGGTCCCGGTCCTTGCGCAGACCTCCTATATTTTTCCTTTTCAAGAGCGTCCACATCTAAGCGTTCTCACGCTTGCCCTGGTTGCGCTCCTTCTGTGTGGCTGTTAGTTTATCTGGTCCTGGTGACAAATTCCGACCGAGAGTGGATGGCCGGGACGGTTCAACGTACAAGGGCCTTCATGGTGCCGTGAAGAGCGTGACGGTGGTTGCGGCGGAACTTGGGGTCAACACCCTTGAGGGAGGGGTAACGGTTGGTCTTGGGCTTCTTGATACTGTACGGAGAGATCAGGTCAGCGGCTTGGTCATGGAACCAAATGGTGTGGTTGGCTGGAAGAGAGAAGAAGTCGAAAGTCTTGAGTTGTCACGAGTTATCTGTTCCAATCTCCAATTCGAGATGCAATGTTCGAGTCCAACCGTTCGACCTTGCTCCTATCTCTCTTTCGCCGGAAGATTGTCGCCTCCAGAATAGAATATCCGGACGTCGTGCGGGTTCTCGTGTTCAAAAAGGGGGTACGTACCCGTTACGGTGAGCCTTCTGGCTGGCGTGGTGCTGGGAGGCGTTCTTGGACTCTGTAAAGCGCAAACAAGGTCAGTGACCGAAATTTCTTCGACGAAAAGGTGGACTGAGGCAAGGCAGCCGTAGAGGGTGACACGTACTGGCCATCTTGACGGATGTGGTCGGTGATTGACGTTTGACGGGATGGTGAGAGAAGAGGAGGTGCTTTCCGCACTCGACCCAAATGGCGGATCGGCTAGGGCTCGCTTTGTGTGGGATCTCGCTTACCGCCGCGGTGCACGGACTCTATCAGTTCCCTACGTCAACCATACCCCGACTTCTTGTTTTGCCTAGACTTGTCTATTATAGTTCTTGAGGTTTTGTTATATTCACTGGATATCACTCATCTGTTTTGTTGCGACTCGCTACCCTTTTTTCTTTGTGTCTGACGAAATTTCATTGTATCACGTGACATTGCCCAAGATTCGATGTCACGTGCAGGAATCAAGTACCTAGAGGCGTCTACAGCGTACATGTCTCTCTATTAGATCGGACATAGATGCACGCTGAGAAGGGCAATTAAAGAGTCTCCTCAATACCATCATGGACCATAATCGCCAGCAATGGCCATTCAATGCGGTACCCGAATAGCTTCAAGATCAGGATATCTGCCATGCGCACTATCAGACAACAGAAAGAGGATGATAGAAGAGCGACATGATGAATATGATTGCTACTATGGAATCTGATTACACATTTATGCCACTATCAAACTATGTAGCTGCCAAATCGACTCTGTAAATACTGCGCATATCGGGTGGACTCAACACGTGACCCGAGCCACTAGGGAACAACCGGCTCGGACTTCGACCTTTGCAACGCAACCTTCAATAGGGACTCTCCAGCCTTTGCACTCCCATCCATTGCACAATGAGCTCCTTCCGCTTCGCTCGCTCTGCCCTGAGGGCCCGCCCCTCCCTCTTCAGCGCTCCCATCCAGCGCCGTGGATACGCCGAGGCCGTTGCCGACAAGATCAAGCTGTCCCTGACCCTTCCTCACCAGGTACGCCAAACCCATCTGATATGACCTACCAGTCCTAAGGTCCCGTACTAACACTCTTTTTCTAAATTAGTCCATCTACCGCTCCACTGACGTGTTCGTTCCCCTCATTTCGCGCGCTTCTTTGACACTCCCTGAATACTGACGAATCTTCGCGACCACAGGACTCAGGTCAACCTCCCCGCCGCCTCCGGCGAGATGGGTGTCCTTGCCAACCACGTTCCTTCCATTGAGCAGCTCAAGCCCGGTCTTGTTGAGATTATCGAGGAGAGTGGCGCTACCAAGCAGTTCTTCCGTACGTTCGATCCTTGCGCCCGAGTCGTTCCGTGACGGACAACTCTTCAGTCGAGCCAAATAACTAACGTTTTCACAACGACAGTCTCCGGTGGCTTCGCCGTCGTCCAGCCCGACTCCCAGCTGAGCATCAACGCCGTCGAGGGTTACCCCCTCGAGGACTTCAGCGCCGACGTACGTTCCGTCCGACTTTGCGACAGCACAATTGATACTGATCGGTATTATAGGCTATCCGCAACCAGATCGCCGAGTCCCAGAAGATTGCCAACGGCAGCGGCAGCGAGCAGGATATTGCTGAGGCTAAGGTTGAGCTGGAGGTACGAATCTCTCACTTTCTTCCATCATAGACATTGACTGACTCCTTGAATAGGTTCTCGAGACCCTGCAGGCCCATGTCAAATAGATGTACATATCCATTCGCGCATTCGTCATTTGACCTGTAGAATTATAGCAATTCTTTGATTCAATCGTGTTTTCCTCTTCTCGGTAGAACGGGGATGCACCTTCCCTTGGTGCACGCCTCTTGTTGCGCGTTCTCTCTTCACTCACTCCCTCGCTTTCTCGCTTCTTCACTTCGTCATTTCCCCCCAACAATGCGTTCGATAAAAAAACCTCTGGGTAGCATCGATACTCGTGTGAAAATGACTGACACTCCTCCGGACGGACTTCTCTCCCCATCGTTCGCGTCTGTCATCGCTTATGGTAATATTCTGCAGCGTGAACCTCCCACTCTCAATGAAATGGACTCCCGCGCTCGTGAGCCGAAGTCAATGCAACGAATCACGACTGATGAACTCGGCGAGGGGCTTGACGAACGGGATGAGGAGCGATATCCTCGACTGGATTTAGATCCCGCCATGGACAAGTATCATATCCTGGAGAGCCTCACGGAGCCGACAAACCCGCAGAATACTCCCGCTTCTAACAGTGGTTGCGATAGCCCAGGTGATGTCTCTCGACGCAGCAACGGCGAGGGTCTGCGTACCAGCTCCGCCCCTATTACCCCGGCCTTGACTATCAACTGGTTCGAAGACCAGCCGGTTGAGAGCTTGTATTACCTTCTTGGTGAGGCAGACGATGGTACCAAGAACCAGAATCAGAAGCGTCGCTTCTCCGCCGATGACCAGCCGCGCTCGACCTCCCCAATCACCGTTCCCAAGGAAGTCCATCTCCAAGCCACTGCAGATGTCAATCCCATAGGAGATGACATTGAGAAAGCCGCCACGACTCTGAGATGCGTTCGATTCACCCCACCCCTGGACTTGTCTCCGGCGCGTTCTCCACCACGCTCGTCTCGCGCAGTGAACCAGCCACTTCCCTCCATGGAACGAAAGCAAGACCACGTCTCCACTCACCGACAGCAAAATCAGAATGAGAAATGGAGAGATCCAAACCGCGCTCGTGGCAATCGGGTTTCGCCAAATCGTAGCCCTGTGCGAGCCTGTCAGCCTTCGTCCAATCCTTCCAGCGACCAGCCAACAGTCCGCTTTTTGTCCCCTTCGAAGTGTGCTTTTGGAGGTGATCGACTGCATTCGACAAGCCTGTTCCAAAGCAGCTCGGACCAGGAGGCCCCAGAAATGTCCGGTGCTCTGACAGACGAACCAACTGCCACCAATGGGTTTGCGTCTTCAGGACAGGGATTTGATCTTGCTGTGATATCATTCTCTTTGTACCGCTTCCGATACCCTGGGTCATCGCGCGCAGGGGTGTTTCAAGCCCGGATAAATTGTACAGTCATCCCGGTGAAGCATTCACCTCAAGAAGGGAAGACAAATAAGACGGTGGTGACTCGGATGGCTGTTGATGACTTGCTTTTGCATACCTATGTCATTGTGCCGGCTTTAATTCTGCGCCTCCCTCTTCTTGGTGTCTCAGTCGCCAAGCAGTTCAAGCATTCACGACTTGGTATTGCTACAACCTACTTTGTGAACATACTCTGG
This sequence comes from Penicillium atrosanguineum, assembly GCF_028827265.1. Taxonomy (NCBI): domain Eukaryota; kingdom Fungi; phylum Ascomycota; class Eurotiomycetes; order Eurotiales; family Aspergillaceae; genus Penicillium; species Penicillium atrosanguineum. The sequence continues at coordinate 431,161 of NW_026623134.1, read as the reverse complement.
GCCATGGCACTGAGGGCTTTCTATTACGTGCTACTCCGACTTGGCCAGGATGTTTATTATCACTCCAAGCCGACGACACCGCGCCAGAAAAAGAGACACTCTACCTGATGACGGTTTCCCGACCCAAATTTGCCCACCCGGTTAGTCTGCCGACGACAATACCAGCTTCATATACTCTATGGTCATGTTCTTTATGTTTAAACGCAGCGATACCAACTCAACTACTTTTCTGATCTTCTTTTTTCTGAGTATCATTCTATTAGTGGCCAGATGGGCACGGCTTGAACACATGTTATATCCCACCATTCTTGTTGTCCAGGCTAACTCTACCCGGACTATTCTTTGTCTTTTCAACGTTGTCTATCTCTAGCAGTATCCATTTTTATGATTCATGAAGACTATGATATCCAATTCACTCAATGATACAGGTCTTGAATGCGCCAATAACTCTGCCAACAATTGGGACATAGCCTGGAATATCTCTACAACAACGTAGAAGTTTACTACCCCGAGATCCTTCGCTCTTAATATCACAAGCCACATAGGCAGTGTCTGATTACTATAACATAGGAAACATTTAGTAGTAATGCTAAACATTTGAATATTGAAACAGCCAATATCGATATCTTCTCATATTTTACGCATTGCCATCTCGAACCTAGGTATCATAAACATAAAAGAGATAAATTCGAAACCGATTTTCAATTCCAAGCCCAAGGGGACCGCCCATTTCAAATCATTTCCATCGCAAAACATGTCCATTATCCAGAAAACATCAATCACACATCGAAGCATTGGTATTAACAAGAAGCTGAAAACACAACTCATTTATACAGGTCGTAGCAGTGTCCATCCCGGACAAAAAATAAGCAGATGACAAAAAGGGAAAGGTGTGAGGTTAAGACCATTACTCGAATTCCACGCCAGGCCGTTGTTGCCTGTCCTGGCGTGCTCGAGCTCGCTCTGCACGTCGGCGACGACGGTTGTTGGCGTAGGATCCGCTAGCTTCGGTGCCGGTCCACGTGCCAGGTGAAGTGACACTTCCAGCGCCGTATGGGATATTCGAAGCCGCGGGATGCGGAATAGGAGGTGGCGGTGGCATTACGCTGATTTGAGAGTCAGATTGAGGGAAAGGAGAGGGAGGTATGCTGCCTGGTTGAGGGGCCATTGCGGCCTGCTGTTCTCGTCGTATCTGCTCGGCTTGCCGACGCTCCTTTTCTTCAACGCGACGCCAGCGGTCTGATTCACGCTCTCCACCGGATAAGGAGCCTGCACTGCTGCCGCGACGACGAGAATTCCGTCGCTCTCTGCGGCGTGCTTCACGCTGCGCAGCCGCCTCTTCTTCTGTCAGACGACGGAGTGTAACATGCCGACCATCATTGTGCATCTTCACTTTGACAGAGACCGGCGGAGACTCGACGTGATCATCTCGTCGACTCACATCGCTGCGACGATGGCTGGATGCAGCGCCCAGTGCAGCCCCAGCGGCCGCTCCAGCTGCCAATTCCTCGGCATGATGAGAATGGGAGTAATGGGAAGCTGGAGGTGGGGGTATTAAATCACCGGAAAGCTCGTGATGCGCTGGAGGAATAGGAGGAATGTCAGAGCGTGAAGGATAGACAGCGCCTGTTGCCACTGGCTCTGCCGTGAGAAGAGAGCTGTGCGATGGTTGTCGAGGGGGCCTAGGCGGCCGAGGAGTAAGATCGGTTGGTGTGAGATCACTTTCAGTGTAGGAGCTCGGCCTTCGTCGCTGTGGATAAACTCCTTGACTATCCTGTCGTCGCTTGCTGTTCGCTCTTTGCAAATATTCATCTTCTTCTTCCCGACGGTGGATGTCATCGAGTCGACGTTTTTCTTCGTCATCCTTGCCTTTGCGGCTGAACATTCGTTTCACCGCAGCAAAGGCACCAGCGCCGAGAAGCGCGTCACGAACTCCATGCGAAGGACGCCGCTCCTGAGGTTCGGTAAGGTACGTACTATTGTAGTAGTAAGATGAACCGGGGCTCTGAGGTCTGCTCGGCACACGGCTTGGAGGTCGATTGAGTGGCGCTGGGTGAACGGGCTCCGGTCGTCCATCTTCCAGTCGACTGAGAGATTCTTCTGAATAGCTGTCCGTACGCGAGTGGGCGGGTCTGTACCGTCCAACTTCGGAGTCTTCTTCACGATCTCGTCGACGATCCCACCATTTCTTCGCGAGCATACCCCCACCTGCTAATGCACCCAGCTGGAGGATCTTTTTGCCCCAGCCACCGCTCTCATGACGACGAGAAGATTCGTCAGAGTACTTCTCATCGGAGACAGACGTGCGTGACTCTTCATAAACCTGGCTCGAGTGGCGGCTTCGTTGGCGCCGCTTGAACATCGAAGCCAATCCTGCTCCCAAAGCACCCCCGGCCAAAGCCTGTCCGAGACCACCACCGCCACCACCACCACCACCACCATGATGTTCCTCTGTGACAACTGATGGTCCGGAGTATCGACTCCCGTGCTCACTTGCCATATGATAGCCCTCATCGTCGTAAAGGTAGGATAGCACGAAGTACAACATCAAATAACCAAAAGCCGCAAGCGCGAAGAGAATGAAAAGGACCTTGGGGGAGCCATAGAGTGTCAGTCCCAGAGGAATCTGAACAATTCCCAAAAGGCACAGAGCGCGACCGAACCAGCGGTGAATCTATACCAAAGAATTAATTATGACCGACAACAGTCAGACAGGGCTGACTTACCACCAACTTCAGAGGGACATGGTGTCTGGTTCTCTTGCTCTCCTTTTTGTGCACAAACCAGCCCCACAGCATCTGAAATATGACCATGACATAGATTGCTAAGCCGATTCCATGGTGTGGGTTAGTCAAGCTCCTCTCCGGGCCAACGGCAAACCAGCCAAGTACAAACACCACCGTTGACAACAGTAACGTCATTACTTGGAACCAAGCATGAAGCTTGAATGCCCAGTATGGATTCCATCGGGAGTAGTAACGGATGATAAATGTGGAAATAGGGACGAGACCCAAGAAAACAATGGTACCAATCACACCATGGGCAATAATGATAGAATGGTACCCAGTCATATCCTTGAATCGGTTTCCCATGCCTAAACTATGTCAGTTGGACCGTAGATGAATCAGCCGGGCCGCAGGTACTAACCATTGTATCGCATTGTCTCAAAGTTCACGCCCATCAAATTGGGCAGCAGGAACGTGTCCCGCGTCAAATCCCATGTTCCATCGCCAGCGTGGAGTGTATTCGACGAGTATGTACTGCTCCCAGGAGCAGTGAGTGTGTCTGGCATTTTGGTAATGTATGTCCAGGATTCGCGCAATATCGAAGTTGAATCTCTGGAATGTCGGATTTATTGACGGAGATCTGTCGAGATCTCCCGATCCGAAGAATGCACCATGCGATGGGATCGGCGACTGGAGAGAAGGCGAATTGACAGGCGACCTGACGTATGTATCGTTATTTTAAACCGATAAAAGTTGTGTCTTCGTGTACGAGGGCTCGCTCGGTTGTCTGGCGGTGAGTGTAGATAAGTGTAAGCGTGCTGTTGACTGTTGACTTGGGACGGAACGAGTGAAGGGAGGGAGTCGCACAAGTTCGAGAAAGGTCGAAAAGGGCTGGCCGGGAGAGAGATTGGGAGATTGGAAACACGACTAGGAGCCCTGAAATCGATGAGAATGAAAGGGTCGTACGGGATCAACAACGGGCTGAGCAAGTCCCTTGTCAACTGTATACCGCGTTAGGTTTAGTGCGCCAGCGCATAACCAGAGCAACGGGCTCACCGCCTTCTGGTTTCAGACAGATCAGATACTATCATGTGATCTTATCGATTGTGGGTCACCTGATTCTTATCCCCACGGGACCCGCCGTCACACCATCGTAGCTCGTCATTCTCAATCTTGTTCTGCGAAAATTTCTCGCTAGGTTCAGGAATAAGAGGAGTGAGAATTGATTCATGCCTGGAGGTTGATCGGACTATGGCCCAGTCGCATATGGAAGTATTTGTTCGGGCTCTGTCCCGGTAAGCGCCCCTTGCAGACTTGCAGCTCATACCCCGAGAGTTTCCGTCAACAATACTGATACGCGATGGCAGCCTTTTGGGATGGATATAGTATGTTGCATGCGACTCTGTTGTCTCTTCTTGAGGAGCGGATTGACTTTATTTAGAATGCTATATACTGACCGCCTTTTCAGCATGCTGAGCTGGTCGGCATCGTTCTACCCTCAGATTGTAATCAACTACAGACGTCGATCGACTTCGGGGCTTTCGATTGACACACCCACAATTAATACCCTGGGGTTCGCGTGTTATACGGTCTACACGGCTACCTTTTTGTATTCGCCCATGATCCGTGATCAGTATGCGGCCAGGCACCCGGCATCAGAGGAGCCCACCGTTCGCTTAAATGACTTTGCATTCGCTCTTCATGCCGTGTTCTTGTGCTTCATCATGTACACGCAATTCTGGCCCTCAATATGGGGACTGCACGTGTCTCGCTTCCAGAGAATTAGCAAGACCATGCTCGCGCTGTTCTGGGGATCCGTCTTTGCGCCCGTGGTGGTGATCTGGATAGTGCTTGCGAAGAGCCCAGACGGAGGGTATGACCCTTCGACCTGGGCGTGGATTGACGTTGTAAGTAATCCTGGTCATTGTGCGAATGGCGTGTTTTAACACAGTTGACAGATCTATGCAATTTCTTATATCAAGCTTGTCATCACGGTTCTCAAGTACGTGCCGCAGGCGTGGTTGAATTATAAGCGGAAGTCGACTCACGGCTGGAGCATCATTCCGATGCTTTTGGATTTGAATGGCGGCGTTCTATCACTGGTGCAGTTGGTGCTTGACTCCAGCCTCCAGAGCGATTGGAGCGGCATCACGGGAAACCCCGTGAAGCTTCTTCTGGGCAACGTCACCATCTTCTTCGATCTGATCTTCGTTGTGCAGCACTATATCTTATACCCGGATACATTTGATGTGAAGAAGCCCCAAGACGGAGAGACCAGTCCCTTGTTAGCCGACTCGGCTGATCAGCATTCTGTATGATGGCGGGGTTGATGTTAATAGAACAGTGTAGAAGGGGCCAAATGAGAGACATTCTGTGGGAAAAGTGCTATTTCTGTAGACTGTGGGTTGGGATCTCGATGGGGTTGAGACAGTGGGGGCGGAAGCCGATCGGGATGTGACGGTAGGGCTCTGGTCTTGGATCATAACCAATCGGTTTGTCCAGATAGTGCCCCTCCGGCCTGTGTACTCTCACATAACTTCTTCATCACCTGAGCGATCGTGCGTGGAGCTTTTGATAGACAGCGGTAGAGGCGTGGGGACTAGTGCAGCGATACTGAAGGCTGTCATCACCAGGAGTTGGGCTCCGTGGTCGAGGTCTTCGACTGTCGAGGATTGGAAATCGAATGCCATCTTATTTCCAAGAATTAGCTTACCACGTCCGCAGCTGGAGGGGCCGGGACGAAAGAGGGGGAAGACCGCCACCACGCGGCTTGGAGCGCTATACACCTCGTAGCAAGACACCGCTTCTCGCGTTTGCTGGAGAGGGACCCGCCGGCCCCCAAAAGCGAAGATGACTGGTCCATCTCTGGGCTAAGCACTAAGAATGTGCAATGTAGCCAATCCGGACCCCGCGCGACGCCCTGACAGGGATCCTGCCTCGGCTCTAATCGTCGGTGTCGGGCTTTTCGGGGACTCTTTATGGATTTGGAGCTGAACTAAATATCCCAGTCCCTTTTCGAACCTGAGGATCTCACGAATGAATGTCTTGTTTCAGGAAGGATCGACATGGAATGCGGGATGTTTCGAACGTGAGTGATACTGGCTCCCAACTCCCCAGCTGGGCCCATACTACCCTCGAGGCACGGCCACGTCTGCGATACTACCTTTATGTCGCCGTTACGACCAGGCGCCCAAATGGATTGCTCATACCTGAAGACTTGAGAGCTGAGAGCTGAGACCTGAGAGCTGAGACCTGGAGACCGGGAGATCTGGCAATTGTTATGCAAGAGCGCTAGTGCACAACAGGGGAAGTAGGAAACGAGGACTAGACAACTCCCGGGCACTTCGAGTGATCGACAAGTACGGAGACCATGGACATCGTGGACATCATGGTTACCCGGCAGATATGAGGCTCCTCCTCTCCCCATATCGCAAGAATGACCTCAACGGGGTCAGGGTCAGGGTCACGGCCCCACGTCGTCGTATCCAAGACCTATCCAAAAACAGCGTGGCTTGGTGAAACCCCACCCAATAAGCCGGAGATGCGCGAGGCTAGAACTGGTTTAACGCCGCGATGCATACCTACTCAGTTACTCGAGGCCGCAAGTCGCCGCATGTACCAGACCCGTACTCCTAGGCCTATCATTCCCCTTGGCCCACCTGCGACCATGGATTTTCGGCCCCCCTGCAACTATTCTCAACATGGGTCTCGCACTCAGCCCTACCCACATGGACCCATGCGTTTACGTTCATTACATTACCGTCTTCACTGATATCCCGATCGCGGATCTTCGAATCATGATGATTCATTTCCAGCTGCCATGGACCCAGATCCCAACCCTGCCTCATGACGAACGGGGATGCACGTTTCCTTTCTTTACCATCTGAGTCAAATGTGCAGATCTTATTCTGTTTTCTCATTTGTTTACGGAACGCCTAGACTTCATCAGAAGCACTGCCTCGTTGATATTGTGGTATACGGTACAGATCGGACTTACCGTCCCGGACCGATGGTCCCTGACTTGTCGATGCCGGCCACGTTCGACTCGACTCTGAGGACTTTATAATTCCGCCTCTTGCACATCATCTCTGCCCTATTCTCTTTTCCCACCCAACGTCATCCCATCTTTCAGTTCGACACTAAGCACATGGCCATTGGGTTTATAATCTCGGGTTTAAGACTTCCTGGTATTCCAAGCATTGGCTGATATGCGAGGTCACTACTTTCCAAATACCTTGTTGGACTTTGAGGAGACCGGCACTTCCCCTGTGCTATCCCAAAAAAACCTCGTCAGCAAGCTCGTATACTCTCTACCCAATATGTCAGATATGCCCAGAATGAGGAAGACCGCCTGGGAGACCAGAAGGAATGGCTCGGTGCCTGGCAGCGCTGGGAACGGTCGATCCGAGCCCCCCCAGCTGGAAGGCCTGACCGATGTCCCTGTCAGCTCTTCATCTAACGCTCAGATGCCCGTTATACAGCCACATCTCGGCTTCGTGCAGGCTCAACCTGAGCTCATGTCGTCTTTCCTGTCCCCAGAAAGTTACTTATCGGACCGGAGAGCTTCGCCCGTCAGTGATGCTATGGGTTCCCTCTACGCCTGGTCCAGCACATCTGATGCCGACATGCTGAGACCGGCTGCGTCATCTATGGGCCCCACCACCTCGACGTCACCCTTTATGCAGCCGTATTACAGCTTTGGGACTTCCCAACCCATGGTCAGCCCACAGATCCAAAATATCTCTGGGTATACCTCGCAGGAAATCAACAAATGGTGCATGGAGAGTGACACATCCTCGGAATTCTATCAGCCGAGTAATTCCTGTCCATCCATGAACCAGTTGGCATTCGCCTCCCCGGAGATCCCGTCGAGCGTGTATCTACCTCTAGGGGAGCATATGAGCACTTCCGAGCAGTGGTTTACTCCCATATTTGCCGGCCCTTCCACCATCCCAGGCCCAATTCCAGAAGCATTCCTCTCTCCATCCTCTGCACCGGCAGTCTCCGTCACCTCTTCTTCCGCCATGAGTACCTCACCAGCCCCCACTCTGTCTGACTTCGAGTCACCGTCTTCTCGCCACCGACCGGCTTCGCCTCCCTCCAATCCCGCCGATCTCACGAGATACGGGATTCCGGCCGGAGAGGGGGTTTGGCGTTGTGCCTACCCGGCTTGTACCTCGCAGGCCCTTTTCCGTCGTGGCTGCGACCTACGCAAGCATTTCAACCGACATCGGAAGCACCTGTTCTGTCGACATGAAGGTTGTCCGCAGTCGAAACAAGGCGGATTCTCTAGCAAGAAAGACTGTGCTCGCCATGAGGCAAAGCATAACCCTGGTATCGTCTGCGAGTGGGACGGATGTGGGCGGGTGTTTAGTCGGGTCGACAATATGAAGGATCATGTGCGACGGATTCATCGCCGAGGTGGCAGTCGCTGATACACTGGAGCATGATTACGCTTTACGGTTTATGCATACACGAGCTTTGGATATACGGATTTGATTGGGATTTCTTGTTTGGGTCTGTTTGGGGATTTCTTGGGATGTATAACTACACGGGCAAGGACACGGTGAACAAGGCGAATACGGAATAAATTGACTCCTGGCGAGCAAGAGATAGAACTTTTGAGGAACGGAAATTATGAAATGCGACAAGAAAGAAGCGAAAGGAATAACATTGCACAATGGATTGGAACTTTTGTCTAATAATACTATTCCATATACAGGTCACGGCTGGACGGTTACCTCGTGAATTGTTTACTCTCCTTTCACCCAAATCAGAATTATAAACATTGCATTACAGCCCCTCGTTCCCCCCCCTGTGAAGAAACGGATAGACGGACAAAAATAGCCATAACGCAGCCCTAATGATCGCCATACCTAAGTGATCCATCACCCGCCCCCGCCCCCAATTCCAAATTTAGCGTACACAAGCAATGCCTCTGCCTTCCATTCATAACGGGTCGAGCTGAGTCTAGTGCAGATACGGCGCGACCTTGGTTTGGGCGCTCGCCCAACTGGGATCATTTCGCGACCTGGATACGCAACGCTTTCCCAATATGGCTAGATGCTCCGCTGGTCCAGTGTCGAACGAGCTACCGATTTGAGTATGGAGTTGGTTTTTTGGGGGCTGCTACCTCATTCTTGTTCCACTGCTGTTAGTTTGAATTGAATACTATTCTTGGTCTATTCTCGATCCAGCTTCTCTTACGATGTGACCCTCTGGAGGGTCGCCGTTCAATCGACGCACAAGATTACTTGTTTATTCTCTATTGAAGAGACAGCCATACCTTTTGTGGGAACCTGTCTCAGATTGAACGTTGAACGTCCGATGACGATGACCTCTTGCACGGTAGCCTCATCATACCTTACGACGCCCCATGTCTCAAAGAGGTTGGGGCTCTAGAACGGTAGAGGTACCCCTGGACCAAAAATCCCGACGCCCTGCACATGGCGCCGTTCCACGTGGCGCATCCTTCGTGCCGGATCTGCCTCGCTTATCATGTATGAAGGTAGTTCAGTAATTCTCCGTGGTACGCACCTCAAGAAAACGTCTATTTGCGGCAGGTTTGCTGTTGTGGTCGATCTCTGTCGTGCGACGGAAACGCTGCAGGTCTGTGACCAGGATCTAGCCTGATCAATCGTACGTCAGGTCGTATTGCGTTGGCTAGAGATTCAACCGTCTATTTGATCTCTGGGACTTTAGCTGTTTTCCCATTATATGAGATACATACAATCATTGACTGGAAAGGATTAGGGTGCACTTGGTGCTCCATTGATCTCCATATCTAGTTCTAAGTACGTTGGGCTGTCCGGGCCAGCCTTCATAATGAAGACCTCGATCCTTTCAAAATTCCTTCTTGAAAAAGAAGCGGATGCAAACTTCACGATAAGCGAAGGATGGGAAACGATCCTTCTGACCGCGATTAAGAGGAAATAGGTATAGTGAAGAATTTGGCATTTGAAACCACAGATCTAATCTTCAAGGCCAGAGCTCTGACACTTGCTGTGAAGCTCAAGCATATTTCTCTGGGCACGCACCTACACAGCTCAGACATGGCAGGAAGTAGGGTCCAATACTCAGGATCAGTAAATAATTTCTGACCCTCAAGTAACTACCTTGTTCCAAAGGACGAAATCAATTCAAGTACAAGGAGCTTATCCTGCCGGGTTTCCATAACCCTGTGATGAATCACATAGTAGTTCTTGACAATCTTACTAAAAATAGAAATGCAACGATATCGGATGCACATCTCGTATCTAGATAGGTCTTTTACTTGGCATGTTGCTTCCTGATGGCCTGTAAAGGCCCAGCCCTCGTGGCGCCGCGTTTCATCTCACCCTCCATATGGGCCTCCCTTTTTTGGTATTACGAATATAAGCGTCAAGACTGCGCCGGTCTTCTGAACGAATCACTGCCTTTTACCATGACTAAGACGCCGCGAGCAATATCTACACTTAGAGGAAGTTATCCCAGTATACAAAGGAAGAGCGTACAGGAATCGAAATACGAAAGAACAGCTCAACTCCTCGTTTCCTGTTGTTGGCCTTTTGAGACCCTGACCCAAAATCAAATACAAGATAAGAAAAGGAATAAAATATCTGGCAGAGAAGGGGGAAAACGAGTGGACCATTTCCAAAGACACGTTGCTTGACGTATTCCACAGAAATTAAACAAATAACGAATGGCCCGTGTATCATCATGCTTCTAACTTGACATGTGGTATCATCCAAAAAAAAGACAAAAAAAAACAGGAAATAGAACAGATACGGGAACTAGAACAGCTGGACAGGACGGATAAAGGTATCACTTATGGGAAATTCGTCACGCGTAAGTTGAAAGGCTTTGCGAGGGAATAGAGTAAAAGAGGGCCATGAAACACGCATGGTGATGATTCCGCTCGCTAGATATCGCTTGCAAATAAACGAAGGCTGTGGGTAAGAACCCGGGTACAGTTTATGAATTCATTCTCCGCCGTCGGCCTCGTGAACTGCCGACGGGCCGTTGTGCGAGGACTTGTCGAAGAATAGGGTCGTCTTTGTTTTTATCGACGTGGTGGACTCGGACGTGTCTGTCCAAGGGGAATTAGTATGATCGCCTCAACAAAACTTATCAGAGTTACACACCGTTGAAGATTATCTGGTCGGGGGTATTTATGCTGTTGATCGGGACAGAAAGGACACACATAGCCTGGCGAATTATGCACCAGGCCATGGCGCATCATTTCATTTTTGCGTTTGAATCCTTTCCCGCCTACGCCTCGTGGACAGCCTTCTACGGGACAGAAATGAGGTCGGTCTTGCGAATGCACGTTGGCATGGGAGCTATTGGTTCGCATGTTAGGGTAGTGCTTTGGCTAGGCGGTATTACACTTACTTGAGGAGGTATTGGGTTTGGAAGGGCGCTGCCGTGCAACCAGGGTGTGTGCATTTATAACTTCCCGTAGCATGGACTCCGTTGGCGGATGGTTGCGAGCTAAACGAGGCCCGATCAACAGACCCCGGGGTAGGACCGACCTGCTCTGTGGGCGTGGGGTAGCCCGTTGCAGGACTCTTCGCAGTCATGGGTGACATGTCGTAGGGGGTCGCCGCATGGATTGACTCGGATGGAGGCGGCGGAGGTGGCCCTCGCCAGAACGGTGCCGTCGATGCAGGAGACGGGTTGTTGGAGACATCTTTGGTGCTGACGGGTGACAAATGCGAGAACGGACTGGGTGGAACTTGCTGGGGAAGGAATTGAGGTAGTTGACGGTCGTGGGGCGACTCATTGCGTGATGATGCTGATCCAGGGTAAGAGTATATAGGAGGTAACCCGCGCGGGTGAGGAAACTCGTTGGGTGAGAGTCCGTCGAGGGCGGACCGGATAGGTGGAAGGACTCGGCTGTTGTTGCTGCTAGAGTCTGGAGAAGTTGCCGCGCATGACGAGGGGGGTGATTGTAAAGATTGAAGGGAGGGAAGTGAGAAGTTTTTGTCAGGGGACGGTTTGATGTCGTTGAGAGGGGACAAGCCGGGACGGTCTTCGGAAGGTCTTCGGTCTGGAGCTTGAATCGAAGGCAATCTGGTATATTCTCTCGGCGACACGGAGGTGGTTGTGATCACCGGTCTTGGTGGCGGGGGAAGAGGTTCGCGCGGTGGTGGTGGAGGGGGAGGAGGTGGTGGTGGTACTGCCTTATCACGTTCACCCTCAGGTCCGTCTGCGTCTGCGTCTGCATCGGCACCTCCACGTTTCAGATCATCGTCTGGCACCTTAACCTCGACCTTTGGCAATGATTGCGAATGCACGAGCTTCTCTGGATATCCACCATCGCATTTGTCAGGCCGTTCCTGCTTGAGCGAGTCCGCCAGCGGATACTCGCGGGCATAGGCCGCGACGTCCGGACGGTCAGGCGCTAAATAACTGATCAGCACGGAGTCACCAAGACGAGTTTGAGTCTGGGATTCCGGCAGGTGCGGCTTACGGGAACGGTTGGGCGTTCCCTTGGCGCTTGCGACGTCGTCGCCGGAGACAAACGGTGGGAGGGGCTCTTCCTCTCGGTACTTGACGGTCTGCGGCCTCGGGGGCGGGGACCGGTTCATGGCATCGTCCGAGTCATAGTTATCGGCCGTCATGAAGGCAGGAAGAGCATAGAGATGCCCGTCTGCGCCGGTGAGAGTAATATTTTAGAGGGAGAGTCGATCGAACACCATATGTAGACCGTGACGTTATCGCCCTGTGTCGGTGAACCTGTTAGCGGACGGGCCGGAGTGCTATAGCGATTTGAGCCTCATATCCTCCCGACACGAAGATACCCTAAGGAGAAAGAAGGACCGGGAGCCATCCGCAGGCTCAGGATGGGGAAGAAAATAAGAAGGTGCAACAGGATAGCAGGGCAGGATAGCATAGCAGGATAACATAGCATAGCATAACAGCCAGGGCAGGACAGGATTGAAGAAGTTAGGACTTACCACGAGGGGAAATGTGAGGCTCAAAAAACGGGATCACCCAGTAATAAAGTAGGTAGAGACCACAAACAAAATAAGGGGCTCAAAAAAAAAAGAGAAGGAAAATTGAACATGAAGAAAAGAGGGGGAAATTGGAGACGGGGACGTGGTGGTGAGGCTCTTGTCAAGTGGGCCACTTTGGCCCTCCGAGGCTCTGTCTCCGTTTTTCCTTTTTCCTTTTTTTCCTTTTTCCTTCTTTGGGGCTTTTCGATTTTACGGGTTTGCTCGTTTATTTTGGGGAAGGGAAGGGGCATTTGCCCGTTCCCCCCAACCATGACTATATCACCGACGGATCACCAGACGCAACGCAGATGACAATCGGAGGGTTTGAGGGCCGGTCGCACATCCCAGGATTCTCCTTCTCCTTCGCAAGGCTCCACTATTTCGCACTTCAGTCATTAACGGGGGGGTGGGTTGACCCTCGCAGCCACTAGAGTGATTATGGTTATGGCCATGACCATGATCAACACTCTATACACCACGATCCATGAGCTCATACATAACCCCTCTCGAAGGATTTGACAACGCAGCACGATCCACGTTGCCCGCGTTTCAGGAGAAGCCGGTCAGCCCCCTCTTCGCAATACGCGGCCCGCGCCGAGAATTTCATTGCGACACTGCACCTCCTCTTCGTGGCCCTAGTGACTAGCCACTTTTCCGGTGTGGGTTCCCTGGTTTTCTTGCTTTTTGGGTTGGGTTCTTCACCCCCAATCAGCCTCACTTTACCCGGAGCCGCAGGACCCAGCCTCATTCCGAAACCCCCTCTTTCTTTGAACCCAATGATAACCCTTCTGGCGGAACACGTTATGGCCCTTTTCCGCGAGAGCGAAAACGAGACAAAACGAGAGCAGGAGACGGAGAGGGAGACCAAAAAAAAAAAAAAGAAAAGAAAAGAAAAGAAGCTAAACCAAAGGTGGCGCATTGACGTAGAGGTGGTGCGCACGCAGAATAATCGACGGGTTCTCGACCAACGTGGACCGAATGGGCGCCGCTGACAGGACGTACTTTGACCAGACTGGGATCGTATCTCTAAAAATAAGTTTCCTCTTTTCACCTAGGTCGTGAGCAAATAGATTAACCACTCGAGGTTGGATTATGTACAGCCTACCCGATCGGGCATCCCTAATCTAGATCGAGACAAGACACAATTCACCGAAATAAAGAGTCCGACTTCGTTGCCTCTACAATTTGCCCTTCTGCTGCGATTTCCGTTGTACCTGCTTCACCTGTTCCCACGCATACAGTGCAAATGGCTTGGCCCGCTTAGCGTAGTCGCCCGCCCGTGCACTGCTCGCCTGCCGGCCTGCAAAACGGGCCGCAATGCCCTGCATAATTACGGAGCCTCGGAATGCGAAGAACGCATCACCCCAGAGGATGTCTTCCGTCGGATTATATCCTGCCACCGCACTGTACCAGCGCATGCACTCCTCGCGCGACGGCAGCCCCGGCACTCGTCCGGGCTGGAACGACTCTGTGTTGCTGTCCGCGCCCTCCATGATGTACGGGCTTGTCAGATTGCAAAAGTCCGAGAGCGGATGGCCCACGGTTGCCATTTCCCAGTCCAGAATTCCAATCACTCGCGGCTCCGTCCGGTGGAAGATCAAGTTGTCGATCTTGTAGTCTCCGTGCACCAACGTGCCCCGATCGCGCGGCTGCGTCGTCTTCTGCGCGAAGAATTTTACCATGTCCTCGAAGTGGGGGAGCTCGCCTACGGGTTCCTTAGTATCGGCGTCGACCACCTGGGCCTGGGCCTTGGACACGGTCGTGAATGTTGCAATCTGGCGGTCGTAGAACCCCGTCGGCTTGCCGAACTTCTCAAGGCCCAGGTCCTTAGGAATGACCCGGTGGAATTTGGCTAGTGTTTCCACAGCAGATTTCCATCTATAACAGTGAGCCTGGTTCTCTTTTGGTTACGGACCGATAGGGTCGGAGCATAGCTCCACATACAGTGCATTCCTTTCGTCTGCGCTGACACCAGGCATCGCTGGGTCAGTGAAGTGTCGCCCATCCAAGAACTCCATAATGTAAAATGGCGTGCCGATCACACTGTTGTCCTCGCACAGACTTAAAGCCTCGGGCACCGGTACATCAGTCTGCCCCAGTGCCTGAATGATTTGAAACTCTCGATCCACCCGGTGCGCTGTCTTTGAGAGCAGCTTGCCCGGAGGCTTCTTGCGCAGGACATACTGCTTGCCATCGGCACTTGTAAGCTGGTAGGTAGGGTTGGATTGCCCGAAGCCGAACTATACATCATGAGTGATCGGTATTTGTCTTTTTTTCTACCGAAGTACCTAGAATCAAACTCACCTGCTTCAGCCCCAGCGGAGTCTTGAGAGCAGGAACATGCTGGTCGATGTACCGCTCCAACGAAGGGAGATCTATAGGTTGCCGCACTTCGCCCGCCATGATGCAAAGAATAAGATACAGAATCAAAGAATTGATTCGGAGTACTCGGATATATACCGAAGTAGAAGTGGAAATGGAAATGAAACTCTACCCCAGAACAACCGGGGTACCTCGGCCCCAGCGAACCCTCGGTCATGAGCGGGGAGAGCAACGTGCAAACATTACAAACAACTTAACCTAGCTTCTCACCGCCGAGACGCGCGCACGCGTCCCGCACGCGCAAGGGACTGAAGCTCACCGCGTACCACACCGCAACTCCGTGGGTCTTTTCCTCAATTGACCTTTGTTTTCTGACGTTTGACCTTTCGTTTCCTCCTCTCTACTCAATCCGATTTCTGGCAATGACCAAAGAGACCACCCCGCCCACTACCGTCCCTGCCACTCGCGAGCCCCCCTCCCTCCCCGCCTCCCCGCTAGCTAAACGCTCCAAGACCGACGCCATGACTGCCACTACCCCTGCCGTTACCTCTATCCAGCAGCCTATGCCCCCACTCCTTGTTAAGAAGCTGGTGGCTTCTGCTAAGGCCCCCACTCGCGGCTCGGCTTTCGCTGCGGGATACGATATGTACAGTGCGAAGGAGACGGTCATCCCCGCTAAGGGCAAGGCCATGGTTGATACTGGCATTGCGATTGCTGTGCCTGAGGGAACCTGTATGTGAGCCGGATGCTTGAACCAACTCTATGGCAATGGCAGTAATTGCCTGGAATAAAGCTAATCTTGATTTCTGGATTAGATGGTCGCGTGGCTCCCCGCAGCGGTCTCGCTTCAAAGCACTTCATTGACACTGGTGCCGGTGTCATCGACGCTGACTACCGTGGTGAGGTGAAGGTGCTTCTGTTCAACCACTCCGATGTCGACTTCCCTGGTATGTCGGGATTACTCGTGAGTAGCGGTTTACTTGCTGATACATTGGAACAGTTAAGGAGGGTGACCGTATTGCCCAGCTGGTTCTGGAGCGGGTGAGTTTCTCTTCAAATGGGTCTCAATGATTTGTCTAACGGTTTATAGATCTATACGCCCGAAGTCACCGTCGTCGAGGAGTTGGAAGAGAGTGTCCGTGGCGCGGGTGGGTTCGGCAGCACCGGAATCTAAATAAATATAGGGAATTGTTAAATTCACCCCCCCCCTTTACTATTTTCACCCCCCTGCCTGAAAGTTCAGGAATCTAGCTTAAAATGGCCTAGTCTGGCATTATAATGACCGCTTTTCTCACCGCCTTACCCACCGCTTCTAAATCTCCATCTCCAAATATCTCTACCTTAATATATTATCTTCTTCCATACCACCCAGCATGGCATCTCTTAGCCTAGGATTGCTGTTTAACAATGCTTATATCGACGATATTACCGCACCAGGTAGGATTACCCGTCCACGAAGGTGTCTTACTAATGAATATAGATGATTCAGCAGCATCCAGCGACGATGAGGTCCCCCTGAACCCTCCGCCTTCTACATTCCCTCTACCCTCGCTTCAGCCGAAGTACGATACCTCCGAGCTCGCTTTTATCGCGACGATATTACCGCACCAGGTAGGATTACCCGTCCACGAAGGTGTCTTACTAATGAATATAGATGATTCAGCAGCATCCAGCGACGATGAGGTCCCCCTGAACCCTCCGCCTTCTACATTCCCTCTACCCTCGCTTCAGCCGAAGTACGATACCTCCGAGCTCGCTTTTATCGCTGTGAATACCTTTGCAAAGCCGTACGGTTATGCTTTAACCAGGAAGCGATCGAAGACGACCAAAAAGGGCGTGATGAAGACAGTTCGGCTTGGCTGCGACCGCGGAAGAAGATATATAGGCCATACAAGGGAAGAGAGGATCCGGAAGACTTCAACGCTTGCGAATCAGTGTCCATTCAGTATGTCGGTCCGGCTTGATCTACAGTCCGATACCTGGTATCTCACTGTTGAGGATGAGACACATAACCACCTCCCTTCGCCTGGTATAACTCATCCAGTCCATCGACGGCTTGAGTACGTTCGCAAGGCTATCTGGATCCATGATCTTATTCGACAGGGTATTCACCCTCGCCATATCATCACGACACTCCGAAACGACGACCCTGATTCAACGATACAGCCCCGTGATATCTATAATATTCGAGGGAGGCTTATCAGAGAGTATTTGAATGGTCGTACGCCTATTCAAGCCCTGATGGAAGAGCTTCCGAAAGGAGGGAACTGGATCTTCAAGTACGAGGTCGACGAACAGCATCACATCACCGCCTTGTTCTGTATGCACCGGACCAGCCTCGCGATGCTGAAGCATCATCCCTGGGTTATCTCGATGGACTGCACATACAAGACGAACCGGTTTGGGCTACCAATGCTTGATATTGTTGGCTTTACACCAACCGGTGCGACATTCCACGTGGCCCTAGCATTCATCCAAGACGAGAAGCAAGAGACCTACACGGTTATTCTACGCTGTCTTGCAGAGGCCTACGACTCTCTCGGGCTGGCCTATCCACGTACAATCTTGACAGACAAGGAAAAAGCGCTTATCAATGCTATACGGCAGGTCTTTCGGCTAACAAATATCATGGTCTGTCTGTGGCATATCAACATGAACATCATGAAGAAGGCCAGACCACTACTCGGAGACCAAATCGCTATCGCTCGTAGAGATAATATCTCTACCAGGCCTATGACGAAGGCCCAGATGGATAAAGAGCTTCGTCAGATGGTTGATACAGGATGGAAGAAGATGCTACAGGGCTGGAACCGCATCGTCTATGCTGATTCAGTAAGCGCTTTCCAGACATCCTGGACCTGGTTCCAGGCCCAGTATAGCGACCCTATCTTTTTACCTATCCTACAATACATCGAGGATGAGTGGTTAAACGACTGTCCGGAACAGTTCCTACATATCCACACGGCGCACTATCTCCATCTACATGAGAGTGCCACTTCTAGGACTGAAAGCGCGCATTGGCTTTTAAAGCGCGAGCTACAATCATCAACAAACGACCTTCTTGTCGTCCTACAGTCATTCGAACGCGCCCTGAACCGTCATTATGCTGATATTCAGTATCGAATCGAGACGGAGAGAGCTAAGATACCAACCAAGATCAACCCACTCGTCTCTTTATTGGCGCGGCGCATCTCTCTAAATGCGATACAGTCTGTGGAAGCACTAATAAAACGATATCTTCCTAAGGGAGCAGACGGTAAACCACCTATCCCATCATCCTGTGACTGCAGATCAAAGGAGACCGCGGGATACCCATGTATCCACTTGATCATCCAGTACCAGCAAGAGAACAGAAGCTTCGAGCCCTCAGACTTCCATGAGCAGTGGCATTTGTACGAGCTTGGCAAAGCACCCCCTATTGAACCTCTTCTCTTGATCCAGGACCCTCTGCCTGTTCGACGCCGTGGAAGGCCACCTGGAGCTACCAACCTCATACGGTCTTCCCAGGCGTCGAGCACGCAACAGAGCACACAACAGAGCACACAACAGAGCACACAACAGAGCACACAACAGAGCACACAACAGAGCACACAACAAAGCACACAACAAAGCACACAAGACATAACATTTGACAGGTCCACCCAGCGAGAGCCATCGGCGTTCGAGCCCCAGCGTCGTCCACCACCTCGTCGACGCCCAGGGCGCCCTCCACCATCAGCACATAACCACGGACAAATACAGGGTGGAGATCGGGGTGATATAAGGGGTGGTAGAGGCCGCGGAGGTCGGGGATATCGTGAAGGGCGTGGAGGCGCGGTCGCCTCCACCGCTGGAGATCGGAGGGTCCTGCGTAGTAGTCAGCGTAGTCAGAGAGGTGCTGAGTAATCAGGTTTGACGTATCTGATTGGATAATAGATAGAGATGTACGTAAATGGCGGAAAAAGTGCGTTTAAATGGGACTGGAATCCAGTTATTTAATAAGTAAACCTGAAATAAAGGGTTTTCGGCTGAATAAACTAGACACCTCAAAAAAGAGGCTAGAATCTGCTGGCAGAAAACTGGGGCCTGAACTCTAAGGCAAGGGGGGGGTGAAAATAGTAAGGGGGGGGGGGGGGTGAATTTAACAATTCCCTAAATATAAAAGACGAGAGATAATTTAGAACTGGATCTCGGAAAATCAATGAATTTACGTATTGAAAATGACTCAATCCAAGCATTTGAAAGATGAATCTATATACAAACCGAACCCCTGTTTTGGTAGTAAAATGATGCTCCCATTCATGTATCTGCGCTTTGCTCCGCCTCATGATCTAGTCGTGTCGTGTCTCGCTAATGTTCTCAACGTAAGTCGCTATTGCAATTGTGGCGGAAGATCTTCCTTGCTCCACTGTTGCACCTCGAATTTCACGTGGGGATCCCGGAGGAAGCGTGCGTTCCGGACCAGTCGAACTTCAGCAGCCTTGGTTCGGCGCAGATGGTCACGTTTCTGCTGCTCTTCAGAGCTCAAATCCCCATTCTGCTCAGGTACGGCAGCCGCTAATTCCGCATTGCGGGCTTCCATGGTCCGCTCGAGGACGCTGTGCATGCTAGCGAGCACCTTGACGGTTGCTCGTGCCAGAGGTAAATCACTGGCCGGGACACTGTCGGGCGACACCCAGGAAGGGGTGTTTTGAAGATCCTTGCCCGCGTCGACGACGGCTTCGCGGAGCCGGGCAACCATCAGCGCGGCGAACATGTCGCCAGTGCCGCTAAAGAAGCAGTCGAGGGCCGGCACGTCGATCCGGAATAGACGCGGAGATCCGTCAGACTGCGTGGTGGAGCCAATAACAGTAAGGTAGTTCTTGGGCGGGCTGGGGGTGTTGCCCGATTGAGACAGCTTAGATAGCTGAACGGAGGTGATGATGACATGGGGGACGGAGTAGATGCGGTGGATGGCAGTCATGGCCTCGGCCAGAAGGGCGAGGGAAGTGATTTTGATTCCGGAGAGGACTCTGCGGCTCATGTTAGAACCGGATATTGCAGTTTGGGAGACGGATGTATAACGCACTCGGCTTCAAATTGATTTGGCAAGATCAAGTCTGCGTGCTGAATGATCTCCTTGTAAGCTGGGACGACATCGTCGTTGACGTAGAGCCGACCCTGATCGCCCATGACAGGGTCCAATACTAAGGGGACGGTTAGAGTGTATCGTTGGAAGCATTGACTTTGACTCACCCCAGAAAAATGAACCAGGCTTTTTCTCGGCTTTCCGCTTCAGGTCAATGGCTATGTTGCCCACAGCTTCCACGGCAGCGGCACTGGGGGCATATCCGGAAAGCATCACATCAAAGTCCGTCAGGTTACTCTGGCAAAGACCCTGGTAAAGGTCGGTAATCTCCGGGGCGGTTGCGCGCGTGCCCTTGAACTGCCGGTATCCGGTGTGGTTGCCTATCCTGTGAGTCAATTGAGACCATTGAAAGCTTCTAGCTGAGGTGAAACGCACTGAAATGCACCGTGTTCAATGCGGCGACCTCACAGCCCATCGACTGCATGACCAAAGTGGCCATGGTGTTTCCCACATGGCTGGTGGGCTGTTAGTTCTGACCCCACACCGGTCGAGACGATCACGTACCCATACACCACCTAAGACGACGTTAGAGCTGAGAGTATACAGACCGGGGATACTTACATGACTGGCCACAGCCAGCACCCTCGTTTCGGGCACGAGAGATTCCGACATGATTGTTGTAATGTAGAAAGTTGACGTGGGGGAAGATTGCAACCATTGGAAATGACTCCGCCCGGACTTCTAAGAATCCTTACCTAATTGGCCCCGTTCACCGCGGGCGAGAACCAGCATCAGCATTGGATGCTTATCATCCATCGAGCAAACTCATGGATATCGCACCAACAAATCCATGATTTGGGAGATGAGAGCTCCTGGGATCGATCTTAGACGTGTCGGTTTGATCGACACGAGCTACCCCTCGTGCTCGTGCCCTCCTTGCATAGGGAGCATCCTTTAATTTCGCCCAGGGCGCGCGATGCGAAACGAGGAAACACCAAGACACGAGACCTATCGGTCGCATTGAGTGACGATAACCATGAATCCGAGCAAGGCTCTGTAGAGGCAGACGAAGGCAATGCCGGTTCTATCCTCTTCAGGAGGGAAACTCCAACCTCCACTCTCCACTCTCCAAACTCCCCATGCCCTCTGTGCTTCTAGCCAAACTAACCCGAATCAACCCCGTATCCGCAACGAGACCAAGACTGGCTCGAAATGGGCCCAAATGCCCAGGTTCTGGCCAGGGGAAGATAACCACGCCGTCTCCACCGACCGATCTAGTCCGTCGGCCCCTTCTCATTCGGGCTTTAGCGCAACGATTGTTCTGTGCTCGACCTGCTTTACCTTTGCACTAAAATCTCATCTTCCCCTGCTCTATCCTTTCGCGCTCCTACTCGTATGTCGAGCTGGGTGTTCCGGGCTCATGAATACCATGTCGCATCACTCATAGCCTTGTCTTGATCTTGTTATTTTTCCTTCCAAGCCCCCCGTGGCTACGTCGTTCGTTACTTCAATCCGATGGATCGCAGCACTTCCAACCGTGCGGTCTGCCCAAGCAGCCGCAACGCGTCGCTCTCTTCAATGCCAACACACGCTCATTCATCAAATCGCCGGTCACCTCTCAACCGGCACATATTCACCATCGGTTCTTTCTACCAGAGCCTTCTAATTTTAATGCTTATTCTGTGCCTTTTGCCCGTGTCCTCGGCTCAGCCCACCACCGCTGTATCAGATCTCGTTGCAAGCATTCCGCGATCGGCCGCGGCTCCGAGTGGAGAGATCATCGACGATCGCCACGAGGGATCTTCATTCCTAGAGAATACGCAATTGCATGCAGAGACTGACTCGGAGCCTGGGGGTCTTCTAATGCCTCGAAACACAAATTCGGATATGCCCACCGCGTTCGACACCATCTCCAACAACTTTGCCAATGCCACCTGTGTATCATTTTTCAAGAGGTTTCTGTCCAACACGACGGTGACAGACTGTCACGCCGTATCCCTCCTACTGGAAAACTCCAACTCATTTTTCCATACCTTGACTTCCGCCACGGCCACTTCACGCATCCTCGACACCGCATGCTCGGAGCCCCTCTCCAAGTGCTCGACCATCATGACCAATCTGGCTTCACAGATGCTCTCCGATAGTAATTGCGGACAGGACTATCAATCAGGCAACTCATTCGTGCAGGGTGCCTACGAGGACTTGATCGCGTACGAGCCTATGTATCTTGCCACATGCCTCACGAATTCGGTGACTGGTGATTACTGCTTTGTCGATGCCGTACAGAACAGTACCGCCCCAAATGACTACAATGTTTATTTCATGCCCCTGGGCACCACGATTGGTACTAGCAAGTTGACTTGTGGTCAGTGCCTGAAGGATACCATGACTACTTTCGCCCAGTGGGCCACGGTCGACGGCCAGGCTCTGGACACCACGTATCTTCCCTCGGCCAGGAATGTCAACGATCTCTGCGGTGCCGGCTTTGCCAAAGTCAATATCACCGTCGGCAGCGACACTGTCACATCCGGTGCCCGGTTGACACTCCTGTTGCCCAGTATCCGACTCCTTGTCTCCATACTAGGACTAGCGCTCGGAGCCACATCCATGGGAATACTTTAATTTGTTCATATCTGCATTGTTTTGTCCTACGGGGTATCTCTCTCTTCCTCTTGTTCTGGAGTTACGGTCATGTGTGACGATAGCGAATAGCGTGCCAATCTTTGTCTATATTAATTCTTGTCAGTTACTTAATTCAATCTGTACAATCTGTCGAAGACAATATTCAAGCCGTATTTGTTATTAGCGCAAGTGTGAGGGGTGAAATCAGGGGAATTTGGGGGCGGAAAACTTGGCCTGATTGAGTGCACGCTCAGCCTCCCCCGAAATGGCAGTCGCATGTCAATCGCGTTAATCCCCATTAGATAAATAGGACCTTGGCCCTTGGCGCAAGTTTTCCGCCTCAGCTTTTTGCCATGATGGTCTTACCCCGGGTTCCAGGCGTCCAGCCTGCCCACTCAATCGCCATGCTCCGACCACTGGTCGACTCCCTCTACGACTCCTCTCGCGGCTCGACGGACCTCATCAACCAGGCGCAGAATGAACTCAGCTTGCTCCTAGCGGTGCTACGAACCGCGGAGACGCAGTTGTCATTTTCAAGCCACCACGCTAGCCCAGAAATTCAGAAAACGCTGCAAAGCTGCCACCACGCGCTTCTGGATTTGCAAAAGCTTCAGGGAATTGAGGGTGGGGTGGGCCCGCAGGGCCAAATCTCAGACATTCGCGCAAGGTTCTCAGACCTGATCTTCGAGCTTAGTGTGATGAATGCCAATATGATGATGTGCGTTGACCCTCTAACGGTCGAGATCGTGAGGTGTTGACTTTGTTCTCAGATCGTCGCAAAATAATGTTAATCGCATCTTGCGAGACTTTACCGAAGATATCAAGTCTGGCAAGCGGGAGGCTAAGGTTATCTCGAGTGCTCTTGATGATACTTCTTCGGACAGTGACCGAGAGAGCGCATGGGGAAAGCTGCAACAAGAGCTGCAAGACGCTGGCATCGCAACTGAGTTGTCTTCCCAAGATCGTGATATTATCATGTCAACTTTTCGAAAAGCTGTAGATCAAGAGGACCTTCTGAAGAATATCACATCAACACCAGAAGTTGATGAACCGATTAATAGATTACGGTCACCCGCGGGGCCTTTAGCTGAACCTCAAGCTCTATCCCAAGAAAATGGCCAGTCCGACAAGGAGGTTGTGACAGAGAAAGAAGAGAACTTCCCAATCCCTGTCGCATTTGAAATCCAGGACACCGATGATACCTCAAAACACGCATGGGCCACTATAACCTCGCCTGTAGATGACTTTCCCATCCCTGTATGGACAGAGCCAGGCTTGCAGTCCGGCGACACCGATAAGCAAGTGGTTTCAGTATGGCAGCCCGACACTCTGCCGATTCCTGTGGAAACAAATAACAGACACAACCGGACTGGAAACAGGACAAGTATATCCAGCTCTTCGGCATCCAGATCACAACCACCCGCGCCTACTCTTTCACGAGGGAAGAGACCCAGCCTGATGAGCCGAATGAAGTTCAAATTGACAAAATCTCACGACTTCATTGCGCTGATCCAAATGGGTGGACTATACTCGATCAGATGCGCGCTGGAGAAAGGTGCCAACGTCAACACCACGAATGAGGAGAACCAGACTGCCCTAATGGTTGCTATCTCTTTTCGTCATGAAGATGTTGTTTCGTTGTTGTTGGAATGGGGTGCCAAAACCGAGAAAATAGGAACTCATGGCGAGACTGCCTTGGGAACTGCTGCCCTGCGAGGACTCGACGATATCGCTCAGCGGCTTCTGTTACATGGTACCGACCCCGACAGTGCGAAAAACGTAGGAAAGACTGCTCTTTCTCAAGCTGCGATCTGCGGAAGCTTGAGTATGACTAGATTGCTGTTGGATTGGGGTGCTGATCCCAACGCGGTCAGTTCAAACGGCGCTACGGCACTGGCTTGCGCAGCTGACAACGGCCGCATCCAAACTGCTCGGCTTCTACTTGATCGTGGAGCCCAAGTAGACAAGTGTGGCTACCCTCGCCGGACGCCGCTCTTCAAGGCCGTACAGAGAGGCAACATTGAGATGGCGGAGTTGCTTCTTTCGTCTGGAGCGGATCCGAATTGCCAAGATTCCCATAAACATTCACCCATGGCGCTTGCCATCTCCCTTGACAGGGTTGAGATGGTCGGGATATTCTGTCAGCATGGTTCTGAATTTGGTGCCAATCCTATTGATGCTACCCGCATTTCCCCTCCACCGGCTAGGACTAGCGGTGGGAAGTCTAGTGCTGCTTATCAGTACTATTAAAGGGGGGGATGGTCTCAGCCTAGTTGTTTGGATCCATATTTCGAAGTAAAACAGCTATACTTCTTAGCTAGCATGGTGTGCCTCTCGTGCAACAGCATAAATATTCACATCTTGCACGGATCCACCATGACGTGTAGGCTGCCACTCCAGCAACTGTCTAACCAGATTAGAAGAACCTCGCAAAGTAGAACTCATAGCCTCAGCAAACACATATCGCACAGGCCTTGTCAACTCGATATTTTTTTTTTAAAAAAAAACTGGTAACGACCTAAAACATCAAAGATCTCGCGCATGCTCTCCTGGTTCATGACAAACTCAAAGGATGCACACCCGTGCTCGAAATCAAATGCACTTTCTCAACAGCTTTCACAAACGCCTTCGCTGCATCGACAACGTGAACCAAACCAGGTGTTGAGTTAGGATCGAGTGATATTTCGACCGCGTCATCCATAGATCAACACAGGCAGTGGAATCATAACAATGAGATCATCGACTTTAGCCATAACGGCCTTCTCCATCTCAACCCTCCATGTAACTAGCTCACTTGGTGATATATGGGGCCCCGCACGCACAATATCGACGTTGTTCACAGGTCGGTGACTTGAGCCATGAAGCCAGGTCCCAGAACAGGATATGTAGCCTAATTTGGATTCGTTTGAGCCTAGATTTGTGCTTTCAATGAGCCGTTGCGACCCCATGCGAGCAACATCACGGAGAAGGATGTAGAAGTATTTGCCGGCGTCTGTAATGTCGATGACTACTAAATTTGTCTGGCTCGCTGAATGGGCTAGGACAATGGGCCAAACTGATCTCTTATCCTGCGAGCTATGCCGTGGACGGCGTATTGGCTGCTTTGAACGATGAGGTTACCGATTTGTTGGCCTAGATTCCCCGTAGCGATGATGATGAGTTCTTTTGACGTGTTTGAGAGCCCGGGAAGGATAGCGATTCCTGTTTGTCGGTTGTTTGGCGATGGTTGAGGATGCAGGCCTGTTTATGCATGGCACACAGTTTATGCAGCTGGTTGTCCTTTATGTTTCCCCGCAGGTCTAGAATAAATCGTCCAGAGCATTGAACCCCCGGGGGAAAGACATGCAGAAGGAGAAGGTTTTCACCTAAATTTCGTATCATCCCGTGCATATAAATAGTTTGTGAGTTGTTGTTGGTATCATAGGTCCGTAAACTCCGCAAAGCCGCACCTCAAACCTTGGTCACGGAGTCTACGGTTCCAAGGTTGAGATAACCTTAATCTGCAGCATAATGATAAGGGAGAATGAAATGCACAAAAAGTGTGTACTGGATTGCAGTCCATGACCATGGTTATTCCTAAACGCGGAAGGTGAAAATATATTCAGGAGTCTTCACGACAGGAAGCAAGGCACAGAACGAAATATAAACAAGCAAATGCAACACCGGTGGCATCATGATCAAACAGGTATAGGTCTTGTCGTTCGTAAAACTTGAACAGAAAAAGGTATGCGCCCGGAAGGGAGTGTATATGAAGGAATCGCTTAAAAGGCAAAGATGAAATTCGCAGAAACTCAGCTTCTCCGAGACATGCTGTCTCCAAGTGCAACACCGACCAGACTCTGCGGCTCGCCGCCAAAGCTGGCCCCGGCGTTGTTTATTGTTGGAGAACCGGCTCCAGAGATAGGGCTTTGGGCTGCATCACGGTCACGCTTCACCCGGAAGTAACCCAATTTCGCAAAGCGACTTAGATGTGCCCAGAAATGACGACCGGCCGGATGCGAAGCGATGCGGTCGAGCAATTCGACTGTTGCTTCCCGTACGACCTGATCAGGGTGGAAGAGTCCCATGCTAATATAAAACAGACCGGCCTGATTCTCAGGTGCCACAGTCAGCAATTGGCAAACGCCGGCATAGTCCTTCACGGCATGAGAAAGAGCCATATAGATAGCGGCAGACTCAGCATGGGAAAGCTTCAGAGCCCGCAGACGGTCGTGGTGATGGTGCAGGTCGGGACGCTGAATAGGTCGGGCAGGGAAGTACATCGCAGCAATATCTTGAATGTAGGAGTAGTATGACCGAGTGTTCCGCCAACCCTCGATTCGCGATACCGACGCAGAGAGTTCACGCTGCTTGGCCATT
Source organism: Penicillium atrosanguineum (assembly GCF_028827265.1). Lineage (NCBI taxonomy): Eukaryota > Fungi > Ascomycota > Eurotiomycetes > Eurotiales > Aspergillaceae > Penicillium > Penicillium atrosanguineum. The sequence goes on along the minus strand of NW_026623134.1, from coordinate 404,105 downwards.
TCGTCCGGCCACACGTAGCCATGCCCCCGGAGTGATGAAGGGTCCGCTGCATCGGTCTGCTGGCCAGTGGGACTATCGGGTGAGAGTTCCTCGCCGGGGCCGATGATGTAGAGATTTGAAGCACCGTAGACAGTCTCCTCGAAGGCTGCGGCCACTCGGACAAACTTGGTGATGTAGGCCCGCCATTTTGCACGGATCGCATTCTCGCCGTGTCGATTGGCAATACTGCGCAAAATGTCTTGCATGAAAAGGTTGTCTCCCGTTGGATCCGAATGCGCGTGCGAATTGTGATTGGGCAAAAGTGCATTCTGCTGCTGGAAGAAAAGGAGGCCTTCCGTCACTGGAGCCGACTCAACATGGCTCGAGATCTTCATACGACCCGTCGGTAGGTCGCATAAAACATCCCACCATTCTGGGTGGTTTTCGAAAGTAGGGTTGGTAACACCGGCAATGAAACCAGGGACTTTCAGTAGATCATCGATCTTGGTCAAATCGGTATAGGGGAAAGCATGGCGAGTGAATCCGCGCAAGATGCCGCCAGACGCCAGTGCGCAGGCCGCGAGGACCGCCTCAGCCACCTCTCCAGATGGTCGATTGTGCCCTAGGAAAATTACACGCTTCTGTGTGAGGATAGCGTTGACAAGGACAACGATAGGGTGCGTGAATGGGCCACTGGTGGTCAAATGAGGATGGCTTGGGAAAGGTTGGGGGAGGTGGCATGTGGCCCGGCGAACGTTTGTATAAGCTTGACCAGGGAAAAATCGCCCACGGTCTCCGGCCAAATCACAGTAGGAATTTTGACCGGGATGGGAATATCGTGGTAGACCACTTTCGATTCAAACTCGTGCGTGTCCCTCGGCAAGACGTGACGACTAAGTTTTTTTGGTGATGGTGGGCATTCGACGTCCTCCCTCTCTTCTTCCTCTCGCTGACGGATCATCTGCTCGAATTTCTCGATGAACATTTCTTTGGTGTTGCTGGATTGTAGAATATGGCGCTCTAGTATCGACATCTTGGGCATCAACGAAAGATCCATACTATTCACGGCATCGTAGAGGGATGCGAGGGTTTCGGGGTAGGGTGACTTGAAGTAATCCTCGAGCGCGAGGAGAAGGAGTGGCTGTCATTATCAGTTCGTGCTCTATAAAAGGACTAGACGGGTGCTTACCTTGTAGATATGGAGGAAGGAATGCCTTGTACAGATAGCCATGGCTTTGACGACGGCACCACTGTCTGATTGTTAGCCCTAGATCCGCCATAATCGCCGCAAAGGAAGACATACCGTCGGACCGTGTTGTCCTGTTTCGTATTCACCAAATTCAGGACATACATCAAGGGCGGGCCTTCCCCACCCTCCTCATCGTCGTCACTGCTTTCCTCCTCAGAGGCCTCGTCTGGATTCTCATGCTGGATGTCGGCACCTTCCTCGTTGCCACGATACTTTGACTTGCGCTTTTTCTTCTTCTTTCCAACCTCCCCTCTTCATCGTCGTCACCGCTGGTGTCCTTGTGCAGGAAGAAGATGGTCCAATCCTGACTTCGCACATGGGTTTGGTCGGGGAGCATCAGCTCCGCCAGCATGCTCTCGTCGCCACTAATCGCAGCGGGGTATTGATGCTCCATGATCGGACCCCGGTCGATGTGGAAGGAGGCCACCAAGATGTATTCCACATGGCGCTCGGATGAATCGACTGGGTATTGCGATTTGCACCGGCGAGGCTTGTAGCCGGTTCCAGGCTCAGCGGACGTCCGTCGAGTCGAGGAATGCGAGCCGCTGGGCGAGCGCCCTATGAAGGAGGGCGCGGGGGACAATCGAGGGAGGCCATTCGTCTTGGGATTCGTGGACAGGTTTTCGTTGGAAGGTCGATATGGCAGGGTCGACGCCATGATGGGTAGAGAGTTGAGAGTTCTCGTCAGGAGAGATCGGGCATGTCTTTGAAGATCTGGTCAATGCAAGCCTAAGACCTAAGATTCAAGACCCAAGACCCAAGGTCCAAACGGTGGTTCAGGGGTCAAAAAAGACAATCTCCACAGCGGGGGCGATAGGCGATAACAGCTTGGTCTACAGTAAGTACACTTCACTCAGTGTGCAGCACAGGATTGTAGCCGATGGAAGGTTCAAGAGTCTTCATCTAGGTCAAAGCGACTAGTGCAATTGACAGCTCTAGTTCATAAATTGACATAAATTAACATAAAATTGATCGATCCACAAATCCGCAACTCGACAGCTCTAAATGCACGTGCCCCGATCGGGCCGACTTGTTGCCGGGGCATTGTTTACTTGTGCTTTCAACTACGCAATGGACTCCAACCTCAACAACACAATGGTACAGTATGGAGGAACCCCCGGTGGAACCAGTCGCTGATATTGATGCAGGCAAATAATCCTACATTCAAACCCTCCCCTCTATCATTTGGGTCACCGCGGGCATCGCCCTTCCGGCGGCCCTCGACACCCAATTCCCCGCCCTCGGGTCGTCCTGGGACGCCTGGAAGCTCTCCAAGCAGGAGCGGCTATACGCCAATGGTGTCGCCCAGCAAGCTCAATCAGTCGTATACAGCTGCCGAAGAGGAGTCTGTCTCCCCGAGGACCGATCCCATACCGCAGCCCAAGTTCACAAGAGAACTGCCTCCCTCCCCCACCAAGGGCGCGCGCTCGCCTGGACATTCCTCGCCGATTATGAGTCGCCCAAGTGGAACGGGATTTGTTGGTTCAGACGCTGCCGCGAAGCTCCCGCCCAATGTGGCGCGGGAGATCCGCGAGGCTTTCCAGGTTCTCGATCGCGACAACGATGGGCTAGTAAACAAAGACGATGTGGCCGATGTGCTTATGAACCTGGGTAAATTGACCATCTCTCTCTGAACTCAAGCAGTTAATAGGTACTAACTCGGAGTCTCTACAGGCCAAGATTCTTCACCGTCTACTCTGGCACGCTTCTTCCCCTCCAGTTCTAGCCAAACCATCAACTTCCCGACGTTCCTGAATACACTGTCAGAATTAATGGCGCCCATGTCTTCTTCCCAGGACCTTCTTAATGCCTTGGCCGCGTTTGATGATGACGATAACGGTCAGATTGATGTTGCTGAACTACGTGATGCGCTTCTACACACTGTCCCCGAGGATGGAGGCAGGCCATTAACGGAACAACAAATCGACGAGGTCTTCAGCGGGTTTATCGGGCGGCGGGCATTTGGCGGTCGGCCTGCGAAGACTGGAGGCGCATCCAAGCGAGGTGAAGTGTTCCAGTACCACGATTTCGTGCGCAGCGTCATGGGTGGAGAGAACGGAAATGGTGGTCGGCAAGAGGCTGGGAGTGCTCAAGCTTGAACTGTATGAACTTGATCGGCGTTGGGGAGCTTCTAGGCGTTTAATGCTCTTACGAGTGATGCAGATAGGATGTAACAGTCACGACAAGGAATATATTAGAAAAGAACTAGTTCCGAGTACATAGTCCCGAGTACAAAGCCCTAGAGTGGATGACGGCGCGTGCTCCGCATTCCTCCAACGGCAGAAAACCAGCTCCAGCCACCATCCAAGTTACGTCTCACCTCATTTCCAGGAGATGCCTCTCCAAGGCATTTCAATGCAATAGTCCAGACATGGCCAAACATCAGCAGTCCTGGGGCCTTCCTAGCCCCGAGGTCCCAGCCTCACCACGGACGATGCGAACATTGCGCAAGATTCAGTCTCACCAAGTCCTGACCACTTCCAACGCACTCATTGCGCAAACTCAATCTTCTCGCTCAGGAGCTCGTGGTGCCGACTCTGGGTCATCATCAACAACCTCAAATAACACCATCCGGGCGCCGGTACATCGCCGGGCGCGTTCCAACAGTGACGCGGCATCTCGTGAAGCAGCGCTCGCGCCAGTTTCTACTCAGAGGCGCCCGGCTCGACAAACAGGCTCGGGTATAGGGCTTAAGAGATCATTTCTCGAGAATCTGATTCGCGATGGCCCCCAGCACGGGAACACTCAAGAGGCGCTACAAGAGCTGAAGTACCTCGTTCTATCGACCAGGGTGGAGGCGGACGGAGACGGCATGGTATGATCTCTGGCTGTCTAGTTGAGGTCTCTTTAACAATACTAATCTTTGCTCGTTTCTAGTCTCCCTATCGGATCTACCTTTGGCTCATTCTTCTCCATGTTCCTCCACTCCCAACGGATGATTACCTTGCTCTTGTCCACCGCGGCGGCTCCCCCGCTTATACCAAGATCCGCAACGATACCTTTCGAACTCTGGCGACGGACCCTCTATTCAAGCGACGCGTCACCGAGGCAAGTCTGATTCGGCTGTTGAATGCGGTAGCGTGGAAATTGCATGACTCCAAGGTGAAGCCTCGCTCTCGCCCTACCTCATCCCGGAGACGGGAGATGGAGGCTCTGATCAACACTCCTCCCAGTATTTCAGAAGAGCCCGAGGGACCAGGATCTGCTGGAAGTGTAGTGGGGGATACCGCTATTTATGTCCAGGGTATGAACGTCCTATGTGCGCCGTTCTTATATGCAGCCCGTAGCGAGGTGGAGGCATTCGCTCTTTTCCATCATTTTGTCACTGTGGAATGCCCTGGATATGTTCGCAGCACCATGGATGGAGTCCATCGGGGTCTCCGTCTGGTTGACCGATGCTTGGAGATCGTGGAGCCCAAATTGGCCGCGTATCTCTTTTCCAAGGGCATGCATGCAGAGCTATATGCTTTCCCTTCTGTGCTGACTCTTTGCGCTTGTACGCCTCCGCTACCGGAAGTGTTACACCTCTGGGACTTCCTTTTTGCATATGGCCCACATTTGAATATCCTATGCATCGTTGCCCAGCTGATCCGTATGCGTGATGAGATTCTTGAAAGCCCGAGGTGAGTGCTTCCTGTCCATTATCATGTGGTTTCTAACAATCGATAAGCCCCAACAAACTTCTTCGTTCTTTCCCACCTTTGCAAGCCAAGGACATCATTGCCTTGACCGTTCTTCTGGTGCGCAAGATTCCGGATGACGTCTACGAAGAGATGGTCAATCATGCGAAATGATTCTCTTGAATTTCGACAGCAACTTGTATTTTGAATATTGTTTTGATCACTGATCTTTATGGGGTGGCGTTCTGGGCATATACTTGGTTGTTTGCAGGACTGATTTTGACGATTATGACATGGGTCATGAAAATGCATTCGCACGAACTCAAGCAACGATAGTCTGAAATGAATTGATGATTCTTTGATACAAATCTCCAGACCGCTATCGAATCATAATTTTTCTAGCACTGGCCATCGCTTTCATCGTTCTTAGCTACTTTAATCTCCTACGATCCATACGTTTCTTACCACTTGGAAAGCCCCACTCAAAGGCCAAGAGACTCTCAAATCCGGAACTATGTCGTGCATTGATAGCCTGCGCCCTGGTCTATGACAGCAAGGTCAATCGACTATCTCCCCTGGAATCGCGAGCCCTAGCAAACAAAAGACTACAGAGTGCTTTTGGGATTCACAATGCTTTCACCACCACCGACAAAAGACTTGCACAAGACTTTGTCAGAGATATGAAGGATCGGATGTACCGCACCCCCTTCGAGCAACTCAAACTGAGTCATCTTCCCGGTCTCACTCGAAAATGGATCGAGCGCGGTTTCAATACGGACGATGAATCTTGGGGGGTTCCAAAGGGACTTACAAGCCGCGAGGAAAGCCCAAATGGCTTTGGGGTCAATGCTACGAGCTTGGTGCAGGTTCTTACATTCAAGGCCCTGCTTATCTGTGTTTGCGACGGATCAGAAGTCAACCATGACCTTCCTCCCTCGAAAATTGCTATATTGGCGCGGTGCATCAATCATACCTGGATCAATTCTAAGGAGGAGCACATTGTCAAGTTCGAAGACAACCGTGAGCTTCAAGCCTTGCTTCGAGAGGCTTTTCCTTGCCATGGTCAAGGAACATACAATATGCTCAATATCCTCATCCTGTCCTTCGAAACTATGTGGCGTGTTGTGTTGCGCGGCTTCCTACAAGTGCGATTCTCCGGAAGTACCCGCCGCGAATGGTGTAGTGTCTTGGCTGGATTTGTGAAGTCGCACACCAAGGAGCAATTTGAATGGTATCCCGAACGGGAGGTACTGTCTGTTGATGAGGGAATTAAGCCACTCCCCAAGGGTTCCACCTGGGCCTCATCATCCGCCGAGGAGGTTGTCAAGGAGGTTCTGAGGCTCTACCCTCCATCCCGCCGGATCTTTCGAGCTTATCAATGGGTCGAAAATTCAAAATACTCCAACGTAAAAGATTGGGGAACGAAGGACTCGCAATTGAATATCAAACAACGTGCTGATGATTACAATCGGGGTGCACGAAGTAATGAGGAAATCATTGCGGCTGATGTCGAAGCCTGCCATCTGGACCCGGGCATATGGGGTATAGATGCAGAGACTTTGACCCGTTGCGCTGGCGAGAAATGACAGGCAAGAAGAGCGAAGCGTTCATGCCTTTTGGTGGCCAGCCATTTGGATGTCCGGCCAGAAATGTCTTTGGACCGCGGATGATTGGATTCCTGATGGGGACTTTGATCACAGCCTTGGACAACAATTATCCAGAGGCTAAAATGACTTGGAAACTTGATTGTGCGAACACGGATATGATACGGCGTCTAGTATCGAATGCAAGGCTGGATATGGGGCGAGATGCATATGATGACCTCGAGCTGATCGGATCGTGGGAATAGGTGGCTGGATCAGAATTTAATAGTGAACGTTGGAAGTGTACTTGAAATAAAATTGAAGAAAATTGCAAGAACCTTGGACTCAATTCAAATTATACATGGTCATCCAGATCAAGTTCAATCATCACACTTGCTATGTTGTTCTCAGGTCGGTGCTGATGTGGACAGCAGCTCCAATGACCGCTTCTGCATTCCCGATCCGTCCACTACCAAGGGCTTATGGGGATCAAATGTCCTATTGTTCTGTAATTCCTGTCCAATCTTGCCAATCTCCAAGGGTTGGTGGCTGAACTCCAGGTTAGGTACGCTTAGGTCTTCCGAGGTAGTCATTGCCGAGTCCCAGCTTCTACTGCGAGATGTGCTGGATCCGTTGTCCATTTGTACGCGAATTTGCGCCCCCATGAATGAAGTGTTGTTGAGTAAGGCCACAGCTTGTTTGGCTTCCTCAATGCTGCGCATGATGGCTGAGCCATGGGGTTGGGACTGGAATTGGTTTCGGTTGTCCAATGTTTCGATGGCCGCTACATTGCACTGTTCAACGGTGCCTGCACCCTGTAGAAAGGTCTTTAAATCTGCGGCCGTGGTGGTTGTGTGTAAGTTCTGGATATAGACGGCCCGTTGGCCTGCGCCACTGGTCGGACTGTTGGGCTCCGTGTAGTTGGCCCACGGCTTGAGTGGATCTTGACGAGCATAACCATCACCCACATCGTGGACTAGCTGGAGAGGCGAGACCGGGTACATTGGAACCATGTTCCAGCCTTGGTTGTCATACATGGGGGAACGCATTAGTGGCGATGGTGGGAAGCACTGCATCGGCGGTGCCATATGGTCGGGCATCATAGGCATGAAATGCTGGGTCGGAATTGCCATTGGGCCCATCATGGGCGCATAGTCTGGGTATGGGTAGGTAGAGCTAGCTGAATTGATGGATCTTATTTATGTTAGATGTTTCGGATCTCCCCACAGATTTGCACTAGAACTCACTCTGGTGAAATGGGCGATGGGGGCACGGTCAGGTTTCCCTGAGACCTTGGAGGTGTTGTGTGGCCGGATGTGTAGTTCTGCATACTTTCCACGGCTGGTGGACTTCTAGTAGGTCCAGCAATGGGCTTTGTAGGTGCGCTGGTACGTGCCAGCGTCACGACCAAGCTTTGGCCGTCCCATCCGTTGGTGGACAGCCGGTCTGTACTTCTCGTTAAAATCAATGTATCTAGAGATAGACTATCAGAGAACACTTACGATAGGTGCGCCATGCTTCGTCTTCATTCTTCACAATGATCTGTCCTAGGCCTGTGGGGATCCCATGACTATCGTCGTATACTACGGCCTGTCGGATATGCAGAGCCGTCTGGCGCACGAGATCCTTCAGTTCTTGCCAACGGCAGTGGGCGGGAATCTGTTCTGCTAGTCAGACAAGTCGTGATTGAAAATACCGCGGCTAGAATATGCTTACCCCTTGGAGGAATAAAACAAACTCATCATCCGATCTGCGAGATCTTGGACTGCGTCCTTTTTCCCGACCAAGAAACGGCATAGCTGCAGGCAAATACCTAAGCTTGTTCCAATGATGCACTCAGGTAGTCACTGTTCTCCCCGCAGACGACAGTGGGATGTTTCTCGTTCAGCTGGCTATGCCAGGGCCTAGGATCCAAGAGATCACCGGCGTTGCGAAACAGTCGTAATTCGACTCGTCCGACTAGGCCTGTGATCGGTTTGGTCTCCAACTGGAATAATTGCTTTGTCCACAACTGAAGACCAGCCGTGACCAGGACTTTGTAATTAGCTCAGGTTATTCAAGAAATCAAAGCGGGGGAATCGGCCTCTATTGTCTAGAAAGGATAGAACGCTGACATTGTAGACATCCAGAAGCATAAAGGAATTTTGGAAACAGCTCTTCCAGGAAATAGAACAGCAAAGACATCGGCTTACCTGGCTTCTGCCGAATCAATGCAAGTCAACGAATTGGTCTGACCGACATGTACACGCAGAAACAGAACCCTCTGCGTTTTGGAGGAGCGTCCGGATTATTATAAGGGAATACGAGCAGGGTAGAGAATTCAGCGATGTGTCTTTTCAATGTGGTGAATATTTTCACAAGACATGTCCATACCGTGAACGAGTTGGCTCGACACTAGTAACAATTAACGTCTTAGCAGCGAGCCCTAACGAGCAGACACATTGAGGCGAGACCCAGAAAGGTGCAGGCGGCGAATTGAAAGGCACTAGCCAGCAGCCAGTCATGTCGGAGATCCATCGTCTCCCGCCGTCGGCCACGCTGAGATATGTCATTTTCCGTTGCGAAGCCCGAGCTCAGCTCGTCCGCTCGGCTGCCAAATGCAATAAACCACACTTTCCGTACTACCCTACGAAGAAGGGGTCCAGCCATCCAGAGATCAGGGTGTCATGCTGTTGCTTTTGCTTTTTTCCTCTGCCTTTTTTATCTATTTCAATTTGGCGCTAGGCCAGGATTTCAGCTCCCCATCGACGGGATCATCTTGATCCCGGGGTGTACTCGTCTCCATACTGGGGAGCAAGGCGGGAGCTAGTCGGGTGCACGGAAGGCAAATCGCTAGATCTTCACCGTGCGAAGTGCAAGGTAGAGAGCGCTTAGCAAGTTTCGTGTTACACCGCCAGGTTCGGATCGGACATGCTCTGAGGCGTCACCTAGGAGAGCAAAGATATGTAAGTGGAGCCGGGCGACACGGCCCATATCGATCACATTGGCCTTATGCTGCAGAATTCTCTAGCGTGCAGATGCCGTGGAGCTCAGTGGGTGGGTTTGATCGAGTCAGATTGGAACCACCAAGAACCGAAGCTAGAGATCGGCGATCGCGCGGGTCCGAGGGAACCCTGCGAGGTGATCAATCAGACAGAGACGCTCAGTGGCGTGGATGTTGCCGGGCTGATCTGCTATTATTGATTTGTGCTGGCATAGAACAGGTACCTGCAGCGGCAGCTCGACATCTTCGTGGCTGGCTCCCGGGCTGCGAGTGTGGTCGGGAAACACTTGAAGTCCCCACCGGTTCTGCTTCTGCATCTGCTTCTGCTTCTGCTTCGGATGAAGATGTTTGAAGATGTACAACGTACGTATCGTGCTGAGCCCGCACGGACGTAGCGTGGTCTCACAGCAGCTTCTCCCCTCCAGGGAACCATGAGCTTTCCCCGAGTTTCCAGGGAACTTGAGTAACACGAACTCCGAAGTCTATGCCGGATGGAAATAAATCGAATCGACGGTTCTAGCTCATGTCAAGAAGATCCTCGGTATCCTCTCGAGCACAAGTAGATGGTCACCTCCGTCAAATGACACCTTGTTGCACGGGGAATGTCTGGGAACGCGACCGCAGGAATGGAAGATTGAGAAGCTCTGAACACTGATAACACATTCCGTGTAAATGCCCCTCAGGAACCTAAATCATTGAGCCGCAGTCATCAACGTAGGGAATGTGGAGGAAGTGTTCAAAGGGTTGTCTCCAAGGTGTTTTATGACGTGCTCTACCATCTCTACAGCCGCACCAGGTATATAACACAAATGATTCTACTTATCCCATCAAGACAGATTTAAAGTCGTTTGCAAGGTACCTTCAAATGTTCTTTCATCTTTAAAAAAAAAAGTCACTAAAGAGGTGTAAAGAGAAGCCCAGAACGGTGTCGAGAAAGAACGGAAAAATCAGGTGTGTAGGCCCTCCAGATTATCGTCTCGGTCGGCTGTACTGATTCGGGGTCATGCGACCGGTTAGAAAAGCCTAGCTGCCGATCCGATCTGTTGGATTGTTTCAAGTTCATTTTCACATTACTACGTGGTTGTGTAAAAAAAAAAAAAGGGGAGACATGGAAATGTATGCATGGATCAAAACAAGGAATGAATACTATGGGCAAATATGCTAGGAACTGCTCAAACCGCGCAACCGATCAGACATCGTATACGTTCTGATCATGCAGATAGATAAAGACCAAGAAATAGCCTGCACACTTGGTACAGGACAGGGCACCCATGATACTGTCGAGGTCATGCGATCAGTCGACCTCGCTATCTCCCAACTCTTCCCACCCCGATATCTTGGACCGAGCACACTTCCTGTTTACTGTGTGGTAGTCCTGGGTAGAGATCGACTTTCGCTCGGGATCCGAAGTAGTATTACCGAATTCCGTGGCGGGGTGGCGTTGGATAGTCATAGAGAAGCGAAAAGGAGTGTCTTCGAGCAATCGATCGATCACTCTGGAGTCAGTGCCCGCACAACTCTCACCCCGCCCCAAAGTTGGAAAGTGAGACGAAGAAAGGGGGAGCGTCGGGGAGAGGGTCTGGGATCCATGTAGGAGAAGAGTTTGCCAGGCTCTGGCTGTGGGTAGTTTGTGGTGGTGGTTTGTTGTTGTTTTGGTTTCGATTTCGGGTATAAGGTGAAGATAGGTCATCACGGTACGAATCCGACCTTAGCGGCGCACCGGTGACAGTAATAGGAGTTCATGCCGAACTGAACAGCCCCTGAGGACGTATGGCTGGCCAGGCTGAGGGATTGCTGGCAACGCGAACAGCGGACGACATCAAAGGTCGGGGGTGAAGGTGATGAGGCGGGGCCGGATAACGGCTGCGGCTGCGGCGTAATTTGAACCGCGGGCGAACTCATGTTGAGTTGTGGAAGTGGTGGAAGTGGTGGAAGTGGTGGAAGTGAACAAAGTCGAGCTGAAGAGGGAAAAGGAAGAAAGGAGGGGGGACAAGAATGCTTCAATAAATCGACTGCCTAACGACTAGCGCGTATCCCTTTCGGGGGCCCCAGTAGTTTAATTCGCGTGAACCCAAAATTCCGCGGTTTCCAGTTTTTTTGCTCTGCAGTCACGGGAATCGGCAGGGTCATTGGCGTCATGACACTGAGTTTCCCGTTTATCTTGTATTTATTATTGTTGATATCTATCATCCGTTCTTAACGGGGCTGTGTCGGGCTGCTCACGTTAGGCCTACTCTGGCATCTGACCTGAGCATAGCAGTACTGCATTACTTCCTAGCTCGCTCTAACTTCCCCCTAAACCCTCCCCCTCGAGATTTCAGAAAGTTCTCATCTCTCTTCCATCTCTCAAGGCCTCGGCTATCTCGATCTGGTCTTTCCCATCTGCACCGTGCCGTCATGCCCGGGTGCTGCAGCAGGCCCAAACAGGCCACTCGATGACCGAAAGGTTAAAGTGTGGCGAACGTGGGAATGTGCCGATCATAACCGGATAAGCCAAATCCAACAGATGGTGCCAGATAAGAAACTGGAATGCGATAAGCTGTTCAGCTAGATAGAGAAACCTGGAAACCTGGACAGAGTCATAGGTTTGAAGTGTAGACCCTATAGTATGTTGGACTGATTAAGACGATTTGAACAATACGTCATCACACCGGTGCACTTCCTCACAGGTTGCCCCGCCGCTGAAACCCCCCCACCCTTTCAAATGTTCTTTTCCCTCTGAACCATCTATTCCATCCATTTGCAAAGACCATGGCTACCGCTCAACCCAATCTCTATAGCTACCCGGGCATCGATGCCCTGGCCAAACAATTGCGGCCCTATGTCCTGCGCTGCCAGGCTGCGGCTTTGGCCCGCCACGACACCTTCCGTATTGCCGTCTCCGGTGGCTCCCTGCCCGCCGCGCTTGCGCGCGCTCTGCTGGCTCCCGGCAATGGCTCCCCCGAAGATACCCCGCAGTTCAACAAGTGGCACATCTTCTTCGCCGATGAGCGTGCCGTGCCGCTCGACCACAAGGACAGCAACTACTTGTTGCTCAAGGAGGAGCTACTAGACAAGATCCCTGCGGAGCTTGGGGCTCCGACCGCCCACCCTATCGATGAGAAGCACGTCCACGATGAGGACCCCCAAGAGCTGGCCGACCTCTACCAAAAGGATCTGATGCGATCCTTTGCCGCCAAAGATAGCGTCAAGCTGCCTGTCTTCGACCTCATCCTTCTGGGCTGCGGCCCCGACGGCCACACCTGCAGTCTGTTCCCCGGTCACGACCTGCTGCGCGAGAAGGATGCCTGGGTCGCCGCTATTAGCGACTCCCCCAAGCCTCCGCCCAAGCGCATCACTCTCACTCTGCCCGTTGTCACCTCCGCCATTAACATCGCTTTTGTCGCCACCGGTGGCGGCAAAAAAGATATCATGAAGGAGATCTTCGACTCGGAAGAGGGACGCAGCCTTCCCTGCGCTCTGGTGAACCAAGGTGGTGGTGAGAAGGTTTCCTGGTTCACCGATAACCCGGCTGTTGAGGGTGTCTCTTTCCCTCGCAGCAGCCTGTGAGGATTGACCCGCCGATAAGTTTCTTACTTGAAGAAGCCCTGATTCCGAATGGAACTTTGTAAACACCCTCAGGGACCAGGCCGAACTGGAAATCCTGAGCCCCTTGCTGAGTCTCGTGCACAAATCGACCAGCTCTTTTGTCGATTGGATTCGGGTCGAATCTCGATATTCAAAAGTGGAATTCCTGTTCTTTGCACTCTGGCCCCTCTTCAAGGAGGCCGTGTGCGCATGTTGCGCAATAGAACGCAGTGATCAATAGAGTTTCCATGCCAACGAGCTATTTCTATTGTAAATGATCTATCCGTCCTACAACATGTGTTAGTACCTTGAAAATATCGTAAGCAAAAAAAGAAAAAAGGAAAAAGGAAAAAAAAAAAGGATGAATTGCATCTGGGGCATAGTAGATCTATCATGTCACAGTGCGGCGACGCAAGCTCAGCTCCACCTTTGTTTTGGCGGGATCGTCGCGACCCGTGAACCATTGATCGACTCCCTAACACGAGACTTGCTGCGATGCCTCTATGATACCGGACAGGCTTCGCGATCATGCCTATTCCCACGCGGTCCGGTTCACTGCGCGAACCCCGTAAACCTGTCAGTCCCCTTCAGATCCCCCGCGATCTCCCCAGCATTCCAGCTCTCCCCTAACATGATAGCTGCAGACCTCCAACATAGCACGCCCTCTGAACCCTGCATCGTCCAACGGCTACCCCAAATCTTCCCGACCGGCAAATGATATTACTCGTGCTCCCTCCTCTTCCTCGCCGGCCGACGGCATCGCGAAAGACAATGGAGGTTCCAACCAAGGCCGAACCCTTCTCCCACAGCGCAGTGGCAACCTCACGCGGGATAATGGCAGTGGACTGTCACGTACACGGGTTCAGCCGCCGGAGAACAAGCTGGCGCAGCGAAGAGACATTTCGCCAACGAGAGAGCCGCAGACGGCCGGAGGAGAGAAACAGGGCCCGGTCACCACAACCACGAAGGCTTCAGTGCCCACTCGTCGCCAAAGTCTGATACGCCCTAGCACATCGAGACTAGCATCGGCCACCAAACCCAATGTATCGTCCTTTGGGAAAGGCCCTGTCCCTACATTTAGGCCACCGTCGCCGCGCAAAGCCCCATTGCGGTCGCCGACGCAATCCGCCTATACTCCAAGGGCTCCCTCTCCCAAAAAGACCGATATGCCACCGCCACAACGCCCGGCGCGATCGGCATCACTCAGACAGCCCCCAAGGACTGGGCCCGCGCCATCGGTAGCTGTCCGAGGCCACGCGCGACATCGCAGCCAGGTGGTACCATCCAATGTGAAACCGATCCAACCAGACCCAACGCCAGGAGCACAAAAGCCCCGAGCGCAATTTTCAACATTCCAACAGAACTATTCACCCAAGAAACCAACCAAACCGCCTACACCTACCCCTGTGGCTGTTCCCGAGCCCGGCAACTTACTGATCCCTACATCTTGGCCGGACATCGCAGCTCTACAGACAGAGCTCCTTCAGCTTAGCTTGTTCCATTCGAACTCTCTTCAAAGACATAATGATTGGAAAGCCGAATCCGAGAGTCACTTGCGCAGCAAGTACGATGGTGTCGCTGGGCAATACCGCTCCATGTTAGGAGACGAGAAGATGCGCCAATCCCAGCTGAATGCGCAGGCTTTAAGCAGCTGGCTCCAGAATTGTCATGATCATCGTGGTCCTCTTGACTTTCCTGGGCAGATCCAGACCCTCTCCCAGATCTTACAGGAAATCTCAGATCTTGTGACCAGTGGAATGAGCGGGCGGTATAGTCACGCCGTCGAGACATTTGAGCTATGGTTTGAGCAAGCGAAATTAGTTCGGCATGACAGGGAGTACTCGGAGGATGGTATTATGTTTATTGACCCGCTTGATCAAGCGTGGAAGGAAGAAATGCATGCTCTACAAGCAAAGTTGGAGCTATGCCAGCGACAACTTCAGAGTCTTGACATTCTAGGCTTTGGAGAGGTGGAGCGCTTGGAGCATTCGGCTCTCACTCGAGTCTCCCAAAGCCTTGTTGAATCCACCCAGCTTATGATCTATGAGATTAATGCGATGCGCACTCTCGAAGCGGAGTTGGTTCGCTCGGAACGAGAGGCAGTCCGCCAGCTCGTCCAGAAGCTGCCTAGCACACGAAACGTGGGCGTACTGCGTGTTGGAATATGGAACAGGGTATGATTATATGGAAACGATAGCGATTCTCTGTATTTTATGATAGTGCCTTGGTAGCAACAAGAACATAATCGTCTAGTCATCGTGTGCAGGTACCTGTACCTGGTCTTTACCGGAGATAAAGTTCCGCAGAGAAGTATAGATGCCAGGAACATCAGGGGGAAATGACGGAAAACCCTTCGCCCTGCTACCTAGGTACCACTCCATGGCGCATGCCTAATGCGAAGGCAGTCCCAATCCAGGTGAATCCCCACATGCAACCCTATCATCGACTCTATACAAACCAATCTGCACCAATCTGCTGAGTCAGCACGAACGAGTCTCGACTGCTCAACGCCAAACCGGTTCTTCGAGCTTATCTGACTAGTTTCCCCGGTCACTTCCCCAGCTTCCTAACCGACTGGATTACTCTTCATCTATATTGTTCCGTCTCCCATCTGACCGGCCATCCATCGTTCTACGACTACCCGCTCGACAGTCCCGTACCTGACGTCATCTTCACCATTCGTTGGACCAAAGCAACACTAAAAAAGCGAAAGCGCAGTGACACCGATAGCAGTCGTAGCTCACCATGACCGCCGCTCACGCCTAGTAGAAGCTTCATCGCCGGCGAATACACGTGACTTGCCATCATGAAGGACTCACTGTACGATCGGCTCTGGCGCCGAGAATGCGGGGAGCTATCCTCGACTGCCGGGCTCCGAGGGATTTACGGCTCCAAGGAATGGATCAACGACTTAGACATCGTGAATGAGCTTGGCGGACACACGGGATGTGTGAACGCTCTCAGGTATGTGGAATATCCCCACGCTACGGCTTTGCGCGCCAAGTCGGTATCTCGCTGCAGAGATGCGTTATCAGGCTACGCTAATGCTGTCGCAGTTGGTCCCGTTCAGGGCGTCTCTTAGCGTCAGGCTCGGATGACCAACACCTGAACATATACTCATATCAACCCGAATCCTCAAATGCTCCCTTTTCGCTCAACGCCACTGTAGCCACGGGCCACAAGGCCAACATCTTCTCCGTCAAGTTCATGCCACATTCCAACGATCGCACCTTGATCACATGCGCCGGTGACTCTCAGGTGCGTGTTTTCGACATCGAACTCTCTAGTGGCAACAGCAACAACAACGTCAATGCGAACGCGACATCGGCGTTTGCGGCTTCGGCCCGGAGCCGACGCTTCAATAACTTCTTTGAAGGAACGCGTTATCTGAGTGAAGGCAACACAAATGCTAGAGTTTACCGGAGCCATGCCGATCGCGTGAAGCGTATTGTCACCGAGTCATCACCGTACCTCTTCCTGACTTGCTCTGAAGACGGCGAGGTTCGACAGTGGGACCTGCGCCAGCCGTCTTCTGCGTACCCTTCGCCCCGAGGCGGCCAGGGGTTCATGGCCTACCGTCCAGGCTTGGAGCATGATGATTCCAATGTCCCCCCACCGCTTATATCCTACAAAAAGTTCCGTCTTGACCTGAACACGATCTCATGTTCACCTACTCAACCACACTACATCGCCCTGGGCGGTGCCCATATGCACTGCTTTTTGCATGACCGGCGCATGCTGGGGCGAGACACCTCCTCAGAACAAGGCACGCCTGACGTAGCGACCCCGAGCGTCGGCAGTGTTGATGATGAATTGATGGGCAAGGCGACTCGATGTGTGCGTCGTTTTGCACCCAGAGGCAAACGTCGTGTGCGGCGCCTCGATGATGGGCACATCACCGCATGCAAGATCAGTGACGCAAATCCAGATGAAATGGTGGTCAGCTGGTCTGGAGACCACATCTACAGCTTCGACCTGATCCGCAGTCCAGATGCTCGTGATAGTTCATCCGAAGGGAGTTCGAAGTCAAAGACCACCGGCACAGGCCGCAAGAATGGTTCACGAAGCGGGAAACGCAAGCGCCCGAAGCCCTCGTCAATGTCATCGCAGGAGAGTGCCACCCGGCATCATTCTCGTCGTCGATCAGCAGACCCTGATACGCTGCGTGTGCAATATGAAAATGGAGAATCTTCGGATATTCCGTTCCCTGAAATCTCAGAGGGAGCTGAGACATCAGAGGGCATACTCGAGCGTGCTAGATACTCAGTGCTGAACGATGCTCAGCGCTTGAGTATGGAAATTGCAAAGGGGCTTGTGAAGCTTCGACAAGCATTATTCTCGCTGAAAGTGACTGCCCGAGAGGCTGCAGAGTCGGAGCAGTCGGATCTTACGCCATATTCCGAGTCTTTCGAATCTGCGTTGGACCTAGCAACAACCTACCTGCCCCAGATGGAAAGAGTCATGCGCGAATGGGCATACCCGATGAATCCATCTCAGGGTACCGTTGGTCTTGAGCGATCCCTTCGCGAACACCGGCAGGCATCGTGGAGATTCGTGCAAGCTGCTGGGACTCTTGCGCGGGTCTTGTTGCACACTACTGGTGATTCAGAGACCCCGGTGGACTTCTCGCAGATTTCTCCTGCGCCAAATGAGGATGGCACCATTGATCGGGAGGCACAGTTTGGATACGACTTCCTCAAGGCGATTTTCCTATGGCTGCGGGGAGGCCGACAAGAACTTCTACGAGGCTTCAAGAGAGGCGTCTACTCTCCCAGAGTGAATGGAAGATTTCCCCTGGACGCGGATGCCGATGAGGATGCGATTGACAGTACGCTTCTACCTTATCTTCAGGACTTGGCGGGTGAAAGCCCTGTTGTCAACGTGGATGCCTCGCGCTTTGAATATGACTCTGCACGAATCGTGTTCCAGACCCAAAAAGCTGCCGTGGTTGCTTTTGGTAATGCAGTGAAATTGCCTTTGGAGAACCTCGGAACCACAGCTGCTCGCATTGACAGACGTCGTGTGTCCAATCCCTCTTCGCAGGTTCGATCTCTTGACCGAGCCTCTGCAACTAGATTCTGGATCCTACGTGTAAGTCGAGGTATTTTGTTGCAGGCTGGCAATGGTGTCAACTATTCGTTTGTCAACCGTGCTTTTGGTGGACTTCATACATCTGCTGTGGAAGACAGCAGTGATATTGAGGTGGAAAGGTCTCAGGATGATGCTGAGGCCAACGAAGAGGAACAGGCAATTCGTACCATCAATCTTGTGAGATCTGGTGGTTCTGCCCGAGCGGCAGCAAACGAAACAGCGACATCCTCGGACGACAACAACGGCGAATCCTCCGACGATGAAGATCTTGAACGGCTGCCTGTGACCCATGAAAGTGACAGCGATGACGAGGACGAGGATGAAGGCTCGGATAGCGATGGCGAGAGCGATGTTCAGGAGGAGGATGGCTGGCACATGGATTTGGTTGGCTCGGATGAGGAGGAATCAGAGTCCGACGAGCCTCTCTATCTACGGGGTGCAAGTCGCAAGTCACGACGAGGGCACGTTGAACTTGACACGCCATGCTCCGCACACACACGGGTGTATCGGGGTCATTGCAATATCAAAACTGTCAAGGATGTCAATTTCTTCGGCTTGAATGACGAGTATGTGGTTAGTGGTAGTGATTCGGGCCATGTGTTCATTTGGAACCGCGAAACTGCCGAACTGCTCAATATTCTGGAGGGTGACAGTGAGGTTGTCAATGTCGTTCAAGGTAAGTCTCATATCGTGATTATGACTTCACGTTTTCTAACATGATATTACTAGGCCACCCCTATGAACCGACGCTTGCAGTGTCGGGCATCGATAATACCATCAAGGTCTTCTCTCCCGACCGACATGCCCAGGAACAGGCTCGCCGGGGCCGTAACATTCTCGACCCGGATAGCCCAGTCAATGTCCTCGGGACTACCGCGCACAATCTCGGTGGTCTCCAAAGCCGCAAGCGTCTGTCAGATAGCTATCGCATCATGAGTCAGAATGATGTTGACCGGCGTGGCGGTATGAGCGAGGCATACATTACGGTAGACCCTCCCTTTTTTTCCCACCAAATGGTTTTTCATCTCTGAAGTATTCATTTACTAACCCGTCAACAGAGAAGTATGCTCGCTCGCCTTGCTGCGACCCTTCGAGGTCGTCAAGGAGGTGCCGGTGGCGCTGGCGGCCTCGGTGCTGTCCCCGGCGAAGGTGCCAGCGTCGTCCTTGACGATAACTGTGTGGTTTGTGCTCTTCGTACATACCTCTAATGGGAGCGCTACTAACAGATCTATAGGTGATGTGATCATGGTTCATACCTGTCTTTACATACTGTCATTCATAATCAGATTGATTCCAGGGCATAAAGGCGTTTCCGGTGAAAAGTATTGGGACTAGCATTGAGAATGGCATTGGCATTAGGAACGAATCATCTTTTGATAAATTGGATCACTTCACATCATTGAGAATGATAAAACGATAGGTTGATAGAATGACAGAATGCTCCTCCGGATATATAGACACCCCGCTTCCTAAAGCGGAAAGCCCCACATCGAAAAATCCAAAGCGGGACTTTCTTCAACTGTTAATCATCGGCTATACAGTGCGAGATCATGGCTTCTGAGTTGCTGGAAGCTCGCGCGCAGGCGACTGCCCAACTCTATGCAGACCCGCATAACCCACATCTTTATCTCAATCGCGCCCGTCTCTACGAAAAGCTCGGGTTCCCCGATCTCGCCGCCGCCGATGCCTACCGCGCCCTTTCTTTGCTCGAATCCGTGGTAGATCCAGATGGATTCGAGTTCCACGCCAAGAAAGTTGTCAAGACAGTTATCGATACCCCTGCTACCCAGAAAGACAATGGCGATGAGAATGAGGACGAGAACGAGGACGAGGACGAAGAGAAAGAGGAAGACGATGGGACGGTTCCCGTCACGCAAGACGAATACGATGCGCTCATCGGCGATGTCTACATCGTCCTAGTCCGTAGTCTCATCCGCTGTGGATGCTACCGTGATGCCTACGAGTTCGGTATCCGTGGTTCAGGACTATTGCGCGACCTGGAGAAGGAAAGCTCATCGGCAACGACGGTCTTGAACGAACAGATGGATCAGATCAAGACCATCTACAAGTTCCACACGGATGTACAGGGCGATATTGACTTAGAGTCGATTGACTCTGCCGCTCTGCCGGCGCAGGGCAAAGCCCGCCGAGTCCTATATCCGTGGAACAAGCACGAGCCGGACCGTCGAGCGCCAGAGGAATTGCGGTTCCTGAACGAGAGACTAGCAGAAATTGCGCCTAAGTGCGAGGTACGTGCTGTGGCTCTCCCGGCGTTACACAACTCTGCTACCGGCGAGGAAGAGGTCTCTGTGCAGCTTGGCCTCTTCGCGAAGGAGGACATTGCCGCAGATGAAATCATCCTGCGTGAGTCTTCACTGCTCACAGCTACCAATCGTCTTCACGATGATTTGTGCGATGCTTGCAACTCACCTCTCCCTGAATTGTCTGCCGCTGAACCCCCCGTTGGCTGTGATGGCGGATGTGCAGATACAGTCTTCTGTAGCCAGGCGTGCCATGACAAGGCGCAGACCACCTACCACGGTGCTATTTGTGGCCTGGAAGACGGCCTCGAGTCTATTGGAAAAGATATACCCGATCCAAAGGATAAGGCTGATTATCTGTACCTGCTCCTGCTCGGTCGTGCTTTGGCCATGTCCGCCACACAGGACGTGGACGCGCTAGAACTTCCGGAAGTGAAGTATATTTGGGGTGATTTCCATGATTTCGATATGGAATCTACGAATGCGCACGACGACGCTACTCTGCCGTTCTCTTTCCAACTCAACATTCTTCAACCGACCCGTTTTCTCGAGGAAATGGAAATTGACCCTTACGCCTCGCTTCCCCGCTACGATACCTGGGCTCTGAATACCCTTTACGCCAAGTTCCGTGGCACTGCCTCTGGTCGTCTGTCTACATGGGATGGAGGTCCGGAACTCTGTGCAGTGCATCCGCTCTGGTGCCTGGCGAACCACTCCTGTGATCCCAATGTGACATGGGAGTGGGGTGGTGAGATTACCTTCCGGTGTCGGAATAACGAGGAGACGGCAGTTTGGTCGAGAACGAAGAGCGATGGAGCTATTGAGATGAAGCCTCTTAAGGCTGGTGGCATTGCCAAGGACCAGGAAATTCTGAATCACTACTGTGATATTGGACTGCCGGTCAAGAAGCGCAGGGAGTGGGCTTCTGGTGCCTTGGGTGGAACATGCCGTTGTGACCGATGTGCTTGGGAGGCTGGTGAGACGAACTAAGTTTTTCTTCGGCAAAATTATGTAGAAGTGTTGATGCGGAAGATACCCGGTAGACTTGGTTTGGTAGACTATTCATGGAATATGCATTTTACCTAGGGAATGCCTCAAGAGGGCGCTGAAAGACTTCACTAAAATACACCATTTGAGCTCGTTCCTTGTTCCTAGCACCATATAAAAACCCCAAGAAAATGACTGCACAACCCTGCTATGACCAGCCAACATAATCATTCTTACATTCTTCAATTAAATTGTAGCTGAAGCGACGTTTAACGTCGGCGAGGAGGGGTCCGAGAATCAGTTCGTCCACGCGAAACATCCCTGCGCGGGGGACTGCGAGAACGGGAGACGGACTGATCTCGGCCTCGAACAGGCAGAGGGGATACGGACTTGGACGAGTACCGCCTAGAAGATTTTGATGCAGGATCACGAGGAGGGGTGACAGACCGAGAGACGGATCGTGAGCCGCTGCGGTTGCGTCGACTAGCGGGGGCCGCACGGCGTGGAGGGGTGACGGATCGCGAGACGGAACGCGAAACGGACCGGCGAGATCTATACGGACTGCGACTAGGTGTCCGACTTGAGGTACGACTGGGACTGCGGGAGTCGTAGGAACGCGCCCGACGTCGCGGGGGTGTGCGCGACCTGGATACGGACCGATCCGCTGGCGTTCGGGATCGCGATCGTGATCGACTGATAGATGCGTCACGTCGACTGCGGCGTGGGGAGCGCGAGCGCGAGCGTGATGGAGTGTAACTCCGACTTCGCGACGAGGGTGTGAGAGAGCGAGTGTAAGAGCGGCCGCGATCACGAGAAGGAGAGCGAGACCGGGAACGAGACGAGTATGAGGAATATGAGGACCGCGATGACGAGCGCGATGCGGCTGCGGGCAAGGCGGGCACAGTCGGTCGGGGAAGGTTTTTTAGTTGCTCACGCATATCCTCAGTTAAAATACCCATGCCAATGCTGGTGAAGTAATTAACGGAGAAACGGGTGTGTCGAGGGTTCTCCGTGGGGAAGAGACCCTCAAAGCTTGGCTGCAGGATCTCGTCACGGAACCGGGCTTGCAGGCTCGGCAGGCCCATGTGCTCTCCAAGATCCTGGAACAGAATCTTGATGAAGATACGGCTGCTGGAGGTGGTTTCCTCCTCGTTGAGATGAATCACCGAAAGAACATGCCAGCCAATGGCATCGTTGCTGATCATGTGTCCGAAGAAACGAGCGATGTTGCGTAGGCGGTTTGTCTCATAGCGGTGAATAGTGTCGTAGTATTTAGCAAAGGCAGCCTCGAACAAGTCCGACCACAGGCGATTGATCTTTGCGAATCGCTCGCCAATCAAGCCATAGAACTTGGAGTACGTTCGTTCCTGGGAGCAACACTCGATAATCATTGACGGCAGTTCGGGCTCTAGACCAGCCGGCAGGTTGATCTTCATCAATTTGTGACAGCATTCTTCGAAGTCGATACTAGACATGATCGTCAAGTAGATCGTTCGGCGCAGATTAACCAGGTCAGTGTTGCTCTGGTCTTGAATGTCCATCTTCTGCTCCTCGTCTGATTCTTCGTCCGAGCTCTCGTCCTCGCCATCCTCATCATCCTCATCACTGTCCTCGCCGAGAATTTCGGCCTTAAGCTTTTTGTAGGCATCTTCGTGCTGTTCCCACTCCGGATCAAACTTGAAGATGTTGAGCGTGTCCTGTGTCTCAATCTCATCATCCAAACCGAGGCGGTGGGTGATTTGATCTTCTTCCTCCACAAGATCGAGCTCCTCCTTAACCGCTAGGTTGTCCTTATAACGATCCTTGCGCACTTGGAAGAGCACCTCAATCATATACTGCACACGCTTGTCGATATCGGCTTCGTGAAGAATGTTTCGGAATTGGTCGAACACGGCGAGTGCAATGGGAGGGTTCATTTCCTCCAAATGCTGGCCAACTTCTCGCGTGAGCCCGACTGCGATTTCCACACTGTCGTCCGTGGGCTTGTGGAGAAGAAGCAGCAAAATCTGAGCGGCCAACATCTCATGAGCAACCTGGTGGTTGCATAGATGGGCGATGAAAGTTGTGGACGAGATGCAGACGGCTTTGTCATTTCGCTTGAATGCCTTGCGGAACTGGATGATCAATCGGGACAACAACAAGTCTCCGACCTGCGGAAGTTTGGTGTTGACAATCGCCACCATCGCAGCGTAGATGGGCGTGAAGGGCAGACTAGCAGCCTGCGCCTTCATGATGGAACGACAGAACAAGCCCCGTCCTCGAACCAGGTTTTCTCCGAACAGTTCGGGGACGATGAACTTGATGTTGGAAACGTTGACCTTGTTGATCAGACCATTGATCGACTTCTTCAACGCCTCCCATGCCATGCGCTGGTACTCCTTGCTCGTCTTATCCGTGATCTGCGCCTGTAGCGCACGAAGTCGGGCTGGAGGAATATACGTACCGCCCGAACGCATGTTCAGGAGTTTCTCGTATTCCGCCTTTGCAGAAGCCTGTTTCTCCTCGTCGGTCATCGGCTTTCGAACTGCTTCCTTCCTTTCGTGTTCACGGACACGCTCCGCGAGCTGTCGCTCTCGTTCGATTGCGCGCTCATCATCCAGGCGGGGGGCATCGCCATCGTCTCGGTGCGAATCACCCGGTGGTGAGCGACGTCGATTTGGCGACGGAGATCGCGATGGAGGTGAACGTTTTCTTGAACCTCCACCAGGCGAAAACGCGGCGCCCGGGGGGAGGGGTGGGCACTCGAACCGCCGACTGAAGAACGACCGGGTCCGACATTGTGCAGACTCAGGAGTCTCCAGTAGTTCGGATGGAGAATGGGAGTGAGAGGGAAACACCTGGGGGCGCGGTGGATACGAGTCTCGCAGATCCGTGAAAGCTCTAGCGCGCGTCACGTGACTGGAGGCCAGGTAGGAACAATAAACGGGACGGGAGCTCCTGACTATTCGCCCTTTGATTGTTCGCATCGTCTTCTCCGGGAATTCGCGCGTGTTTTTCCTGCTACTTGAATCAATAATGGTACGGTGCTCGTTCCGGATGTCTTCTGTCACGTATACTGACCATTGTCTAGCTGGGCCAACTTGTCGGTTCCGCCATGCTCTTGGCCGCAACCGCAATCTTCCTTTACTACACAGCTTGGACGCTGTTGATGGTATGTACTCTGGAGGTTGGAATTTCGCGATCACTTCTAAATCTCATATGACAGCCCTTTGTCGACCCCGGCCACCCTCTCCATGACCTCTTCCCCCCGCGTGTTTGGGCCATCCGCATCCCCGTCATCCTGGCCCTCCTGGGATCTGCCGTGGTCGGCACCTTCATAGGCATTGTGATGATCAACAGCAACAAGAAGAAGGCCGCCAAGGCCAAGGCTGCGGCAAAGAAGAAGACCTGAGGGTCAGGGGGATATTCGACGCGACTGGCCCTCGAGCCCTGTATCACCACTTGTGCATACCCAGAGGAAGAGCACCGAGAATCATCTCATCTAATAGGCAAAATAATCAAGTTGAATCAAGATCAAGTTTCCAGTGCAGCGAACAGGCCTTACTCCGAGCTTCCCAGTATGCGCTAGGACGATCGGCAAATGATCGGACAGTGATCAAAGAGCCCATTCGTGTCATTCTAGAATGGTTCGCAGATACCCCGTGACCAAGTCTCCACCTCTCTGAATGAAAGAGGGAAATCAGCTGAGCTATGGTCGGTCTCCTATTTGGGTGAACGGGTCCACGGGTGTAGAGTGGCCATGAGCCATATGTGGATTAGATAAGGGGGTCCATGGTCAGAGACTGAGACCTAGGGCCGTCGGAGTCATAGTGCAGCTGGAAGAAAGCAAGTAAGCATAGCTATGATGCAGGGAAGTGACCTGACCGTGTGTTCAGCCGGGGAATGACGGGGTCAGCCCCTCGCCTTCTGACTCAGGTACCGCGTTGCCCCCCCCCTTTCTTATCGGAGATCGCCTTCCCCTCACTTTTCTCTCTTCTCTCTCGAACTTCTATAGTTATACATTTTACCTGGTTTCTGGCTTCTCAGCACCTGGGATCAAAGTACCCGTGCTGTGTGACGCCCATCGCTCTTATCCAAGCTTCCCCGCGTATCCAAAGAGCGTTCTCCGCTCTAGATACGTCAACCCGAACCGCGATCAGCACGGCGACAAGGGTCCGCTCTGCACCAGGTAGGTTATTACTGAACCTTGCTACTCTGAAGCATCATCAAATCATCAAAGAACTGTCCACCCTAATAGCTTAGATCGTGTCAGGTTCCTCCTTTGTGCTTCATAAGTGCAACGTCTCCAACGCGAACAACCCGGTTCGCCCCCCCGTTCTCAGACCTCACCACAGGTCCTGAGAGCGGTTCCCAGTGCTCTGACCTTTGCCTCTTATCTGAGGCACCCTCCATTTGAATGCCCCCGGCCGCACCTGACGATTTGATCCGCCAGCATAGCCGGTCCCTGGAAGACGACCCGTCTTTCACCCCAGATCAAAACATCCCCATTCAGGAGCATGAACCAAGTGGAAAGAGTAAAAAGAAGAACAAAAAAAAGGCCGCTAAGGCCGCCAAAGCAGTAACGGCTTCACCGCCGGATGATATGTACGTGTCCATGATGCACTCTCGATCCGTCGGACCCGTCCCCTGGAATCAGCTAGCTGACTTGGCATTTAGAACGCATGCATCGGTACCTG
Source organism: Penicillium atrosanguineum (assembly GCF_028827265.1). Classification (NCBI taxonomy): domain Eukaryota; kingdom Fungi; phylum Ascomycota; class Eurotiomycetes; order Eurotiales; family Aspergillaceae; genus Penicillium; species Penicillium atrosanguineum. The sequence goes on along the minus strand of NW_026623134.1, from coordinate 378,109 downwards.
CATCGGCACCTCCACCGACAGAACCGCCATCATGCGCTGGTCCGGTACTGGATGATGATGTTCCCCCGGACAACCACCATGATGATCCGGACGAAGTTCAAGCTCATCCCCCCGTAACCTCGCCCGTACTCGACGCCCTGGGATCAGTCGAGGAAAACATGGACAACGATCTCAACAGTCGCACCGACACCTGGGCTCAGTCCATACCATATGGGAAGAGCCCTCCCACTGACTTGATTGACGGAGATCTCCCCCAGGAATCACCGCTTAGCTTTCCTACAATTCAGGAAAGAGGCGGCTTTAGTCAACCTTCCTCGGCATCTCCTCCAACTCGAATCCGGCCCTTTAGTTATGGGAGTGGATTTCGAGGCAGTATGCAGTCTAGACAGCAATCGGCAGACCGGCGAAAGAGCCATTCTTACGGAAGTCCATTGGGCAATCTGGCCCCGCCACCTCATATGCCGCAACCCCATTTCTACGCAGTACCCGACTTCGATCTCCCGACACAGAAGCGTACTACCACGGAGGGTGCTTATTCGTTCTGCGCCTTTGATACCCTCCCGAGTGTGTCATCTAAAGCACCCCGTGCCGGTATGAATGTACTTTTGGTAGGAACTGATGGCGGTGTAGAAGTACACGCTGTTGAGGACCGCCAATCTCGTCTTGTCGGACAGATCACTGGCCTTAATGGACGGATTCTTGAGGCAAAGATTCTACCGGGCCACCCATCCAATGATCCACTTGCGTCGTCCCAGCCCCATGTGGCTGTGATCGTCCATGGACCACTCTCACGGTGCGAAGAAGGTCCTGTTTCTTCTGCTGCATCCGAGATCAACGATGCGCCGCCCTCAATGGCGCGGGGCCCTTCCATTGATAGACGCTCAGCCAAAGACGAGAAACCATTTTACCAGACCCGAGTTGAGGTCTATTCCCTGCGAGCCGGTGATCACCTTGCAACGTTGTTTGCAGGCAAACCGGTGCCGGCATTGGAGAACCTCCCAGGTCTTCCATCCTTAGCACCAGCACCTGTAGGTAGCCTGAAGCTGTTCAGCAGCGGGGAATATGTCATTGTTGCCTCTGGAATCAGCGGTGAGGTTTACATTTTTAAGCATTCTTCCTCTGAAGCCTATCAGTGTCTGGGCAAGACTTGGACTAACGTCCAGACCGGAGAAGCTCGTCGTTACTCCACGTCCTCGAGCTCTACGGATCCGGATGGATCTCACCATGATCGGCCCCATATCTCCATCTCCGAAAGACCCATTCTGGCTGTACAGGGAAGATGGTTGGCGATAGTCCCCCCGGCCTCGTCTTACCGTCCATCGATTCAGGGAATCGTTCCTCCGAGTCTGCTGCATGGCAAAGTCCACGGAATGGAGACTCGTAGCCCTCCAACCATGCCGTCAGTTAATTGTGCGACGGACATTGGCGAAGGGGAGAGTATCTTTGACAAGTTTGCCAGAGGTGTCACACAGGAGCTGGTCAAAGGTGCCCGCTGGATGGGTGATCAGGGCCTCCAAGCGTGGAACAATTACTGGAACCATCAGCAGGGCATTGGTACGCCTCCCCAACGACTTGTGCGAAGCCCAGACACCCAGGCGCAGGGCTATGGCCTTTTCCCACCTACCCATGCACAGGATACCCAAGCAACTTCGTCCCCTGAGCCTGATACAGTTTCAATTCTTGACCTGAAGAAATTCGACGACGGAATGGATGTGAAGGCTGCTCCCTTCCACCCAGTGGCGACTTTCCAGGTTCCCAATGGCTGCAGTTTCCTTTCGCTCTCTCCCAGTGGTCTGATGCTTTTCACAGCCAGTAAGAAAGGCGACGTTCAATACGTCTGGGACCTGATGCAACTCAAACATTGCCGAGCAATGGCCTTCATGGCCGACGACCAGGCTGGCCAAAGCCCCAATGTGCGACAGGTTGCACGATACGCCCGATTGACCACATCCAGTATAATTGATGTCATCTGGACTTCTCCTGTCGGGGATCGACTGGCTATCATAACTCGCAAAGGCACAGTTCATGTGTTTGATCTGCCTCGAAGCGCATTCCAGTGGCCTCCTTTCCGACGAGCTCGGCCTGCTGGAAAGAAGTCGCCTAATATAGATCCAGTGGGAGATGATCTTGCGGGCCAAGGAGCCACTGGAAATCCCTTGTCGGCGGCGATGAATTTCGTTGGAGGCAAGACGCAGCCGTTTTTCTCTGCTGTCAAAGGACGTGTGCCGTCGTCTGGTACTGCATTTCCAAATATGAGTACATTTGCACTACCAACTGCGGCAAGTATCAAGGGTGGCAAGGTTGTTGCGGCAGGGCTTAGCAAGTCTATGGGTGCAGCAGCGACAGGCACCGTTCGTACGCTTCGGCATGTTGGAGAGAACCGACTTCACCTGTCTGGTCTTTCCCGTGATCCAGCTCCTTCTCGCGTCACTTGGATCTGCAGCAAAGGCCTCATTTTTCTGGGCATAGTTGATGATGGACACTTCAAACTGTACCGCTTGAAGCAAAGTGCGAACACTCACAAGAGCCGCCAGTTCCATTCTGTGATCGGTGGCAAAGAGAGTCAGTTCAAGCTTCCGGCCAGTTTCCAAAATGTGTGTGGGCCAGCACCTCTCCTGACATATGACCCGGAGCAGGTAGTCCAGGCGTCTCTACTTTTGCCCTCTGCCAGCTCACAGCCATCTAACGCTGGGAAGACTTTCTGCCAGCCGCTCTCACAGGCAGAGATTGAGACGAACACACCTTATCAGCCTTTCCATACGGACCAGCGTGTTGGTCTTCACGTTTTTGCCTCTGAGGCTACTGACCCAACCGTACTGGCTTCTCGTGACCAGTGGGTCTTCGGCAATGATATCCCGACAACCAAAGTACACGTCAGATCATACAGCAACAGTAATGATGATCAGGATGACGACGAGGACGAAATGGGAGCTATTCATGGTCACTCCTTTGGCGCGGGTGGTGACATAGAGAACCTCATTACTCTAGGTAACAGCACCGGTAACGTTGAGGAAGTGGTCATCACCACTCGACGGAAGAAGAAGCATTCCACCCCACTCAAGGACGACGGGTTCTTCGAGGACGACTGCGAAGTCCTGGACTTTGCACGAGACCGAGTGTAAATGTCTCAACTCTCTTTTTTGTTTTCATTTTCTTATATTTAATTCGCTCCTTGATATTTCGGTGACTTAGATACAGTGCTCGCGCGGCGTTGGCGATTTGCAAGTGGCGTTCGTGATTTGCGTCCATCATATCTACGAAATTGCATCAGACATCCCGAACTCTGGATGATCTGCCGGTTCGTGCGTTCTGTCTTTGATATTATGCGTTCTTGATGATTCCTCGCTCACAGAAACCCAAATACCCAAACCTGTACTTTTGATTACTCGCATTTGATAGATGGTGGTTTTGTGTCGATTCTCTTTGCGTTTTCCTTTCTTCGCTGTGAGGGAAGGAGTATCCTCAGACAGTCTCTACCGAGGCAGGGCATCTGAATTTTATGAGAATATTCATTCTCTCTGCTTTCATATGTTCAAACTGCTACTCACTTGGGCCCAGAACGGGCTGTGGACTTCAATACAAGGGGCTCAAGTTCCCAAGATATTCAACATAGATTTATTTCGATCCTTTGAGGCGCTTTAGACTGTACAACTAGACTGAACTATTCAACGTGCCTACGTACTTTCTCTTCCCCTCTGTAAGCCTCTTTCTAAGCCTCTTGCTACCTAAGTAAGCATCTTTTTAGACCGTGTTATTTTTATTTTCTAGAATATTTCAAATGCACCAGAGCAGATAGATCGATGTTGCCTATTGAGGCCCATGTCCTGACCTCCAATGTTCTCAGTGCTTCAAGCAGTAGGGTAAGAAACGTCCATCTCCTCCTCCCACCATCCGCGGAACACCCTTAATCTCTCCGTGCGCACACCAGCCATCTTCTTCCCGGTCTCCGTCTTCATCATTCCCTCCAATTTCTCCAACTTATCCCCAAAATGCTCAATCGAGTTATTCATCTCCCACTTGCCATTATCTCCGACAAATTTTTTCCCCTGCGCCCCGAGAAACGTGAAAGTCCGGCCGATGCCAATGGCTCCAATTGCATCCAGCCTGTCTGCATCCTGCACGACCGCTAGCTCCGGATGCCCCTCGTCGATTAGGCGGCGGATCACACTAGGGTCTTTGCATTCTGTTGTGTAGGATACGTGCGAGACGATCGTCTGCACTTTGGAGGCCAGATCTGCCGGAGCTCCATTTTTGAGGAGGGCGACCTCGACCATTGTCTTGGGATCGAGTGATTCAGCATTTGAACCCGTCACTGATGACAGGCTATGGAGATATTTTCTATCTCCGATGTCATGCAGGAGGGCTGCGAGCTTGACAACTGCTGTGTTGAGCTGCTTCTCGGGGTGCAGGGCTTGCTCGGCTTGGAGAATGGCGAGGGCCACGTTGACCACGCGGTGGACGTGGGCTGGATTGTGAGAGGGGTCGTGACCGGACATACAAGAGTCCACGAAAATAGACATGGAGCTATATAGTGTCTGGAATTGCTCGCTCGTTGCTTCCATTGCTGGTGCGGCCATGTTGGCGGTGATATATCTAAGAGCACACGGAGTTGGTCTAGAGGCGCTTTTTATAGTGCTGGAAGCTGATGGTCGTCTCGCAAAGAATCCAATTTCAAAGTTTCCCGAGACAGTTTGCTCCCGAGTCGATGTATTGGTTGTGTGGGGAGGATATATAATCAATTTGCATTTATTGGACTCGTAAACAACCCGTGGACTGGAGCTTGGCGGTGAGTCAACTCGGGACTTTCCCCGTATCCAACTTCGAGCAGGCAACTGCAGTCCGAGCTGTGGACTCGGCTTGGGTCATACTCCAATGTTACGATCACTTCAAGCCAAGACCAGACAACATTGCACACCATGTATTTCCAAGCGGCGAATGTAGTGGGGCAGGGACATCTACACAATGTGGAGTGATCTACGTTAAGAAAAATCGACAGTGGAATGCGACCTCGAGCTTGACCATGTTTGTATGTGGAAGAAATTCAGAAAAAATTATTGCTATGTCATTCACAGGTATCAAATATTATTGCACATGCAGAAAGGAAATGGGATGGGCTGCAGACGCCTGAGATGACCCGAAACAATCACTCCGCGCCATGTGTTACGACAGTCGTGTTTGTTATGAACCAGCTTACAGAGCGAAGGCAGCAACAACCAGGCCGAAGAGACCAGCGCTGGACGCACCTAGCTTAATGTTGGAAGCAGCATTGGTGGAGTGGACAACACCAGTGGTGGTGCTAGAGGCACCGAAGGTGCTGGCGGAAGCGCTGTTGCTGTTGCTGTTGTCGTTGTTGGAAGCTACACATGGAGTCAGAATGAAATCAACGTGCAAGAGTGATTTGAAACATACATTGGGAGCCAGTGGTGGTAGTGGCGGTAGCGGTAGCCCAGGTGCCTGTGCTGGTGGTGCTGGAAACAGTGTAGCCTGTCTCAGAGGCGGCAGCACCAGTGGCGAGGAAGTGGGAGTTGAAGCAGGCGTTCTGACAGTCGGTGTACTTCTTGGTATCAGCGGCAGTGCCGGTACCCTGGGGGCAGGCGGCGACACAGCTGTTGGTGTCGTTGGCCTGCGCATCATTGGGGCAGGGAACCTTGTAGCAAGCGGCGACGCAGCAGCGGTCAGTGCTGTTGCCTATTGAGAATAAAATGTTAAACCAGACAATAGAAAACGGGGAGAGGATATGAACATACAGTTCTGAGCGCAGGACTGTTCAGGACTGAGGGTCGCAGTGACAGTCTCAGCGGTGGTAGTGGTCTCCGCTGCGGCGAAGGCCAGCAGGGTAGAGAGAGCAACGATACTGAACTTCATGATGAAAGTGGAGATTACTAGAAAAAGATTAAGGCAGAGAAGGTAGAGACCGTTCAAAGTGTAACGAGTGGCTTGGAGAGATGAGGAACGAGCGAGGGGAGGTGAAGGGGACAGGAAGCTTTTAAGTAAATCGATGAGGTGCAAGAGCAGTGTACCTGCACTTTCCACCCTGCAACCTGCAGCTTGCAACCCTGCATTGGCATGTTAGACTCGACCAAATCAAAGGTCCCCAGGTGACTCCATTTGCCCCAAACCAGGAGACAAGAAAAAAATAGACACAAAAAGATGCGTGGCGCTAGGTTCCCCATTCGTGTCTCACATCGAACTTGTTTGGTTTCTCGAGTTGGCTAATTACCATGGTTGCTCGGTGGATACAACCTGGAGTACCTTGCTTCTCGTAAAGGGCCTAATAAGAATAACCCCGTGCGCATTGGGATACTGGCCCCTTGACAGGCATCGCCGAATAAGCGGGAAGTAAACGGGACCTTGGATCTGTCAAATCTGGAGAGATGTCGGCCGTGCCCGAGGGGTTGTCATTCGCCCGTTGGCCACCCTGAACAGTATAAACAAGCCCCTAATGACCCGCTAGTCCGTAACCATTGACCCCAGAGGCGCCGAAGCGGCCCCGCAGGGGAGCAAGGGACTCTTATTTATACCGCCCGCATGCATTACTCTGGGGCCTATCTCGGCCTTGAAGCCCCTTAAGTAAAAATATCATGGAGGAGACCCTAGACTATGGTATTATGCGCAATGCCCAATAACGACAGCCGCAGAGATAGACTCAAAGACTGAAGTAGACGACTTGAAGGACGTAGAAGTAGAAGTAAAAATAGAAACCTCGAGAGGCACTCCATACAGTGCAAACAAGCCAAGCACACTCTATCGGAGTCACATGACTTCGCGACTGTCGCGACGCGACGATCGGTAGAGAGAGATGATTTCGCGAGGAAGCGCAAGATCAGCAGTTGGCTGCTCTCGGCGCAATGCCTTCGTCAGACTCCGAGTCAGAATACTTCGATGATGACTTTGTAGAGCGCAGTACCTCCGACGGCGGTGCGCCCCCTCGCCCTGTCAAACGGCGTCGAGTGCAACTCCCCTCACGCGGGGAAGAAGATGATGACGAAGAGAATGTTTCCGAGACTGACTCGTTCTCTGATTTCGACGAGGATCTACCAAACTATCGCGAATCCTCTGACGCGTATGAAGACCGGCGATCAAAGTCTCGGAGCTTCATACCCAAAAAAAGCAACTTGCAGGAGAACATGTTTGTAACGCAACTCACACAACCTGGCTCTAGCCCTGAGCGGATTCGCGGCCCTCGGTGGAAAAAGCCAGATCCTGACCCGCCACCTCTACCTATGGCTCCTCCTGCTCCTCCTGCCTCGACGAATGCGACGAGGAGAAAGTCCAATCACTACTCCGACGAGGAGGAAGAGCTGAGAGCAGCATTGGCAGCATCGCTAGACGCCTTTGAAGAGGAGAAGTCATTCAGGACTGCAGAGAACCCTAGTATATCGAAACATACAGGCCCACCTCAACCTGTGTCTTCACATGAGCAAAATAACGGCTCCATGGATGTCTCTTTCGAGTTGGAGGACATACCGGACGATGCGTTCGATTCTTCGCCAGCTCTGTCGCCGGTTGCACGTCCAGCCCGACTCCCTACAATTGAATCGAGCTTCTCGAGACCGCCAAATCGACCGCAGCATCTCCGACAAACCACACTCTTTGGCATGGCCATCCAGAACGAACCACCTATGCCACGAGAAGAAGACTTCGCGCCACCTGAGAAAGTCGAACCCCCAACACATCATAAATTGAACAAAGATGCGCTCGACAAATGGTGGTATCCAACAAACCTGGGCAATATCCGTGATTACCAGTTTAATATCACCCAGAAAGGCCTTTATCACAATTTACTGGTAGCCTTGCCAACTGGGTTGGGAAAGACGTTTATTGCGGCAACGGTTATGCTCAATTGGTTTCGATGGACCAAGGACTCTCAGATCATTTTCGTGGCCCCCACGAAGCCACTAGTCTCCCAGCAGGTAACAGCATGTCTGGATATTGCTGGGATTCCACGATCCCAGACTACAATGCTTACTGGAGGTGCATCGCCTGGCATCCGCGCAGAAGAGTGGCAATCGAAGCGAGTGTTTTTCATGACTCCCCAAACATTGATCAATGACTTGAAGACCGGAATCGCAGATCCAAAGCGCATTGTCCTGGTGGTCGTGGATGAGGCGCATCGTGCTACTGGCGGCTACGCCTATGTCGAAGTGGTCAAATTCCTGCGACGGTTCAACAAGAGTTTCCGTGTTCTCGCGCTGACTGCTACGCCTGGCTCGACCGTGGAATCAGTACAGGCGGTTATTGATGGCCTCGACATTTCACGAGTGGAAATTCGCACTGAGAATTCAATTGATATTCGGGACTACGTCCACTCTCGGAATATCGAAATTGAGACATTTGAAAATTCGGATGAGATGCTCTTTTGCATGGACCTTTTATCAACGACTTTGCGACCTCTAGTGGAACAACTTCGAACAATGAATGCGTATTGGGGAAGAGATCCAATGGGTTTGACAGCATTCGGTCTTACGAAGGCAAGACAACAATGGATGGCGTCCGATGCCGGCCGAAATGCCAACTTTGGTCTCAAGGGCAAAGTCAATGCAATTTTCACAGTCCTTGCAAGCCTGGCTCATGCCATAGACTTGTTGAAGTTCCACGGAATCGTCCCTTTCTATCGCCACATCCAACATTTCAAATCGAATACCGACGGACAGAAAAGCGGCAAATGGCAGAAACAAGTTGTCCAGGACGAGAGTTTCAAGAAGCTTATCAGCCATCTCGAGCCCTGGTCCAAGAACCCAGAGTTTATTGGCCACCCGAAATTGGAGTATCTCAAGTCCGTAATCCTGAATCATTTCATGGATAGGGGCGAAGGAAAAGAAAATATCGATGGCAACAGTCAACCAGGAACGCGAGTCATGATCTTTGTACATTTTCGTGACAGCGCCGAAGAAGTGACTAGGGTGTTGAAGAGATACGAACCTATGATCCGTCCGCATGTTTTCGTGGGCCAAAGTAGCGCCAAGGGCTCAGAGGGGATGGATCAGAAAACCCAACTTAAGATCATCCAAGAGTTCAAGAAGGGCACATATAACACTATCGTCGCCACGTCCATTGGTGAAGAAGGGTTGGATATTGGTGAGGTCGATCTCATCGTGTGTTACGACTCCTCTGCATCGCCGATTCGCATGCTGCAGCGAATGGGTCGAACCGGCCGTAAGAGAGCCGGAAACATTACGTTGCTCCTTATGAAGGGCAAAGAGGAAGATTCCTATGTCAAGGCCAAGGACAACTATGAGAAGATGCAACAGATGATAGCCAGTGGCTCTCGATTTACATTTCACGACGATCGATCTGCTCGTATCTTACCTGCTGGAGTACGTCCAGTGGCCGACAAGCGGATCATCGATGTCCCCCAAGAGAACTCACAGCGAGAGCTGCCCGAGCCAAAGCGCAAAGGACGTGCGCCTAAACGACCACCGAAGAAATTTAATATGCCTGATGATGTGGACACTGGCTTTACTCGCGCATCAACACTCGAAGCAAGTTTTAGCAAGGCCAAGGCGAAAAAGCTTACCCCCAAGAAGAGAGTTAGAACCCCTACACCAGAACCAGTCGATATCCCATCTTTGGACGAAGTGGTTCTCAATGATCAAGAACAGCGAGATCTCGAACGGCGCTATCAAAACATCGGAGACACATCGCCACAATACATCAGCGTCCCGCGAAATGATGCATTTCCGCACCTCCAGCTTGTTTCGAGACCAATCAAGTCTGTTCCGCATGGCTCCCTTACCCGGCGAATGATCCAGACTCTACAAAAGATGAACCAGGCTGGACCTGACTGCGAGCATTATTACAAGCAGATCTTGGCTCGCGAACCCATTGAACCTAAAAGTGGATCAACAACAGAGCATCGAGTCAGCAATAAATCAACAAAACCGTCGAAGGATTGGACTTCTCGCCGAGTCGCAGTTCCAGACTCTGATCACCAACCTAGACGGTCATCTCCCCTCTTTGTTAGCGAGTTCGATGATGACTCTGACTCTGATCTACCTGACATAAACACGCTCATGAGTAGCGCGTCGAAGGCTAAGGCTCAGAATGCTCATAAGGCCCACAATCCTCGCATTGAGATTGAGGATGACGGCGAGGACGATTCATGGATATTTTGAAGTACAGCCACGCCCTGAACTATTTCGATGACACCGGCCACTAGCCTTGGGGCCCATCGAACTTTGCATTGTGTATAGAACATCATGACCAGGGAAATAGATGGATCATTTTTAAGTGTTCAAATCTCGTAGAACGCTTTACATAGTGTTCCCTATATTGCTTTTTATGGATGGTGGACATACTGCTGCCACCCGCGGCCCGCAACACACACGCACCTCCGTCAACACCGCCGTCCGGAGATCTGAACAGTATACAAACCCAACCCCTCCACCCCCACCATGGCTGATACACAGTTCGATAGCGCGCTGTAAGTTATTTGTCCCTTGAGCACACCCTCCTCAGCTTCGTCCGCCCGACGACCAGAACAGGCAGCCCGGCAATCCGAGGCCTTGCGGCGACCCCGCCTCAGCTGCACGGAGAGACACCCAAGCTGACCACCTTACGCCTAGCGATCTTCTTCGGCGCCTGAATCCCCGTGATACCAAGAAGAACCTCCAGTCCATTACCTCAATTGTCCCCGACCTCACCGAAGACCTCCTTTCCTCTGTTGATCAGCCCCTGGAGATACGCAAATGTCCCCAGACCAGCCGTGACTACCTGCTCTGTGACTACAACCGCGACGGCGATAGCTACCGATCACCATGGAGCAACGAGTTTGACCCTCCTCTCGAGGACGGAACGGTGCCCAGCGAGCGGGTGCGCAAGCTCGAAGTTGCGGCCAACGAGTCCTTTGACGTATACCGTGAGCTCTACTACGAGGGCGGTGTTGGCAGCGTGTACTTCTGGGATCTGGACGACGGATTTGCCGGTGTTATTCTGTTGAAAAAGGGTATATCTTTTCGGATCTGAAGGGATTGTTCCTGAGACTCGATTGATGGCTGACCTTCTCTTCTCCAGGGGTGACTTCTGGCTCCCAGAGCTCCGGTGAATGGGACAGCATCCACGTCTTTGAGGCCACTGATCGGGCACGCATGTCCCACTACAAGCTCACTAGTACCGTGATCCTGCACCTGGCCAATGAGAACCAGGCACTCGGCGAGATGGACCTGAGCGGCAACATGACCCGCCAGGTTGAGGCTGACTTGCCCGTTGAGTCGGATGCGAGCCATATCGCTAATGTGGGCAGACTGGTTGAGGATATGGAACTCAAGATGCGGAACTTGCTACGTATGTCTTTCGATACGGCGGTGTGGTGCGATGGATACTGACCCTTTCACAGAGGAGGTTTACTTCGGTAAGGCCAAGGATGTTGTGGGTGAGCTTCGGAGTAGGTTCTTGCCTTACTATTGTGTTCTTTCAGGATACTAATTATACCATCAGGTCTGGCGCCGTTGTCCGAGACAAATCGGGACCGTGCGACGCAACTGGAGATGATCAAGTCCATGCAGAAGTAGATTCTTGTTACAGCACCGTCATTTCCAAGGTCGATTGGCTCAGGGAGTCCAATATAGACGGCCGTTGCTGCGTTATTTCATGCATAGTTTTAGTTCTGTGAACATGCAAATGGCCGTCCACATACAATTGAGACAGAGACAATGTTGAATGTCCGCTACTTCTGGATAGATTATTAGATGGAAGCAATCGACGTGTATTGCTATCGAGACCAGCTGCCGCCCGCGTATTTGGGTATCAAAGGTGCAAAATCAGTCATAAAACTGCTGAAAATCAATCGGCCACCCAGCCAGCAAATTCCCATTAATCCATCTGCATCTCAGAATCGCCGTTCGACTTGCTGGGGTCGTTTTGCCCGTCCGCCGACTTATCCAGCTGTTCTACAAAGTGCCGCGCAGCAGCCCACAATTCAGCTTCTTTGTCCTTGCCGACCGTGTCCTTTCGGCTGTTGAGCCAGCTAATGTCCAGAGAATTCGAGGCAGCAGACCCCGCAGCTCCTGCAGTCCCGGTGGTTGCATCGCCTGCTCGCCCAACCGGATCCGGCGCCAGAACAGAAGATTCCTCTAAAGCGTAGACCTGGCGACGTAGCCGAACATCAATTGAGGAGAGGAGAGCGAAGTATTGCTGTGTTGCGTTTTTGAATTGCGTCTTGTGGGAATCGAGGGAGCCACCTGGGATTTCGGAGGAAGAAGAGTTCGGCTTTGCATTGGTCAGGGCTTGAATTGCTAGACCCGCAGAGTGAATGAGCTTTGCGACATCCTGTTTAAGCCGTGGGTTAGCCTGCTGTCGATGTAATTGTGGGTTGGGGCTTAGTTGCCCTACTTGGTCGATCTCGTTGAGCTGGCGGATGCGCTCCGCGGATGTGAAGCTCGCCGACGGTGAAGATTCTTCGCTCATAACGCCAGCTTTGTAAGACGGTGAGACTTGCAAGGTAAGAGTGTTCTGTAAATAAATTGTAGTTGGCGGAAAGTGAATGGTGAGGCTCATCACGTGTGGAATCCGGGGAGCTGAATAAGCTCCGACCTTACGAACCTTCCAATATCACGATTGTCGTCGCGCAACGGCCCCACGCTCATCAAGTGCCTTTTAACTCTCGTCATCCTTCTCTCTCGCAACCGCCCACTTCTCTGACACCCAACTGAATCCCACGTCTGATCGAATCGCTATGTCCGCGCCCGGCGGCGCTCCAAGCCCGGCGCCGCGCAGCGGCAGCCTGGGTCCTGGTGCGAATGGAGGCGGCATGCCCATGTCGTCGCAACCACCTTTGTCGGGCACACCGGTGCATCAGCCACCTACCCAGGGGCAAAGCAGTCCCATGTCACAACAAAACTTGAATCAGATTGTGAGTTGCATCCTGCGCCAGCCCCGTCATTTGCATACATATTGGCTACGGCTGCAGCACCGCTTTGTATAATGTCTTCGCGTCGGATTTAGCCATAATTCACTTCTCCTCATGGAAGAGCTCACATTTTTGTGAAGTGAGAGCTTCAATGGGTGTGTTCTCTGATTTCGAGCTCGGAGTTACCCGAAGTTCCTGTTCTTGTGAGATGCAATGACCCTTGAACGGCGAGACGATGAGACGGTGAGCTGGCTGTATGATGGACCCAACCTGAGGCCGTTCTCTGGAGAAAGTGGTGACCTGAAAAGGACAATACTTCGAAGCCGACGCAAAGAATGAGCTGCTTTCCAAACCAGAAAACCGTCCCTTCTAGCGTCCTCGCGCGTTTACTTGATACCCCTCGTTTTCTGTCCTGAAATCTTCTATTTGCTGTTTCACCTTTTGGTTTTCTCTTTGCCCTTTTTGCAACATGCCTAGAAAGCGTTACAACCTCAGGAAGTCTCGGTCTGTGGCATGCCCGGTCGAGCCATCTGGGCCATCCCCTACTCCGCCAGCAAAGACTCCCCAAGTGCTTGAATTATCATCACACGCACCCGTATCCCCGGAGAGGCCATTGCCCTCTTCATCGCAAACTTCCCCCAATCAACCTGTAACCAAAAACCTTAACCAAACCGTCCGTTCAATTACGTTGAAGATTGAGAGACAATGGCTGACAAGTCTATGTCAATTAGGTTATCGACTATCTGGCCAAGAAAGGTTACAGCCGCACCGAAGCTATGCTTCGCATGGAGTCCGCCAACCAAGAGATTGACGGACGCCCTCTGCCCCCTCTGGGAGAGGATGCTCGCCCCAAATTCAAGCCAGGATTTGGTGAGCAGCCCCCCATAAGATAATTTGAATTCTTTTTTAACACCCGATATAGATCTACTGAAGACCTGGGTCGAAGAGAATCTGGACCTGTACAAGGTAAGGGAACACCACATCTTCATCAGAAGCAAGTGATGCTAATTATCAATTTACAGCCTGAGCTGCGCCGTGTTCTCTGGCCGCTGTTCGTCTACTCATTCTTGAACATGATTACTTCGTTGTATACCAATGAAGCCAAGCAGTTCTTCGAGGCCAACAAGAACATGTTCCTTCCGGAGCACACGGATGATATTCGTATTCTTGAGCCTATCAGCCTGCCGGAGCATGCTCAGGACAATTCCACTGCTAAGCTCTACCGCGGCAACAAATACCGAGTCGTCCTGAGTAACCCCGCTTACACGAACCTCCTTCAGTTCCTCGAAAGCAAGGAGAAAGAGGGAGGCTCCGTGATGAACGCCATATTGAGCAGTTATTGCACTGTTAAAACCATGGACCGAGCCGCAGACGATCGATTCAGTTTCGCTGCAATGCTGGGCCAGATTGGAGCCGGTCAGACTTTCCCTGCAGAGGATGAGGGTATCCCAGGTCATCATCCCGGTTCGGCCTACACCGGTGACAACCCGGCTATGGCTGGAACCCTGCCACGACTTCGACTCGGAAAGATGCCGATGGAGGAAACGCTGGAAGGTGATGTTCGCGCTGAACTCGCCGAGGAAGACGAGAAGGAGCCTCCTATCACCGGTCGCAACACACTGGTGCAGGAATTTGACCACATGATCAAAAAAGAGGAGGACGAGGAAGCGCCTACCCGAAACGATATTCCTTTCCCACCTTCTACTGCTCGTGATGTGGCGGTCGAGGTCATGAAGGTCAAGGAGAATCGGGATCGATACCGACTCGAAGGTCGCACTGGTGGTGTAGGTCTTGGTGTCAGCGTGTGCATGTTCACCTTCCACAATACCTATGACAGGTAGGTTTAGCACTGTTTGAATCATCTTGACTACCCCCCGCTAACCAGCTAACAGTATCAACTGCCTTGATTTCTCCGATGACAATTTGCTCGTGGCTGCTGGTTTCTCGCAGTCTTACATTCGTATCTGGAGCCTCGATGGAAAAAACATCGAAGAGGCCCACCCCGACCTTGATAAGCTGCATGATCTCCCGCCATCCAACTCTCGCCGCCTCATCGGGCATTCCGGGCCCGTCTATGCGGTTTCTTTTGCACCCTCTGCCAGCAAGGCAGAAAATGTTTCTGACGAGGATCGCATTCCCACTAACGCTCGCTGGTTGCTCTCTTCTTCGGCTGACAAGACTATCCGAT
Organism: Penicillium atrosanguineum; assembly: GCF_028827265.1. NCBI lineage: Eukaryota > Fungi > Ascomycota > Eurotiomycetes > Eurotiales > Aspergillaceae > Penicillium > Penicillium atrosanguineum. The sequence continues at coordinate 363,074 of NW_026623134.1, read as the reverse complement.
TGTGGTCTCTCGATATGTGGCAGTGCATGGTCATCTACAGGGGCCATGATCGCCCGGTCTGGGACATTTCATGGGGACCCTTTGGTCACTATTTCGCTACGGCAGGTGCAGACAAGACTGCCCGTCTCTGGGTGACCGATCACCCTCGTCAGCAGCGTATATTTGTCGGACACGACCAGGATGTAGATTGCATCTGTTTCCACCCCAACTCTGCCTATGTTTTTACTGCCAGCTCCGACCACAGTGTCCGCATGTGGGCCGTCACCACCGGAAACGCCGTCCGTATGTTCACCGGCCACACCGGCAACATCACTGCCATGGAGTGTAGCCGGGATGGCAAGCTTTTGGCCTCGGCGGACGACCAAGGGTCCATTTTCCTGTGGGACTTGGCTCCTGGTCGTCTTCTGAAGCGCATGCGGGGTCATGGAAAGGGGGGTATCTGGTCTCTCAGTTGGAGCGTCGAGTCCAGCGTGCTGGTCTCTGGAGGTGCCGACGGCACCGTCCGTGTCTGGGATGTCTCTGCTCCTCAGGATTCCATCCAAGGTCGCGTGATCAGCGAGGGAGGCGCCGGTACCAAACTGGATGCTTCCAACGCTCCCGCCGCTGGCCAGAGCAAGAAGAAGAAGGGCAAGGACGTTGTCGTCTCTCCCGATCAGATCAGCGCGTTCCCTACCAAGAAGAGCCCGGTCTACAAGGTCAAGTTCACGAATATGAACCTGGTCGTTGCGGGCGGAGCCTATCTTCCTTAGGTGCTTCGTTCTTCCATTCTGGCGCAGATACCCCGGTTTTCTTTCCTTTATTTGCATGCATTTTCAAAATAATTTCTGTTGTTTGTTCTGAGATGTGGAATCCGAATTCTAATGATAGGTGTTGGGTGGCTGGCGCTCGGTTGTTTATACAAAAATAAGCCGTGAACTCATTTCTTATGTTCTCTTGAGATGGTTTATTGATTCCACGCTAGCCCTCATCTGTGAAGTTTCACGAATAGGTTATAGCGCGAGTGGATAGACTGGTACTCGGAAGCACGATCTAACTAGAGCTTAATTGAACGAATCTTGATGAAATCATAGCTAAGCGTTAGCGAAGCTAGTCACGGAACAACGGCCTCCTTCCCACGTATCAGGCACATGATCGTGGTGACATCGAGTTGTGCCGCTAGATTAGAGAGAAGTATTTGCTAGATAAAATAAACTAAAATCTTTTACAAAATCCACTTGCGCAGCGTCTTCCTCACTAGGCCAAACACCCGGCGGTGTGACATACAGCTTCTTTCTAGGAGTAATCAGCCCCTGGACTGCTAGCCTTGTGTCAGTTTCAATTCAACACTTGAACCACTTGTACAAGGTCAACTTCCCATGCCAATCAGCCGCCCTCCCTAAATCAGAATTGTCACCGCATTATGCATTCAAGCCCACCTGCAACATCGTCGTGGCCCACCGGTGCCTGCATAAGCTGATTCCCTCTACGACCCAAGCTTCAAGCCCGCACCATTCCCTGGGCATATTAGATTCAAAGCTCGACAGGATATCTTCCGCTGCAGAATATGGCCGGGGTATACATAGTAACGGCCCTACAGCCCGAGTCAGTGGACTGGCACCAAGAACCCCGCCCCTTGCTCAGGCGTCCAAGGTTGGATTTTCCACGAATCTTGGTGAAGTACCTGATCCGCATTTCTCCACTGCATCTGAGACGTATGATCCGTGGGCGCAATGAAGACCCCGCGGCATGGGCATCTGCTCCGCCTCGTTGGCCTCGGTTCCCCGCCGACAGTCTACGGCCCCACAGGTCACTCAATGGGCAGCAAATGGAGCTGTCTCCACCCGAGCTGGTCGCCACATAAAACGGAGGACGACTGACTGTCTTTAGACTTGCAGCTTCATGCTACGTCCTTCAGCCCATATTCCGATACCATGACTACTCCCCAGAACGGAGATCCGATAGAGGTGGACGCTGTGATTGTTGGCGCTGGCTTCTCTGGCATCTACGTTCTTCAACGATTGAGAGATCAGCTGGGTCTGAATGTCAAGATCATCGAAGCGGGCACTGGTCTCGGTGGGGTGTGGAATAATAATGTCTACCCCGGTGCCCGTGTTGATTCACCTGCTCCGGTTTATGGGTTTGCTATGGCCAAGGTCTATCAGACGTGGAAGTGGAGCCAACCCTATCCAGACCAGAAGGAGCTGCAGGCTTATTTCAATCATGTCGATCAAGTTCTCTCCATCAAAAAAGACTGCATCTTCAATTCGCGTGTCAATGCTGCCTCCTTCAACCCGGACGAGGCCCAGTGGACCATTCAGACTGAGAATGGAAAAACAGTCCGAGCCAAGTACTTCATTCCCGCAATTGGCTTTGCCGAGCAACAGTGGGTCCCACCCTGGAAGGGTCTTGATTCCTTCAAGGGCACGATACATCATTCTTCTCAATGGCCCCGAGAGGGAGTTGACGTGAAGGGGAAGCGTGTGGCGGTGATTGGGACAGGTGCAACTGGGATCCAGATCATCCAGGAGTGGGCGAAAGAGGCCGCCGAGCTGGTGGTTTTCCAACGAACTCCCAATTTTGCCCTACCGATGCATAGGGATAATTTCGACCCCGAGGAACAGCGTCAGATGCAGGATGGAACCCCAGAGATATTTGCTCAGGCGTGGGAGACTTGGTCTGGAATGCATACTTCATACCCGACGAAGGCATTCGCGGACTTTACAACGGAAGAAGCAGAGGCCGCTCTAAACCAGCTTTATGACAAAGGCGGCTTCAACCTCTGGGTCGGTGCATTTAGTGACGCTCTTATGAATCCCGAAGCCAACCGGGCCACCTACGACATCTGGGCTAGACGAGTTCGCGCGCGACTCCACGATCCAGTCAAACGTGACTTATTGGCGCCCCTGCAGCCACCGCATCCATTCGGCACGAAACGTCCCTCTTTGGAATACAATTATTATGAGCAGTTCAACGCCCCTAATGTCCATCTCGTGGATACCAATTCCAATCCGATCGTGGAAATCACGCCTGAAGGCATTCTTACGGATGATGGGAAACTATACGAGGTCGACGTGATTGGCATGGCGACTGGTTTCAACTCAAGTACAGGCGGCTTTTCCAAGATGCACATCAAAGATCTCAATGGCGTAGATCTTGCAGAGCGTTGGAAAGAAGGCGTCATAACACACCTGGGACTGATGGTGCCCAGGTTCCCTAACATGTTCCTTCCATATGGTGTTCAAGCGCCAACGCCATTCACCAATGGACCTGTCTTCATAGAGTTCCAAGCTAATCACATTCGTGACTTGGTAAAGAAGATGGAAAGGGGCGGCACCAGGTCGCTAGATCCTTTGGAAACATCAGCGGAGACTTGGCGAACAGAGGTCTATGCACTCGGGAACTTGACTCTGTTCCCGAAGACCAGCTCATGGTACATGGGCGCGAATATCCCCGGTAAACCGGTGGAGATGCTCTACTATATCGGTGGAATCCCGCGCTATCGTGAGTTGTGCGGGGAAGCTCTTGAGAAGTTGGAGAAGCTCTTCATTTGCCGTTAATTTTTCGGTTCAGATCAGCTTGATTCTATATATTTATTCAGATTCAAATTGCCAGGTTTTCATGCTGTTTTGTCTTCTCGTATAGCCTCTAGGAGTACTAGGAGGGTAACGTGGTCGGTAAGCCAGCTGCGCAGCTCAAAACACCATAGTAAATGCGATTATTTAAACACTTATATCTCAACACCAAAGCGTTATCTTCTCTTTGTATTATGTATGGTACTAATTATAAGTATTAGAAATGCTGTATGTGAACTTGAAGCAATTTAAAGACTGATTTTATTGCATTACCATAGAATACCATGTATTTTTTTGTCGTTTGAACTTCACAGATATATTTCTTGACTACGATGTCTTGTTATGTCTTTGGGTCTTAATCATAGGCTTAATAAGATATAAGAAGCGTAGTGCTTTAGGATAATACTACATTAGCCTCTTGTTGTTGCGATTCGATGTTGTAATCTATCGCATTACTATGGTGTTTTAGGGTGCGCATGACGACGCTGGGCTCACTGCTGTAAGTTTTCACCCCGCACCACTTCTTCACCTAAATAGTTACCAACTCTCCATATCTCATTCAACATGACTGAATCGGCACCGAATGAAGCAAATCCTGCGGAGTCACCAGTGACCGAGACGAAGCTCGATCCCAAGGATCTGGCAGCAGAAAAGTGCCCATCAGCAGAGAAACTTCGCCAGATCGAAGACTACACTGTGCTGGATAAAGAGGGCAGTAAGCACACATTTAAGAGCCTCTATGCTGGCTCTGCATCAACAGATCGCGTCCTAGTGATCTTTATTCGTCACTTCTTTTGCGGGGTGAGTTTCCCCCTCTTTTGATGGTATACTTGACTGATATTCACCATGACAGAGCTGCCAAGAGTTCGTTCGCGCCCTTGCAGGATCGATGAAGCCGGAAGACTTGCTTAAATTGCCAGTCAGCACGTCCATCGTCTTAGTAGGATGCGGTGGCCCGGCTCTTATTGATCACTATACCAAGGAAACGGGCTGCCCGTTCCCCATCTACGCCGATCCCACTAGAAAGCTCTACGCGGATCTGGACTTGATCACCTCGTACGCTCTGGGAGAGCGCCCAGAATATTTCCGCATGGGCATGGTGCGCCTCGTCGCGGACTCGCTGGCTCAATCCCTTAGGCACGTTTCCAATGGGCTCATAACCAAGGCGGGTGATTCCAGTCAAAATGGCGGGGAATTCTTATTTGAGTCTACGGGCGAAGACGACAAGCAGGTTACGTGGTGCCACCGCATGACCAACACGCGAGACCACTCGTCGATTCCGGCAGTGGCACGCGTTCTTGACTCGGAGGGCAGCGTGCTGCAAATGAAGAACTAGGTACCCATACTATTGTCTTTCCAGAAGCAGGTGATTCTTTATCCTTTATCATGCTGGTTATGAGCTTAGAGAATGCCAATAACCCTTAAAATCCATGCGCAAAGTGTTTAGTTTATCCTCCACGGCGAAATGGAATCCATGATCTATTTTAATTGATTATTCCTGTCAGCTGCACCGGTTCCCTTCTTCATAGCGGCTGCAGCCTGCATGTCTCCTACTTTGGGCGGTAGCACCAATGCACTGCGATCATTACGCCTGTAAAAGTCGACTAGTACCTGCGCTGTCTTGGTGGGCTGATCCTCCTGGACAAAGTGACCTGCTTCGGGGAAGACCTGAAGTTGATATTTTCCTGTAGATAGATAATATGAGCTTGCATTCAGGAGTCAGAGCAGAGTCGAGAGAGTCATTGACATACCTTGCATCTGCCCAATCATTAGCTCTTTATCCAACCGATCTGTGCCAGCCAAAAGCAAAAGCTTTCCACCCCGCGCATCGAGGAACTTTCGGCTAAGACCAATGAACCAGTTTTCCCAAAACGGCTTTGTGGCTGAAAGGTTTGTGCGCCACACCCAAGGGCGAGACTCGTCAGAAGGTTCGCTTTCCTCATATAATAGAGATGGAACAGATGCCCGAGCTGATGTTGTGTTTCGAATTGTGCGTGAACGAGTACTGTGAGAATATATTAGTCGCTTGAATGCAACGGCCGGGCGAACTCTACGTTCAGGGATCATCGCATACTGCCATTCTATTCCCGATGCTAGTGAGGGGAAACGCATAGGCCGTGTGGATAAGTATTTCTCCATACTCTGTAAAGCATCCATCGCAGAGCCTAAGACGTGTCAATCGAAAGTTACTGGGCAGGGATGAAGTGAGATCCTACCTTCAACGACATCCAGAACTGCATATGCCAGTATTTTCGGCCCAAGCTCGCCATTCTTGGCTACATCTGTGATGACTGCGCCTCCCAAACTGTGTCCAACGAGCACAATATCTGGTAAGCTCTCCCATCCCAATTTGACCTGCGTCTGACGAATCACGTAGACTAGATCCTGGCTGAGAGTCTCGAGACTCAAATCGAGCTCAACCTGACCACCAGCCTCAGTCTGGGCCGCGGAAGCAGTTGAAGGACTTTTTTGGTCTAGCTTTTCGGAACTTGGGGCCATAACCGTTCGGCCGTGACCTCTGGCATCAATGGACAAGAATCCCGCTTTCGGCAGGATTTTTCGGATCTCATGGGCGCATGTTGCGAACGACAGACCGGATGAACCGGCACCATGATGCATAACAAAGAGCGGGCCTGAATTGGCCGGTGGAGTCACGTATACATGATGAATGATGTTGAGATCGTCAATTTCTTGGGACAGAAACAATTCTTGGGAAAAGAAATCCGTCCATGTCAGTGATTGCGATGAGCTGTACTTTTGTTAGTTTGACAGCTCAAGCAGACCACCCCGCAGTATATCAAGATATCAGGCTCTGTCCTCCACGAGAGGGTTGGGATGGAAGGGAGAAACTGACCCCTGGCTTCTTCGGGCAAACAGATGCTGCGTCGGTGACGGAATCAGAGTTCCCGTAGACGAGGCTGAAGAGGCTGAAGATACCTCCTCGTCCCGGGCCTCATCAAACGTTGGATCAAACATGGGGACGTCCGGGGGCAGCTTGGCCAATTTGGACTTGGCGAAGGACTTCCGGAGCTCGCTCATGAATACAAGTGGGGACTCCAAAGTCCCGTCGATCAAAGGAGCGGTCAACAGTGCCGTATAGGGGCTGAATTGACCACTTGCCTGCAACTTGACTCCTGCAGAGAAAAATTATGGCAGGTGTCCTTGATTAGGGAAATCACATGTACCTCAAAGAGTAAGTTCCGAGATGAATGGGATGAGATAGGACGTCAAGGCCTCAAATGATGTGCTGACTAAGAACCGGTGTTGATGGGGCAGTGAACGAGACTACCAAGGGTCTTGAGAGGTCTGACAAGACGATGCGATTTTTTAAAATTCTAAACTGGCTTGATTCTTCAAGATAGCGGCTTTTTGCTATTCTGAATTTATTGAGGAAATAACTCTCTACGCCTTGTGATTGCCTCAACTCGGAAGATCTATAGATGTGCCGTGGCGGTCACCTCGAAGAATGCGAGACCAATCCTTCCTAGATGATTATCGCGTCTTCGTGTTTTCAATCAGGTAAGAAGAGATTTAGTATACTGCGAATGCTCATTATACACGAGGCTTAGTCTCAGCCTCTCTTGGTATCCTCAATTTCAAGTAGCATCAGGCCAAAATCAGCCAAACCACGAACGCCAAGTCAAAGCTCTAAATATCAATAGCTCGAAATTCGGTATAAGTAAGTGTAACCAAAGGAATATTGAACACGACCAGTTCATCATTCGAACCAGATCAATCGACCTTAATACGGCCGACGGGCCTGGCTGTCCTGCACAATTTCTCGCAATCGCTTCTCCAATACTTGTCGGCCCTCTCCAACAGTCCAGACTTCATGCGGTGCGTCATGGACAACATCCCAAGCGAGGAGCGTGTTTGTGATTGTGGAAAGATCCTCCTGCCGAGTAGCCCATTCGGGGTCCTTTCGCATCTCCTGTCCAGAGCTCACGATAACCAGAGGTGTTTGCCCCATCTGAATATGCCGAGCAGACTGCACCTCTGCTGCTGTCATTGTGACGGCAACAAGGTTCTCCTGTAGCTTGGCTTTGATGAACTTGCCAGACTGATAGGCGGAGCGGCCGACGACTCGATCTTCTCGGGTGCGACCACGCACAATGGCACCGGCCAGGCGGTCCAAACCCAGCGGTGAAGTGACACCACGAAGCCACAGCATAAATCCACGTCCTGGATTTCCGACATCTTGGAGGTAAGACTCATGAAGTGGGTCGATGAGGAAGATACCGCTGACTTCAAGAAGGTGACGACTGGCAAAGAGCCGCGAATAAAGACTACCAACTCCAGCCGAGACAACGATCCAAGGTCCTGACTCTTCGGCCAGAGCAAGAGCCTCCGAGAGGACATCCACGGACATTCCCGCAGAATGGGGAGATGGTGCATTGTCCGACCATGCCAGTCCCGGTCTGTCCCAGTAACAGTACCGGTTGATAGCACCCGCACGGTATGCGTCATCAATAAAAGGCTGCAGGCTGTGCTCAACAGGGCCCCAGTCTCCCTCGAGAAGAATGGTCGGTTCATTGTCATTTTTGGTGCGGTTTCCCACACAGGCAAGGTGGACCTGATAGGTATCCCCATGAACAGAGTACCGACGACCGGGAGCTTCAAGGGAAACATCCCGAGCACGGAGGATCAGAGTCGCTGTGAACAAAACAGTAGCGATGGTCATAATAGCTAAGATGATTGTCTCGAACAGAACAACAGCCCATTCCCGTAGCGAGCGACGAGTTTCTTCTCGACCCGTGAGTCGTTCTTCTTCCTCACGCTTACCCCATGCCACAGCCCGATTCTGGACAATCTGGTAGATGGATATGACAGCTGCCCACACCACTGAAGCTATACCAACCCACCCTTCCTCGTAACGAAGGCCCGGTACTGCGACAATAATAATCATGTCCACCAGTAGCAGAGTCGAAAGAACAATGCCCCAGATGGTCATCGCCTTGGAGGGAACGGCGAAAAAGAGCAGTCCCAGCACGAGATAACCGGTCGCCAGTGTCGTATATGCGAACTCGAAGAATCCCGAGCCACGCGAATGCATCAGTGGCGGACTGACGAAGATAGACACAAGAAGAAAAGTCCACCACATGAAGCTGACGGCCAGCGCAAAGAGGGAGAGGCCGCGCACGGCGCGCACAGTCCATAAATTGTAGGGTGAAACCTATGATTCGGGGTTAAATCCGCCAGTGAATAAACATTTCTCTTATCAGGAATGAACTTACAGCTGGATCATCTGGACTCAAGTACCCTTGACTATTATTGCGAGAAAGAAGGCTTGTGTGCTCCGTAGGTTCCTGGTGCTCCGTAGGGTCATTCTCGTGGTCGTTCTCATCCTGGCGTTGGAAAGTGCCCTCTGGCCTGTTCGTGTCATCCTTCTTCCGAGCCCAGAAAGAGCTCATTTTGTCTGCGAGCTGTACCTGGACAGATTTGTAGGTTAAAGGTTGACTGAGGTTGCAGGTGTTCGCGGTAACAATGGGGGATCGACGCCCTGTTTGATAAGATCGACTGACGTCATTGACCCCCCCTTGGCACAAACTATATTTCCAAGCTTTTCTTTGTTTTACTGCTTGGCTTGATAAGTGTCAATCCGAGTCTGATTTGTGCCGACTCTCTTGCTTGTACTGTATGCTTTTTGAGACTTGAGATCAAGTACCAAAGTTCTTAGAATTTGGAGAGAATTTGGAGAGAGACGTTCCCTACCTAATAATTCAGGCGCAAACTCGAAGGCTACACTTATCAAGGAAGGCATAGGAAGGGATAATTTTTATTGTTCACTGTCTTACGGATGGCAGCTGGGCTTCACGAGTTCAATGTTGATTTCCCAAATGGCAAGGTGGTTCCAGTGTTGACTAATGTCTCCGCTACCCCGGGGAAGAGACACATGGAGTAAATAGTGACCTTTATTCATAAAAATGTGTTCAACTATCGCAAGGCCATTTCTCAATTGCGTTGGTCTCCCAACCTCTTGCGGAAAGCCTCTTCTTCCCTAACAATTTCCAAAGGAAGTGTCTGCCCGATGCCGAAAAGAATGAAGACCGCCCACTTCCAGCGGAACGGATTGATCACTACAAGGAACACGAACCAGTAGAGCAGCTCCGTGTATGTAAAGAAATCGAACGCTCCAGGCGGTGCTCCCTGTTTCATCCAGCGAGTGAAATCTATCCAGGTCTTCATTCGGCCCTCTGTGGGCTGTGTGAGCGGATCAGTCAGAAACATAAGCAAGAACCGCGTATAGATTCCGATATGGACGTTTCCGACTGTTCCAATAGCGTTGACGTAGGTGCTGTTGCTGGCGCAGATGCTGAGGTGTTTGGGAGGAAAGACTTGGAGATACCAGTCAGGAGGGGAGTAATCATCCTCAAAGACGTCGTCGGGAAGGAACGAGAGCGATGGTCGTTTGAAACCAGTAGCCATAATAATGATATCGCCTGGAACGACTTTCTCGCGGCCAGGTCCACCCTTGGGTACATCCTTTGATCGGTGATTGAACATAATACCATCCTCTTGCGCTGACAGGATATCACCACGTAGCCAACGTGCTTTGCCTTCTCGAATGAGCTTGAAAAGATCGGAATTTGCCATGGGAGTCGTGGTAAACAGGCCACTCTCAGGTGCAATATCCTCTAGACCGCGATAGAAAACTTTGCGAAGGAGCCACTCAGGCACCCACGCCAAAGATGTCTCCTCTCCCCAGATGTTGCAGGCCAGCAAAGACTGTACCAGTATATTGCGCGGAATGACCCATTTATCCGATCGCGAAAGAACATCGATCTCAGAGGCTCCGGAATGGACCGCAAATTCTAGTGCTTCAATTGCGCTTGCACCGCCTCCGACGATGAGAGCTCTTTTCCCTTTGATGTCCTTGCCATCGAGATTTGACGAGTGGCAGATAATACCCTTGAATTGATCTTGATTTGGTAAAGAGGGCATTTTAGGGTCTCCACAAACCCCGACGGCTGTAATCACGCCATCAAAGCTCCCGTATTTCTCTGGGTGGTCATTGATAACCCACTTGCCAGATGACTTTGCCTTTTTAATAGACGTGACTGGTGTTCCGAATTCGGTGCGCTTCTCTAATCCATATCGTTTCCACAGATCGACGACCTGGTCGCGAATTTCGTGTTGGTTGGGGTATGCGTGTTTATATCGCACGGTTGGGTGGAACCGATACATGATGCTGTGGATTTGCAATGCAGATGTAGAGTTGACGCGCTAGTGATGATGAGCGACCGATTGGAAAAAGATGCACGTGCAGCGATCAGTTTAGCTTACACTCCAAATACCTCCTAATCCCTTCTCTTTCCCGCGTGCCTCAAATATTTGCACCTCGAAGCCATGGCTGATACAATGCGCCGCTGATGAGATACCCGTCAAGCCGGCACCGATGATAGCGATCTTTCTCTTTGGTAAGCCCTTATCAAAGCGATTCGATGGAGACCTTGAGGGTCCTAGAATCCAGGCAACAAAATTCTGAGCAATAACGTAGAAGGTGGAGAAAAGATAGAGCAAGGGGTTCGTAATGAGCAGAGTAAACAATGACTGAGCCATGGTCACGTTAAAAGGCTGCTAGGCATCTAAAGTCGAAGACTTAGAAAGAAGAAAAGGGGGAAAAGGGCAGTTAGGATAATACAAAAGCAAGGTTTATGTTGAAGTATAGCGTCTGGTTACAAGGATAAACGGGATGACGTTTTTATGGATCATCCGACAAGTTGTGCAATCAATTATCCACCACGTTTTATATCCCTGCGAATGACGTCAAGGGCGACTGCAAAACCAAACTTCCTAATCCCAAACCTGGAAAATGCTGCCTTCATCAACAGGGTCATTCAAGGGTATGCCGGAAAGGAGCAAAAATATGTCTACAGATATCTAAGAAATTTCTAGGAAGACGTTGAGAAGGACCAAAGAAATCACAGCCTTTAGGGGTTTCTGGGGATATCTTTTTGCTCGGGCTCTATATTTACATCGTGTGTGCAAGGGTAGGAAGATCTCCGCCAATTTAAGATAAAGTGTGGCCTTCAGTCTAATTGTTCAGTCTACGTACTAAAAGATAGTGTTTGAAAGGGTTAAATCTAGAAAGCTACCTGGATGGACCGAGAACACATTTGCTATGCCGTGGAGCTGTCATGATAGCAATGAATGCAAAGGCGTTTCAAGTCATGAAGCCGTAAGAGAATGCCCATGGTGATGTCAGAAATATCGGCGCCTAGTCATATCACCTTCTTGCTTTTGCCGCTAACCATCAACTCATTCAACACCATCGAGAAAAGTTCGGGTATACGAGGAAATAGGGGGTGCCTGCAAGAAAAGAGTTCGAGGATGTGGTGCATGTCAATCTGGGATGACCGCCATGACTTGAGATGATGGAAAACGACACGAGCGGGGATCAGACGGAGCGATTCAAATGGTGACGTGATGGCGGATAGAACCAAGTCACTCTAGACTAGTTCCCTTGAACCTCTTAGCTAGCTGTTCACCGTCGGAATTGGGAGTGATAGAGCGGGGAATATGGGCAGCGGGTGAAGCGAGTCGTCGTTTCCCAGATTGGGAATTGTGACGAGACGGATCAACCGCCGAAGGCCAGGGGGCGCTTAGGGGGGCGCTCACCACTCTCCTGAAGAATTGTCATCAAGGTTGCCCATCCAGGGGTATTCAATAGCTGCATTCCATCGGCGGGGGCATGAGTTCTAGCGACTCGGCAGAGAAGAGCTTCCTCGTCCTGTAATTGACTCGATGTTAGTACTGAAACTGGATATTACCTTGGGACCTTTCATGAAGTGAAGCTGACCTTGCTGAATGTGGAGAGACCATGCAGGAAGCTTAAGAGGTGGAAGTCAGAAACGCCTTGAATGGCCTTGTCGGGATCTCCATGAGACATAAGCTGTTGGGCCACATGTCGCAGCTCCTGACTCTCGCCGATGACCTCGCGGTTTTCGATGGGGAAGCGACTGTTGGTGAAAAGGGGTGTAGACTCTGTAGGGAAACCATGGGTGAGGGTCACCAACAAGAAGTCGACGGGGAAACTTGGTTTTGCGTTCTCCTGGACACTGGCACCGTGCTCGTTGATTCTGCGGAAGAAAACCTCGGGAATATAGCGGGTCTTGCTGCCCAGGTCGTCATCATCCTCCGATTGAACCAGCATCACGGTGGGGTCTGCCGATGGCTCGATGATATCGGCACGAACCATCTCCACTGCGGAAACGGTCGCCTGGTAGGAGCTCACGGCAATGGCCCCTGTATCATCTCCGCTGAGCACACACGTCACAAAGTCGGAGCCGAAGCGCCCAGTGCGGCTCCATTTGGTTGCCTTGGGGTTCTGGGCCTGGAGACGCGAAGCAAAAGCAATCTCGAGAGATGACAGGTAGTAGGAGTCGATATGTCGTTTGCATATCACGGAGCCATCCCCTTGGCCTGCATCGAGGAGATCCGTGAAGATAACTCCAACCTTTTGCAACCCACAAAGGCTCGCCACTTCGTCCACTTCCTTCTCGTTATGCCAATCATGAAGCGTGACGCCGTCAATCTCTCCCATCTGCGGAGGCTCGTAAATTGCCTGGACGACTGCCTTGACGCCCAGCGGCACCTCCTTGTATTCTTCGTATGTTCCGTACAGAAATCCTAGTCGTTGGGATCCGGACTTGCGCCAGAAATCGAGGAGTGAGTTGATGAGATCAGGGGAGGAAAACTCCACGTGGTCGACCATGCGGAATTCTTGGGGTTGTAAGCTGATGGCACTGGGCTGACACTTGGTACAAATGCCCTCTGGCCACTGCGGGTGTCCAGATGGGCAGTCACGCCGCACTCGATAGAATGGTTCTTGAAGCGGTGGCAGATATGAGCTCCCAGCCTCGGGTTTATTGGTAGCGGCATTGATTTTCCGCAGGTAGGAATGGAAGGAAAGGTGTTTGATCTTTTTCTCGGAGAGGTAATTCTTGTCGTATGGTTCCAGCGGCATGCAGTAGTCACACATACCCCGTGGACCATGCTTGCACATTCTCTGATCCTGTTTCCGTTTAATCTTTCCATCGGTCTTGTCCAGCAGGTTGTCCAAGGGTGACTGCTTGACCACATCCCATGGGTTTTTAATATTGATCGAGGGAGATGTAGGTTGCGCGCGGATTGGTACGGTCTGTTCCTGCGGAACCGAAGTTCCATTCAGCCGGCGCTCGGTGGTGGTGTTGGTGGATGTGAGGCCGTTGGAGGCGCCGTTTTGCTGTGCAGCGCGCTCTTGATACCCAAGGAAGAGCTTATCGCCATGCCTTGCAAACCATGACAATTAGCAATGTGATCCGTCGGGGCCGGTTCCATCCGCACTTACTTAAGACCGACTTGCTCGATCGAGACTCCGTCCAGAGCCTTTAATACTCTCTCCTCACCGCCGGTGCCTATCGGGCGATTAGACAGCGTGATGGATGACGGTTCGATATCTGACGGTAGGTGCTCCAGAATCTAGAATCGGTGAAGCGTAAGTCATGTGTGAAGCCAAACTGAGCTTCATAGAACTGGGACAGGCAACTACCTTTTGCTGAAGGGAGGGAAAGAGGTCTTGCGGGTTCACAGTGAAGCGAAACTGGCCGTTCCGACTCTCGAACCGCAGGAGAATCGGCCGGGACGCCATGGTGAGCTGGTCTGGTGGAAGAAAGATGAGATAATGGCGAGGGAAAGTGAGAGCGGGATATGAGGTATTTCAAGTATAAGGCTGAAGACGCATAACGCGGAGTTGTTGAAGTGAAGCTGCCAGGAAGCTTCTCGCTGTGACGTGACTGGCCGGCGGGCGGTATGGTTATGCAATGACAATACACCGTGCGGGGCCGGGCAACGAAGGGCGAGTAAGATTGGTAATCATATTACCCCGCGGACGTCGTTTTCTTTGGTAGAAAACACAACCTGGGAGATATTTTCTGGAAGATGGGCTCAGGACACGAAACTTCCACGAGCTATTCTACAGCATGAGGTGGATCTGGCCTGCAGTATGGGCTAAGATGCACAGCTCCCCAGATGTCCTACGATTACTGAGTAATCATCCGCAATAGAAAAGCTACCAAGCAACGACGAGTATTCTCAAAATCTTTAATTGAGATATCTAGAATTCCCTCACCAGAAAACAGTAATGTATCCATGTCATCGTCAAAATTTCGGAACGCCCGGGAACGCCTCAAGAACAGAAAAGAAGGAAAGAGCGAGTTAAGTATGTGTAGTCCCCATTACATGATAGCACACTTCTTGGGAAGACCGCACGGTCCCTCACTGCTCTTTTTCTCCTTCGCTGCTTCCTGGGTACCCTGCTGACGCTGGACAGGCTGCTCAGTCTTCTTTGCAGTTTGTCCGGCCCCAGCAGCCGAATCCGCGGGCTTCGATTCGGCACTGCCATGCAGTCACTGGCTACCCTTGGAGACGGTCTCATAGAAGGACTTGCCCTGAACCTCGGCGATCTGGAGCTCAAGGGCGGAAGGCTGGCGAGATCCATCGGCACCGGCGAAAGTACCAGCACCCCAGGGGCTACCACCGTGAACCTCGTCGAGGTTGGTGAGGAGGGGGAAGGCGGTCTTGTAGCCCAGAGGGACGTAAACGAAGCCGTGGTGGGCGAGGGTGCTCATGGCGGAAATAGCAGTGGACTCCTGGCCACCACCGGGGGTACCGGTGGAGATGAAGACACCAGCGTGCTTGCCCCAGAAGCCGCCAGTGGCCCAGATAGAGCCGGTAGCATCCCAGAAGGTCTTCCACTGAGCAGGGAAGTTACCGTAGCGGGTGGGAATACCGAACAGGATGGCATCGTACTCCAGGAGGTCGGTGGGCCCAACAATGGGGTAAGAAGACTTGGCGGGGGCGTGCATCTTGGCCAGAACCTCGTCGGAGAGGGTCTCGGCGATCTGGAAGATGTCGGCCTGGCCGCCGGCGGACTCAATGCCCTTCTTCTCAGCCTCGGCCAGCTTCTGGATGTGGCCGTACAGCGAGTACTACACTGTTATTAGTAGGGGAAACCCGAGGGAATATCAATGGCAAACGTACGAAGACGATAGCAACCTTGGGAGCCATGGTGAATGTATGAGTAATGGATTGGGATGAAGAGAAGTGTAGCAAGGGCGGAGGAGGCGAGGTTAAATAGTCGAGCCCCACCAGAGTTGACACCAGAATCCCCCCTCCCAACTTTGCATGCCAACTGTCTAAGAATTAGCAAAGCATAGCAAAGTTTCCTGGGTACCATTAGATGCAATCAGTCATCGATGACTGAGCAATACGAGCCGTCTATTGGCCCGCTCGGGCCCACCCTGCTGTATACGGATTTAATCGAGTTTAGTCGAGTTTAGTCGAGTCTGACCGATCTCTGACAAATGGGTCTCCATGGGCTTCCCATGGCTCCACGTTGCCAGGGAAGCCGTGGGCTTTAATTTCCCCTGCAGTAATAGAGCTGATCGCCTCTCTAGCGTTGGATTACGTGCTCTTCTTCCGTGTCGGATATATGTATTCAACGTACTGTATACTACACTACACTGACATGATGTCATGACTCAAGACGCCAAGCGTTCTTGAGATGCTTTCAAATTCTCGGCTTTGAGAAGATGAAGCTTCTATGGACCCTGTGGAGCCAACCTTGGGATTCGGGTCTCATGCAATACTGCAATACTGTAGTAATGCAATGCGACCTGCGAAAGACTTGCGAAGGGGCTGGCCAATTGACTTTGTGGCTGGTTCTCGCCCCTGACCAGTTTTGTACACGCCGTCGCCATATGTAGAAATTTACGGAATGAACTAGAACCGATCGAGACATTGGAAGTACGTGCTCAGCACTCATTTTGATATAATTGGTTGCATGTTGTCATGAAGGAGATGGGTATCGTGAGACTAGGCCACCCAGGACCGTCAGTATAAAGGACATCAGTATGCTCTCGCGCCAGAAAAGACAAACACCCCTTCGCACCGTGGAAATGCAAGGCCACCCTTCGTGGTCGGTCTTAGAGACAAAATCAACCCCTTCCTCTCCCGCGATAGCGTCCGCGCATGAAGCCACCACCACGCCCGCGTTCACTCCGCCATTCGCGCTCTCGCTCCTTCTCCCGCTCTTGCTCCTCTCGAATGAGTGCTCGTTCGTGCTCTAGCTCCTCCTCGGTCTTCTCGGTCCGCATTGTCGGTCGTGGTAGGTTCTCCGTCCATCGGGGGTGCGCATCGGCACAGGTCTTGCCCTCAGGACAGAATCCGGCAAGGTAAAATTTGCAGAGTTTACGGCGCACATGTCGCTTGGCACAAAGAGGACCCAATTCGCAGAACCCTCGATCGTAGTGTTCACATGGGGGTAGGCGAGCCTCCTCGCGGACGTGTTGATATAGGCAATCGTCGCCGTTAGGGCAGTATCCCGATCGCGAGAAAGACTGGCATTCCGGCATGCGGCGCAGGTTGTATTCGTGCAGATACTCGCATTTCAGCCCCTTCTTACACAATCCCTTCAGAAAATGCTTGCAGACAAGCGAGCCGTGTGTCGTGGAGGGTGCCAACCCGGAGGCAGTGGTAGTGGATGTGGTTACGCGCGAGGGAGTTGGGTGACGGTCTGGGCAGGCCGGTCCCAGCGGGCAGTGGCCTTCGCTGTAGGCTTTGCAAACGGGGACATCGGTGGCGAGGCCAAAGCCAAAGCTCTTGCGGAGGAAAGGAGCGAAGGTAAAGTCGTTGTAGCTCGGGTCTCGCGTGGGTTCAGCATCCAAAATGCGCGCGGCCGCGCTTTGCACATCGGCTGACATGTTGGTCTGGGAATCAAAGCAGATAGGCTTCGATATTTGATACTCGGTTGGGAAGGGTGGATATCCTCAGCAAGAAAGGTAGTCGCGAAAGAAGATATTCCCACACCAGAGCCAAGAGGTGGAAGATGAAGGCCTGAATCGTGACATGGAAGCTCGGAGACGGTTCTTTGCCGCCTTAGAAATCAGGCTGTATTTGTCATGTTTGCATCCTCTCTATTGGATCTGTGCTTGAATCACTTTCATTTAAAGCTACTGGAATCAGTCTAAAAAGATTCGTGTGTTCAATAATTCGAGTCATCCTAGTAGCAGCCCGATCAAGGAGGGTTTCCTCTCTAGACAGGTTTTGCGCTTATTTCCAAATTTCCATTCAAACACCTCTTTAATTACACCCGGGAAGAGTAGTAGGAGCTGTATCTTCAGGAACATCCGGAATATCCCCTCAGTCTGGCTACCTATCACTCCTTCTCTAATCGCGCAGGTTTAATGATTGACAAACCCCAGTTGCTGATCCACGACCTCCCGTACCATCTGTTCCAAAGAGCGCCATTCAATCTTGAGGTCTTTCTCGGCCTTGGTGGTGTCAGTCGGGGAGGAACTTCCCTCGATATCTGCTGAAATTTTGGCTCCCAGATTGGGGTAGTGCTTTTTCACAATATGCGCCACATCGCCCCATGTTGCCTTGTTTCCGGATATCAGATACTTCGAGCCGTCGGCGATTTCCGGGTTCAGAGCTTTAACATGCGCCTCTGCCACATCTTGGATATGCACACCAGTCACTGATCCAGATGGGGTACCGGTCATGATTGTCCCCCAAAGTAGTCCATTCGAAGAGGAACTAATTTGTTCGGCGGAAGTCTGCACAAGGTTCTGCCCAAAGACGAACGATGGGTGAATAGTGACCAAAGCATAATGAGGCTTGGCAGTCTTCCAAAGTTCCCAGCTGGCGTTATTTGCGAGCAGCTTGGATGCGCGGTAGAGTCTCATAGCTGTTCCAGCAGGATTGCTGGGATCTGTGAAATCGGCGGCTTCATCCACGCTAAAGTCCCAGTCGTTGTCCTCTAAAAGCAAATAATCGTAAGCCTCGTGAGCTGCCAGTATTCAACTTTATTGTAAAAAACCGACCTTTAATGACTCCACCTTCAGGAATACCATTCAATGGGATCAGAGCCGCGATTGATGAAGTGACAACGACCTTCTTGATACTCGGGACCCTGGTAGCCTCATTCAATACGGCATTGGTGCCTTTCACCGCTGGGCCAAAATACGACTCCTTCTCGATGCCGTGGGTCAGAGGAGAGGCAAGATGCAAAACATAGTCTGCACCGTCAAGTTTCCCCTTGAATGCGGCCTCATCGGTGATGTCGGGGACAATGACATATTCAATGTTTTGGCTATACTCCGATAGAGCAGCCTCGAGAGTTTCCGATGGCTTCCGAAGACAGACGCGCAGTCTGTATCCGGCCTTGAGTGCCGCAAGAGCGGTGGCGCTTCCAATGAAACCAGATGCGCCAGTAATGAATATCAATCCAGCTGCCATGGTTTCTTTCGATGAAATCTCTTGATTGAAGGTGTCTGTTGATGATGTCTGAAATTGTGGATGGGGCACTTGTCCTCGTCTGACTTTATAGAATTCGTTTACAGTCTGGCCCAACCCATTCCAATGCTTATTGAACTACCTGAATCATCAATAATTTGATGAAAATATCAATAAATCTTCGTGATTCAACGTCTCGAAGATAAATTACACATAAAGCTGACGAATTCAGGCACTAGGGTAAAACACTTGGCGGGTTCATCCAAGCTCAATGCCGAAGCTTACTGATCCTAGTCGAGTTGACAATTTAGTATAATCAAAAAAGCACAACTAGCACAACGATTATCGGTATGGCGAGTTGATAGGGTCATCAGAATATTGTTGTGTGGAAATATGTCGATTGGTGGCGGCCCCGAGTTTCGTATTACACTATCATCCCGAGAATCTGATCTAACTAAGAACACCACAAAAAGTTAGCTGAAAACGCCGCGCCCATATGATTTGAAATCAAATCCAGTTGTAGAAAAATCCATCAAAACTTGCCATGAGTGACATGTCTCTTCACGTGAACGAGGTCTTGAAAATCAGGCACTGGTGCGGAACAGTGGGCCAGCACCATCTCGTATTCTATGTTCGAGTTCACTTCTTCGACAATGCTAAAGATACCCGAATTTTACAGCCATTGCAACCTACTATGCAGTCTAGGCATCCCAGAACGACGAGGCTAAGCAGCGTTTTTCCACCAACGTTGACATCACCATGAGCCCGTTGTGCAAACCCAGGCGCATGGACTGGATATGCTTCGTTTCTAAGCATCAAAAGATCGATAGGCAATGATCGGTATTCTCACTGCCAACTGGATTGGAAGGAGAAAAACAGAGGGCTCCGTCTTACAGGGTTGTAGAGATCTACCTCGAGGCATGAAGCACAGGATTCTTTGATTGCAATCACTTGCATTCCTAATAGGATTGATCGATGGCATCAATGACCGCATCTCTTGCTTAAACTCGACTTTTCACCACGCTCACAGACACAAAAGTGGTACGTCATGATTAGAATTGCTTGACCTCCAATTTCTCGGTAGGAAAACTCGGTGTCAGTTGCCTGATTCTTGCACGCATCACGGGGAAGAGAAAGGGGTGCGAAGGCTGCTGCACCGCCTGAATGAAAAGTCTCAACCAATCAGTCCATGCATGGAATGATTTGATTTGAGCGGGATGAAAAAAGCAAAGATCGAGCGAGTGCCGCGACCATCGTCTAGCCTGGCCGGTGTCTCCACGGGTATCCATCATGGCTCCTGTCAAGGCCATCTCTACGAGCTTGACGCAGTATGCGCTGCCCAACTCTCGGTCCTGTTCGGGGCGACGATCCGTGATCTTCCCGGGCGCGAATCCCCAGACTTGGGGTGCATATGCTCCCCACAAGTTGGGCGAATGACATGTTGCTCACTCAAGCTGACTGCAGGTCCTAATCCAATCTCACCGTGTATATGGGGCTTGAAGTGGTTCCCTCATTGCGGACCGGAGATGCGCTCAGGGTGTTTCAAGATCTCGCGCGAGTCGTGACCGTTTAGCATGGTGCACGCCGTGTATTGGTCCCAATGCAGAGGTCATCCACCCAGTCAGCCCATACACGATGCCCTCGTCGGCACTAAAACCCATCACCCCCGCCCCATCAGTCCGGTCCGATCATAGTTGGGATCGACGGTTCATGAGAAAAAAAAAAGATTCTCCGGTGCCACAAACCCCGACGCACGATACGAATTTCACTCTCATAGGGCAAAAGTACTAAGTCACATCCAATTGCGCGAAGGGTGAAAACAATTGCCAACACGTGACACATTCCCGAAAAGGAAAGACACCTGGTCGTCCTTCTCTTTCTCGTTTGATTTGATTTCCTCACTTTGTAACCGCGTCTGGACACTCTTTGGATGATACCCTGATACCATTCTTTCTTTTATTTTTTCTTTCCTGTCTTTCCTTTCCTTCCTTCTCTGGCATCCCCATGTTTTCTGCTGCTAGAGACATCTTTCGTCGGCGGCCCACAGTTGACCCCGCCAATGCCGCCGGCTCATACGAGGTACCTCTGTACACTAACGCGGCGTACTATCCAAACTGGAGGATCTACCGCAAGCAGCCACCTTCGTCCCTGCGTCTGGGGTTCGTATCCCACGTGTTTTACGCATTTGCTTGGTACGTAGCCAATCACTGGCCTTCAGATCGGTCATATAGATAAAGAAAGCGCTAATCTCAATCTGACATCCTTGCAGGGTGAAGGAAGATGGCACTGTCTATGTAAGTTTTGGAAAATGTGGCGCGAGTTTGAAGGAAAGTATGTGCTAATGGAGGTTGTAGTTGAGTGATGAGTGGGCTGATACCCAGATGCCGGTCGATGGCGCTGAGGGCTGCCTACAAGCATTCGTCCAACTCAAGCAGCAGTATTCAAAGATGAGGGTCATTCTTTCTGTCGGTGGCGGTGGTAAAGGAAGTGAGAACTTCGCTGTTGTAGCCCGCAGTCGCTCGGGGGTGGATACATTCGCTCGAACGGCACGTGCGTTGGTTGACCAATATGGACTGGACGGTATCGATGGTACGTTTTACTGCTTGAGAATTGAACATTGTCTTATCTTCTCTTCACACAGTCGACTGGGAACACCCCGCAGACCCGCAGCAGGGCAAAGACTACGTCCGTCTTCTCGCCAAACTACGAGAGGCCTTACCTGCTCCTCAATATGTTGTGGCAACCTGTCTCCCGGCGGGTCTATGGGCGCTGCGCAACATTGATCTGTCTGCGGCACAAAAGTACCTAGACATGATCAATCTTATGGCCTATGACTTTGCGGGCCCGTGGGGCTCTGAGACCGGTCACCAAGCCCAACTCTATGGCACACCGACCTCTGGATACTCAGCAGTGGACTATGTGTTGACGCAGGGAGTGTCCCCGCGAAAAGTCATTCTAGGTGTTCCGGTATATGGTCGCTCATTCCTTGGAAGTACTGGGCCTGGTCAGCGATATACTGGAACAGGAGGCGAGGATGGGGTCTTTGACTACAGCGATCTACCGCGCCCGGGAGCCCAAGAGATGCATGATCCACAGGTTGGCGCTGCTGCTTGTGTGGGCGCAGACGGTGGGTTTGTTACTTACGATATCCCCGCTACAGTAAAGCAGAAAGCAGAATTTGTGACCTCATCTAAGCTGGGGGGCCTATTCTATTGGCACATTTGTTCCGATGCTAGAGGTCCTCGCAGCTTGATCGAAACTGGTTACAACACACTGCATGAGATGTAAGTAGGGATGTGGTGGATTCAAAATCAATACCAGAAAATTACTTCCAATCGAAACAAGCTCTGGATAGCGTCCTGTAGAAGTTTCTGATGCTTGGTATCTGAGAAAAGTAAGCATAGGTATCTAAGCTGCATCGCAAGCCGTGACACCTTACTCTTTCTGTCCAGGAAAAAGAATCTTGGTAATCGGAAACTTCCAAAGGACATCACTTTGGCAAATGTCCGATGACTTTCACGTCTTCTAGAGGGGATTATCAGTCAATAATTATCGCCGTCTCGTATTTATAATTCCTTTCGGCGGTTTAACGGCGAAGCGTGGACCTCCACAAGGCACTACAAGGGGCGAACCGAACGCCGAGGTCCAACTACACCCACGAATGTGCCAATACGACGAATAGACTTTGGTAGCGCCCCTCTTTTGACATAATTGACATAAAGCCCTCTTGATATCCGATGTCCGATGTCCGATGCTATAAATGCTCAAAGTACCCCGTATCTTCTGCATCGACCGTCCCCACGTTTCCCCGGATCACCCAATATGACGTCGCCACCGCAGCCCGCGACTGCAGACACTGGGTACCTCACCGAGCCAAGCCCTTTAGAGAACACGTACACATCGGATACAAGTCTGCAACGAGCTTTGCAATGTGAGTCCTTTTTTAATATGAAAGAAAAAGCTTAGCTTTGATTTTTGTTCTAACAATGTTTAGGGTATCTCCCATCCCCAACACTCGCATCCATAGAACTACACCTGACCCAGCTCGGTGCCGAGGTGATCTCCGAGCAGGTCCGGGAGTGGAGTGCTGATGCTGAACGAAATCAACCTTATGTCAAGAGCCATAACGTTTGGGGGAAACGATATGACTATGACCGACTGATCACTACCGAGGGCTGGAAACAGCTGGGACACTGGGGAGCTCGCAATAAGATCGTCTCGGCAGGATATGACCTTGCTCTAGGATTGGAACGGAGAACAGTTCAATATGCACTGTAAGAGATGATTAATTTCAACTGGAGACGTTTACAAGGCTGTTTATTGACTCATACTCTAGGAACTACCTCTATGCCCCTTCTTCAGGCCTGTACTCCTGTCCGATTAGCATGACGGATGGAGCCGCTTTCATCCTCTCGTCGAAAATCCACAATCTACCATCTACGCATCCATTCCAGGTCGCGTACAAGAATTTGACTTCTGAAAAGGACGATCATTGGACTTCGGGTCAGTGGATGACGGAGAGGGCCGGAGGAAGCGACGTTCAAAACACGGAAACTTGGGCAACGTACTCTCCTCTTACCACCCCATCCAAGCTCGATCCTCTCGGGGCGGGTGACTACCTGATCAATGGATTCAAGTTCTTTTCATCTGCCACTGATGCTAAAGTGGCTCTGCTGTTGGCCAAGACTCCTTCAGGGAAGCTTAGCACTTTCTTGGCACCTCTAAGAAAGACTGTGTCTGGGAATGATGGTACTACTCGACAAGTCTCAAACGGCGTGAGAATCCATCGGTTGAAGAATAAGCTCGGAACAAAGGAACTGCCGACGGCTGAGCTAGAACTCAAGGATATGCGTGCGCACCTGGTGGGGGAGATCGACCAGGGAATCGTCACCATTGCACCGCTTCTTAACGTGACTCGCATTCACACATTCATCGGGTCTCTGTCGGGCTGGCGTCGTGCGCTCAGTATCACTAAAAGCTTTGCAAAAGCCAGATCGACCGTTGGGGAACCCCTATGGTTGATTCCAATGCATCTACGTCTTCTTGCTGATCTGGAAGTAAGACATCGTGGGGGTATGAACCTTGGATTCTTCACAGTCGCCGTGATGGGACTCGTTGAGAACAAGGTATCTCAGCCATCAGAGTTGGCACACATGCCTCGTCCTGGCAAAGAGGCTAATGTCGTGTTCCGAACCCTGACAGCCACTGCAAAGGCTGTTGTCAGCAAGATGTCCATTGCTGGAATTCAAGAATGTCAAGAAGCGATGGGCGGTGTTGGCTACATGGATGAAGCGGACGAGCCTGAGTTCAACATCTCGCGAATCCTTCGCAACACTTCGGTCAACTCGATCTGGGAAGGAACTACTAACGTGCTGGCCAGTGAGACTGTTCGTTTCCTCTTGAAATCTGACAACATGGGTATTTTCGCAACATGGTTAGACCGCACCTTGGCTTCGCTCCTCACGCCAAGCTTGCGCGATGTCCTGACTGCTGCCTGGTCTACTTTGCGAGCTCGATTTTCTCCAAAATACAAGGCTGCGACTGCAGTTCTTGCTGATGCCCGCCGCTATATGTTCACGCTCGCCTGGATCATGTGTGGCGCACTCCTGGCCCTCGATGCTGAAAGAGACCAGGATCGGGTGAGCATGGAGATTGCCTGTCGCTGGATTCTCAAAGCCGAGGGAGGCGTCGGAGATTTGGTTTTCCATGATATTGTCACTGTCAGAGACAGCGGAGCTGTCGATGCGGACGGTGAAGATCATCTGCAATGGGATTGTCGTATTGCTTGGGGCATCGAATTGCCCGCAAAGCGGGCATCTGGCCACAGGTCTCTGCAGAGCAACAGCTCGAAGCTGTAAGCGTCGTATTTGGTGCTTGTCTATAGCAGACTATACAGATTGCTTCATATTGATAACGGAGATCGCAAGCGCTTTAAATCTTGTTTCTTTCGTTCCTTTTGAATAGTTCCAGCCCTGGAAAGAGGAAGTGATTGACGAGGACTTCAATTGTTTACCCCATGAAGCCACTTGTTGCGTAGACATAGGCAATCAAGGATTCAATCGAATGAAATACGCGTCACAATTTCATGGTGCAGAAGCGATTCTTGGCAAACGGGATCGGCGATGTGGGAGGTGGGAACCTCGGTTTCTTTCATTCCTCGTAGCATTTGAGGCGCATCCTAGCACCAACAACTGATCCTCTGGTATAAAGTGTCGTTTAAAGAGCTCAAAATGTCTAAGCTCCATGCCGACGCCCCTCAACTGATATACCGGTCGCTCCCGATCCTGGTCAGCTACATCACGCTCGCCGCGGCCCTGGCTCTCAATGCCTGCCGAGCTATCTACAAGCGATACCAAGCACGACAAAAGGCAAATGACTGGGCATCTCCCGCAAGGCGCACACACTTCTTCATATTCGCGGCTCTGGCGGTCCTGAGTCTCGGAGCAACGTGGTTCTACATGTTTGCGTTCTTCGCACATTCATACCGCAATTGGGAAGAGACCCGCAGCGTTCTTGATCTACAGGGCGCCGAGGTATCCATTTCCTTCAAATTGGAACTATGGCTGCAAAAAGCGAAGTTGTTCCGAGAGGCCTGGGAAACCGTCATCGAGACCCCCGCGCGATTCTGGTGGAGCGGCCAGATCTTCCTGTGGACGACGGGATGGAGTGTTTTTCTGGGTATCATGGGTACGCCAATTGACCGATCTGCAATCCTAGTTTGCAACTAACCGTCTGAACCAGCTCGGAGATATCGTATCGCGCATGTGTGGGCCTACATGCTGCTGGGTCAGATCGTTGCCATCTCTTTCGCCCAGAACTTGTTTTTTGCGACCATCCTTGTCTCCAGGCAACCAACTTCAGCAGAAAAAGAGGAAGGTGATGAGCTTAGCAAGGAATTTTCGTGGTCGCCGCCCTTGTACAGTGAACTCCTACCTGTTGCCAGCTCCCTACTGAGCACGGTCGCGGTCCCAATGGTCGCACATACCAAATATTTCATGGCCCTTTTGCTCATTCCACATCTCCTGCTCTTTGTCCCTGCGGTTCTACGTCCGAGTCGCTCTGAAAAGGACCAAGCCGCTACTAAGGCTCGCAGCAGAGCCCATGATGCAGATAATACCACTCGGCGATACATTGTCTTCTTCCAGTTGCTCATTGCAGCTTGCGTTTTTTTGCAGGCCCACTCCACACTTCAGGTCTTGGAGCACTCAGGAACGAGAGATTTTGGCACACTGACCCGAACTTTGCTCGCCGCAATATACGAGCATCCGGCCGTGAGTAGCGTCAGCTGGGATGTGATCTATTGTACGGTGACAGCGATGGCTTGGTTCTCTGTGAACGGAGGCGATCCGAACCGAATGCTGGGTGAATAGATTGTTTGGAACGAAGATCATGAACAAGCTGAAATTGACCTTGGATAAGATGGGATTGCTTCCGTTCCCCTGCCACGAGTTATATAGCATAGCTTTGATTATCTACCTCAACTCTGCCTGAACGGATAACGATCTCAGTAATAGTTGTATTTAGAAATGTAGCGTTGGCTCCTGCGACAGAGTAGGCTTCACCTGGTATCGGATATCGTCTAACAGGACCGAATTCTAAGGAAACCACCACATGAGAAGAGTTGGCGTTCAGCCTGAAACCAGGTCATATTTTGGCAGTTCGATAGCCCGCCGAAGAATTCGAAGGTAAATCGATTCCCCAGACGATACGACAGTCCCACTCTGTCCGTTCGCGATCGCTTGGTTTTCTGTCTTGTGCGGTGACCGATCGCTGGTAAATGAGATCAGTGAACCCAAATTCTCCAGGTATGCCCTGTCCATCTAGAACCCATCTCCTAGCCACCTCGAAAGCGACCGCATCTTTGTCTCGTTGGGCATCTAGTGAAAGCAATATGCAACTCACGAGCCAGGCAAGCGTGAACATGATTTGACGGGCAACACCGAGCACAGCTGCTAGACCTTGATCTTTCTGACCGGGAGCCAGCCTTTCTTTGAGGGAAGTCCAGACACTTTGTAGCGTTTCCATGGATGCGAGGTCCGAAACCTGAGCGATAGCGGATACAATCCATGTGTTGAATAGCTCCAGGTTCTGACCCTTGGTCAGATGCCGTACAGTCTCACTTGCCAAGACATTGGTCGTACCCTCCCAAACACTATTGCTGGCTGTATCGCGCCACAATCGGCTTACGTTGAATTCTGGCTCATCTGGCTCATCTGGTTCTCATTTAGATTAGTGTCTTTGTATCAGAAAAGGACCAGACTTGCCCATATAGCCCACGCCGCCCATAGCCTCTTGGCACTCCTGGAAAGCCAGGGTGGAAGACTTGCAAATAACAGCTTTGGAGGTCGAAGTGAAAGCGCGTAGAACAACGGTTGCTGTGTTTGGGAGCTTTGCTAATAAGGAAAATATTTGTGGCGCATCATCTGGGAATCCGTTGTCCACATAGCTCAGCAGTGATGAAGTAAAGAATGCCAGCTGCATCCAACCTCGATGTTTGACTTCTAGCTGGGCCAACACGTTCAAATGCATGGGAAATGTCCAAAGTGACTGATCAATGGTCCTTCGAGCCAGAGCGAAAGCCTTGGCGATATCCAGAGCCCGCCGGAGACACGACAGCGCGGTAATGAAGTTGTGAGTCCGCGTGGTGTTCAGCAATAGGGCAATGGTTGCAATACCGCGATCTTTTGGACCGATGAGATGTGCGCGCGCGTTCCGAAGCTCAATCTCAGCTGTGGGAAGCTCTTTTGTCCCCATTTTGGTTTTCAGTCGGTGAATGCGAATTCCATTAGATACCCGCTTGCTTGTTCCTTGAGCATCCACAACTTCCCTTACGGTCGGGGCAACAAAGAGAGACAACTCTCCAGATTCGGTCTTTGCCAGAAGCAGTACAATGTTACAGTCGGTGGCACTGCAGAACCACTTGAAGCCGGAAAGCAAGTAGTCACCTTCTCCGATGTTGCCGAACCGGCCAGTCTTAGATGTGAGCGGGGCATAAGTGGCCACAGTCTCACTATTTCGGACGTCGCTTCCACCGGGGCGCTCAGTCATCCATTGTGCAGAAATCCAGTTGTTTTCTCGTGCGATGAGGCGAGCGTAGAGCTCATGGAAGGGGTGATCCGGAGGTACACTCGAAAGTTGGTGTCGCACCAATCTTGCTGCCCCCGAAGTCATAGAGACTGGACAAGAGTATGCAGCCGAAGAAGCGGAGAATAAATAGTTGCTTGATTGTTTGATTGTTGTTAGTTATTGAGATGGTCAAGATGATATCTGGAGAGAAGCAGGAGAGCATACAACGCATGCTGCACAGTGCGGCGATATGGACCAAACTCCTCTTCGTATCCAAGGCCCACAACCCTATGGATCGGGTCAATAATTGAATCATCTGTATGTTCTTGGAATAGAAGTCCTTACCCATACTTGATACCCCATTTACCCAACTCCTTCCAACCATTGCTAGTCACTAGACGGTCGGCCTCATATCGCGCACCCCAAACGTTGTGGGCCTTGACATAGGGCTCTTGACTTTCAGCGTTACCGATATGTACGTTTGTTTCGTGTGAGATCGCATCCGATCCAAAGTCGTGGAGGTCAGGAGTGATCTTGTCCAGTACATCTTGCGGGAGATACCCTATGTGTCATGTAGTCAGTGTGTGTAAGACCCAGATACTTTGCGGTCCGAGATTTGATCAAAATCAGCAAGGTGAAGAGCTGCGTACATTGCAGAATACGCTGGAAGACATGGTCTGTTGTTGCCGGATTCTGCAGCGCTGGGGGCGAAAGGATGAGGCCCTCGTCAACGGTAGAAGGTGGCCGTGAATTAGACATGCTGGAGAGTATTCTTCAAATTCGAATGATATGATATGTTCAACTAAAGCATTTTGCTCTGTTTTACATCATGTCTTATAACTATAGCCGATTCAAGGTGCGGGGTCTTCTCCATGTCAATCGCCAAACGGTGACATGGGCCTTTGCCGAGTAGTGATACCGACGAGAACCGACAATCACCGAAAACGACCGCTAGGCGACCGCTAGGAGTCGTGGAAATCCTTAGTGTAATGGGGAATAACCGATTAGCTATCCAAATGCGGGTGACTTGGTTAGCGAGAGCCGACCCCAGATGAGCTATTAATGGAGGTATTTAGGGCAGCCAATATCATATTTGTGTACTGACCGCGATCAAACTACAGCTCGCAAAGTTAGACTTATTCGTGATCTGTTCCTTTCTATTAAATCGACAATGACTGGACGTGTACTTGAAGGTGATTGTTCGCAACCGCGTCCTATTTGGACGCCGACAGTGCCGCACGATCAGATCCCCATGAACGTCTACCGCGCACATATAAATCGGAAATTCAATCAAAATTTGAGCTCATCCCAAGAGCTCCACCAATGGACTGTTCAGAATCTGCAGGATTTCTGGATCGATCTCCATCAGTATACAGGGACCATTCCATCGTTGCCTCTGACGGTGAAGTCTTCTTTTGATGCATGCATGCCAATGGAGAAAATCCCCGAATTCTTTCGTGGTGCCACCGTAAATTATGCAGAGAATGTTGTCTCGGGTCGTGATTTGAACCGAACCGCTCTGATCGGTGTTCGTGAAGGCCAGGGCTTGAATGGCGAAGTTTGGACATGGGGATTGCTCCGAGAGAACATCAGAAAGGCCCGAAGCGCATTGTTGCACCTTGGCATCCAAGAAGGGGATCGAGTAGCCGCGATAATCTCGACGAGTGTATGGTCTGTCGGTCTTTTCCTGGCCACTGCCAGTATTGGCGCCATTTGGACCAGTATCGCGCCTGATTTGGGTGTAGAGGTAAGAGATATTCGATTTCTTCGACTTCAAGCATTCTGATATCTTTAGGGATGTATCTCACGACTGCAACAAGTTACTCCCAAGGTGCTTTTTGCGGACAGTGAGTCGACGTACAAAGGCAAGATGCGGTCCAATGTGCACAAAATCCGGAATATCTTCGATGAAATGAAAGTCAAGCCTGAGATCATCTTGATTCCAATAAGTGGGACACACGAGCCGGCCTTTTCTAGCCTTGACAGCTTTCTGTCAATGTCTCAGCCTAATGATGAGCTCGTGTTCCAGAGGCTGCCATTTTCTCATCCGCTATACATTCTTTACACCAGCGGCACGACGGGTCAGCCCAAATGCCTTGTCCACAGCCACAGTGTAATTCTGCAGCATAAGAAAACATCTGTGCTTCACAACTCCCTCACTGCCGAGGATGTCGTATTCCAATATAGTAGCACCTCATGGGTGCTATGGAATATCATGATCGGCCATCTATCGGTCGGCCCAACTCTGATTCTATACGACGGGTCGCCGTTGTGGCCGACTGCAAGGGAAATGGTAAAGATTGCAGAGTATCATCGCGTCACGTACTGGGGCTGTTCGCCCCGTTATCTCCAAGAGCTGGAGATGACTCGATGTGTTCCAAAGAAGGAGTTTGACCTTTCATCTTTGCGAATGGTGCAGACGGGCGGTTCCCACTTGGGCGCCGACCAGTATCACTGGTTCTATCGCGCATTTCCACCGGAGGTCCATCTCACCAGTGTCACCGGTGGCACGGACTTGGTGACGTCTTGGATCGGGACTGACCCTGCTGGTCCTCTCTATCCAGGTGAAATCCAGTTGCCAATGTTAGGACAGGACGTGGATGTGGCAGATCCCATTACGGGAAAGTCAATCAAATGTACCGGGAAACATGGTGAGTTTGTCTGTCGTCAGCCTTTTCCATCCATGCCTGTGTTCTTCTGGGGCGACGAAGATGGATGCAAGTATAAAAGCACGTATTTCGACAAGTTTGAAGGCTGTTGGGCTCAGCATGACTGGGCGAGCTACAACCCGCAGACGAAAGGATGGCAAATCCATGGAAGAAGGTATGTACTCGCTGTACGACCCGTATGCTGTAGAATCTCGGAGTGTGATACTCACGCAATCTTGGCAGTGATGGTGTTTTGAATCCGCAGGGTATTCGATTCGGGTCCTCCGATATCTACTCGATCACGGAGTCTGCCCCATTCAACAAATCGATCTCAACCACACTGTGTGTGGGTCGGCGAAGGCCCTGTGATACCGACGAGTCTGTTTTCTTGTTTGTGGTGATGCAGCGTGGCAATTCGTTTAGTGATCATCTTGCCCTCGAATTCAGAGATGCCATTCGCAAGGGCCTGAGCAGCAAACACGTTCCTCGCTTCATTATCGGGGTCAAGGAAGTACCGATGACAGTGAATGGCAAAAAAGTCGAGACCTTAGTGAAGCAAGTCGTGTCCACTGGCGAACTGCCCACAACCATCAGCAGCACGGTGGCCAACCCGGAGTGTTTGGGACATTTTAGGCAGTATTTCGAGTTGGAGGTGAAGGACAGAGCCAAGATATAGACCTGTATAGATTGCGTGGGCCTGAACTTGGCCTTGTCATGATGTCAGAGTGTGCACATTGTACTGTAGATGTATATTATTCTTCAAGTCTCGCGCGCTGCCTCATACACCAAGTCTGCTGAGTCAACCACCTGGGCACCCGTCCAGAACGGTCGCGTCTCGCGTCTCGTCCATTCGCATCAAATTCAACATTCGTATCAAAAATTTATCTTCATTCACCTTTGATGCTGGGGACATGGGCGCTACGACGCGTCCAGCACGGTCCTAGAACCATCCGTGCCGTGCGTCAAGCTCCGCGGGATCCGCGCTTCGCACCCTCAAATGCCATCCATCATCTTGCAGTGAAGCGAATCGTTGTCGCTCAAGATGTGCGATTGAATTCGTGTACACGGACCCGAGGCTTAGCTACGGCCGCTATTCCCAGTGTGCTTGTCCCACCGCTCATTTTCGTTGGGCTGCTGCTCTCCCTCTGGACTTGGAAATGTTTCTGGATCGTAGTGATGCAGGACAAGCTCCTGTACCTCACTTGGCTTCCACCCTTCACGCGATCCGAGAAGATTGCCGACTATGAGTTCAGTTGCAGGCCTGTTCGATGGGAGGAGAAACAGATTCGCAGTCTTGACGGAACCAAGCTAGCTATTTGCGAGGGTCAGATCGCAAACATGAGCGATGGGAAAGGCTTCCAGCAGACATCAAAGTTTGTACGAAAGCGACGCGTGGTGATTTGCTATTTCCAGGGAAATGGTGGATCGATGCCAATGCGATTACCGCTGCTATCTCAGGTTTTGCGGACAATTACGGAAAAGTCAAAGTCGACCACCAAGGCGCACCAGAACGAAACTAAATACACTATCGCTGCTTTATCCTATCGTGGCTACTGGAAATCTTCGGGCCGTGCCACTCAGTCTGGAATTGAAAAGGACGCACAGGCGTTCCTCAACTGGGTATCAGAGACATATAAAGCACCGGAAACCGATCTTGAGATCGTTCTTTGGGGCCACAGCCTTGGCGCTGCCGTCGCGAGTGCAGCAACTGCAGCGTATCTTGCTCGTCAACATTCCGGGCAGACATCGGCCCACAAAAGCAGTGGCTCGCTGGCACCTCTCGTCGGGCTGATCTTAGAGGCACCAACATCTAGTATCAAAGATATGTTGATCAGTCTTTATCCCCAGAAATGGCTACCGTATCGGTATCTTTGGCCACTTTCCTGGAATACTTGGGATATCACCAAGTCCATGAGCCAAATGGCTCGCTGGAGAGATGAGTCGGGCATTGAAGCGGCAGATCCGCCATCTCGCCTTCCTCCCATTTTCCTCCTGTCTGCCGAGAAAGATGAGATCATTCCTTCTTGTGTTCCAGGCCACTTAGAGCGATGTGCCAGATCTTTCAACTTAGACCTTGAGGCAAAAGAGGTCGTAGGGGCAATGCATACAGAAGCGCCTCTGAAGCTCGATGGAAGAAAAGCCTTGGTGGATTTCATCTTGAACACGTCACGATAGCAATACCCAATGAGATTTGCCTTTTCACGCTCATAGGCGAAAGGAATGATGATGTCAAGATTAACGTATATAGTGTGGTATAATCGTCGTAAATAAATACACAGATCAGATGTTGAGAAGCCATGAGCCACTCCAGTCAAAACCTGAGCCCTCCCAACTGTTGCCAAATGGCTCCAAATTAGTGTCAAGAGGCTGGAAACCGAAAGGGTCGACCGGCTCATCCGGCCGAGTTTCAAAGGCTGGCAGAGAATCGGCGTCTTGCACATCGGCCATCGTACAGGTAGCCGCGGTGCCTTGGTTAGAGCTTGCAGGCTCGGCAGCTTGCCCAATCAGGCGCCACTGCTTGCACAGTTTCACGTCGAAGCTTTCGAAAAAAGAAGCGGTGTCGAAGTCGAGAGTTGGAGGTGGGCCCTCAAAGGGCCCTTGGTCTCGGACTTTTTCGGTTAATTTGCTGAGAGCCCGCAGAGGCCCAACTGCCGAAAGCCACCGTTCCGATAGCTTCTGAAGGGAGAGTTTGATCACCGTCAGCTCGTGCTCGGCTGTGCTTTGGAGCTGTGGATACCGGCAGCTGGAAAGCAGAGATAACCCGGCACATAATGGATAGAAGGCAAAGACAGGCCCTAGGTAGCGAAGTTCGTCCCGGAGAAGGAATTCTTCATAAATGCCCGCGATAAAAGAGGACGCCACCAGAGCTCCTGCAGGGGGAACACTGTCTGGCGTAGGCGAACGATGAAGTATTGTCAATACGACAAAATACATGACCAATAGTTGCTGGACCTCTAGGTTAGAGGTTGTGCTATCTTCCTGGAGTGTAGCGGATGTGCGCAGTTTCGGAAAGACTTGTTTTGCCCATCGGTACACGGCATTTTCCAAATCAACACGACGTTTTCGGGATATCTCCTTTCGTAGATAGTACTCGACGGTATCTCCTAGGTGGCAAGATATCGTGCAATATGCCAAAAAGACCTGTGCTTGAAAGTCTTTCACGGGGAAATCGTTCATCGAGGGCGGAAGTACATCGCTGTCCCTAAGGTTGATTGTTCTCGGTCGCCCGACTCCCACCGATATGACATTGTCTCGAATCTGCGAAGAACATATTAAATCATATACCAATGAGAGTCATGTAGCTAGGTACGCACCACTAAAGACCACCATAGACGTCGACGAAGACCTCGGTATCTCGCATTTGGCGGCGGCTCTTTGTGAAGACCAATTTGAAAGGCCATCGCCCCCGCGGTTCGGATCCAAAAGCCGCTCGTGTCCGTTGATACGTCTTCTGGGCCTACCGGATTATACCAATGTAGTAGACAGGCAGCCACGATCGAGATCAGTGCGTCATTGCCACCGCCGAAGAAGAATAAGAGCTTCGCACGTCGGTAGAAGACCTCGCTAGACCCATAATCCAAATGAGCCTTGGATACCCTGCTACCAGCCAGGAAAATTGACTGCAGCAGGAGCATAGATGGCGGGGCAGTTTCATCGAGCCATTTGGGGTCGATGACGGGTGTCCAAGGAACACAGTACTTGTTGAAACTGTCCATCAGCTGTCTTTGGACAGCGACAGGGGGGAGTTCAAACGCGCCCTGTTCGCGCAACATCCGCAGGTCGGCAGCCGATGCCTGGGGGCTGGTGTAGGTCGTCTCATGCCCGGGCTTCACCATATTTTCATCAAACGGAACGCTGCCGCCCAAGTACTCGCTGCGCCCGCGGTAGCTTTCTTCCTTGATAAAAGGCTCACCATTACTTACGGAAGCCGGCAATGGCAATGGCAATGGCAATTGCAAGGGCACCGGCTCGGGCTGGTTATGCACATTGGGGATTGCATCATCTCCGTAGGAGCCACTTGAAGACAAGCGCCGCGCCGTGATTCCAGATTCGGGATCAGGAAATTGCGAGCTGCGCCGGCTAACAGACTCCGTGGCCACACTGCGCCTAGGAGATAGGCTGTTGGTAAAGCGCTTGCGTTTTCGCGTATAGGGTCTACATAGATCAGTTGCGCACGCGTCACGGAACTGGGCCTTTTTTTTTATTTTACCTGCAATCCACGTCGGACTTATTGCAGTTGGTGCAAGGGTTGTGGGTTGCCAAATCGCACCGCACCTGAGAGTAGTTAGCGACGGGTCCATGCACGGCATAACGGCATAGATACCTTTCTCTTATGACATATGATGCACGCGGTGGACATGGCGAAAGTGGTTGGAGATGTCAAGTGGGGACGAACCGAGGTATCTCACGTCCGTTTCTCCCCTTCCCAAAAGCTTCTCCGACTTTCAACTTTCGTTTCAATGTCCCATCATGGCGAACGCGGATCCAGACTCGGTGTTGACTGATACATCGCGGCCGGGAATCACTATTCTCACCATTCATCGTCCTCATAGAAAGAATGCACTGGACCCGTTGACCGCGAAACGGCTCTACGAAGCCATTCTCGCCTTTGAGGCGGATGCGACACAGAAAGTATGCATCCTCACGGGCACCGAGACATTCTGTGCGGGCGCAGATCTTCATCAAGTAGCACAGGCAAAGGATGACACTCCAGGCGAGAATCTACGACCGGTTCAAGGCCGCAACTTGGGTCCTATGGGCCCATCCAGGCTGGTCATCAAGAAACCGGTGATTGCTGCTGTTGCTGGATATGCCGTTGCAGGTGGACTGGAACTGAGTTTACTGGCGGACTTGCGAGTTGTGGAAGAAGACGCGGTCTTTGGTGTCTTTTGTCGGCGATGGGGTGTGCCTCTCATCGACGGAGGAACTGTTCGATTACAAGCAATTGTTGGATTGAGCCGAGCCCTTGATATGATCCTGACCGGTCGACCCGTTGGCGCTCAGGAGGCTCTCACGATGGGACTGGCAAATCGCGTGGTCCCCAAGGGCGACTCGTTAAAGCAGGCCCTCGAATTGGCGCAGCAGCTTATCGCATTCCCCGAGCTTTGTCTGAATACCGACCGTCAATCCTGCTACTATAGCGCTTACGATGCATCTTCTTTCCATGACGCTATGTCCCGAGAATTCCAGGCCGGGAGTAAAGTCATCTCAGCAGAGGCAATTGCAGGTGCCGCCAAATTCAGCCGCGGGTCTGGACGACATGGTAGTTTCAAGGATTCCAGTAAGCTCTAGAGGCTTGCCGATGTATCCCTTATATCACTAGGTTGATATATTAGATGCAACTGAACTGTAAATAGTATAGTATAAATTAATCGGGTCGTGTAGTTTCGACTACATTCAATGACATAATCTTCAACCTGGTCACATCTTGCCAATAGTCCACAGGAGAGAGCCAACAATCAAATGGGCGGTCTCGACGGTCCAACCGGGGGGAAGTTCTTCAATTTGTCTTCTTCTCTGCCTCTTCAGTCCCCACGGGCGCAAATTGAATCCGCTTGCCGTACAGCAACGGCGCGCGGGACACCAATGATCCCAGGGCATGACCGACATATGCTCCTACCAAGATGGTGATGGGAAAGGCTTGCCATGGGCGGTCCCTAAATTGAGAATACAAGTCAAAAATCCGGATTCTTGGTTGCGCAACGCTGTGAAGGACTTACCAGTCCAGTGGGATAGGAATGGCCCCGAACCATGCGCCCAGTCCAGTGCCCAGAGCGCTGCCCCAGACTGCATCGACGGGCCGAGCGATTCCCCAGACCTCTTTCCATATATGACCATCCACACCGTGGGCGTAGACCAAGGCAGTTGCGGAGAGCAGGGCCATGTGGGCGGCGCAAAGCACGGTCTCGGGGTTGTGTGTCGTCAGCGGGGCACCGAACAAAACTAGGAGCACGGCCAGAATCGGGGTTGCGATTAGGGAGGATATGGCGAGAGAGAGGAAAGCAGGCTAAGGAAGAAGGTGAGCAAAATTGAATTGAAGCGTGAAGTCGAAGGTAATACCATGATTTTGGCGAGTGCTCCGGCCAAGTCGAGCTTCCCGCTTTGATGCTTTCGCCGGTATCCAGGCTTGCCGGGGCGCAAAGTCATAGAAGGGCTAGAAGGTGAGCGCTGTGCAGCCTTCTTCTTCTCTTCGCCGTCAGAGACGGTTTCGGTGGCTTGTGTTGACCCGGCTGGTGGAAGACAGAGCATCACGTAAGAGATCTGAAGCAAAGCCAGCCATGGCAGGTCTCTCAAAAGTTCCTGCACAGGGTCCGCAACCAACTTCTCAAACCGAACAGCACATAGTGTCAGGAGAAGCACTGGGTGCACATATGAGTAAACTTGCGACAGCTTCGAGGGAAGGATATTGATGGGCGGCGCGCCTGGTTTCTCGGCAGGAGCCTGGATCGGCGACCCCGGTGGAATCATAGCTGAGGATGAGGTTGCTGAGGCCATGGCAAGCGCATTGAACCTGCACTTTTCGTTTTCTCCCCTGTGTCTATGAGCTCCGGTTCGCTCGGGACACGAAAGGGTCGTGGAGCTGGCTGTGTTTGGCATGTTTGCACTCTATTGGTGCCGGGAATATAAGGAAAACTGTGGCCTTATACGTCAGGCCACAGGACCACTCTTGATCCACATGTGCATCCTAGATTTGACATATTTCTGAAAATTCGCATCTCACTACGTGCCGTTTTGCAAATTATCACTGATGGTAAAACAAAAAAAAATGCATACTTCTTTTCCAATTCTGATTTTAGTCGCACGGACAGCCAAACATTTGTCTGAGGCAAGGAAGAGAAAAAGGCTGTAACAGACCGGCTGAAAACACAAGAGACATACATTCGTACCACATAGCAACGTGAACAACGTGGACATTGAGGGTTCCACGTGGAAGGGAAGGGAGAGGCGAGGAGAAGGGGGAAGGGTTGACAAGGACGCAAGGCACAAGATATGCAGGCAGAGAGACACAGGACAGGCTCAAGAATCACCAAGGCTCAGACCAAGAACAAGAAATGGAGGTAGAAGTCTCAGAAGAAGCCATTTCGGAGAGCTTTTCTGGTGATCTTTGGAGAGCCGAGGCCTATAGATAAGAGGCGAACAGGTGCCTAAGGGAAGGATCTGAGACGAATAGTTCATGGGAAATGAATGCTGAATAAAGCAATATACGGGAGTCTCCGACAAGAGTCTCCGACAAGACACTCTAGCAAGATGAAAAAAGTAGAACGCATCTGGAGAATCATACCCCGTTCTAAGCAGACGCTTCTTTCTCGGCGGCCTGCTTTGGTGCCTCAGACATGGGGATTTCGGGAACGGGCACTGCCTCCAAGGTAGATGTTGGTTCTTCTTGCATCACCTCCTTTGACTCGACAGCAGGTACATGGACCGGTGCTTCGGGGCTGTGTGGCTCCTCAGGTATTGAAGGAGGCATACCTGCGCCGGGCAATGGCGAGACAGGAGAGCGAACTGGCTCCTCCTTTGGGGGCTCGGTTGGCGTTTCAAGAGTCGGTTTGCCGTTAGTCTGACTTGTCACAGTGGGAGAAAGCGGCTGACTGGAATATGTGTCAAAGTCTGACTGGTTAGGGCTCTTGGCCCGCTCCCGTTCATCCTTGACGCCATCTCGAACCTGAGCCACTTTGGCTTTGAACTTGCCAAACAGACTCTTCTTCTCCGGTTCAGCGCTCTGTGAAGAGCCACTTTGGATTCCAGCGTCCAGGCTGAGAGGCTGACTGGAAGGATCAGTGCTGTGTTTCCCACTACCTATCGAGCTCGTGCTTTGGTCTGCTCCAATATAAGTAGCCGCCAAGGGCGGAGACGCGAGGCCGAGCCCGACCTGCTCACTGCTTCGTTTCGAAGATCGTTGGAACCGCCAACTACGTCGATTATCGCGGCGCTCAGAACGTGCAGTATCCTCGGCCTGATCATAGTCGGAATGGTCGGTGAAAGAAGATCGAGAATTCATAGAGGGTGTGCGAGACTGGTGGGGCTTGAGGGAGGTGTCATGATTCAGCTGAGATGTGCCCTCTCCGATAGCGTGTGAATCCGAGGGCGCGTCAAGGTTACTCATGTTGGCGCTGGTTGGAGGTTTGGGAGTGATATCGCCCATAGCAATATCTATCGACTCTCGCCCACGCCTCGGTTCCAAGGATGGATCCGCGACATACAGCTCAGAAGGTGTTGCATGTAGGGAGGTTGATGAGCTCTGCGCACTGATGCTTGCACTGCCCGGTATCCGTTTCTTCCTCAACCGATTCGGTTGACGTGGTTCCTTCTGCTCACTTTCAGGAGGCGGAGACTTGGTAAAGAGTGTGGAGATTTTGCGTTCCCGACTCGGAGTCACAGTTTGAGGTGGTTGTGAAACAGGGGTATGCAGATACTCCTGAGGTCGAGGTGTATCACCGATGTTAAGCGCCTCTGCAGCCGCGACGGGTATTGGACCGTGGGTTGAAGTGTGTACATAGGCACTCCCAATGGTGGAAGTAGACGGAGCTATGCTTGGGTTGCGCTGCTCGGGCTCCTCACGCACAGACGGCGTTCGACTCGCTGATCGGGAGCTTTGATGGGAGACGGAAAGACCAGACGGATTGTTTGAAGCAGTCTCACCAGACCGTGCGAAACGGGCAGCCACGACGGGACCCATTTTGGAGGGAAGAGTGTTACTACGGTGGACGCCCACCCCCGTGGAGGTAGGAGTTCCTGGGCTGGGTGCATTATTCGAGGTTCGCGAATTGCGGGATGAGACGGAAACATTGCGACGAATAGAGTCCAGCTTGCGTTGGCTTTCCGTACTGGCACTGGCACTAGACACGGATCGTCGAACATTGGATTGAGTCGTGGTAGGACGCGAAGGGATGCCGGCTTCAACCTCCTTCACTTGCTGCTCATCTGCACAGGTGCCGCTCATGCCGACCAGGAAATGATCTTGGTTCTCAATGAGGAAAATCAACACGTCTTGACTCAGCTTGTACTCTGCCGGTGCCATGTCATGTTGGGGGTGGGACAGCATGCCGGGCTGGAAGATGGCCGAAAGGTTGGCCGACGTCATACGATTCTGGTCGGACTTAGACGCGAATACGGCGAGGAGATCGAGGATGTAAAGAAGCAGCTGCTTGTTCAGCGGAGGTAGCTCAATAATCAAGCGCTGGTAGGTGTCGACGGCTTTGGCATGGTCGAATTTGTCCGCGTCCACCACCTGGTTATCCTGGAGTACCTGTTCCTGATAAATGCGGAGGGGCTCGCGGAAGCGCTCGTAGAATTCCAGCGGAACGATGGGTTCGGGCAACTGGTTCAAGTATCGGCGGAGGACGTTGGCAGCATCGTGAACCGTGTATCCGGACCAATCCAGGCCCTTTCCATAACGTTCGGGGGAGTCGAAGATTTCCTGGAGATCCTTGATACGCTTGGCGGACCCATTGAGTCGGAAGATACCCTCGACATCAGTTGCTATACGGGAGAGTCAGTGGTGATCGATCAGAGTTGAGAGCCGCAAGGGGATCGCGAACCTTTCTCCTTCAAAAAGACACCACACTTGGCGACAACGATCGGTACATATCCGTAGATGAAGCTCTCACCACGTTCGTTGGTAAGAGAAATGGCCACATTCGCATATTTGATGCTGACGTTGAGCGGCACGCCGAAGATGCCTCGAGGGGCTTCTGCTACGAGTGACCGTTAGCACACTGGTTCTAAACGGGGGGGGGGGGGGGGTTCGATGTGCGCAATTGGAGAGAATGCCCAGAAATGCCGCGATGTCCGCCACCGCGTCGAGCATTCTGGTCGGGCGCTCAGGGGCATCTTCGCGTCCAAAGCCGGCACGCCGATTTGGTAGCAAAGCGACGATGACCCCCGAGCCAGCGTTGCGCCCGAGAGACCGTATACCAAAACGTACCTTTCAAATCATCCTTTCTCGTATTTCGTTTGAACTGTCTCCACCACGAGGCGAGATCTCGCCTGGACGGCGGAGAATTGGAGGGAACGGGCTCGGGCGAGGCGGGGAAGTGCACTGGCTCGAGGCCAGGCTGCGATTTACCGGTCACCATGGTAAAGTCGAACGGGCGCGACGATGAGGGCGAGAGGTCGGACTTTGAGGAGAGAGGGGATCGCGGGAACCACCTGCGTCACCGCCCTCGTGTGGGAAATCCTGGGGCTGGGGCCCAAGATCGCGGTGGCGAACGGGGAGGAACCTCTGAAACTTGGTGGCCTGGAGCGAAAGGGAGGGCAGGGATGAGAGGGGAGAAGGAGGAGGGGGAGAAGGGATGTGTGTGTCAAGGGTCTTTGGGGGCGGGGATGAGATTTCGAAGGGTCTGGGACACAAAGACGAAGCTTTCTGTATAGAGAGTAAAGAGGGTAGTAGAGTAGTAGAGAGGAGGAAAGAGAAAAAGGTACTGTGCTATGAATAGACCGTGTAATTCGCAGAGCCAGGGTTCCCGGGGAGGGACGAATGGGTCAGGGTCGCCTGTCACTGTCCGTAGATTGATGGGGTCTCCTATATTCACGGTGATTATCGGCGGTTCTGTCTATTGCCTACCTCTTGCCTACCTCTATTGTCTATTGTCTATTGTCTATTGTCCATTGTCTATTTTTCCTGTTCTATCAATCCTCTTAATTTTTTCTTTTTTTTTTCCCTCTCTTGTCAATCTCTGTGGCCAAATATCTCCCGTGCACAACGGGGCTCTGGACCGTGTCTGGACCCGATTTAGGGGTCTTCGAGCCTGCATTCGGACTCAGGTACCAAAGATCCGTTCCATTCTGCAGCGAGTGGAGCCCGGAACGGTCCCGACGTGATTATGGACTGGGCTTCACATCGTCATCGTCATTGTTGATCGTTCATAGTTTGTCGGTCATGGTTGACCGTTGATCTCGACACCTCGACACAGCATGAATGTACCTCGGATACGAAGTTAATCACAGGCCAATTGCCGACTAGAATATGAAATCCATTTGGCTGCAAACGGTCAGCCCTTTGTCAGGTGACTCACGTCATGTGATCTCCGTCATGTGTCGTATCACGTGGTCCTGACGGAAGAACGTATTTGCGGACGCAGAGAAACAGCTTCGGAGCTTCAACACCTGTTTAACCACCAGAATCCCCCATCATCCATTTTCACCGGAACTTTCTATTCTCCCCGGTTTCCATCTCATACACAATGGACGGGTATGTTCCCACCCATCAATTGCCCAGCAGGCTTCATCACGAGATTTTCCTCGGCATCCGATACTAATTGCAAGTCGCAGCCTTTCCGCATCAGAGCAGCGCGAGTTCGCCTCCCGCATGGAGCGCAAGCAGATGAAGGAGTTTATGACTGTATGTGCCATCTCGCTGCCGTTTCTACTATCGATCGCGTCGACTCCCGATAACCCCAGTCGTTGAATCCGCCGCGGTCGTGCATCCGTCTCCCTTCCGACCTAACCCCCTTCTTTCTACTACAGATGTACTCCAAGATGGTCCAGCGCTGCTTCGACGACTGTGTCAATGACTTCACCACCAAGTCTCTCATCAACCGCGAGGAGCAGTGCATCATGCGCTGTGTGGACAAGCACCTGAAGGGCTCCGCCCGGTTGCAGGAGCGCTTCCAGGAGCAGAACGCTGCCATGATGCAGGGCGGTCAGCCTGGTCGGTAAATACAATATACGAACACGCGGGAGGCCGAGGGTGCATTGGCGTCGGGGGGATGACGAATCCGCGCCACCGAGATGGCCAGGGCTGTGCGCCTGATTGTTCGGGGAAATCCCCTATAGAAGCCGGCCCGATCTATCAGAGAAGCTTGAGACTGGAATGAGTATCATCTGGCAAACTGGACGAGACCCCGGGAGCCGGAAAACGGCGCATCTAGGGAGGGTTCGGCTTCTATTCATGTACCATAGTGAATTCGGGCGGGAACGGAGAAGCTCCTCCGGTATCCCGATCCTTAAATACAAAAGCGACACCACTTCTTTGATGTCGACCGGAAATAGTTCATTCTCTACTTTTCAGCCTGGCTTTACAAATT
Source organism: Penicillium atrosanguineum (assembly GCF_028827265.1). Lineage (NCBI taxonomy): Eukaryota > Fungi > Ascomycota > Eurotiomycetes > Eurotiales > Aspergillaceae > Penicillium > Penicillium atrosanguineum. The sequence goes on along the minus strand of NW_026623134.1, from coordinate 320,507 downwards.
AGAAGATTCTTATATATATAGACGGGCCACTCCAATTTCCAATTGGGGCCAGTTTCCCCTGGCAAAGAAGACCCACCCCGGCGGACAACTTTGCCTGATACGGAGCCCGAGAGATAGCTAAGAGATATAGTACAGTAACTTGCAACCCGGCTCAGTCCCCGCGATTCCGTAATGTGTAAGCGGGGCAGGATCGGAGTGGGTTAGTGTAGACACGGAGGACACGGCGAAACCTTCAAAGACTGTGAGTCTGGACGGCCAGTCGGGCGGACCAGCCGTTGCCCGTTCCAAAGAAGCACCCCTCATTCTCCTCATCCTCCTCATCCTCCTCATCTCCTCTCTAGCCAAAACCCCCCACTCCCCTCATTGCAAATCCCGGCTCCACTTCTGCTCTTCAAAAACCCGTCTTCTTCCTCTTTCTCTTCCTCTTGCTCTTGTCATCGCTGTATACTCGTGAGTGTACCCCCTCCCCCCCCCCCCCCCTCATGTTTTACTGAAGCTCGGCACTAACACCCGCCTAGCTGCGTGGAATTTATTAATTTAATTTTCACCTCCATCATGGCTAGCACAGTAGGACAGGTAAATTTCAATCCACTTCTTCACAATTTCATGATCGCCAGACTAACGTGCTCGCAGACCATTACTTGCAAGGTAAACTCCTATCCGGCCCAGCCGCGCAATATGACGTCGGCACCCCGCGCGACAGCTTGAGGTACTAACAACGTCTACAGGCTGCAATTGCCTGGGCTGCCGGTGAGCCCTTGTCCATCGAGGACGTCGAGGTTGCTCCTCCCAAGGCGCATGAGGTGCGCATCCAGATTCACCACACTGGTGTCTGCCACACCGGTAAGCCCCGCCATAAGACCCCACCATGCAGCTCGCGAAGGAATATTTTTCAATTGACACCTATCAGATGCCTACACCCTCTCCGGTAAGGATCCTGAGGGTGCTTTCCCCATCGTTCTCGGCCACGAAGGTGCGGGTATCGTTGAGTCCGTCGGTGAGGGTGTGACTTCGGTCAAGCCCGGTGACTATGTTGTTGCTCTCTAGTACGTGTGTTCGAGTGGTGTGACACCGAAAGATCATTGGCTGACCCTCTCCCACAGCACCCCTGAATGCCGTGAGTGCAAGTTTTGCAAGTCTGGCAAGACCAACCTATGCGGCAAGATCCGTGCCACCCAGGGTAAGGGTGTGATGCCCGACGGGACCTCCCGCTTCAAGGCCCGCGGCAAGGACATCCTACACTTCATGGGTACCTCGACCTTCTCCCAGTACACCGTCGTCGCCGATATCTCCGTCGTCGCCGTCACCCCCAAGATCTCCACCGACCGGTCCTGCCTACTCGGCTGCGGTATCACTACCGGTTATGGTGCCGCCGTGGTGACCGCCAAGGTTGAGGAGGGCTCCAATGTGGCTGTCTTCGGTGCCGGCTGTGTCGGTCTCTCCGTCATGCAGGGTGCCGTCAAGAACAAGGCCGGTATGATTATTGCCGTCGATGTCAACGATGGTAAGGAGGCGTGGGCCCGCAAGTTCGGTGCCACCCACTTCGTCAACCCCACCAAGCTCTCAGGCAAGACCATCCAGGAGCACCTGATCGAGATGACTGACGGCGGCTGCGACTACACCTTCGACTGCACTGGTAACGTCGGTGTCATGCGCGCTGCTCTCGAGGCCTGCCACAAGGGCTGGGGTGAGAGCATCGTCATCGGTGTGGCTGCCGCTGGCCAGGAGATCTCCACTCGGCGTAAGTCACTGACGCGTGTCTGTTGTTTTTATCTTCTCATGCTAACTCCGTTGTATAGCCTTCCAGTTGGTTACCGGTCGTGTGTGGAAGGGATGTGCCTTCGGTGGTATCAAGGGACGCACTCAGCTGCCCAGTCTCGTGGACGACTACCTGAATGGCGAGCTCAAGGTGGACGAGTTCATCACCCACCGTGAGCCCCTGTCGGCCATCAACACTGCTTTCGACCAGATGAAGCTGGGCGACTGCATTCGTTGTGTCGTGGACATGAAATAGATTTTCTAATTTAGTTTTGACGAACCCCAAAAGGCTCGATGTGCAATATGATTTTCTTTTCTGTCGTGATATTCCGTACGAGATTCCAAGTAAACTGAGCCGTACGGACGGGCTTTATAGGCCTTTAAGGGGGAGGGGAACCCAAGGTCCTCACCCTACAGTACCTTGCGGATTATCCTCTGTATGCTGAGGTCTCCACATCGCACCACGCTATCCAAGTTTATGGGCATGGCAATTCACCCATAGTCTTAAATCTCACAATATGACAACACTATTCCACTCTGTAGCACCGATATCAACCATCAAACACCCGATGAGTTGATTACGGGCAACGTCCGAGTATCACCCCCACCCCCTCTCCCCCCTCTTCCCAGGGTGATAAGCTGGCCGATCTCGGGTCTATTTCTATACCCGCGAGGATCGCCAGATAGCGCCAACCCGATGAGGTTATCTGAAGGGCGCAAAGGCGGGCCTTGGACCATGAGGAATAAAAAGGGGCATATAAAGAAGCACCTGTGTGCTCCATTGATTCATTCTCTACCACTTTCATCTCTATCTTCTTTTTCACTCTCACAATGGCCAGCGTTACCCTGCCGGAGCCCTTCGCCTCCATCCCTCGTACCCCCCCTCCTTTTCGGCCCCTCACCAATCCATGCTCTTCCCCGCATCAGCGCCGATCTCGCTCGCGACAGTCCCCACCGGGTCAACGTCTATGCCAAGCGCGATGACTTGAACTCGGCATATGCTTTTGGCGGTAACAAGACTCGTAAGCTCGAGTATCTGCTGGCCGAGGCTCTGAGCCTTGGCTGCGATACTCTGGTTTCAATTGGCGGCGTGCAGAGCAACCACACTCGCCAGGTCGCCGCCGTCGCCGCACGATCTGGTCTCAAGGCTCGCTTGGTCCAGGAACATTGGGTAGAGACGGACGAACAGGGATACGACCAAGTTGGCAACATTCAGATTAGTCGGCTGATGGGTGCCGACGTAAGATTGGATCCCTCGGAGTTTGGTATTGAGCACAAGAAGACTGCACAGGCCGTCGTGGAAGAATGTCTGTCTCGAGGCGAGAAGCCCTACTATATCCCCGCCGGTGCCTCCGATCACCCGCTTGGTGGATTGGGATTTGCCCGTTGGGCCTTTGAGGTTCGCGAGCAGGAGCAGGAGCAGGGTATCTTCTTCAACACGGTGCTCGTCTGCGCTGTTACAGGCTCAACTTTTGCCGGCATGATTGCTGGCTTCAAGTTGCTGGAGTACCTTTACCCTGAAGACCCGAAGCGAAAGGTCATTGGTATCGATGCTTCGGCCACTGTGGCGGCCACCCGTGCACAGGTCCTTCGCATTGCTAAGAACACTGCCTCTCGCATTGGGCTAACTGAGGATGATATTACGGACGACGACGTGATCTTGGATGACCGGTATCATGCAGGCATCTACGGAATTCCAGACGAAAAGACCTGGGAAGCTATTAAATGGGGAGCCCGGATGGAGGCCTTCATTACCGACCCGGTCTACGAGGGGAAGAGTTTGGCGGGCATGGCGGATATGATCAGACGCGGAGAGATCGAGGAGGGCAATATCTTGTACGCCCACTTGGGTGGGCAATTGGCCTTGAACGCATACTCAGAGCCTGGTCAGACCAAGAAGTAGATACCTAGACCCAGACCAAAGAGAGGATTTGGATGAGCTTGAACAAGCGGTGATGAACGATTTGTCCGGTCGTACGTAATACGGCTTATACCAAAGGAGAAAACACATATTTCAAAAGAAATTTGAAAAGAAAAAAAAAACCTTGCAGGGTATTAAGAGAAGAATCAAGGAGGCAAAGGATTTAGTAGCTCCTATTTGCAGTATCTTGTTGGTCCGACTGTTTGTTGATACCAACCACGAACGTCAAGTTCATTCACAATTAAAATGCACCTTAACTACGCGACATCAACATAGATCTGATAGCAATATCAAAATTGTATTGATTTAAAGAGTGACTCTAGTTGGAATATGGGTCGGACTTGAGAAGTCTGTATGCAGTCGTAACACAACTTGCATCTACAAGAGCTTGTGCTCAAGGGTCATCTCCGACTCGGGCTGGAGACCAACGCAGGCACGGAAGATATTGATCAGAGCCGAGCGCTGCTTGCCGAGGGCATTGACAACGGGAGTACCGGGCGGGGTCAGAGGAGCCTTGAGCATGTAGCTCAGAACACTGAGGACGCTGTGGAAGCCCTTGTATTCAGTACCCTCGCTGTCGGCCTTCCAGGTGACACGGGTCATCATTTCCGCGAGCACGACCAGATCAATGATCAGGGGCGACGCCAGGAGCGAGTCCTCGCAGATGTTGAACAGACTGATGGTCTGGTGGCCACCCATGAAGATCTCGGCATAGTACTCGTCCAGAGCACGCTTGTTGTCACCAACGGCGGGCATGTACTTGATGACAACGGTGTGGTCGGGGTGCTCATCCTTCTCGTAGAGAAGGTGGTTGGCAGCAACCATGTCATCTACAACGTTGGACTTGGAGATCTCCTTGGAGCGGAACTGCTTCTGGGAGCTCAGGTTCTTGCCGTCGTTGTTACCCAGGTGGTTGTAACTGGCGATAGAGGTGAGCTTGATACCGGCGTTGATCAGGAAATCGACCAGGGCGGATTTCATCTTGGTCTGGCCCGACTTGAAGTCGTCACCACCGATGAAGGCACCGCGCTGCTCGGCAAACTGAAGGGCACCGGGCACAAAAGTGTTCTGGGGCGAGCCATTGATGAAGGGGGTGTTCTCCAAAATCGAAGCGATAGCAAAGATGGTGGACGGGGAAACCTCGGCGTGGCCGGCCTTGATCGAGTTGATCAGGTTGTCGGCAGTGTCGTTGACACCGGGGATAATGTCGGCGTACCGCTCAGTGTTGGCAGTCCACATGACGATGACCTTGTCCAAGCCGTTCTGAGCCTTGAAGTCACGGATATCCTTCTGGATGTGCTCCACGTGGGCCCAGCAGGCCTTGTCGCCCTCGATGACGTTGTCTGCACGATCTTCCTGATTGGCAGCGATGAAGTCGGGGTAGTAGATACTAGGCAGGGGGGTCATCTCGGCCATCTCCTTGCGAACCTGACTCTTGAGGCTGGGCTCCAGAACCTGAGCACGGTCCATGGAAGCAGCCAGGTTCAAGGCGCTGATGTCCCAACCTCCGATGGCCATGTCGTTGGGGTGAACCATGGGGAGCAGGTCACGGAAGGGGATGTTGATGTCCTCGCCAGTTTGAGCATCAGTGCCCAGCTTGATGGTGGAGCTCATAACGATCGAGCCATAATAGTTGGCCGTCTGTTGCCCATCGCGGGTTTCCCACGACAGACCACGGCGGTTGGCCATGATACCGGCGGTGACGGTGGAACCGTTGTTTCCACCCCAGCCGACCAGCATCATACCGACCTTTCCCACCTTGCGGTCGACCTTGAAGTGGTAGTTGGTGGCCTTGGGGGTGGCCACCAGCTTGTTGTCCGCAGTGCGGGTCACCTCAGTAGTCTGGTAGGCATACTGACTCTTGATCTCGTCCGGAGTGTAGACCACATTGGGCGACTGAACAGTAAACAAAGGCGAGGACTCTTGGCGAGCCGACCCGTTCGCAGTGCCATTGGCAACATCCGAGGAAGCGTGAGGAGCCATTGTTCACGGCAGGATTGACAGTGAACTGAAGTTAGACTTTAAGACTCTTGAAATGCTTTACTGGAAGTATAATGCGTGTTCCGGTGCCCCACCACGGTTGGATGAACGCCGGCCGTTGAACGGGTGGTGCCGCCTAGAGACATGTTAGAATTCGAAGGTATAGAGGGGAAGGAGGGGGGTAAATCCGGGGAAAGACTCACGAGTTAAGCTGTGTGGAGAAAATGGTGCCGGATGTATGATGATCACTTCTCGAGGAGATGTGATCGAACCTGCTGAAAAGGCTTATACGAACCGTAAAGGAGGAATTGGGGAAATAGGAAGGTAGTGGGAGGAAAGAGGAAAGAGGAAGGAAGAAGGGGAATACTTTCGCAGTTAATTAATAGGCGGTGACACGTGCCGTCTAACTCCGAGTCCTCTGTTCTCGTCTTTACACTAGTCTCCCCCTTTTTCGTTCAATGATTTACTCTACGTTTACACCAATCATGGTCCGATCGGACTGTCGGGATCTTCGGCCGGCTTCCAAGATGAGGATTGTTGGGCACTAGCTTAGCTTCGCTTCCCGCACGAAGGCGAGTTGAAACCCCGGGCCAATGTCATCCGGTGCCTGCATTTGAGGCACACGCAAGAGAAAGGAAGTGGGCATCCACGGTACTCCAGAAGCTGTCTGCGCCAATTCCTTCCTTTGGCAGCGGGAGCCACTACTCCGTACTGCGTGCCGACTCCATCCGCATCCGTCCGGTCCCAAATTCCCGGTGCCTGGGCTCGCTTCGAGTTCCTGTTTCGTGTCGCTAAATATCCCATTTGCCCTAGTGCTACTCCGTCTTCCTCCTTTGACCTACCCCAGAGAAGGAGCTGGGGTTGAGCTCCATACCCCGAACCAAAGGGTGATCCGTGCGAGACCAAGGGAAAAAAAAAAAAAAAAAAAGACCGGAAATGAGGGGCACAACACACACACCGCAGCGGGGCTCTCAACTGGCGGTCTACACCGTAGGTCTACTATTGGCTCGGTCCCTGCCCCTGATCGCTCATGCGATGCGGTCCTGTTGGACGTGATCGTGATGGAAGATTTACTCTACGTAGAAGGGTCAAAGCGATACACTGAAAAGGTTTGCATAAGCTGCTATGGCCTATCTGTCCGAGCACATTCGAGGAGACGCCAAAAGAGGCCTTTCAAAGGTTTTAAAGATTAATAATAATAATAAAGAAAATACACGCCCTAGAAGAACTTTAAGAGAGATATTTTGCCGAGAGATATCCTAGCCTAACCAAGAAAACGTCAAAACCGCCCGACCCTCCCAAGCATTTCTTCGAAGTTTTAGACATCTTTTCATCCCTTTTTCAAGACTTACTGTGGAACGTCTTTTGTTATACGACTAAACAGATAATCGCAATCGCCTATTCGACATAATCACAATGCCTCCTAAACTAGGTTGTCTCGTCAGGGCAAATTGGACAAATCAAGATGCCGGGTTGTATTTCGTTACAGAGTCTTTTCTATCCGAATGCGTATTCACCAATGCAAAGGCCGAGCTTGTTTTCACGTGCGTCCTCGTCGGGGCCTCTCGCGATCTGTTAATGTAGAAGTGACCTTGCAGCGGAGATCGGCTACGATACCTAGTCAACCATGTTGAATAGCTATCATAGAGCAGGTGCACCTACATGCTCTACATGCTCATCATCAGATGCTTCGCAAGTTGATGACGGCTTGACGCCGCTGCGCTCTGCGAGCTGTCTTTCGATGCCAAATAGTTGGGACATTTCTTCCAGCGTTCGTCCCCGGGTTTCAACTGCACAATCTTGCAATTAGCTGTCGGTGTTTCCAGGGGGGTAGAAAATTTGGACGAACCCAGTGCGTATCGAACGAAAAAGAAAGCCACTACACAGATCCCAGTGTATATAATATAGAGACCCCAGCCGATGGCATCAGCAATTGGTGGGCTTGCCTGTGCCACGATATAGCAAGCTATCCATAGCGACGCGGTGGTCAAAGCATTACCCTTGGCTCTCATGGAAACCGGGAATATTTCGGCTGCGTAGGTCCATGATCCGACACCCCAGCTGATGTTGAAAAAAACGTAGAATAGATAGGGAAACATGATGATTGTGTAATTGGCCTTGTCATCCGGGTTGTGTTCTGCGTGCCACTGTAGCACGGTGATACCAATCATGGCGCCCATCATCCCAACGGTCCCTATCTGTAACCACACCTTTCGACCAAGTCGATCAAAATAGAATATTGGCACCCAAGAAAAAACGAACAGCACGATGCCGACACCGCCGGTGGCCAGGTTTGCGGTGTGGGGGTCTTTGATTCCACCACGTTCAAATAGAGACGGCTGGATTAGAGGTCAGTGAATCGACTTTACCACATGAAGGGACTGTACTGTTAAAACTCACCGTGTAGTAGAGTATCGAGTTCGTACCTGTTATTTGCTGGAAGAATTGAATCGACATTCCGAGGATTGTGACGTGCAAGACGGGCATAGTGAACATGTCTTTCCAAGTCGCCTCGCTTACAGTGTGCTCGAACTCGATCGAGGCCATAATCTCTTGCATTTCCAGCTTTGCCGCCTCAGATCCATGAAGGCGTGTAAGAACCTCGCGTGCACATTCATGTCGATCCTGGCTAGCCAACCAACGAGGACTAGGAGGAATCCAAAGCCAACATCCAACACCGAGAATTGCGGCAGGTAGGATCTGAATAGCCAGTGGGATCCGCCACCAGTCATCCGTCTCGAGAAAGTTGAAACCATAGTTTAACCAAAAGGCAACTAGTTCTCCCAGACACAAGATCATCTGTTCGATCGCCACAATTCGCCCTCTAATATTAGGTGGAGAAAGTTCGGCGACATATAGGGGCACGCCACCAGCACATGCACCCACGCCGTAGCCTAGGACGACTCGGCCAATAGTCTATTCAGTCAGTCAAGCTCTCGTATCTTGGAGTCTGCAGAGCATACAATTTGTGTAATTGAGTACGACGTAACTTGGATGATCGCGCCAACAATAAACACAAAGCAAGCAACCGCCAGAGTTCGCTCGCGACCGATGGGATCCGCCATATAGCCGAGAGACATGGCCCCGATGAAGCATCCAATGTCATAGAGAGATACGACCGTACCTGTCACCCCTGCTCTGGGTTAAAAAGGTTTTGCTTGTACACAGAAGTACTCACAGGAGTTTGCTGGCTGCATGAGATCCAGCCAGCGCTTATCCGCAACGATCACACCCATGACACCCTGATCGTATCCAAACAGGAAAGCTCCGAGGGATACAAAGGCCGTCAGGCCGTAGAGATAGGTGGTGCTTGCCACCCGCGTTTCGAGCGGGTCGATACCAGGGGGTGGCCGAATGAGCTTGGTCTGCTTGAATGAAAACATGGTTGCTTCATTCGATGTATTTCAGGACCATGCTTCGCATCTTATATTGTAGGCTGAATCGACCTCTTGGGTGCAGGATGATAAATCCCCAAGTTTCGTCAATGTCGGCACGTCTCCGAGATTTTGGTGTCTTGGGCAGGGAGCAGGACAAAATGCGGGTGTGTATTTCCCGTTCTGATAGAATCTGGGGTTTGGCATTGTTTAGGAATTCCGCGCGGTCGATCTTTACCCCAGTATGTTGAAAACAGGCAACTTGGCGCGCGGGTCATCTGGTCCGTGCCTTTGATCGTGCGGGGGTGCGGTCGATATTCTCCTTCTTTGACACAACTGAGGAGATTCTGCGGTCAGGTATACATCGTCATGGGACTTGGGATGCCTTCCGATGCTTGGAAATGGATTAGATTCGCAATTTCAATGATGGTGGTATCCAAGATTAGCGCCGGCCTTGTATCATGGACATTTAGGCAAAATATAAATATTGCTTCTGGGCAGGGGTCGATTTCGAATACGTATGGTATTTTTGCCCACAATAATTGACCCAAACAATCTCCCTTGGGGCTTAATCACAGAATGCAGTTACCTCTTCTCTACGAACCAGGACTTTTGGCTGTCAATGATGGTCCTCTGGATAATGTCAAGCCCCTCAACCAGTCTCGGCCCAATGAACCTATCGCAGATTTGCGACAACGCTACGAGAAAGACGGTTATCTGTTCCTCAAAGGCCTTATCCCGCGAGAGGATGTGTTAAAGGCCCGTCATGAGTACTTCACTATGATGTTACCCACGGGTGTCTTGGAACAGGGCTCCCAGCCGGTAGAGGGCATCTTCAGTCCTCACAAGTCCCCTGAAGAATTCCCTGGAATTGGAGCCGGCGGAGCCGGTAAGAACGGACGACCCGGGGGCGAGAAGGCTGCCCAGTTTGTGGATCAGGCCATCAATGCTCACTACCAGGATTGGTACACAAAGGAGTTCTGTCGACACCGGTCCTTGATGGACTTCGTGGCTAGCTTCACCGGCTGGGGATCACACACTCTGGGACTGCGCCGATCTCTGCTACGAAACAATATTCCTGGAACTAAACCCATAGGTGTGCATTACGATCAGATCTTTTTGCGCCATGGAGAACCAACGAGCATCACTGCGTGGGTTCCGATCGGAGATATCAAGGTGACCGGAGGCGGCCTTATTTACCTCGAAAATGGTGAGTCATTTCAATTAGACATAGAAAGCTCAAGCTAACTGTATCCAGGCAATCCGCTCGGTATCAAGATCGAAGAGCAATATACCCAGAAAGCAAATGCGGCAGGCTTAACAGAAGAGGAGACAAAGGACGCATTCAACACCAATATGATGGCCACGGGGTTGTTGTCGGAGCTGCCGTTGGATTTTTCTCACCGATATCAGCGAGCCTGGCTCACCGCCGAATATGAAGCTGGAGACGTGGTTCTGCACAAGCCACACGCCGTGAGACTCCTAGCATCCTCATACATGACAACCCGAAATGCTGACTTTACAGATCCACGCCTCCACCATCAACAATGATCCGGATAGGGTGATACGTCTGGCTACAGACCTGAGATTTATTGACTCTTCAAAGCCTTTTGACACAGTAAGTCTATATCTATTTGAGAATTTGTTATGGCCTTGGGAAGATCGTCATACTGATAGAACAATAGCGATGGAACAAGTACTACCAGGTCGGCGATGGTGTTTAATCAGGAAAATTGTCGAGCTAGTCAAAGTTACTAAAGAGTATGTATGTATATACCGTCACGCAAGCCGGGCTATCTCCTTGGTCAGGCTGCATGATGATCGCTGAACAAGCTGTCACGTCTTGTCTGCCAAGGTAGATTTGAGAATACATTTCACTATATTCAAAGGAGCAAATAAATCCCTAACAAGAGCTTCATCAGTTTGAAAGAAAGGGACCGGAAGGGAACCAAATCAAAGTCTTTGGGCCTCTTAGATCACCTTCTCTAACGGGTTATGCGGCAGCTCGCCCACATGCATGTACGACGTAGGGGGTTACAGAGGGAAAAAGAATGCTTCGGGGCAACAGTGCCCTTGTATGTGCTGGGCACATCCACATCTAGGTGATCAATAGGGGCATTGGTTGTTTTAGGCTGTGGCGAGGAGGATCTGCGAAGAACGCCCTTCTTTCACCCTTTCCACCCTTCCGCCCTTAGACCATCGGTAGCCCTGCAAGGTTCACGCTGTAGGACGCTTGCTCTAATGAGAGTTTTCGCCAAAGGAATTTAGAACACTGTCTGATTGGTATGTGATTCGTTGACGTCAAAGCTTGTCCACGACCATGGCATGGTAGAAGATCGAATCTGCATCGAGGGCGCGAAACACGTCGTGATGGAATGCGGGAATAACATTACGCCCCTCTCGCCCCTTGGAGGTGGAATCCTCCAAGAAGGCATGGTGGGTTCTGGAAATGCTATTATTTTCCAATTTAACTGCGACTGCCTGGAAAGGTGTTAGTCCGGACAGTTCGACCCCATCCTCCCGACCTTATTCGGACCCAAGATGCGGCGATATCTAGGCCTACGAGGCAACAGCCTCAATATGATGGCTCTTGTCGGCGTGACTATGCCGGCAATTATGTCTTTTGGATACAACCAGTCGATGCTGGGTGGAGTCTTGACATTGGACAGTTTCGAGAGACAATTTCGCGAAATCGATTTGACTGATGCGGCGCCCGAAGAAAAGACTTACAAATCGACCATTCAAGGAACCGTCGTCGCTTTATACGCAGTTGGTGGCCTTTTCGGTGCCCTTTCATGTATTGGACTAGGCGACATCCTCGGCCGCAAAAAGGTCATCATGCTGGCTTCCGTCATACAAATCATAGGCGCGATTCTCATGACGACTGCCTTTGAATTTACACAACTGGTCGTTTCTCGTCTGATAATTGGCCTTGGAACCGGAGGCGTCCTAGCCACTGTGCCCGTCTGGCAGTCCGAACTATCAACAACCTCGAAGCGCGGAGCGCATGTGGTTACAATCGGCCCCTTTGCAGGACTAGGAGCCAGTCTGGTTCTCTTTATTGATTTTGGAATGTCCTTCGCTCCTGAGAGTGAGGGGTGGCGGGTACCATTTGCACTGCAAATTCTACTTTCATTAACGGTGATCGGGTTCATCAGTATTCTGCCAGAATCCCCTCGCTGGCTGGTTCGACAGGGCCGCATCGTCGAAGCTCGGGAAGTTTTAGCAGCTTTGGAAGATGTTGATGCCAACGATCTCAAGGTAGAAGCCGAAATATTAGAGGTGGAATCTTCTCTGAAGCTGGCCGGAGAGGCATCTGTCAAACAAGTGTTCCACATGGGTAGCCAGCGTATCTTCCATCGCGCCATGTTGGCTGCCACAGTGATGATGTTTTTGCAGCTGACTGGCGTTAATACGGTGACATTCTACAGTTAGTGTTGTCTTGCCTTAGGTGTATCGCTCTGGTTGCTAACATCCTCACAGCGAACACCATCTTCGAAACCTATCTTTCACTGGATTCGGTCAAGTCTCGACTTCTGGCTGCGATATACCAACTAGTTACACTTATTGCAGGTGCGATTTGCGTATATACCATCGAGGGATTTGGCCGACGTGGCTTGATGCTTGCGAGTGCTGCTGGCAATGCGGTGTGTTTAGCCCTGGTGGCCGCACTGGGTTCTCAGCCCGACAACGCAAGAGCAATGGACGGGGCAGTAGTTTTCATATTCTTCTTCCATTTCAGCTATGTCATCGGCTATGGTGGTATCCCATTCCTATATGCTGCGGAGCTAAGTCCTCTGAAAATGCGCGGCACGATCAATGGCATTAGTATGGGAACATACTGGATCTTCTGTATCGTGATCACTGAGATCACCCCATTGGCCTTCCAGGCCCTTGAGTGGCGATTCTTCATCATATTTGCTGGATTGAACGTCATCATGATGGGAGTCGTTTACTTCTTGTTCCCAGAGACTGCTGGGCGCAGCTTGGAAGAAATTGATCGGATCTTTATGACATCCGACACGATTTGGGACACTGTGAACGCAGCCAAGCGCTTGCCCCACTCGGTTCCTGAGCGTTCGCGGCTCCCGAAGGAGATTCCTTCCGAGAATTCAGCATAAGAGTTAAGCCGAGTCCGAACGAAGCATGTACGGTTATTCCATGATGGCACCTGACCGGAGGGTACTATAGATGGTTGCTGGACAACATCCGCGGACATCCAGTCATTTCAATGCTCTATGCTGCCTGAATATATGTAACAGAAGATAAACTCACGTAGTTGCCGCTAAATAAAGTCGATGTGTTCTTTAGTAACCATTCAAGAAACGAGATAGGTCTCACAGATCATATGTCAAGTACAGGACGAGACGGCATTAGTTGCTGAGAATCCAGATGGCAATCTCATCAAGCTATCGCTGATTATCAAGCCTCTAGACTTGGAACAAGATGAGGCGCACTAGTCTTGATTGATAACCGCTGGAGAAAGAAGACTTTGCAAATTCAGGAGGGGCTTAAGGAGTTCATTTGAATTATCTGTGTTCGGAAAAGGTCCGAACCATACCTGGCAGAGCTTCACACCCGCGTCCCTCACGGACCCCGCAAAGCCGCAAGCAAGTCTTTCCCACTCCAACTTGAAAAATCCAAGGACCATGGCGACAGCCACCAAGAGCTCCTGCTGGTTTGCTATGACTCTCTGCAGCTTTGCGGGATATCTCTGATGCTTTTTAGTGATCCATGTCGCTTGCTACACCACAAATGTGACGGAGACCTGCCACAGTGCAGCCGATGTGCTCGGACCGGACGCGCGTGTATACGGGGACAGCGAAAGACACGGTTTCGCCAGGTGAAAGATTCGGGTTCACGGATTCGATTCCCTCGCAATCAAGTTTGGCTGAAGCCGCCACCACGAGGTTAGGCTCCCTGCGGAGTCAACATATCAATGACTGATGTTATAATCCTCAGTGGACTTTGTGCTCGAGTCTGGCAGTGGTGACGATGGTCTAGTAGCAGAGTCAACGGATGACCGACAGCTTGATGGGAGCTTGCCTTTACTCGAGAAGGATGGCTCGCTAATGACTAACCCCCTCTCACCTCAGTCAGCACCACAGGAGGAATATCTTCCATCACGCGACCAATCAGAGGGAAACCAGTCTGAGAGGTATTATCCGTTGGGCAAGCGTCGAGACGCACACACGAGACAGCGACTATGGCCCCTGAGAGACCCAGAAGAAGCTGCTCTCTTGAAGCACTTTGTGGACCGCATATCGTCCTTTGTGAGCAGAACATTTGCGTGCATTTGCGTATAGCGAGCCTTGCTCACTGCGGAAATACAGTTTGATTGCACAGACCGCCAGCAGCATTTTGCAGTGCACATCCCCTTTCGCGCTAGGTATTGCGACACGCTTTTTAACGCAATTATGGCCATGTCAGCTCGCCATCTGAGTCGCACAGCCACATTTGACCCCTATATATCCGACCATTACTATCAAATCTGCCTTGAGACATTGATCCCAGCATTGAATGACCATGGCGCGGCTATGAATGACGATTTGCTGGCGGCTACCGTCATCCTTCGCCTACTGGAGGAATATGATGGTGAGGCCGTGGACCCTCCCTACCGAGACGTCGAAAGGTCGCACTATGGAGCCCACGTTAACGACGATCGCAGTCCCACTGGCGGGTTCTGATCTTCGGGGTCATTCCTTTGGGACCAAAGCCTTCATGAAAGCTCCGCCGCCATCCGTGACCAAGACCCCGAGTTTACGACAGGCCGTCTACTGGAGTGGTCTCCGTCAGGAAATCTACAATGCTATGAGCCTTCGCCAACCCCCCGACATTGATCTCAGCTCGCTGCATTCACTCTTTACTGCGCTCGGCCCGGATGCTGTGGACTGTGACTGGGCCAACCAAGCAATTGCGCATTGCGCCGACGTCTTACTCTTCTCCTTCGGCGCGTGCCCACGCTCTGTGGCGGTGCATGCCGATCTCTGCAAGAGGAATGAGCAATGGAGCGAGATTCGCCCAGCGTCATTCGACCCCTACTTCGTCGGTGATGAGGTGCAGATCGGGGCAACGTTCCCCGACATCCGGTTTAGCTCTGCATGGCACGGTAAGCCCCCATATAGTTCACGGATAGGCGATGAAGTTGATCATTCGCGGTAGCTATCGGCTACCAATATAACAAACTCGCGAAGATATTACTTTCGGTGCACGATCCTGAGTTGCCGACTGTCGGCCCTCTGCGCAAACGAGTCGCGCGGCAAGTGGATGTAAGTGAGCGTGTGGAATCATAACTCCTATCCTGTCCCGTCGAGGCTTGACGCATCCAATGCTGATTTCTGGCAGCAACAAATACGACAGGGAGTCTGGACCGTATGTGGCGTGGCTCTGTCGAATTCTTCAGTGCCTCCAGCGATGGTGATCGGCTGCATGGCCATTCAGATATGTAGGGAACCCCGATCACAAGCAGGATGCGAGCTAATGGGCGTTGAAGGTGGCGATCGATTCACGGATCGACAGGAACAGGATCGGCTAATTCAAATCCTCCTTCGAACGGAATCGCTGCACGGATGGCCAACTAATTCCAGCGCCCGCCATCTTTGCGAGACGTGGGGGTATGCACTGAATTCGGATGGGAAGGACGATCCAGGTGCACAGCTGGGAGTGCAGGGTTGAGGCCCAGCACCATGTTACCAGATCGAGTTGCCATCTGGGTCCGGCCCCATACAAACCCCTATGATTGGGGTCTCAATGTACTGTCACATCCAGTACATCCCGTTTCACATATCACTGGCCAGAACTCTCGGGAAAGAGTTAAGAGAAAAGAGAAAGGATCGCCGTTAGGGATCACGGCTGATTCCGATTCCGATTCCGGATAATCCTAGATATTGTTTCCATTGCGCAAGGAGGGACGCAGAGTGATGGGGATGGATCATGACTGCTGAGAGATAGGATCAAGGGAGGGTTCAGGGAGTAAGGAAGGGATCGAGGGTGCTATGGCCCAGCAGTGGAACCGGGTGTCAGAACATCGAGAAAGAGCCCCGACTTGTGGGCCCGAGAGTCCATCTCAGGGGTAAAAAGATCGTGAAATCGAACTAAAACTCAACTAAAGCCCAGTGGGTCTAGGCCTTTAGATTCAAGATTCCACAGTCTAGAAAGAGAAGATGTGAGGATGTGAGGATGTGAAGATGCGAAGATGTGTGTAGCAAGGAAGGTCGAACGATCTAAAAACCAAAAGCGGGAGGTGCGGAGGAACCGAAAAGTGTTCCTGCATATCTTTCAACTGCATTTGCATTCACAATTAGTTAACGAGCTACATGGACAGCTTGCATTTGCAGTCAATGAAATGAATAAAACAGAGTCAACAGATTGCATCAGCAGGTGGATCAAAAAGGCAGTGGCAACTTTCTCAATGGTTGACTCGGCTTTTACCCCTGAACATTCAACTCTTGCACTTACGAATCCTCCGTCCGCACTGGAGACGCTACGGCGTTAGCGTGATTACACCTCTATCCCTCTTCCATCATTTCAGCCATCTTGCTACTGAAATATCCCTTTCCACCTCCCCGCAATTCATGGTGATGCAGCTAGGGCAGTCTGCCCACTGAGACAACCCCTCGATGACCTCCCGGCGCCCCAGATCTTGATACGAGAATGGCGACTATCAACATGGGCTTCTTGCCCACCATCAAATGCTCCAACTGTGGTCATAATGTCGAGATCTCGGTCATGGGTGATCATGTGTGCTCTCCCGTCGAGTCCATTCCCAGTCACAGTCACTGTACGCCTGAATCTCCATAATGAATCGATCTGCCTGCTAATATTCAATAGCCTCCGTCGCACCACCATCTCCTCCCCCCCTCCGCGGGGCTAGACGTTCCAGATCGACTGAAACAGGGTCGAGTACCCCCTCGCATCGATCCAACAATCGCAAGTACGTCTAGCAGTTCGTTTTGCTACAGGGAAGTACCATTGACACTCTGCAGATAGCTCTTTTTTCCAACTGCACGTACCCACGCCGGCGAGTAGCGTGGGTTCGCATATGCCATCGCCACTCTCCGCCAGGTCGGCGCCTCGATCTCCCATGAGAGCGCCGTCAGAAGATGATTCCGTCTTCGCCTTCCCGATGCCTGGAAATCGACCACCGGCCCATGTGGGAACCCCTCGCATGATGTCGGATTCTACGACACGCTCCGCACCTACACCGTCTCCGCGACTCGGTGTCAACCTGATGCCGGAGGAGATACAGCTGCCTCCTAGTCCGCTTCCACCGTCACGAGAGCCCGAGATGTCTCACCAGCGAGGAGATTCATTGGCGAGTCATAGTAGCTACCGCACCTCCTTGGCAAGCACCCGCTACGGAAGTTCAACCGCTCGGTCGTCGACGAACAGCTTCTCGCGCGGTTTCCGTACATTCATGGATGACACCCCACCAATGCCACCGCCTCTGCGAACTCCGAATAAAGCGTCCTTTTCTCGAGACTCGGATCTGTCCGTCAGCTCTTCCTCTAGGACTGACCGAGATGAAATCTACAGCGGATTTGATTTCGGCATCCATGATCACCGTACTTCGGGCCTGCAGGATCTGCCCGAGGAACATTCTCCGGAGGAAACCGCATCTAACTTCGACAAGGCCTTCGCACCACTAACACAGACACACCTTCATCCCGCCGATGCCGAGCTTGGAAGTGATGGCCCGAGAAGAAACTCCGACGCTACGAGTGAAAGCAATCTATCCGTCACTAGCTTTGCACAGGCCTTGGGCCTGGAGAGCCATTCTCAGCAACCGGAGGGCTCCACTTGTTCAGATTCATCTCCACCTTCAGATACTCGCAGTGGCAGCGGCAGTTCCATGTCCAGTCTGCCCTCAGATGTGAGCCTGAACCGCCATAAACCGGCTGATCCCCTTAACCTCAGTCCCCTTGTGGAGGAATTGCCCCCACGGACTCGTCAGACCATTCTCGAAATGCCTGGTCGGATACCGGGTACGATGGACGGAATACCTACAATCCCCGCTGCGTTCTTCAGCCCGGACTCACCCACCGATCCTGCGATCGGCCAGGGCACCCTCTCACTGCTCGTTGAAAAGCGCCAGGAGCACCAAAAGCATGAAGAGGCCCCTGTGAAGCGCAAGGAAGCCCCAATGGAACAGCAACCTAGGGAATTTCATTCCCCTCGAGCTCTAGAACGGTCAGCCACCGAGCCAATTCCTCCGCCAAGTCGATCAGCGACACGATCAAAAGGAAAATGCAAGGGATGTAATGAAGAAATCGTAGGGAAATCGATATCATCATCCGATGGTCGTCTCACAGGGAGATACCACCGTGGCTGTTTTGTCTGCTTCGAATGTCATTCTCCTTTCCAAACAGCCGACTTCTACGTCCTTAACAATCGTCCCTACTGTGCACAGCACTACCACGAGCGCAACGGGTCGTTGTGTTCCATCTGTCACAATGGAATCGAGGGCCACTATCTTGAGACTGTTGAACGGAACCCTACCCGACCGGATCGTCGCCGATTCCACCCTGAATGCCTGCAATGTCAGACCTGTCACGTTTTGCTAAATGGTGATTATTTCGAATGGAATGGTGAAGTCTATTGCGAACGTGACGCTCGTCGGGCTGCAGCGACCCTTCATCCGCCTCCTCCTGGCCGTCGGCGTCCAACCCTCGGATCTTCTCCCTTGGGATCATCTCCCTTGTCTCGCGGATATCCTCCCCCATCTGGATATCCTCCTCCACGGTCCCCCGGACCAGGACCAGGTCCGGCTCAAGGACTTCGCCCTGGGCCACGGTTCTCCTCTGGCGGTGGTCGACGTTTCCCAGAGAGACGAACTACCAAGCTCATGATGATATGAGATTGATGCGTTTATCAACAGTTCTGCGCCTGTGGCTTGCAAAACCTTGTCTTTCTACATTGTCCTGCCAGGTTATCCTCGCCGAGTCGGCTGCCTTTGTCATTCGTTTAAAATCGCGTTATACCCCTCCATGTCCTCGGTGTTAATTCATTTGGCCTTCCCCCGACTAGCGTTGGTTGACTATTTTTTTTTCTGCATTTTGGGTTTCCTCTTCTCTTGTTTCCATTGTAATCCATGTCCATTGGGGTTCTCACTTGTGTGGGTTGGCGGTGGCATCTTTTCGGCCGGTGTTTTGCTATCTTCGTTTGCTCGACATTATGTCAACATAGGTTTCATATACCTCTTCATCGGTTTGGTGTTCCATTGGTGGGGTGGTATTTGTGCTTGTATAGGAAGAGATGAGAATAATGTTCACTGCAAGGAACCCGAAATCATATTATATCATTATCTCATATCTTGACTGAGCTGGCTAGATGCTCTTGTCGGGATTCAACTGGCCTTGCGTTGCTCAAATTGGACACGCTCTACGGAAGGGAAGTATTTGAGCTTGAGAAACCAACCGAAGAGAACAAGCCATGCGGCGACGGCCAGAATTTGAAGCCGCTCACCCACACTCAGCTGGTCCAACTCTGGAGCTCGGATGACGCCTGTTTCATTTCTTTCTTTCTTCCACTCTTCACAAATCTGCTTGAATTGAGCTGGCTCGTCCGTGATGACTCCGTCCACCTCATGACGGATAGCCCAGCGCATGAAGTTCGGCGAGTTGACCGTCCATAGATATACGTGACGATGTGCAGCTCGCGCTTCTTCCAGAAACCCACGACCGAGCGGGCCCATCAAGACCATCTGGTTGACGTTGAAAGAAATCCGCGGTACGTGCAGAAATTGGCGAGCGTAACCCAAATCAAAGCAGATTAAAGTCATGCTGTACCGTGGCAAATACTGGGCACACAAAGGCAAGTATCGGGCAGACCAACATCCCAGGACCACTCGCCGATGCCAGTCTGGTCCTATCGCCGGGATGGGCACGGATTCGATCGTCTCCGCGATTCGCTTCATGACGATATCGGGATTATCGCTACGCTGAAAATAGTGTCAGTGACAGCCAACACAAAATGACTCGAGCCATGTCTAGTTACCTTGATGTCGAGCAAAATCCAAACATGCTCACGCCCTGGCTGGCGCATAAACTCTAGGACGTCGACTAGCCTCGCCATCGGCTCTTGCGGCGCTTTCAATGTGCGGATGGTCTTTAGATAGTCCCAATCGCAGTCATCTACCTTCTTCTTGATGCCAAAGCATCGTTTCAGGGTCGCGTCCTGCATTCGGTGAGCCTCTTTTCCATTGAGGGGAGCGGGTATTGCTTACATGCGACAATACGACAACGCCATCCCGGGAAAGACGCAGATCGAGCTCCAGTGCCTGAGTTCCTGCTTTAATGGCCCCTTCAATGGCACACAACGTGTTCTCTGGAAACTTTCCCTTATAGCCTCGATGGGCGATCGTTTGGGGTAGACGTGGGGATTCGTGATCAGTCGGTGAGTGCAAGTAATGTGCTAGATCGACGTCAGTGAGCGTGGCTCGGGTGGTTCAAGTACATCACCAACCTGGAGTGTCTGGGAAGTGTCCCTCGCGGAGAGGTCGATCGTCAGCCATCGTTGCAGGTTGTAGAGCAGAGTTGAAGACGACGTCGTAGGCTATTTATCTCACCGGATTTAGGCGGAGATAGGCCGAAGCGCCCCGCAGGCTGCCGGCTGCGCGTCTCTCTACTTTTGGAACAACGCAAACTCCGACTGTGCGCCTTGCGGTGAGATTTCACGTCCAAGCGCAGAGCAAGACCAGTCCACGGCATTCAGACAAAAACAGGTGGATTGGAGACGCTATGGAGGTGCTTTGGAGGCCAAAATTATAGAAAGCAAGACGTGGTCATGGTGGAGGAGCTTTGTGGATTACTCAGCTTCGAGCTGTCTCCAAATCTCGAGCTTCACCAACGCGGCGTGTTACAACTCATAACCCCGGATCGATTCGTCACGGAGCGCTGCCCTTGAACCTCTTTCAAATACTCAGCCATGTCTATCCAGCAGTGGGTGACTCCTCTGGAGGGTCTCGATAGTCTTCGCCAAACTGAGGCGCCAATGCCGACACCAGGACCAGGCCAGGTTTTGGTGGAGGTCCATGCCGTTTCCCTGAACTACCGGGACGTGGAAGGTGAGTACCCCTCGACTTGAGACTGTGAGAAAGCGTCATCTGATAGCTATCAAGTCACCAAGGGGGAATATAAGCATCACAAAACCGCGGAGCAGAATGCAACTATCGTGCCCTGCTCTGATATGTGCGGTGTGGTGATTCAAGTTGGATCTGGCGTGTCACAATGGGCTGTGGGAGATCGAGTGCTTTCAACCTTCCTCTCCGAACACCAAACGGGCCAAGTGACCGAGAAAATGCTGGCGGGCAGCATCGGTCTACCGCTAAACGGCGTCCTGACAACTCACCGTGTCTTCCCTGCACACGGACTCGTCCCAGCTCCCAGCTATATGTCTGATGAAGAGGCATGCACGCTACCTATTGCCGCAGTCACTGCTTGGATGTCCATCAATGGAATGCGACCGATGGGACAGAGTGGTGGAAAGGACGAGTATATTCTACTTCAGGGCACGGGTGGTGTGGCTATTGCAGGACTGCAGATTGCAAAGGCAGCAGGTGCAAAGGGTGAGTCTTAAAGCTCGTCGATCGAAGAACGCAGCTTACTAAGTGCATAGCTATCATAACCTCCTCCTCCGATGCCAAACTTGCCCAGGCCAAACAACTCGGGGCTGACTGCACCATCAACTACCGCAACAACCCCGATTGGGAAACCGAGGTGATGGAATGGACCGGTAACCACGGTGCCGATATCATCCTTGAGACCGGTGGAGCCCAGACTTTGAGAAAAAGCTTCGACTGTATCGCCTTTGGAGGCTTGATTGACTGCATCGGCTATGTGTCAGGCAAGGTTGATGCCGCGGAAGACCGACTGAACGTCAACCTGTTGGCACTGCGCCGCACGGTGACCCTTAAGGGCATTATCAACGGCCCCAAAGATCGGTTTGAAGAGATGATTCGGTTCTACGAGACACATCAAATTCGTCCGGTCGTTAATCGTGTCTTCGCCTTCGCCGAAGCCAAGGAGGCGTTCAAGTTTCTGGAAAGTGGCAGCCACTTTGGGAAGGTAGTGATCCAAGTCAAACTGTGAAGCTATCCTGCCCTACAGAGGAAAAATGGTATGACGAGTCATCCTTGTTGGTTAGACACGCCTCTACGTTCGAGCGCATAGATCGAGGATTCAATAGATAAGGGTCCAAAAGCCCGGAAAGATAATTAGAAACAAGCCTCATATTTGCAACCCGCGCCTCCCGCCTTGAGTTGTCGAATGCGACGTGCATTGGCTTCCTGTTGCTTCCATGGATGCGCGATGTTGGAAATTAGAATCTCGCACAGCCCTGCAACTCCCCTACTGATCGTTCCCGCTCGGGTTGAGGACACCGGTCGCGATTCCCAATTCCTCCTTCATCGTGGTGCCGCCCACGGTCAAGGGCTGACAATCCTGCAGCACGAACACCATTCGTGCCCACTCGGTGTCACTGGTATTATGCCAGCCGTGCATGGTAGCGCGTTGAATGGCGATATCTCCTCGCTTCATCCGCACGGGCTCTCCCTCCTCCACCAACATCTCAATTTCTCCCTCCAGCACAATACCGTAGTCCAAACTCTGCGTGCGGTGCACAATGCACTTGTTGTTGGGGGCAAAATCCACGATGCGACAAACAGTGCCTCGAGGATTGACAAGACCAAGCTGATCGGACTGAACGACCTGTTCGTGAGCCGCGAGATCGGCGTCGTTGTTCAGATCGGCGGGGAATTGAGAGGTGGTATACACAACGTCAAAGGCCATGTCCTTTGCCTCGAAAGACTTCCATTCACCTGGAGAGGAGGCGTGGATGATGGCCTTGCCGGCCGCATTGTGGCCGGTTACATGTCGAGTGACGGGACGGAGCGGCGAGATCTGACCGGGATTCGACATAATGAAGACAGTTTGCTTGATCGGAGCGGATGTGCATCTGGATTTAATTTAACACGTCGGCTGCAACCTATCCCACAATGCACAAAGAGCGGTGTGATTGTGGCCGAGATTCCTAACCCAAGTCGGCTTGAGATCATCATCAGGCTTGCATCGCCGGTTTCCGGCACCGGATCCCACTCTCAATTTCCGACACCTACTTCCGACTCGGGCTTCCCTCATTCTGTGACTTTGGCCGCAGACATCTGGACACAACAACCCCTCCATGCTTGTTCTAGTTATCTGAGGGGACGCGGGAGAATTCCATACGGGATAGTTTGAGAGGCTATTGGTTGGCGAAGGCAGTCAATTCAACTATATACAATGAATATTGACATTCCTGACGGTCCGAATTTTCTCGTTAATATGCACAAATGTGCGGGGAAAGGTTCATATGAGCCACCTAAATTGCGCGGACGAAGGACCCTCACGCATGCATTCCGTGGGAATATCCCGCGCACGGAGCGTCACCCCGTCACGGCGGTCGCGGCGCTTGTTGTCGAGCAGCATATACAGCCCCAACAGACCCGCTAAACACGCCCCGGTGGCACCAAAGGCCCCGACGGTGATCAGGGCTGGCATGTACTTGGGGGCATCCTGCTCCCGGAAGACATTACTGCCGACGAGACCCATCAGGTTGGCCAGAGGCACGCCGATACTGGTCAGGAGGACACGGCGGCCTTCGTGCGCAATATTATTGTTATACCAGGTGCTCAGAATTACCGACGGCGCGGAAGTGCCCCAGGTCATCATGAAGGTCGCAAAGTATGCCACCTGGAGCTCCTTGTGGACGTCGTCAATGGAGGCATAAATCATGAAGCCGGTAAAGGTGAGCAAAAATCCTAGCACCAGGAAGGGCGATCGTAGACGACTGTAATCCGAGCAGAAGGCGAGAATCAGGAGCACTACGGCGCCGGTCACATTCGGGGCCACGGTATAGAGATTGGTCTTCACGGTCGAATAACCGAGTCGTGCCACGATCTGAGGCATGAAGAGCGCCACACCCTGTAATGGAACACCAAGGCAGATTTCAATGCAGAGGAAAACGTAGGTGGTGGGTTGTTTGAAAATGCCGATCGCCTCGCGTAGGCTGAACTCCTCATTGACCACCGCGCTCGAGTCCACCTGAATACGATGGAAAGCTAGCGCCTTCTCCTCTTCGGATAGGAACGTAGCTTCGGCCGCGCTTCTGGGGAGGTAAAACCAGGCGAACACCGCAAAGACGACTGTTGCACCACCCTCGATGATGAACAGGTAGCGCCAGTTGGGGAGACTCGAGCCCTCGATCTGGAAGACGCCGAACGCAATCAGGCCCGAGAAGGCATAGGCAATGTTTGAGGCGGCGTAGAAGAAGGCCAGCCGACGAGCCAGCTCACCGCGACGGTAAAAGGTGGTCAGGTAGTATATGACCAAGGGGAAGAAGGGGGCTTCAGCCATGCCCAGAAACCAGCGAAGCGCAAAGATGCCCCCGAAGTTAAACGCAGCCGAGGACAGCAGGGTAAATGAGCCAAACGCAAGCATCAATATCGGCAGCACGCGAGCGGGACTAAACTTCTTTCCGAGCATGGCGAAGGGCGGGGCGAAGATCACGAAGGGCACGAAGAAGATCGATAGCAGCAAGTTATACTGATTGGGCTTGAAATGGAGATCTGTGAGGTCATCAGCAGGCTGGAACATTGTCATTTTAACTGCCTCCTACCCTCGGTCATTCTGTCCGTCTTTGCATTTCCCAGGTTTCCCTTATCCAGGGCCACGAAGAGGTCTAGAGGTCAAAGGTCAGAAGCGAGCATAACTGGGGATGTCCGGTAGATGTACACATAACAGCTAGAATCGGAAGAATACGCAAGTCAAACCGTCGGCAGAGACGTCGCTCGGCCTTGTGGTCGACCACGCGTGTGACTTCGTCGACGATACCGGGGGCCGATGCATAGCTCTGAAGCTTGTTGGGCTCGTCGACGGTGCCAATGGCAACCTTTTTCGTGTCGCCCAGCGACGGGTGTGTGGATTCCATTGTGAAGATAGTTGTTCGAGACGTAGCCGAGGGAAGCTCACGTCTTAACAGCGAACTATCCCTTGCTCATTAGATAACGAGAATGTTGCATCACAGCTCATGTAACCCCCACGCTTCTCCGCATTATGGACCCATTTTAACGGGGACACGACAGGGAAAGGAAGACGGAAAAGGTCTGGGGGGTTGCAGATCAACGGCACCTCGTACCGCACGGTTGCATTCGCGTGGGAAAGGGCCATGCTATCTGCAGAGAGGCCTATCGCGGAGGCGGACTATCGCGGACTTTGGCCGAGGTCTGATAAGTGATACCGCATTCTCGCCCTTGCCTCCTTGAGCTCCTCACCACGCGTCATGCTAGATTGGCTCGGAAGGGCTCGATATGCTTTTATGCTTCAAAGCCACCCCGGTGTTGATCCCGGTGGCTTGAAGTGGAAGCTTCCTATTCCGGTTCTAGGGTTGCATGTGACCTCACGACCTCAACTATACTCTTCTCGGTGCATACAAAGCAAACACAATCTTTGAATCGAAACGGTGAATGTCTATCTGCATGCCCTAGTTATACACGAAAATGGCGATTCCAGGGGTTTCCTTCAATTTTGTCACCCCATGATCGTGTACCCAATTAGACATGCATCAGCACAACCGGGTGGGCTTCACGGCTTCGGGGCTCGAGCGTCAACAAGAATGTATTTCAGGATCAGAGCCAAGACAAATCATCCGCCACTGATTTTAAACAGTCCGGTAGGGTCATTTGGGCGATTGACAGGTATTATTACACAGGACATCTATGCAGAAGATGGCACATCCAACGTATCATATGGGACACTGGATAACTTCATCTGCGGGTATCTGGGATAAAAGAGCAATTGACGAGAGTGCAACTGTCTCTATCACGGCTGACCTCGTTCTTTATACATGTCTCTCGGAGACTAAATAAGAACCACATTCGACTCTACGCCGAGAGTCTGCCTCCATAAATTGTCTCGAGACCCGCCATGGAACACTGCCATCACTTCTGGAACTAGACCATTTAGCAGAGAATACGGAAGTCTGAATCGTGACTCAGTCACTGCGCGCGGGTCTCATCAATTCTCGATTGGGTGCCTGCTCGCTGAGAAGCTTTACAACTTACTTATTCCCTATGTACATTACGATCACAAGTGGATCTTATTCAATATCCTATTTAAACCCCACATATGAGTGCTCTGCGGGGTAGTCAATCAATTACACACGCCGAGATTCGGCATCCATCTGGATCATTTCTTCGGCACGGGTCTTCCAGTTCTCATCCCACCGAGACAGAGCCGGCCGGCCCTCCACGACATCTTCGCTTGCCCACTTCATACGTGCTTGATCGAGAGCTCGGTCGGTCTCCCCATCTGGACAAACTATATAGAACGATCGCGTCTTCAACCCATTGAGTAATTCTTCGGCGACCTGGCTCGGGTACCATGCCCCGGCGGGCTTCTTGACGTCTTCTTCGTTGGTGGGACCCACATTGCCCATCAGCCCGGTCCACGTCCACCCGGGAATCAAAAGATGTACGGAAATATGAGCAGTCGATGGGTCGGAACGTAGGTCGTACGCAAGGTGCTCGGTTAAATTCTTGATCGCCGCCTTGGATGCGTTATATGCTGGATTGCCCGCACCCGGCGGGTTGGTGATCCCCTGCTTCGAGCCGGTTATGACGATTGACTTGGGAGTCCGAGCCTTGGAGGAAATCAATATAGGTAGCAGAGCGTTTAGTCCGTTCAAGGGGCCATAAACGTTGGTGTCCATTGTCTGGGAAGATCAGCCTTGTTCTTAGTAACAAACAAGATATATCAGACCTTCCTCCAGTAGTTACCGTCAAGCCATGGTTTCAAATTCTTGGAGTCCTGTCTATCTGGTTTGAATCCTTTCCCAGCATTTAGCACGACCAGGTCGATGTCTGGGAAGGTCTGGGCGATTTGGCGAGCGGTCTCTTCCCATAGGGGCACGTCAGCCACATCGAGAACATAGGCCTCGGTCATAAGGCACGGGTCCATATCGGCCAAAGTGTTTTTGGCCTTGGCCAAATTCTTTTCGTCAATGTCTAGCAAAGCCAGGTGCATGCCCTCGTCTCGGCAACGCTTCGCCACGGCAAACCCCACCCCGGAGGCGGCACCGGTGATGAGAGCGGTCTTTTTTGCCTGAATGACGTGATCCATGTTGGTATAGTATTAAATGGCTGTCCTTGGCCGATATCAAAATCGCGATGCGTGAGGACGAACAAAACTGACAAGGAGAGCTTGTTACACGATTTGCTTCACCGCTTAATGAATTGCCGGGGACATCGTCGATTATTGACCGCATACAACCCTGAATTTATATTTCAGCAAAGTGAAGATTTTGGGTTCCTTAACAATATCGTACTATGAGGATACTCAAAATTTACAAGTAATAGACGGTGTATCATGGTGGTCGACAGGGAGGTGGGAGCAACACCAGGAAAGAGTGGTATCTTGCCGAGTCACCGGTTGAGTAGGGCTCAGTATATTGAACTTACAGAGCAGATTTAGGTAACTGATAAAGTAAAAGATGGCGGACAACTCCCCATTCGAAGACATCACATCACCAATTCGGGGAGGGGGTTCGACGGGGACTCCCATGAAGGACACAGAGATCTTATACGAGGAACCCGTTGATAAGCATATCCATTGCAGGTGCGTTATGATCGCTCTTTGTCTACCTATTTGTTTTGCTAGCTGCAGGCTTTCAATTTACGGGCTCTTCTTGCACCCCCTTTCCAGCTTTCCAGGTCCGAGTTTGCTATAATATATTTCTTCTAGCAGCTATATCACAATTGTATTCCTTACCCCACCTTAGAGGTCAAATATGCCAAGAATATGCTCCTTTCGCAGCTTGCAAGCCCAAGGACGTCATTAATAAGGTATAGGAGGGACGAGTTTGTGATAGTATCAATATACATACAGCGGCCTATATCACATTTAGACAGTGATTTCAGGATAAATATGACAATTAGTTGCGTCTTCTCAGAGCAGATCCAACGCTCCTCTTCTTGTAGGCTCCACTGTCGGCCAGGGACTGAGTCCGCCCCGGGCCAAAGTCCGGCTCTCCGCCTAGAGTACCAAAAATATCTCCAATATAGTTGCGAGGCTTCACACCAGAGGCAAAAGTGGAATGCCATTCCTTCAAGATACCCCCAACGACTTCAATGCCAGCGCGGTAGATGTTTTCCAGGGCCGGTTCGAAGCCGCCCGCATCGGCATAGAGCAGGTTTTCGGTCGCAGACTGCCCGGGGTAGGGACGGTCAAAGTCGGACGCAGTGCGCATTACAATGATACGAGAGAAGTCGGTCAGCTTCTTAGTTGATGATCGAAGAAGAACCTCGAGCGTGGCGTTATCTTCCTGGGCACTGGAGCAGTAGTCGCCCGTGCCATTGGTGAACAATTTGGTTGTGTTGTCGAAAGCATCACCCAGGATGTTGCCGCTGTAGTAGACATCCGAGGTAGCCACGTCGCACTCGACGACCCCCGGGGCCACGGTAGCGGCCTTGTACTCTCCACTTTCGGTCGCGTAATGGGCGCGATAAGCCTTTGCAGCCGAGGAATCAGAGAAATTCGCTCGGCGAGCAAAGCCTGCCGCAATGCTGCGAAGCTCTGAGTTGACTTCGAAGACCTCCGTACCGTAGATGCTGGTGGGATATTGGTCGGGGTAATCAGAGCCCAGAGGGATGTATCCAGTCGAGTAGTTGGAAGAAAGCTCTCGGATATCAATTTCGTACTGCAAAGCCACCTGAACAGCATATCGCGCAAAGGTCGCTGAGCCGAGGGTAGCTCGCTTGGGATTGACACCTGCAATACCGGCGATGAAGAAGTAGGTCTTAGTGAGATCGAAAAGGGGCGAGAAAACAACGGAGGTAACGGTCGTGGCGGCATTGATCTCAGATTCGCCGGTAATCAGTTGACAGATCTCGTGGTTCTCGGTACAGTGAACGTCGGGATAGAGGGGTGAAAGCCCGGGGAGGCTAATATTATGGGCCAGAAGGTTGAATTCAGGAATGTTCCACCAGGCTTCAGCTTCCGGTTCAAACTAGAAAGGCTATGAGTACAGGTTTATCGGTTGTAAAGTCCCGATATAGTTCCCGGGCATACCATTGAGACGATGAACACCTTCGGAGCAAATTTTGGAGACCCGTGAGCGGAAGCCGCACATAACGCACTTCCACCCAGTAACAGCGGGACCAAGGTTCGCAGGGACAACATTGTGTTTGAAGGTCGGCTGCCTTGATAGCTAGTAGCTAGTAGCTAGTAGCTAGCTTGGAGGGGAAATCACCGGGTTTTAAAGCCTAGCAGAAATGCAAAATTTTCCAACTCCGTCGCGCTTCCGACTCCCATAGCAGAGAGACCTCTAAACCCTCAGAGTGGATCATGGCGCGAACTCGATATAGATAGGATCGGCCATCACTCCGTTGACCAGCTCTGGTTCGGGATGGCGATAGCCTCTTTTGATTGGTATCGGGCAGTTGACGCTCCATAGAGTCGATAAAAGAGTTTCCCTTCCAATTCAATTGAGCGGTAACGTAACCGGTAACTGGCCCGCACACTTGAGGCAACCTGTGTGTTCCTTATCCTTATCCTTATCCTTAAACCCTTATCACGCCCTTGCGGTGGCCCTTATCACGGGCTTCAACGTCGACCGTCGGAGTGTGCCGGTGGATCCACTGGAGTCATAGCTGAGCGATAACGAAGCTAGTCACTAGGTATCTACATAGATTGAAGGGGGCTGCGAGAGATTACCCTCTTATAAACACGGGAAACGATAGTATTTAGAGTAGATTGACCTTCGGCTCTCGCAACGCAAATTGCGCCCTACGATCCGACCGAAGCTTCTCGGCTCCTTTCTCGCCTGAATGGCCATGGGAAAGTAAGAAGCCGGTACACTCAAATTGAGAAGGCTCAGATAGAGATTAAGGTACCGACAGCCATCACGTGCATTGGGGAGGGAAGTTGGCAGACAAAAGTGGAGCGGCCCAAGGGAACCACATTGTGTGCCTGTCGGACTCCATGGAACGAGACAGGAAAACTCAGATGTGAAGAATTGAGTATGAGCCATTTGATTGAAATCAACCGAACCACAAGAATCCGTGAAGGAAATAGGACGGAAATCATGCAAAAGTGTGTAAAGTGCCATCATGGAATCCTGTGCCTCGCCTCGGCTGAGGTTTAGCCCATTCTGAGCCGGGAACATGAGCAGCAAGCGTGAACAGATACCTGAGAATAAATCAATCCTTCGAGCCGCTCGGGGGACATTCTATGTCAAGACGGGCTACAAGGGCTACCGGGCTGTTGCCCGTGATGCAGACAGATTTCGCCAGATACCTCAAGGTAGACAAAGACCGGGCAGCAGTCTGGCTGTATGACGCGCGGGGCTCAAGCCACCGTGGAACACCATCAATCGGCGTGGAGCATGACGCATGTCAAACGGCCTTAAATAGAAATCCTGTGACGGGATTGACAAGATGGGGGTGCCCGGATGCTGATCGGACAATTGAATTGGTTGATTCTCAACGTCATCCCCACTGACGTCATTTTTAATATACCGACCATTGAACGTCTGGGAAGACACCGGGGCAAATAAAACCACCCAGTCCCCGCGCCGGCAAAACCACATCTTGCTGCTCTAGCGCGTTCATTCCGATCGATCTGGTATGCTGTCGAGGTTTTCTCCGGGGTTGGATATTCATGTTCGGAAGCTAACTGGCATAGCACCCTCAGACTCATTCCACTCCTCCGCCATGCCGTCAATGCACGATCGTATCCGCGAGGATATTCTTAATAAGGAGCGCGCTCTATGGACAGCCCTTACATCTGCCGACCCTGCGCCCGCCGTGCAAAAACTTTGCAATGATGAAGCGAACTTGCTCTTCCCCCAGATGGAGGTCTTAACTATGGAAGACCCTGCGCAGTTGAAGCGAGCCTTGAAGCCGCCATTCCACCGATTCGATGCATATGAATTCGACGATGTTCGAACAATCGTTATTGATCTCATGGCTGGATCTGTGACATATAAGGTCCGGGCCGTTCGCGGCAAAAATGAGTACCGCGCAACGGGATGTACCACCTGGAGCCAGGCCTCGGACGGCGAGTGGCGGGTCGTTTGCCATCAGGAGACAGTGTTGTGAGAATGATTCGGGACAAATCTCCTACGAAGGCACACCTGGGAGCATGATATCTGTATAAATGAACGGGTCATCCTGGTCATGCGTTATGAATCGATGAAGCTATTAATGTCACAATTTTTAAACGTTGACTTGATATACTCAATTTTGATATCCAATTTGAAATACACATGTGCAATTTAGATATAATTGACCACAAGGCTGCCGTCAGATAGACTGTCTGTACATAGGTAGTGTTATTCTAATGCGGTGTCTGATTTGACTGGGTTCTTTGTCACATGAGTCAGTTCACGAGCACATGCAAAGTTGGCAGTAAGATCTACTACATAACTATAGATACGGCATCCGGACAACAGAGATCCCATTTCGACGGGCAACAAGATGACCTCGAAAATATCTTCGACATGTGGATGAGTTTAACAAGATTGACGGCATAGTGGATGCCGTTTCTGAGACATACATTCAGGCCTGCTTATAATTTCACTCTTTGACGGCTCTCGCCTTTATCTTCCTTAGGTCTCCTGTAACGTGCCTTCCTCTTTTCCATCTACATTTCTCTCCCAATATCTGTATTCTTTCCCTCGCCTGTCTCTGTAGTTATGAGTGATGAACGAATCCTCTGTAACGGCCATCTAAAGAGTCGGCCTCATTATGTCTCTTAAGTGACGCCGCACCGTGGTATCGTGAGCACTGCTTTCTATTCTCTCATCTTATCTGCCTTCAACACCATGCCTCGACATGCCTCCAAAGCTCTTCATCTCGGTAGTAGCTTGAGAGACTTATGTTTGCTATTGGTCTAGGTTGCAAGTTTTCTTGACTGGGCAACGTCTTCGTCGGCTGGCCATTCGCTATCTCACAACGGACAATCGAGCTCGTCGCTCCTATTTGTCCGAAGCCTCTGGCTTCAAGAAACTTATGAAGATTTCTCAGAAAAGTCCAGTGCATCATTTTGGCCATCTCACCAGTGGATTTTATTAAGCCAATGGGTTTCTGACCATGTTACTAGGGGGCAGGATGCTGGAGGCCAACACTGGATACAAAATTTAATGGGCTATTCTTATTGCAGGGGTCGCCCATTTCATTAGGAAAGCTTGGCCGAAAGAATACCATCTGGAACATTTTGAGGAAGCTGGACGCTGGGGCGTTTCTAAGCCCATTCTCTCTAATGTTGAAT
The DNA here is from genome assembly GCF_028827265.1 of Penicillium atrosanguineum. Taxonomy (NCBI): domain Eukaryota; kingdom Fungi; phylum Ascomycota; class Eurotiomycetes; order Eurotiales; family Aspergillaceae; genus Penicillium; species Penicillium atrosanguineum. The sequence continues at coordinate 288,174 of NW_026623134.1, read as the reverse complement.
AACTCGTATACTTTGGAATGAACTGTTTATGAAGATCGCCTAAACCCATACCATAATCCCTCAGAATTTCTAGTCGCCGATATCTAGGTAATCTATGGAGTTGAAACTTGACAGCGACCGACACCCGGCTGCTAGCGTGTGTCTGTGCAGTGCCGAGATGAAGTACGAGCGTTCAAATGTAGACTGCGTCTGATATTAGGCTAACTCTTTGAGGAAGTAGTACCAAAACTGGGCGTATTGAGGGAAGTTACTCTATTGTGTTTGGAAAATCATATCCGCTCGTTTAACCCACTGAGCGGAATCGATGGGCCAAGCGGGGAAGGAGATCGATCGATCTTTCCAGCTGCATAATTCTAAGAAGGGAAGCGAAACGGGACCGGGATGTGAGAATCAAAATTCCCGGGATTCTGAGTCAAGGCGAACGCGGGTTAGGCTCCGGCAAAAAAAACCAGCTAAACCAGCAAGGATCTCAGCAAATTGAAACCTATCGGGGGATGGCGGGTGCATCAGGTTGCTCACTTGGCCTAGTTCTCCACATCCCGAGACATTCTAGCGCCGCTTCGAAGAACTGCGCCAAACATGACTGCCAAACGCAGCTCATCCACAATTCATCGGCGTGGATACTCAGTCGGGCAAGAGAAGTGGAACGGCATCCACGCCATAGTAGGACACGGACCGAGTGAGCCACCCCTTAGTTTATTTCAGCCAAGAACAAAGTAGGGAGAACGGAAGAGCGGGTCTCAGGAGACGTAGCCGGTCTCTTCTCCATCCTTTCTCAACGGTCGCAAATTTGGACTCTTTTTTTCTTTTTTTCTTTTTTTGTTCTAGAGTTGCCACTGTAAGATGTCTGGACCGGCGTGTCGAGCTCGAGTACTTTCCACCGTATCAAGGTCTGGGCATCTCTAGCCTTCTTCTATTTGCCAGGAGTTTCTGATCTGTCACTTTTGAATTTTCGGAGGCCTCTGGAAACCCACCGTGCGTTGAGTCCAATCCATTTATCTATTTGCGGGAGCTCCACAGCGGTTCCGTGGATGGAGTCGCTCCAACGTTCAAATGCCGAGCGATCGCCTATCCCGGCCGAGCAAATCTTGACTTTTTCTGGGAGGATAAACTTACTGTTTATCCTGAGAGATCCTTGATTACGAGCGGCTGACGAAGGGGTTTCGACGTGTCGATCGTTGATTACTGAAAAACCTCGGTCTCGAGGTAGAAGATGTTTTATATTCAACCCTAAACCCGTTCCTAACCTGAAAGAAGATGCAGATCTAAATCTTCAGCTACATAAGTCGGCTTTGCAATACTGGAATCCACGTCACACCGTACGCTGAGCGACATGGGATCTTTAGGCCCACCGCACCATATCATCGTCGCCGGCGCGGGCATCGCGGGCATCGCTTGCGCCCTTGCTCTGTCACGAGAACTCACACCCTATGTGCCGGATTTAAAAATCACGATATTCGAGCGACATGATATTCTGTCCACGTCGGGCGGTGCCATCAACTTGACACCTGTTGCACAACGCCATCTTGCACAGCTTGGTGTTTTGGATGAACTGGACCGTATGGGCGCCGAGGGTGGAGCGGAGGTGGATGCAATCGAGCTTTATTCAATGCGTTCCGGTCGCTCTATTGGCTCAATAGACTTCGTCGATCACCGGGGAAATGGGTATGGGGGATATAAAGGTCGACGAGTGATGCGCATTGTGTTATCGGTGGCAATGATGACCATGGTCGAGCGGACACCCAACGTCGACATTATTTTCGGCAAGAAGGTCGTCGGCGGAGAGGAGAGCGAAGGCAAAGCCGTGGTACATTTTTCAGACGGCACCGAAGCCGTCGGTGATCTGGTTGTCGGCTGCGATGGTGTTCATTCAGCGATTCGTAGCCGGTGGATTGATCCTGACACTCCTTCTCAGTACACGGGCATGTCATTCCTGCAGGCTAATATTCTTTCCAAGGATATCTCATCACCTGTTCACTTCCGTTCTTCTGCACTAAATGTTTCACGGCATGGCTCGATGTTGACGAGTTTCTGTGATCTCGATCGCGAACAGATCTTTACCGCCGCCATCGTGCAGTTCAGTCAGGAGGATTTAGAATATTATCGGCTCGAAGCTAGCCAGGACTGGGCAACGCAACATCAAATCAGGGCCGCTCTTCGCAACGAGATGCAAGATCGTTTTGGAAAATGTTCGATTCCCTGTATTCGGGAAATGGTGAACAGCAAGGCTGATTGGATGCTTTACCCCGTTTATCAAGTCCGCCTTGGAGGACGCTGGTACACGAACCGAGTGATCTTGCTAGGCGATGCAGCCCATGCAGTAAGTCTTCTCTGCCCATCTCCTGTGCCGGTTTACTAAATATTTTCTTCAGATGCCCCCGCTAGATGAGTCAGCTGCATACGCTCTGGATGACGCAATTCTTTTTGCTCGAATCCTAGCTCAGTATCGCTCGGAGCCACTTGCTGAGGTATTCGACACATATGAGCGTCTTCGTCGGGATACAATCAACCGTGCCTTCAAAGAGTCCCACCGAATGTGGGATCGAAACCGAGATATGAGTATGCTGGAAGGTCGGCTAAAGGAGTGGATGATACCCCTTTCTCTTCGCAGTCGTCGAGATCAGCGAGAAGCGGCATGGGAGTTCGATGCAAGCAAAATATCCATACCAAGCCCCGCACCCAGCGAGGACTTGGTATCTTTGCATTCGTTTCTGAAGGAACAAACTATGTAGAGGCGTGGGGTCCGTTCATTGGGTTCGTGGTCAGTAATGTTGTTCGAAGACAGTTGCATGGGTCGGTGTATCGGATATTATGTAATGGCTTGATACCAAATTTTTCCTTGTAATGAATAGTTTTTGAGAACGGAGTTGGATCTGTGGCCGCGGGATCATCGTTCTAATAGGTCAAGTGAAGTTCCCTTCCATAGGCTCGGTTCAGAACCTTGAATACATACACGAATCAAGAAATGCCCGTGACACCGGCCACGTACATGATATATTTCTGTGGGCTGAATAATCTACTTTGTGTGGTGCTAGTAATGAGTGGACACATGTAGACAATCTTTCTCTTATGGAAACTGGAGATAGTGGTAGTAGCCTTGGGTGTAGTAATATAGCAGGTTCTAGGCCGGATCACTCCCATAGACGGCTAGTCTAATCCATTTGACATGCTTTCAAAAATTTAGGATACATAGTAGCTATATAAGACACACCTAAGCACTTTGAGAGCAAAACAAGAAGAAAAAAAATAGTGATCGGAGCTGTCTAGAAACTGAGGGTCTGACCCGCGGTTCCGACAACACCACTCTTTACATTTTCAGATCCCAACAGAGTGTAGGAATAAGGCACATTGGTCAAATTTCCCGTCTCAGCGGCATTCTCACCGTCACCAAAGTCATTGTCACTTGAGACGGCAAAGCCATCATTGGTAGAATAGAGAGACTTCTTAGAGTCCACGAATGTGTTCGACTCAACAAGAAGCTGGGCACCATCTCGAGTATTGATACCGTCGCTAACGGTGTCGAAATAACTGTTATAGATGTGCCCAGTACCGAAACGGAAAGAAGGCGCCCGAGAATTGACGTTGTACCAATAGTTGTTGTTTTGAGTCACATGAAGATAGCCAGTGTCTTCATCGCCGTTGCTGTCCGAATGTCCAATAAGGGATGCTTTCCAATGGTCGTGAATGAATGTATTTGACACAGTGACATAGTCGGAAGCATGTCTGATCTGTAAAACACCAATGAGCTACTATAGTCCGATAGAATGAGGAGTTACTCACGTCGATAAGGCCATCATAATAATCTTTATCATGATCTCTGTCGGACGACACATCACAATGGTCCACCCAGACATTATTCGAATACTCTGATATCTGTTAGTTTCCAGCATGAAGTCGAACACTTATTGAACTCACGAATGCCAATTGCATCCCCATTTTCTGCAAGCACCTTCTCCACGCCCAAGTTGCGAATGATAACGTTGGAGGCCACCTCAACAAGGCTTAACCAAGTTAGTCATGGCTCTTATGAGATTTAATCGATGACTCACATTCCGAAGCTTTCCAAAATTGCATTGGAGTTCTTGCCAATGATACTGGTGTTACTGCCCACGCGAGCTTGATCAGCAGTCTTAGTAATTCTTCCGCTGACAACGACTACTTTGGCGTTGTCTCCCGATACTGCATTAGTAAAAGCTGTATATGAAGACACGGTAGTCGTAGTGCCGCCAGCACCTCCTGTTGTGCCTCCGTTTTGGCTGGCATAACCAGTCGCGGACTGCGTTTGACATATCAGCTGACCTAATGACAAATGTATTATTCAATAACTCACATCATCAACGCTTGCACGCTTCACGAACTCCGATGTGCTGGTGGGGACTGCGATCGCAAGTCCAGAAATGCAACCGGTAAAAACGGCGGCAATCCATTTTGAAGGGGCCATTGTAACAGGGACAATTGATATTGGCGAGCTGACAGCCTTGAAAGGATTTGATCTTGGTGATGACGAGGAGACTGGTTAGGCAAAGCAGGAATTGTTCTTGGAATCCGCTCTTGGCATTAGGAGTGGAGCTGATTCTCACTGACAGTTGCCATTTGATTCAGATATACTTAAAACGTTTGACAGGGAAGTCAAGCAGTTTTGAACGTGGATTGCGTTGTCCCTCCAATAGCCATATCAAAAAAGAAAAAGAAATCAACAGAATTTCCACAAGTAAACTTGACTATCCCCAATGCAAAGCCAATTCTGCAACTACGCCATGGTGCCAAGAAGATCGTGGTTTCATAATGCTCTGAAAATCTTGGCATAGGGAGATGATGGGAGGGCGGGCGTTTGTAATTCCATCAATTGATCGATACGTATTTTGTCGTGATGCCATATTGAATGTAATATGACTGTTTCATTCGGGTTTCTTGGCAAGGGAACATAACAGCCCGAACAAGGCATTTGATGCATATATCGGGGCGATCAAGGGAATGGCACTGGAACAAGGCCAGGAAAATGAAATGGCCATGCCTCATTCCAACCTCGTTGTTATTACTTATTGGAAAAGAGCCCAGGCGAGAGAAAGACAAGTATCAACGGGACAAGACATTCGTTGTGTTCGAGTTTGTGGTAGCCCTTTCCTGACCGGTACAATTCCGAAGCCCTGCCCTTGATATTATCTATGCAGGGGGAGGCCTGGAGTATTTGCGAATATGTCAAGGCACTTTGCACGTACTTGCACGCGATAGGACAGTTTCCCAGGGTCAAAAATGGCGAAGGCTAAGTAATCTGCATTCCTAGACCGATGATGAGTAATCTCGTCGACCCCGCAGGCCGCAGGAAACTCACTGCGCATCGACTAGGAACCGGCTTGGACATTAACCCGCATTTGAGAACTTGAGTACATCTGGCTATTTACAGTCGTTGACTTGATCTAATCACGTTTACTTCGGTTTCGTGCTTTACCTCTGGTGTTACAAACTACGCGATAAATATTTGGGCGGATTGCGATCGAATCGACATGGTAGAAACCTTTTCATCAGTGCCCAAGGTTGACTATTCACGTCTTCAGGACCCAAGTACCAAAGATGATGAGCTTCTAAATCTTCGAGAGGCCATCTTTGTGGTGGGATTTCTTTACCTAACAGATACAGGTTTAGAGGTGCGACAAATGACTGATGCGGTGTAATTCTCAGAAAAATGCATTGACCGGATTGTAGGATCTTTTTCGTCGAGCCCACGAGGCCCTGCCGGCCCTTTTTGCACTGCCATCAGGGGTAAAAGAGGAATGCAACATGATAGACTCTCCGTCATTCCTTGGATTTACTCAATTCGGAGCCGAAACAACAGCAGCCAGGACTGATCTTCGTGAGGTAACTGCTCCGAAGTTACCACATAAAATAGAGTGAGCTAAAGCACACGGTCAAAGCAATTTGACTTTGGCACCCCAGGAATGAAGTCATGGACAAGTCAGGATCCATTCTGGCAAAGACTTGAAGGGTCAAACCAGGTGCGTTATTTAGTCTAATCCAGCTCGGACGTACTCTGAAAACAAACTTCAGTACCCAGCCCATCCTGGATCGCGATCCCTCGTTGAGGAATACATCACTGCCATCGGTGAGCTAGCACAGAGCTTTTTGCATCTGGTCGCAGAATGCCTATGCCTACCCACAAATACTTTGGACGAATTCAAAGGTAGAATGAGTCGACTGAAGTTTGTAAAATATCCTCAATCCGCGCCCGAGTCCCAAGGTGTTGGCCCGCACAAGGATTCTGCGGGCCTGTTCACTTTTCTTTCACAGGATGACTCGGGTGGACTGCAAGTCCTCAACAAGAATGGTGAATGGGTGGATGTTCCTCCAGTCGATGGAAGCCTTGTTATCAATATCCAACAAGGATTCGAGGCTATCACAGGAGGCGCCTGTGCCGCCACCACTCACCGTGTCGTCGTAAGATAGGGTCCTAAGCATCGTTGTACTGTGTGACCACTAATATAGTCTCATAGGCACCTACATCCAGGACGCAATACAGTATTCCGTATTTCCTTGGAGTCAGGTTGGACCTGACTTTGGACAAATTGAAGGAGCCAGCCGCTCATATTGTGTCCTGCATTCCTACCTCGGATAACCGCAAGAAGGGCGCGATTGATGTCCCTAGTGAATTCATGTCACCTCTTTATGCCTGCGTAAGCATTCCAATAGCGTGCGCCACGATCAGTTCTAACAACATAATAGTTTGGAGAGGCGCATCTGAGAAATCACATCTTGAGTCACCCCGATGTGGGACGGCGGTGGTATCCAGAGCTGTATTCCAAGTATTCTCAGCAGGCTCTCAAGTAGCGTCGTGTTTTGATCACTGTATGCAGGAGAGTTGTGTGGACTTCAACCTCTGTGACTTAGAATACTTTATAGCGTAATTGGATCTGATGCTGTTGAATATCAACACACTCCGGCCTGGTTTCACCAAAAGAAGCGGCTTCCGGGCGGGGGGAGGGGAGAGGAGTTACCAGAAGGCTCACCTCAGGAAGAAGCTAGACAGTCAGTAGACCCTTCTCGCATTGCGCGATTGCAAGCTGTGACATTTCACTCTAGTCCGGTCGCGGAACAGTGTGGCGGGTCGAAGACCCCCTCTCCCCACATCCTCCAAATAACAGATTGAGGGGTAATCAGCGACCTCCCCAGCTTCCACTCTTCACTCGAGAGCAAAATGTCTCGTATAAGCGCTACTGCCATCAATGCCCTTCGCAATCAATTGGTGACCGCGACGCTTCTCACGCCTGACTCTTCGGGGTACGAAGAGAGCCTTATTCGATGGTCGGATACTGGGATGAAACGTGCGGTAGGGAGAAAAGCGCAGATTTAAATCCTCTGACTAATGACTGGAACAGGGAGTCGTGGTCCAGCCAGTAGAGCCCATGGACATTCGAGCGGCTTTGCTGTGGGCGCAAGATCACGGCGTCGAAATTGCCGTGAAGGGTGGGGGACACTCGACTGCCGGTACCAGTTCCAGTGAGGGTGGCTTGGTGATTGATCTTTCACGCATGAATCAAGTCACGGTAGACCCTGAGGCGAAAACTATTACTGCTCAGGGTGGTGCGACCTGGCAGGAAGTCGACCAAGCTGGGGCGGCTTATGAACTTGTGACGGTGGGAGGAACCGTGAATCACACAGGTGTTGGAGGTTTGACACTGGGAGGCGGATACGGCTGGTTGAGTGGACAGTACGGTTTGACCATCGACAACCTGCTGTCTGCCACGGTAGTCTTGGCCGATGGAAACGTCGTGAAAGCCTCTGCGACCGAACACCCCGACTTGTTTTGGGGACTGCGAGGCGCAGGATACAATTTTGGTGTCGTCGTAGACTTCACCTATCAGGCATACGTCCAGAAGAATCCCGTTTATACCGGTGTCTTGGGATATCCCATCGAAAAATTGGAGTCCGTGGTAGAGCAGCTCAATGCCACTTTGGCAAACCCTGATCCGCGCTCCGGTGCGATGAGCATTTTCGCCCACGCACCTGATGGCTCCGGCCCGATAATCGTTGTCATCTGCTTCTACAACGGTACTCGTGAAGAGGGGCAGGAGCGCTTTTCCGCTTTCACAGCTCTAAATCCAGTTCTGAACACCCTTGACATGGTTCCTTACCCCGTGGTGAATACGTTACAAAACCCCCAGGCTAGATACGGTGATCGCAAATCATTCAAAGGCGTTTTTTATGAGCCTCCGCTGGACCCGAAGTTTGTTCGGTCGATTCTCAATGACCTACTCAGCAAGATTGAGAAAGATCCTGACCTGGCACCCTCTGCAATCATTCTCGAGTTCATTAATATGCGAAAGATTTGTGATGTCCCGTTGGCTGATACGGCTCTTGCCAGTCGCAATTCTACCCAGAATGGTATAATTTTCTTGCGTTGGACAAATTCCATGAAGGATCAAGATCATAGATCTTGGGCGCGAGAAATTCAGTCGAAATGGAAGATCGAGCTGGATGCGAGAGCTAGAGACGATTCGCAAGGAGAAAATGTGCCGCAGTACATTAACTATGCCGAGCGTAAGTTCAGCTGTGCCCAACCATCTTTTGTCAAGCCGCGGAATACTAATAGTACCAGCTGGCGACTCTGTCGTCACAAACATATATGGAGCAAATCTACCACGCCTGCAGACTGTCAAATCCAAGTACGATCCAAAGAACGTATTTCACAAAATGCATCCGATCCCACTGCTTACCAGCCAAATATCTGCGTGAACCATCTAGGCAAGCTTTAAAGTCGAGAATGAGGTCTATTCATATACATATAAATATAATAGACTCGCCGGAATGTTACCTGAGGGGAAGGTCGTGCTTAAAAATGAAAAGATCTAGATGTCGGCAGCATACGTGTACCCTCAATTTCTATTCAATCATTGCCAAGCTCTGCGTCATATATTCTGCTATTTGAAAATCCTTGATATTACTAAGTTTCCATAGAAGGCTGGACCCATGAGGAAGTCGGCTTGAGATGCTGGTCGTCACCTTTCGCTGCAATGCGTGTAGGACTCAGAATGATCAAAGGAGAATGGTAGGCTTCACCACTCATGTTAATCACAATATTTCCTCCAACTTCAGTCATCAGAGTCGCGGAAGAATATGGTACTTGACTGCTTTCACCGTTGTCCACCCCTCCAAGGCTTCTTCTCCCATATCTCTTCCAAATCCGCTCTCCTTCACCCCACCGAACGGAACGTTGGGAGCGAGCATTGCCCAGGCATTTACAGTAACCTGGCCGGACTCAAGCTCCTTGGTCACTCGATGCGACCTGTTCACATCGTTAGTAAAAATAGCAGCACTCAAGCCGTGATGAGAGTTATTTGCTTTTGCGATGACTTCCTCTTCGGTGGAAAATTTGGCAATGCTCTGGGCGACTTCGTCAAAATGTGCGATCAACAATGTTGTATAGATCAGATTGAATAAAGTCACTTACCGCCACAGGACCGAAGATTTCCTCACGCATGATCGTCGCGTCGTCGGCCACATCCGCAAATGCTGTGTTCTGCACAAAATAGCCCTTATCGCCAATAGGTTCACCACCAAACAAAAGTCGGGCACCGGATTCTTTGCCCTGTCGAATATAGTCAAGAATCTTTTGATGCTGAGCCTGACTCACGACTGGACCCTTGGTGGTTGAGGTGTCTAACGGGTCACCCGCGACGGTTGGCGCGCTGACAGAAGCATTTCTGTATGCTTCAACGAACCGATCGTAGACTGAGGCCTGAACATAGATGCGAGACCCGGCAGCACAAATCTGACCATTATTTGCTGTAATTCCAATGCGTGTCCAGAGCAATGCATTCTCGAGGTCGCAATCGTCAAATACGATGGACGGACCTTTCCCTCCAAGTTCCAGGCTTACTTTTTTCAAGTTGGTTCGAGATGCAGCCTGAAGTATTTTCCGGCCGGCGATATCACTTCCAGTGAAAGCGATCTTGCGGACTTCCATGTGTTCTGACAGGGCTTGACCCGCACTGCTGCCTTCGCCGGTCACAATGTTCACTACTCCTGCGGGGATGCCTGCTTCCTTAACCAATTCCGCCAATCTTTGCGCATACAGCGGAGATAGTTCCGATGACTTGATAATCAGGGAATTACCGGTCACCAATGCTGGGGCCAGCTTCCAAATCGTGATCATCCTGCCATGTTATGAGTCTACGATTTGAACGTTGAATGGTACATGGGGAACTTACAATGGGGAATTCCACGGAACAATGGCACCGCAGACACCAAGGGGCTCTCTATGAGTATAAGCAATGCCGCCGTCCATATCAAGCGTCTTTCCATCGATTTTGTCAGCCCAGCCGGCGTAATACCGCAGACATCCGATGGCTTGTGGTACATTGAGTCCCACGGAGTCCGTGTATAGAGTACCGGCGTCGACCGCCTCCAGAGATGCCAGATCATGAGTATCGCGTTGTATTAAATCGGCAAGCTTGATAAGGAGCTTGGCTTTTGCGGATCCAGGAACCGTCTTCCATGTTTCAAAGCCGGCCTTGGCTGATTTGACAGCTCTATCAATGTCATCCGCAGTGGCGGCAGAAATAATTCCCAACTTTTCACCAGTTGAGGGGTTTTCTACATCCAGTGTCTTGCCACTTAACGACGGTACAAATTCATTATGAATGAATAGGCCCGTTGGAACTAAATATTATTAGCCGCGCAACGAGGGTAGTGATAGATCCGTGCTACCTGTGACCAGACGACCTTCCACGCCTTTCACTGTCAATGATGCCATTCTTAGAGAATCAAAGAGAAAGCGACCAAGTTTGAATGCTGGATAGCCATTGTGCTCGCGCCACCGTCGCTTTTAAATGGACTATGCGCGGCCCTTCGGAAAGAAGACTGCGGGGGCCGCGCCCAGATTCCGCACCCTTTCCGAGAATCCAGGGGCTATCCAGACAAACATGGACTTTTAAGGTTCCCAAAATCTCTGTTGGGAAGGATCATCGCAGTTTTCTGACAGAATTTACATGATTTAGTTGGTTTCTAAGCCTTTAATATTAGTCATCCGTCCGTGGCGGTCACCGTGATAGTTTCTAGCATATGTGAGGTCCAAAACGAAGACCACTCGACCAAAAATGACAATGACACTTTCAGTCCTTAGTGATCGTAGCTTCATGCCGTCAGTGAAGACATTGGAATAAGTGACATGACCTTTGTCAGCAAGCTCTCGTTTACAGGATGTACTAGCTAAGCAATATTCGGCAAATAGTGGCGAATGGAAATAAGGCTTACTATGACTCTTTAATGAGCTTGACAGATTGTTACCTTGGAGAAAGGCCCACTGGAAAGGACCGCGTTGATGTTTTGGTCCAGGTAATGCATTTACGAGCGCAAGAGCCTTCAAAGATCCCAATGAAAGTCTTTGGGCTTCGTGGTACAAATTTGATGGGAGTCCAAATCTCAGAAAACCGGATAGAGTGAAAGATCTCTCGAACTTAGTCCCTAAGACGAGGAGTTGCCAGTCCATTTGCTTCACAGGTCCGGATAAGAGGCTTAATATCCATAATATAGGCTAAGAAGGTTATCCATAGAAGGTACATGATATAAACATAGCGAGTGACTAAATTCTATATTTCGCCCTAGGCAATAGGACTGATGTGTTTAGTTATTCTGTCGGCACGAATACCGCGGTAGACCGGAGATATAATCATCCTTTATGCTCATTACGTATGTAATCTAGAATCCCCCTATAAATTGCCAGACTCAGAGGTACTACAGGAACAGAGCTTTGGACATCGTTGATTGGTTGTATACGAAGTCATTCCGACATATTCCAAGTGCCTCACGAACCAGGCAACAGAAGACTCGGTCGGACTTTTCGACTTTCTGTTTACAACCTAGCCGCGTAACAACGCCTCGCGGCCTCGGCTCATACACTTTGTTAGCCGGTTTTCCAGAATCCCCACGCAATGACCACCGATAGTTTGATTCCCGCGGATAACCAGAGAATGGGCGCAATGTCCCTGGTAGCCTTTGTGACCCAACCGCCGACAATAGCACCTGCCAGGGTCAAAATGAAGGCTACGACGCGTCGATCGCGCTTTTCATTTTGCAAGAGAAATAGTTGGGGATCCGACATCAAATCACACAAAAGGCTCGTGATCACCACGGTCGGGATTTCGTTGAAGCCTAGGGCCCGGCTCGCAACGATCTGACCCGCCGACTGAAGGCTGAGAAGTACGATCGGGGCCTCTTGGTTCCATTCCGTCGTTTCTTGTGACTGATTGTCTAAAGCACTCGAGATAACACCACTCTCGATAAGACTAGCAGTAATCAAGATGATACTGGCCTGGATGAGGAAAGATAACATCAAGCATCCCCGCCGCCGTGCCCCGACAGCACGGTTCAGTCTTGCGAAGAGAAAGCATCCTATAGTGAAACATCCAATGGATGTCAGAGAACGAGCCCATCCGTACGGACGTGGATTTTGGTTCGATGCACCCAGTCCAACAAAGATAGTATTCCCTATGACGTAGCACGAACCGTCAGCTTGTCATCTCCGGGTGCCAGTCTCGGAAAGAAAGTTGTATCTCACCGGTTTGCATTGACACAAAAGTATTGTAGGCTTCGCAAGTTAGTATTCCGTTGACGCAGCTCAGAACTGTTCGCACCATTGTATGTTGTACTATCAATCAACCCGGAAGTCAAGCAGCAAGTAAACAGAAGCAAGTCGGCGTGAAGAGGTTGGACTTCGTCACTCAGAAAAGCTGCTAGCCCGGCAAATGGTCCTTTTTCTTGGTCCATTGAAACTTTTGATGGTTCTGATAAAGGAAGCTGGTGAAATGGAATTGATACGTTGATTTGGAGACTGCTGTTGAAGAAGGTCAAATAACTCTACGGGGCCCTCGAAATAAGCCCGACGGTTAATCAGCGGCGTCAGTGCCCTTTTTACCCGAAGAAAATACCTTCCAAGACCCAAGAAGAGGGGGATTTCTCAGATAGTGCCGCTGAGCAAGACCAAGCCCGATAATCCGCATCAGCGCCTGCAATATGCATGTAAGGCCAGCCACTATCACATACACCACCTCTCAGTAAACTTCATGTCGGTCAATACTGTCCAGGCTATGACCTATGCCGAGGACGCTGACTTTCAACTCGGATTCTACGCCTAAGACGCCAAGGTACGCTCAGGAGGAATAGGTCGCTATGACGAGCTTCTTGGCAGCGCGACTCTTGTCTCGAGATTCATTCACAGGATGCATGCGAATATGCTTGCCAAGGAATTATGAATCGCCACTTTTGACAGATACCGTCTGTTTCTTGCCTCAATGTTTTTAACTATCCACGGAGGACTTGGACCGCAGAAGCTGGCCGGAGATGATGTCTTCGCCGATGAGGGTTGACAAATTATCCCAAGTATTCATTTTTCTATAGCTAGATTAGATTTGTTTTGATTAAAGACAGGATTATCACTCAATTCCACGTTTTACCTTCTATGAACCTTTCGGCACCTTATACATGTTCACTTCATCTAGGTCGTTTTCTCACAAGCTTTTTTACTATAATCATCTATCTCCCGGGCCTTGCTTTTAAACCCATTTGCCCGAGGCTTTTTCCTACATATTATTTGCAGTCTCACGGTCAGCTTCACAGCTGGTAAGGTTCATTTATCAATGAAACAATGAGGAGCGGTATTGGGGAAAAGCATAAGTATACGCGAAAAGTTAATCAAGGTCTAATCTATGGAACTGCCGCGAACCTTGTCTTATAATTGAAGACTCCTATGCCTATTGAGGTATGGCTGTAGTCCATGACACAGAAAGAGGGTAATCCTTTGCACAATTGAGCTCGGTCGTTTATCTATAGCGATATCTTACTTACAGCTTCATTTCCGGCTCTAATAAAGTTTCGGTGGGTATAGATGGTAAAAAGGAGGCATTTTATAGGTGAATTTATTTCGTTATATTCATTTATCTAAAATGAAAGAAGAAAGACACCCTCGCGGAGCCTGGCATTAAACCAAAACATTTAATCACGCGGTGCAGGAAAAATACCATCGATTAAGAGGAACCGTAAACTGCCATGCTCTGCAAGCCTGTCCCGTGAACAGCATCGAGCGGGGCAACGAAGGCCATCTGACTCCATGAAAAATCCTCGTTATGACCACCATACACGAAAACTTCAAAACGACCCACGAAATGACCATCAACCCATACACGGCTGCCGGCGGCTTCGTCTGTAGTGACAGTAATCTGTGCCTTCAGAGGCACATCGACAACGTTGTGAGTCGAGCTAGTCATATTTGCCCAGATTCTTCCAGGCTCAGCAGGATCAAATCCGTCGGTCTCCGCAACGGAACGAAGAGGATATGGCCATCCGTCGGCAACAAAGATTAACTGGCCATCTTCGGACAACGAAAGGGTAGCATCTGTTGACTCAATAGTAAAGGGACCAGTGGCATCCAATCGCAAGGTATAGTTCATTCCCTTGCTACCAAGTCCTATCAGGTAGCCTTCCTGAGAGGGGTCTGCATGAGGTTTGCTCCATGAGAAAGCCGGATCAGTGGGATGCTCTGAAACATGAGAGAGTCTCCGGTTCAGGTTTTGACCAATGGCATGTGTGGTCAGACGCGCAATAGAGTCATCGAGGGTTGATATAGAGAGTCTCGGTCCCCGACTTCCTGACCATGCACGAGACCCAACGACTGGGATCCCATTCCGAATGGCATAGTAAGCCTCCAGCTGCGTAGTTGCATCCGGTCCATTATCATTCCAAGCTGCCATAATGGCACCCCGCACAGCATTTGAATCGGGCTGTTCAGTTTTGTTCACTGCGTTGAAGAGCTGTGGAGTCCACTGCCAACCTTCGATGTCGGCGAAATTCAATACACGGGCATTGTTGAAGAATTGGGGATAGGGAGCTGGTGTGATTGGAACATGGTCGTTTTTCAACGACATATAAGCCCACCAGTCCTCAGAGTTAATGATTTGGTATCCAGTCTCATCCAGCCGTACAGGATCTGATTGTCCGTACTGCCAATGCTGAATGGTGATGTTTTTGTCAATTGTCCGTGTTTTAGATGGCTCATAGGTGCCCCAGATCCGAATACTCTTTTGATGAGTCTGATAAATGAATCGAGACAACTCATTGACAAAGCTGATGTAGTCATCGGCTAAAGTGGGGTCGTATTCATCGGCGCCAATGTGAATCTCCTTGGTGTGGAACCAAGGAAGAAATTCCGTCCAAATTGATTTGACCAGTGGAATGGTTTCGGGGTGTGATAGGTTGAGTAGATCCTGTTGATCTAAGGCCAACTCCGGCTTCCATTTGGTCACCGATAGACAATGCCCCGGAGCTTCGATCTCTGGCATCACCGTCACTCCCCGCTGAGCACAGTGGGTCTGAAAGTCATCAAACTCGGATCGTGACAAAGTTTCATTGATTCGCTGGACGAGGGGCATCAGCTCTGGATTTTCAGGCCTCAGAGAAAATTGCGAATACACTTCGTCCCAGGTCACATTGGGTCCTCGGGAGAGAGGGTAGTTGTCCGTTGCGTGGTAGTGAAATTCGGATATTTTGAAGAATGACGCGTAGGTGCAAAGATCCTTTAAATAATCCAAGGAATACCATTTCCGACCGGCATCCAGCATGAAGCCTCTCGTAGCGTATGCGGGTGCATCTTCCACGCGACCAGCCGGAATTGAATGCGAGTTCAGGATGAGTTGCTGCAGAAGCGTCCGAGTGCCCCACCACATTCCTCGGGCGCCTGAACCCATGATAGAAACGCGGCCGTTTTGGACCACAAGTTCGTATCCCTCTTCTGAGATGGTGCCATCCTCATAAGTGACATGACTTTGAGCTGGTGAGCGACCGAGTAATATTCCTGATACGAGTTCTGGGAATTCATTCACGATTCGTATGTCCCAGGTACTGTTGGTGAGCTCCTCGAGATCATCACGGAATATTTCGGCGAATTGAGATGCCGAGGGTGGAATCAAGGTCAGGCCATGCTGGTCTTTCCACCTCGAAAAACCCTTGTCGACATATATAATATGATCTGTGGAAGCAAGAGAAAACCCATCCGAGTTCGTATCCCGGGTGTATTGAACGGGGGGCAAGGTCTGCAGAGCCAAAGCTCCTGAAGCTAGAAAAAAAACGTTCCACTTCATCGTGATGCATCCTGGCAAGAGAGAGATCGTCTCCTTTTCTTGTATTTTCGTGCAAGGGGCATGGATGGCAGCGTTACATAGCGATCGGCAATATTTGTTTAGATATGGAACGTGGAACGTGGGATGACACGGGATAAAGTAAGCGGGGAGTCTTGACTGTTGGGGTGGGGGCGCAGATAGAGGATAAACAGCGTTCCACGATACCGAGACAACTAATTTTAAGGGCCCATTTATTTAGTCTGAGCTAATAGCTTCGTCAATTCGTTCTCAGCCTATGACAGAAGTTAAGTGGCTTGCGTTCTAGATAGATTGTAGTAGCTTCTTTTCTTCGCAGTTGCGCGTCAGTAAGTACGCTCGATTTCTTGGCAGGGATTCGTCAAGCTACCTCGTGTATTTGGTCCTTCACAGCTTCAATCTATCGCTTTCCTCTTTTCTTTCTTCCTTTTCTTCAGATTTACTACGCATTGTGTACAGCCGTGGAATATGCAGTGTGTATTCCGAGGTATCGTGCAGACCTAACACTACTCGACAATCTAATAGAGGGTCACTATTATGTGGGTGGGCTGATGAACGACCTCTTCCAGGAGGGGCTTACACAATGAAATCAACACAGGAGACAAGGGGTATTGCAAAGACCTTCCTTCGTTGACCCAAAAATGCGATACTTTTATACTATGGACCTGCGATTGTCTGCATTAGCTGTCACTTCTTGCACATGTGAGGGGAGAACGAAAGTTTCAGCCAGCCCTGCCCACTGCAAAGCATCTAAACGAGCCAAGCCAAGCTTTACGAGGGGAAAGCTTTGGCTCTGGCACCGCAAGACTTGCAACCATGACTCTACTAACTGCTTTCCCCGGATTGCATGGGCTATGTTCGGAGCTTGCACGAGCAATAGCATCAAAAAATTCGAAACAGTCGCAAATCCAATACGTGACCCTACAGTGGTATAAGCAAATGAAGGCACATTATGAGCGGTGGTACTGTTGTATACTCACAGGAATACCAGAAACCGGTGAAGTCGCTAGGAGTTAGTCTTCTCGTGAAATTAACCAATATCGTAGCGCATTTTTCGGCCGCATGCAAAGTTATCTCTCCAGTGCCATATACATCCGGCATGGAAACCTCGGGTAAAGATTCGAGTATAGATATGTCTGTAAAGTCTAGTGTGGAGTCATCCACTGGTAATGGCGAGGTGGCCATTTCCTCTAGATCAAATATCATCGGGGGCTGGACGAGCGTGCCATTGGTCGAAGCATTGCACGGTACACATAGACGACCAGTAACAGATACGCAAAATGGATGGAAGTCGGATACGGTGCTAGGCCATTTACCGACTTGCTCCAATTTGGCAGGCGAAAATTTTCAGGCAAAGACGAGTACCAAGCATTTAGGTTCTCTAAAAGAGCCCGGCCTAGCTCGCCTGAAGATTCAAAATTTGCGTTCAAGATCTGGGAAGCTCTTAAAGTGCTACACAAGATATTTAGTAATCTGTTTGGTCCGAAACATAAGACTAGGACTCACTAGAATGTTTCGTGAATTTCATCGGCGATCCTCGCCAAGTTCACAAGATACCGGAACGGTATTTCGGTGTCACAGGAACAGGTAGAAAACCCTTGCCTAGGACCAACGAGGAAATCACCTTCATCCAATTCACTTACGTCCCATTCGTCTGAGTGTATATATGGGGGCCGCCCCATCAGCAAGCTGCGCCATTTATCTTCGGCGTAGACAGCCCACCATAACCGACGCCGCAGACGTTTCTCCCATGCCGGAATTCCCCACATGCGGCATTCAATGTGAACGCCGAGCGAACATGCTAGGCCGACAAGCTGACCCACAAAAGACCACAGGAACGGAGTATCGGCGGTCGTATATTGTGCGTCATCAAGTGGTCGTTGGTGGGTGTAAAGCAAAGCAGCTTGTAACACTGCAAGGCGAGGGTTGTGGATCTCCTCTGATATGATCTCGTACACCATACGCCATAGTCTTTGAACTGGTGATGCGTGGTATGTGTTTAAAACACAAAGATAATCATCATGGGCAACGAATGGGAACGCAGATGCGTAGACAGCCGCCAGGAGATGCACGGGTACATTTGTTAGTGCATCAAGCTCTGGTAGTTGATATGAAGTCGTGATCAACCCAAGTTGGGAGCGTGATATTACCGGAAGAGCGGGAAACACATACTTGACAAACCTGGACGCTGAATTAGTCATTTGATTAAAGTCTGGGGAGGTCTGGTTCAATACATACAGTGCGACTAGCCTTCTTCCATACTCTGGAGGAACAAGACAATCTAAGTGTTCCTTTGTTACTTCTCCAGTGCCTGCTCGTGTTTCATTTTTCATTGCAGTTGAGAGGTCATCGGACGTAATCATGAAGTGGACCGGTATTCGTTGTGCAGTAGGGACTCCTCCGGCATTGCGGTAATGCACTTTGTAAAAATACTTCATCCCAGAATCATCAAACCGGCAATGCCTCAGTAGCCAGGGGTCAGATTCTGCCGATGCACCAAACAATTGTGCGTGCCCATGATCAAGCTGGTCGATACTTTGCACGAACTGGGTTGGTGGACGACTGGCCAATAATATTCCAGAGCCTGGTGACAGACCATGGGCTTGGCCGAGGTCAAGCAATGGCAAGCAGGGCTCGACGCTTCTAGAGACCGATCGGGCGTTATATGGGCCTCCAAGGATATTCCCGCCTTGTGAGGACAACGGCAAACCATCGATGGTTGGAGAGGCAAATGAAAGTGACTCCGAATGACGTACCCGTTTCGGCGGTGGGTTATCGAAGGTGCAATCTAGCTTAGCAGCTCGGCATCGCTGGCAAGGGAGACCCATATCTGTTTGGCAGCCCAACTTTCGGGACCGGCATTGATCGCAGGGCCGGTGACGCTTCGACCGATAGGGCCGGGCAGAGGAAGGCGATGACATTCTTGGCTGAGGTCGGCCAGGACATCGGCGAGTGAGAAGAGGATCAGCAGGCAGGTTTCACTTCTTTAACATGATATTCCAGAGAGTAACCTTGATTTGACAATTCGGCAAACTTGGTAGAAGAGATGGCCGATGCACGTAGTGGCGCGGCGAAGTCCGAGTTAAATGGGTCCGGCGGATCGCTAATAGTGGGGTTAACCATCTAAATGGATCTATCGCTCATCCGGGCCGTGACTTTAGTCCAAATTCAAAATATCGCCAAGCAAAGCAGGCGCAAATATCACGTAAACGAGTTGACTGTAGTCACTTGTTAATTGCGTGTCGGCGAAGTCCAAGCCATCGGCCACCTTCGGCAAACCTTGCTAACCCTTGCCATCACTAAGGCCCGAGCAGGATTATTTCCAGGGAAAGTTTTGATATCCATCGGCGAACCGAGATAGAAATGTTGTTATCGTCATAACACACATTGGAAATCGGGGGCTTGCCGAGAGATTCATCAGCTATAAGACACCTGTAGAAGGCCATTTTTCACTGGAGTCTAGTCTATTGCTACCATCATCAAATTTCTAAGGGTCGAATTCAATTTACCATACAGTATTGGTAGGATGGGACCTCAACTTCAACGATCGTCAAAGGGCTGGGGAATAAAAGGGGTTTTTTCCCGAAATGACAGAAGTACGCGGACCATCGATGACACTCAATCCGATATTACGCTGGTTCCAAAGTTAGTTCACACTCTACTCGTCCAACCACGACTTACTAAATTGGTGATAGAGAGAGCAACAGGGGAAGGCCCAAAGGACCCGCACGAATGGAAAATTTCAATGGTAAGATGCTCGGTTTAGTCTCTTGGTACTTCCAAGGTTCCTATACTCATTTGTCTAACTCGAAAGTGTAGCTGCAGATATGTGTTTTGGATCTTGCTGCAGGAAAAATAAGTAGATGATCATCTGGGGGCTCTGCCTAGAGATTTTACAAAGAAAACCTCCGATTACAATAGGGCCATTTTGCCTCAAGGCTGTGTTTAACCCCTGAATCTTTACATGCATATGCTGATAATTTGATGGGCACAATGTCTACGTTCAAAATAATTGGTCCTAGTTCATAAAACCGGGTATCGCGCCGCGTATTGGTTTCTCCCATAGACTAACAAGGTTGATACAGCTCGTTTAAAGCATCTAACATCTCTTACATAATCAATATTGAACCTCGAAGCCTCCTAAAATATGTACTACGTAATTGAACCGGCTCAATTAGTTATAAACCGAAAGCGTGAGCCCGTGCGCAAAGACTCTCTCCACCCCTTGTAGCCGTAGAGCATTCCGCACAGGTCAACAATAGAATGTGCAATTTAGATCCGAGACACCGAATGTAATAATCATGTCATATCCGATGAACCCGGCTTACGTTAGTGTTGTTCCTCTCCACATACGAGGAGAAGCGGGGGTGGGGCTGGGGAAGCGGAAATCCCAACACAAAAGAACAACACATGTGAGAGATTTTCTGGGCAGGATAATGGATATACAGGACAGTATGGTAGTGGTGGGTGTTCATAAGCTTCCATGAGATGGTTGCATAACTTCGTCTGCTCATTCCCTTGTCCCAGTAAATTTTCACCGCCAGCCGATCCTGCTCATTTCGCCCATCCTCACTCCTACCGAGTTCCGAGCCTTGCTTGATGAGGGGCACAGCTGATGCCACGGACCACTTCGATGCATCACATCACTTAAGACCAATGAATCTGAGCACGAGGCGTGACTTGTAATTTGTTTTCATAATATAAATTTGCGACCGCTCTCGTTCAGAGACACCCGCTCCTTCCATCGCTGCCGTCCAGACAATCCCAACCGCATACGACACTTTTGAGCCACGATGATTTTCGAGCCGGCCGAACGAATTTTGCTCCCTACCAAGGACATTCTGTCCTACATATTTGATGATCCGCCCTATGATCAAAATCAGCCAGTATGAATAAATTGAAACATTTCAAGTCATCTTGAACCGTCTGATAAAGTTGAAAACCCAATAGATCTTTATCGATATTCGAGACCAGTCACGCTCGATCTCGTGCAATCAAGCCCGGAAATTGATACGCCTTCTCATCTCGGGGTTGCGCGCGTCCGGCTTCCGCAAAGGAGACTGTGTTCTTATCCATTCTTTCAATGACGTATGTCCCATTCTTGGAAAAAAATAATCCGCATCAAGAAAACTCATCTCATTTGGATCAGATCAACTATAGCATCCTAGTCCTGGCGATCATCGGGGCTGGGGGGGTGTTCACGGGCTCAAATCCGGCATACACACCAAACGAACTTGCGCATCACATCAAGGCTTCCGAGAGCAAGTTTCTAATCTCTGAGCCCGAAATATTAAAACCGCTACTTGATGCTGCGCAGCAGACTGGAATCTCGAAAAAAAATGTTTGGACATTTGATAACTTGGGACAGGAAATCCCAAATGGCATGAAATCCTGGAAGGAGTTGTTGAAATTCGGTGAGGATGACTGGGTTAGATTTGATGACTTGGAAAGTGCCCAAACAACAACTGCCGCGAGGCTATTTAGCAGCGGAACCACTGGTCTTCCAAAAGCAGTTACAATTACGCACTTCAATTTGATTGCACAGCATGAGCTTGTTCTTGGTGCGAACCCGCGACCGTATCCTGTAAGCTGCTTCCCATGGATACTATGACTGACGAGTAGCGACCTCTAACTAAGAACTCATTATAGATTTCCCGTATCATTGCAGTTCCTGTCTTCCATGCCTCCGCAGCACCAGTCACTCATATATCCACTCTAAAGGCCGGATCCGTGGCGTACATGATGCGGCGATTTGATTTGGAGCATTTTTTGACAGCGGTAGAGAAGTATAGTGTAACCGATCTGGCTATGGTGCCACCTATAGTGATTGCAATCTTGATGTCACCATTATCTCGGAGACGGCCTTTCCTCAAAAAGGTTAAGCTTGCCGCTTGTGGTGCTGCCCCGTTGGACAAAGACGTACAAGCACGTTTTAGAATGCTTATGAGTGAAGAGGGCCCATTCAACCAGGTATGGGGTATGACGGAGACATCATGCATCGCCACAATGTTCCCATTCCAGGAGCATGATGATACTGGGTCTGTGGGGCGACTCATCCCAAATTTGGAAGCCAAGTAAGACTATCGCCATTTCACCATTTGCTAATTGCTAACGTGATCATGTCAGACTGGTTGACGATGATGGGAAGAATATCTCGGCCTACAATGTACGCGGTGAACTATGTGTTCGTGGACCTACAGTTACGCCGGGTTACTACAAAAATCCCGAAGCCAACGCGCTTTCCTTTGATTCAACCGGATGGTTTAAGACAGGCGACATCGCATACTGTGATCAAACCACCAGAAAGTGGTACATAGTTGATCGGAAGAAGGAGCTGATCAAAGTCCGTGGATTTCAGGTTGCACCACCTGAAATTGAGGCTGTGCTCCTATCTCATCCATCCATTGTCGATGCAGCAGTCATAGGTGTCACCATTCCGGGTGCAGATACCGAGTTTCCTCGTGCCTACATTGTGCGTCGTGAAGGAAAAGGGCTTGCACTAACGGAAGGGGAGGTACAGAAATATGTCCTGGAGCGCCTTGCTCGCTATAAAGCTTTGACTGGTGGTGTGAAATTTGTTGGCGCTATCGCCAAAAATCCCAGTGGTAAGATTTTAAAACGTGTTCTAAGAGAAGATGCCAAAATTGAGATAGAGGCTGGCCTGATTAAACCCCGTATTTAAATTTCATCATCACGAGACTCAGTAGCTTGGAGTTTTATTTATGTCTATGCAATGCACACCGATCAGAAAGGGAATGAAATAACGATTTGAGATTTCAACCTACGTTATCGCTCCAGTATACTTGCAAGGCCAATAATAGGGTAGCATTTACGGGTTTATACTACCATGGGAAAAGGCATATCTTGTTAAGATCAACGTTATTGTCAAGAATCAGGAGCACATGCGGGGCAATTAATCCAATATGGCCCACCGTAGACCCTTAGCTGAAGGATTGAAACTCTAAGCCTGCAGGTAACATATTAACCGAGATCCGCGGCAACTCTGCCACTATATGCGGAGAACCTTCCTGTTAGCCGCGGGGGTGAGACAGCTTTTGAAAATGGAGCAGCAGCTGCCAACTTAACTAGCATTTGAGCTGGGCCTGGAAGGAAGAAGCTAGAAAATTGGGTATCCGCATTATGAATCTCATCATAATACATCAATGTCCTTGAATCCATTTAAGTAGCTCGTATTATGCAGTGTAGTTGAATCCTATGACTACACAGGCTATATTCGTATAGCCTAGTATGCTGAGAGGACCAATGAGGTCAAGCGGAATCAATATGATGTGGATTGAAATGATTGATTGATTGAAGAAACTCAGGAGACTGCTGTTGAGAGTAGTAGTCCCCTTGCACTTACGGGTGGGCTTGGCGGTCCGTACGACCG
The DNA here is from genome assembly GCF_028827265.1 of Penicillium atrosanguineum. Lineage (NCBI taxonomy): Eukaryota > Fungi > Ascomycota > Eurotiomycetes > Eurotiales > Aspergillaceae > Penicillium > Penicillium atrosanguineum. Next base: position 264,645 of record NW_026623134.1, on the reverse strand, counting down.
GTACTCGGCGTTACCACGCTCGAGTCCATGAGTAAGCAGAATTACATACAAAGACAAAGGAAATGTGATCTTCAATGTGACCACTTATTAGCGGTAAGTTATCCCTCCATGGGCTGACATCCTATTAAGTCAAAAGGCTACAAACCCTGTCTAGCCATGAGGATCATCGCCTTGCGTCTGCATCCAACCTTTTCAAAACTTTGTGTTGCAGAGAAAATTTCCTGCAACTAGGCACCAAACTCACTAGAATGCTTCAGCGGACAAGGTGAGCTCTAAGTGTCTGCTCCTGAGGTCATCGTCGAAAGGTGCGATGTGATGCGTCGATGCTAGGCTGTCCCCGTGCCCGCTGTCGCCAGGATGGTCGCACTGATTGTGCTCTTCCTGCAAGACCTCTAAAGTAGTTCATCCAGAACCAGAAGATTTGAGATCCCCGAACTAATCAGTGTAATAGATCGAAAGTCGCCGGGAGACCCGTCTATCCATCACATACGTCTTCATTCACTGAAACCAGCCTAGGTGGAAGGCCTCGAGGCAAGGTGTCAAGCATCGAAGGTTTGGCCAGGCAGCTTCTAAACATTTATCTACACATACCTCGAGCGAGCGAGAGAGAACGAAGTACACTAAACTTGTTCGATTTTAATTATCCGTTCATACGCATTGAAGAATTAGCAACGCTACTTTCTGAAGACATTGCCTATCTGCGGTTCAAAAGGTCGCTTTCTATATCAGAACAAGACTTCACACAGGAGTTCATTGACCAATAATTTAAATCAATTAATCCAACTGTCCCAATATTGAGTGAATCGCTATTCCGGCGAATTCTGAGTGGCGAATCGCCCGAGAAGTCCTCATTTCTTGTGTTTCGAGCTTTGCTCTTTGCAAGCTGTCCTGTGAGTGCCCAGATATAGGTTGGCCACTATATAAGATAGGCCGAAGCTAATAGTGAAAAATCAGTTTGTTTACTTGGAGACTCTGAAGTGCAGATTCACCGACAAGGGAAACGCTCGGAAACAGTTGAATGATAGGGCGAAGGTGTGCTCAAAACTGACCCGAGAATCTTGACCCGAGAATCTTGCCAATGTATGGAAATAATTATTTAACAAAATCTTTTAGATTCTGTTTGACCTTGAAGCAGAATCTCAACATCATGTAAACGCACAGGGTGCTATTCTGCTCACCCACCGCACATCGGCCGAAGCGCCGCACGCTGGAAGTTTATGGCTGACTTCACAGACATCATCGCTCTATGTATATGCATGCGAGGTTGGCCAACCGAAGAAGACTTTGAGGACGACATGCATCACTCGGTATACTACGATTATGAAACAGAAATGCGGCAAGCAGGCGCGTTTCAGGAACAATGTCGATTGCCCGTTGTCCTAACGGATCTTGTCTCCCTAGTCTTTACGCTTCGGGTAGCATCACATGCACAAGCACCAGAAACCTGAATATCGTGCCTCGCGATTAAAATTGATAATATAAAGCTGTCTTTGATCAATTGGGAGGCCCAAACCGATCCACCTCCCAATTCAAATGCACGGCGGGGGAACTCTCACCCTGAATCATCCTTGAGGAACTCCACTTTCATGTTTTACCAGTAAGTTGAAACCACTCAGTATCAACTTGGCAGCATTTGGCCCTAATATGAGCATGTAACTAGTGCTTCTGGGGCCAACCTGGCTCAATATGCGGCAATCATGATTGGAGAACATCTATCACCTGCATCGGACAGATACCGAGATGCGATTCTCGAAATTGGAGAGGACTTGAGGTTCTTTGCTCGTAAATTTCACTACAAATGGATTATAGGACAGCCGTGCCATTCAATGAGAATGCGAACACTTATTACCCCGATGGTAATCGTAACATTTATCGCAGGTGCCTTGATGATCAGCAAAGCCATACTAAAAAAAGGTTGGTAAATCTGTATTGTTTTGATTTTGGGGACAAGCTTGACGGTCACATCGGTCAGACTAAAAGAGGAACGGCCAAAGTCGGCCATTTCCTGATCGGCTCCATGCGCTGCAACCGGAAGTATCAGTGCTGGACCACCAGGATATCTGGATGATTTTCATGACGGAACCATCGAGAGACAAGCTGACTCGATACGTTACCTTCTTATTGTACATGAAACGTTCGATGCCAACTCAGGTATGTCTTAGAAACTTTCAAGTTCTATTTCGCTAGGTACAACATGAATTGGATGATTCTGGGCTGTTAGTTACTTGAAAGTGTTTGAATCAGCTAAAGCTCTTAAACAGGTCCCGAAAAGAGGTCGGGGTCTTTTTGTGACAAGCTACAGATAAATCGCTGGGGCCTGGTAGGTTGGGTTAAAAGGTCAAACCCTGTCTAAAATGGGTAGCCTGGTCGGGTTTAAGAGAGTGCATTCATAATTACACCCGTGAAAACCCGTTCCAACTATCAAATAGTAAGCCAGATCAATTATTGAACTCAAACATGAGGGTTTCCGAAACCAATCCGACAGAAAATCCGGAACTCTCATGCACATGAGCGACTTCCCAGATAGGTAATCATAGCGATTCCCTACCCATTTTCATTTTCATTTTCATTTTCATTTTCATTTTCATTCTCGTGGACCTCTGGTTTCGGGCCAATAGCAGTGAAAAATTTGATCATCGCACATGTTCTATGTCGCTTTTATCTAACTGTGATTTATGTGAGCCTCGGCTGATATGGGACATTTTGCAAAGACTCTATCTTCTGCACAGAAGACTGTTATGGCGCTGCTATTATTCATTCCTGTAGTGACACGTGTGGAAAATTTGCACAAAAGCTGCGTGTGCCGGCTTAGCCACCATGAGCGCTCAACGAAATCCGAAAGTTCCAATAGTCCACCTGGCGCAAATGTGACCCGGAGTCAGTTTGCTCTAACGCACAAAATTTTCGAGCACCTGGATTAACGTTATGATGGTGGTAGGCTATTAAGGATACAAATAACTATATTGTAACACAGATGTAAAGAACTTCGAGCTTGATAATCGAATTGATCATTGAAGTATTGTCCAAACCATAGGTACCGGAACTTTATGTTCATCCGATTAGGGATCTGCAAGGTAAACTCCAAATCATGACTGTACTCCAGGTACAGTATATGCTGGACGTCAATCATTAACAGAGGCAAATTCCGTTAACACAGTTCTTTTGATTTAAAGCTTTATGGAAGGGAAAAATGAAATGGGATAAAGAAGATTTCAGCTATCTGATTCTAGATATGGATGCTGGACAAGGGAGTTCACATGATATTGTATTTACCGGCAATAGTTAGATTAATTACGAATATCAGAACAACAATGTGACTGCATTTAAGCGATAAAGCCTCCATATTAGCTTTATCCATGGGGTTACACCTCCTTGAAGTTTATGACCATCTTCAACCCTCCTTATGTCGTCCATATCATGCTGTCCAGAATGTCAGACGCAAGCAAAATACATAGAGAACCTTGTCTTTTCAATGATAGCTTGTTATGAAGCTACTAAGAATTCAGAGACTGCAATCCGTTGGAACGCAAAGAATTCAGAGGAAAGGTCGAACAGAAGATAAGTTCTAGGCCCCATCTTAGCTGAGCGGCCCAGCCTATGATAAAAGGAGCATGTTGGGACCAAATCAGAGCACTTGTGCTCCCCGAGATTGACCTCGAGGAAATTTAACGGAATTTTGTGCGTTTTATTTGGATTATCTATGTATATCCAAATAATTCTCTATGGAATATTTACACCGTCCTATGCAGCGGAATCGCAGTGGTTCGAGGTATTTTCCGCCTCGGAGACCATTGTTAGGGGTAATTTACCACTTGTTGTTGAAAACCTTGCCATCGACGTAGTTGACCAGCTCCTTCACCGGTGATAGATGGTCGCGGCCGGCACCAAACTGCATGCCTCGGCGTAAAACTTTTCGGTAGTTCTTTCCAGGAGACACTTTTCCAAGCACGTACTCTTGACGGGTCTCGACACGTGTAGGAACAGGAATGGAACGACCCACCACGGCCTCCATACCCTGCCAGGCAAAAGTGATAGCCTCCTTCGCACCTGCTGGGATACCAGCATCATCGAGCATTAAGATACGAGTGTTTGGATAGTGTTTCTGGATATATGCGGTGATATTGGGATTATATGCACCACCGCCGCACATGAAGATTTCTGCGATCTCAAGGTTTTTCGGAGCATACCGACGGTAGTGGTCCACAATAGCCTGTGCGGTGACGCGTGTAATGGTCGCGACGACGTCATCAGGACTGAGTCCTTTAGCTTCAGCTTCGGCGATGAGGTCATGCGCAAGGGTGTCGCGGAAAACTTCGCGGCCTGTAGTCTTTGGTGGGTCAAGGGCAAAATACTTGTGACGAAGGAATTCGTCAACAAGCTCTTGATCGACTGTGCCGCGTGCACCCATCTCGCCATCCTTGTCGTACTCCCGCTTGCCGTCTGTATAATGGCGCACGACCGCATCGATGAAAACATTGCCAGGGCCGGTATCAAAGTCGTAGCATTCGTTCACGCCGCCGTGGGTATCAGGCGGAATGAAGCATACATTTGCGATGCCGCCGATGTTCTGACAGGCACGCAACTTTGTGGGATGATGTAACACTAGTGCGTCAAAAAACGCAATCAAGGGCGCCCCCTGTCGACCAGCAGCTTGATCGCTCACGCGAAAGTCGGTCACTGAGGTAATACCGGTGCGTGAGGCCAGGAATGAGCCTTCGGCCATCGTCAGTGCGCTCCGTGTCTCCCCAGGTTCAGGCATAGAAAGAAGCCAGATTGTTTGGCCATGGGAGCCTAGTACATCAATGGATTCGATATCCACATTTTGATCTTTGCAAAATTGATGCACTGCGGATGCAAATGTCTCGCCGAGAATGACATTCACTTCGGATAATTCGGATGGGGACGTGTGGTTGCGCAGGATCATATTCATGATTCGTTTCTTGATAACTGGTTCCAGCGGGATTTCCCCATACTATTACCAAAGTCAATTATGTTCCAAGGGAATAGTCGGAATATTTACCTTGAGCAGCTCAAAGTGCATCGGAGAGTCAGGAGTCTCTTGACGGAAGCGGCAGAGGGCACAGTCGATACCATCCTTCATTCAATGTGAGATTTATCGTACTGCCACGATCAAAGTAGAGTACTCACCATCGACGTCCCACTGTTCAGGCCGAGGACGGTCAGATCCAGGGCATGACCAGCAGTACCATTGGTCGTGCTCGAAGCCATTGCTTGATCAATACTGGTGCCTCAACGTATTCAACCGGATTGTGTATAGAGGGACTTAATCGAGGGTCTCGGCCGTATTTAATGGTGACCGGCTGAATGGTAAATCGATAGCAAAGCCGCCATTCCATTTCCGATGGTCCCAGAGTGTGCTTCATGTTCGCGCCGGCTAAATGGACTGTCGGTAAAACGCTAATTTTTGTTACGCTAAGTCACCAGGAATTCACAATAGAAAATTCTCACGATTCAGCGGGCTCTGTTAAACGGCTAAACGCTTAATTTAACAGTGCCGCGTGGAGACATCCTACTGTATTCTTCTCCAGATTTCTGCATCCTGATTGCCGGGGAAGCTCCACCCTACATCAAAGTCTTACGAATGTCCACTAACTCTGATGGATGACAAAAGCCAGCGCAATGATGAGCTCAGCGGCTCTACTGCGCGGCTACACGCTTAAATGAGAAGTACCAGTATACTCATCCCGAGTTTCCCCAGAATAACCGTTCCGATGGCCCGGGAACGCCCCACATTGTATATAAAGGATTCATGAGAGTCCGATGATTCCGAAGAATGAACTTGGACTGAGCAATAACCAACATGGGATATACGACGCTGTGGAAGCGGCTCTCGCCGCGCCAGCTGAATTTTACCATACAAATTTTCTCCCTCATTTCCATCTTCTTCGAGGGCTATGACCAAGGCGTCATGGGCGGCGTCAATTCTTCACCTAGGTATGTCACAGAGGTCGGTATTGGTAAGTCGGATGGCACTGTGACCGACACCACGCACCAGGGTGGCATTATCAGCGTTTATTACCTGGGTGCCATCTTTGGTTGTTTTGCTGGAGGATATTTGGCTGATCGAGTCGGCCGTATAAATGGTCTTTTGATGGGCGCATTGTTCGCCCTGGTCGGCGGTGCATTACAGAGTGCCGCTCAGAGCTCTAACTTTATAATCTGCGCTCGGGTGGTAACCGGTGTTGGCACTGGAGGTGCGTGAATGATCAAATATTCTAACCTTCACTCACTGATGACGGCATAGCTTTAACTGGTATCACGCCTGTCTTGGTCTCAGAAACCTCTTCAGCAGATCATCGTGGCGGTTTTCTAGGCTATGTTTTCGTTGCCAATTGTAAGATGACCCCCAACCTTTCTTACGCCAATTTATCACTTATAATTTCTAGACCTAGGGATATCAGTCGCATATTGGATTTCCTTCGGTCTCGCTTTCATCGACAACGGCTACTCGGATGTGAGATGGCGATTTTTGCTCGCTTTCCAATGCGTTCCAGCTTTTATCCTTGTCGCTTGCATCAAGATGCTACCCGACAGTCCCCGTTACCTCGCTTCAGTTGGACGCAAACAGGAGGCTCGCGAACTGTTAGAACAACTTCGGCGACATCATTCCACCCCCCAAGAAATTGATCATGAATTTTTTGAGATTGTGACATTGGCGGAGGAAGGCGAACGTGGCTCTCTTCAATTTGCAAAAATTTTATTTGGGCAGAGTGGTAAGCTGCATCCAAATTTGGGTAGGCGAGCTTGGCTATGTGTCTGGCTACAGATCATGGCCTCCTGGACGGGTATTACTGTAAGTGTGATTGTACCGCGCAACTGTTGTTGATCAGTGTTCCTGAATGTCAGGAATCTAGGCTGTCACTGCATATGCTCCGGTTCTCCTCGAGCAAGCCGGATACAGCAAACTTAAAATAAACGGTCTGGCCGGTGGTATCAACACAATTGGTATCTTTGGTACCCTCATAAGTGCTCAGATTGTCGATCGATTAGGCCGTCGCGTCTGCCTGATAGGCGGTGCAGCGATCTTGTTTATCGTCAATCTAATTGTGCGTCCCCACCTCTGCAGAAATTGACATGTCTCCTCCTAACCATATCATAGGCCGGCGCTGTCTACGAGGGCTCATTGCACAATCCTGAAAAGGCGGCTCAGTACGCTGCCGGTGCTATTGCTATGTTGTTCTTATTCAACCTTGGGTATGTCGAGCACACCCTGAGTGAGGTAGCTCTGAAATAATTTATTATCTTATGGCAGTTATGCTGCGACATGGGGTACTGTCGCATTCTTAATTCCTACGGAAATATTCCCTAGCGATCTGCGAGCCCAAGGAAATGGCTTCGGAATTACAGGTTGGGCTATCGGTGTCGGCATGACTACTCTGGTCAACCCGATTATGTTTGAGACCCTGAAGGTAAGTTTTCAACCTATAGGGAGCTTTCATGTTGCAGAGGAAGCTGACTACCATTTCAACAGAGCCGCACTTATTTCCTCTTCGCCGGTCTCAATTTGCTCTGGATCCCGATTCTCTATCTCTGTACGTCTCGCCATTGAATCAATCGTGGAAGACCATAACTAATGGTTTAGTTTACCCGGAAACATGTAACCGCTCCCTGGAATCGATCGAAACATTGTTCTCCACCCCGAGCCCCTTCCACTGGAAGATGGAGCAGGCATTTGAATTACATGGTAATGTTTTGGCGGAACGTGGAATTAGAAAGAATGATGGTCTTGAGGATGACATGAATGAGTTTGAATCATTTGAGAAGCCAGAGGAGCAGATGATTGCCTAATGCGTTGGAATACCCCGTCAAGAAATCATTCCTATGGTTTAGCAGTGATCTAGTAGCTATATCCGGACATGTTGGTCAGCTTTTCCTGCGATGGACTTCAAATGCATATAACAGTGGTATCACTTCGATTATTGATTTTGACCCTGGTTGAGATGAGTACCGCGATGAGTAGCACCAACTTCCGGCAATGCTGATATCATCACTTTTTTGGGTCACCGCTTTCCCGTCCGCTGTTCAACCCGAAAGATTTAGTCTTGAATACTGGTCTAATATTTTATTTATGCCTTATTCTATTCAGTTAACAAGCCGTTCAGAGTTCTCCTTTACAGGCCTCTCCTATACTACCGTACAATGCCTCTAGCTATGAATCTCGAACCGTACAAAGAGGAAAATCTTCTGGCTTTCCCAAATTTGAACACACAAAGATATTATCAAAATATACGCAGGTTTTAACCCTGGTACAGCATCTTTCAAACTAGACAACAACTGATTTGTGAGTATAACCTCCGCAATAGCGATAAAAACCGCCGGGCCCATGCTCTGCCCAAACAAGATGACCCCAATCCCAAGATTGACCTCTGCTGTACTTAAGGCTGTCTGGCTAGCCGCCTGGGGAGCTTGGAAACCAATGCCTTCACTGAAGCCTACGAATCCGGAATAGAGGATGATCTTGGCTAGGGACGTGTTGAGATCGTATGTTGTCATCAAGCCCGTGGCAATGGGCATACATACGGAAGCGAAGATCATAAATGGGGCGTAGTAGTCAAACGTGGTGGTGCCGATGCCCTAATTCAGCAAGGATGGGTATCATCAGGTAGCTGCTCTCGCTTAGCGTCTGGCAGGAGATGAAATTGTCAGCGCAGTTACCTATATTCACGAAATAGCCACGAAATCTCTTACACGGCATCGAACCATTTGATAGTATATTGGCAAGTACTACTCTAAGACGTTCATCATCGAGTTAGTGCACATAGTGAAGACGAATCCCGCGACGACACTCCGGCTTTTGATAATGCGGAAAGGGAGTGCTGATGAGTCTCCGCGTCAGTATTGATTGATGACGAAAGCAGCGAGTAATACAGTGAATACAACGAACGGTGCAATAACTTTACTGTCTGACCAGGGGTACTTAATTCCCGCCCAAGATAGCATGACAAAGAGCGCTGCTAGTGATGGAATAAACAAGCAGTTGCTCACAAGGTCGAGCTCGCTGATCTTCTGAGTGAATGTGAGGTGGTCCTCTTGGCAGGTTGTTGGGTCCGAGAAGAGGAAGAGCAACGTTGCCAGCGATACACCGCGAATAGGAAGATTGTCCCTAAGAAGAAGTCAGTAGTAAGTTACATTAGTCATGTCTGTAATGTAAAACACATACCAGAAACACCATTTACATCCAAAAGCCTGCGTCGGTGCGCCACCTACTAAAGGCGCCGCAATGATCGCAAGCGATTCCACACACGACATCAGAACTGCAAACACTGGCCCCTTGTTGAGCGGCAGAATATGCACCAGGATGGCAAAATACCCGGCCATCTCACCCGAGGACCCCTGTCAGCCCATGGAGTGATAAATGACCGCTAATAAGTGGTCACATTAAAGATCACATTCCTTGTATTTTGTATATACTTCTACTTACTCATGGACTCGAGCGTGGTAACTGCCGAGTCCATGGTCGTACAGACTAACAATCCCGTACGAACCGCCAAACCCACCCATAAGGGCAAAGGGATTACTCTCAGTAGCAGTCTCCTGAGTTTCCTCAATCAGTCAATTATATCAATCCACATCATATTGATCCCGCTTGACCTCATTGGTCCTTTCAGCATACTAGGCTATATGAAAATAGCCTATGTAGACAACCCCAGACCCGCCACTCCTCTTCCTACAATGAACATGGTCGACGAGGAAGACAAGATTGTTTATAAGTAAGATGGCCTTTAGTGAAAATAGCTTAAACAGTTTCGCGAACCCGAATTAAAACGCACAGGCGCAAAATCGAAATGCAGATGAGTATCATCCCACATCGGCGACAGTGTGGAAATGGTTAGTGATACTCAGCACGGCTGTAGCGGCGATGTTGGCGTCTAGGCCTCCGAGAATTAGGATCACGCATAGTGCGATGATCATGAACCAGAACTTAGAGCCTGTTGGGTAGTTGAGGTCTGAGTCTGGGGCAGATTCGATGTTGATAGACTAAATTGTTCATTCCGATGCTGCCGTAGATGGTGGCTGGTTTTGCTGGTGCTGTTGTTCATTCTGCAGGTCAGGCAAGCCAGTGAGCACCTCGCGCTCGAGAGAAAGGGCCTATGCTGTGGTTGTGGTCGCCATTGTACGAGACCCTCTTGATTGGGCATATAAAAAGAAAGGGGATTTACCATTATCGTAGCTGATATGTGGGGCCAACTCCGAGCGTCTGCTCCGCGGCTGAGCTGGGAAATGGCTCTAGGGTGGTACCAACTAAGCTATCCGTGCGGTCTGCGCACCACCCGAAGAACTCTCGCCCGCTCACCCTGGTGACCCGACTAATGATCGAACTCAAGCCACATGGCGGATGCAGCTTATTCTTGAAGCACCCTTGAATTTAAAATGGCACTGAATATTGTTTCAGGGTAAGTATGGGTAATATGAGTATATGTTTTGGAAAATGAGGTGATAGACTCTGTATGAGAGTAGGGCCTTACGTGGAGACACTATCAAAAAGTTTATACTAGACCAAAATGCCATTGGCACTTTGAGTGCTTAGCTAGTGGTATTCCCATTCAATGCTGACAGATACCGTTGGAATACAGAAGTGATTACTAGACCGTGCACTCACTCGCCCCACGGGTCCAAGTTAAGGACCTTCCACCCGCATATGCCGCGTCTTACATATTATAATATACACCATACCCTATCACGTTGAATGACTAAGCCAATGGAGGCATTGAAATAACAAAAAAGTCACGTTTTAGACTACGAAGTGATCATAGGCTTTAAGATCTGTGCTATTATAATTAGACATTGACATGGGCCGGCCAGAGAGCCCGGCTCGTGGGGGCCAAATCAACGTCTTATTATAATACCCTTCTCTTCTACACTCTGTTACTTCTCGTCTGTTGACATTTAGGAATAGAAGTTTGCTTAAAGTACGGCTTTGCTCGCAGCTCGGAGGCAGGTTTTGTCTGGGATAAACCGATAACAGATGCTTACGATACAATGTGGGTGGAAGTGACCATCGGACTTTGGGAGGAAGGTGCGCAAATGCCAGGGTTTAGAAACAAAAAAAGTCCACAGAACTTATAAAAAATTCATGCAGAGGTATTAGAGGCAAAAAGACGGGCTGCTATATTTCTCGGTAGAGCGTGGTAGCTCTTGAGAGTGATAAAATGGTTTCTCCCTCCTGAGAAATACTTTCAACACTCCAGCATCAGGAAGAGAAATGCCATCGAAAAACCTGTGACTACCTTTTGTATTCTGGGCGTATTCTTCACCGTGTTTCAACCCTTGAATTTCTTAGGCTTGATCAGCATACTACTAATCGGTTCTGTTCATTTTTCCTTCTAGGATAGCGCCTCATGGAACATCACCGCTGCGGCATTGCTTAACATAAGCTGTGTTATTGACGAGGATAGCTCTTTGTATAACTAATGCCTATAGCCCAAATATATCCGTCAGCTTGTATTCGCCAAGGTCACCGAAAAGATTTTTAGCATTCTGTTGAGCCGTTTTTCTGGCCTAGTCTTTGGGCACGAGGCCATCCCCATGTCTTTGATTGTTGTCCCCTGTGGTTTCTGCAGACGCCATCTGAACGGCACTTGGGAAGAAATCTACGGAAATGAGTGGTAAAACTAACTTCGGCCCACTCCCTAGCAGCGACAAAGACACAGACCACAGGGCGAGCTTGCCTACAACCACTCACTGATCCGATAAAGCCTTAAAATACACGCCGGGTCACACTGCATCGGAAACTAAACCAGCTTCTAAGCCTTACAAATGCCACACAGCATGAGATTTGATATTTGGAACTCAAATTCAGGTCAAGAAATTCCCAAGTTAGAACCCCTCGAATTTTGAAGTTGCTATCACGGACTCGTTAAGTAACTGGTACGTGGCTTTGAAATCATATTGGGCCTTCCATAACGCCATCATAGTTGAGAACCTCATCAGCTACTGCTCAACCTCGATATTTTCACTACTAGGCATAGGTTTTTCCTCGGCAACACCATCATCACTCAGTAAGCCTAGTTCGGTGTAGATTTGGAGAAGACGGTTGCGGTCCTCAATGGCATTTCCGGCTTCGTCGCCAAAGACTTCATCCATCTCCTCAAGAGTGAGATTCTTGGTTTCTGGGACAGCAAAATAAATGAATAGTGCGCCGATGAAGCAGATCAGACCGAAGAAGATGAAGGTGCCATAAGTCATCGATGTGACCATGGGAGGTGTGGCTTGGCCGATCTAGTCCTTGTTAGTACTCAAGACCAGGACTTGTGCATAGGGGAATCAATTACAGCAAAGTTATTGAGCCAGTTCGATGAAGCACCAATGGAGATGCCTTTTGCACGAAAGCCGAGTGGGAAGATCTCTGCAACAACGACCCAAGCGCCGGGCTGCGGGAACGGTAATTGTCAATATATATTTAACCCCAAGTAAGAACAGTGTGGGAAATGACTTACACCCCAGGAGTAGCCAAAGTTGATCTCATAAATCCACACAAAAACGACGGCAACCCAGCCAGCAGCTCTATGGGCTGCCCAGTTCTTGTTGAAGGCTCCATCCAAAGCAGCCACAATAATATGCGAAATACCCATCCCAATGGCACCGGCAATCAGGACGGGTCTACGCCCAAGTTGATCAATGTACAGAACGGCAGGGATGGTAGCAAGGAACATAAGGATGCCGCCGACACCACTAGCAAGAAGCGACGTGGTGTTTCCCGTGAGACCGAGATCTTTGAATATGAACTATGAACAGTTAGCATGAAACAAACCGACTTCGTCACGCGAGTTGAGAAGATTACAGCTGCATAGTAGAGGATAGCGTTAACTCCAGACCCTGTGAATGAACAGCATTAGCTAGCGAGTCCACCATGGCTGCCTGGTACAGAACCCACATTGTTGGAAAACCATAATAAAGACAGCAACAAGAACTCTCTTGAAGAGGGATCTATTAGTTAAGAGGCTGACGTATTCCTGAAACCCCAATTTAGTCTGGTTCATTAGCCCAGGAACGTGATATTGAGGGAAACGGGCAGCCAAAGTTTCAACTTCAAAGCGATGTTGCGCCTTTACTTCAAGGTATTCGAGTTGGACCAATTCATTGTCGGAAGGCAGAGACCGAATCTGGGAAATAACAGCCAGACTTTCCTCTTCTCGTCCTTTCGTCATGAGCCAACGGGGGCTGGAAAGCGTTAGTAATACATTTCCTGTTCACCTAAAGCGTGTAGGCATACCTAGGAGGCATGAACAAGATACCAACACCAAGCCCGAGCGCGGGAAGGATTTGAATGCAAATTGGAACCAGCCAAGCAGCGTTGGACTGCTGCGCGCCGGTACCCCCGATGTAATTTGTCCCGTATCCTGGAAATAGATCAGCAACAGCTTGAAACATTTCGATTTGATAGCTTACCTATCCAGTACGATACCATAATCCCGAAGGTTATCGCAAGTTGCTGAAGCGACACAAGAGATCCTCTTAGCTCTGCAGGGGCCAGTTCTGCGTTGTACCTAGATGATTCATTAGCTGGATATTGAAAGTAGTTCGCTATCTGACGCCCTTACAGTGGCACGATCATAGAAAGGGTGCCGACACCCATACCAGTAACAAAACGACCACCATAGATGTAGGACGGCCCTTTAGCACAAGCTTGAACGATAACCCCGAGCAGGAAGATAATAACGCCGCCAATAGTCGCCAACTTACGCCCGAGGCGATCAGCGAGGACACCATTGATGAGGACGCCAACCCAAGCGCCAAGTTCAAGAATACTATTTACTTGTCAGTCACCCGAATAGCGATTATGACATAGGTTCCATGACTATGGTATGCGCACGCGGTCAAAAATCCCCTCAAAGTGGGGTTGGCGATCGATTCAGGATGCACTGTAGCGGAGAAGGAGGTCATATTCAAGATTTGTCCGAACATTCCTTGATTGTCTTCGCTCTTCAATTAACACAGCCATAGCAGTCAGTATCAAAAATCAAGGAAAGCCTTACAGCCATACACAAAACCACCAAGAGAAGCAAATACGGCGATGGCAAAAATTCGAAGGTTCGAGAGCAGACCCTTAATTCCAGACGGCCCGGCGAGCTGGGCACGTCTTCTGGAGAGAGCATGCTGTCCTGAAGCAATTGTTGTGACCATTTTGAAACACAGATAGGCCTAAAGAATGCATCTTGGAGTCTTCAGCCTCAGCCTTTATACAAATCCCAAGCGGGGCCTTTGTAGAACGATCATTGCCTGTATCAGGGTAATTGTGGTGGAAGCAAACAAGGAGCACCAGTCAGACACGTTTAAAAATACAATCTGCCTAAATAGCTTTATAGCCAAGTCAGCAATAAGCTTTCAAAGTAGCTATTGCTGGCAGCTGACCATTTCAGCAACGCTTGTACCTTTTTCCGTGGGCCTGATTGGACGCTTGGGCGCTTGGCCAGTGCAAAGCGACCGGCAAATATCGATACTTATAGAGAACAGAGGAATGACCAGCGGCGCATTAAGGCTGAATTGTGGGGGTAGCTGAAGACCTCTCCTGCCTGATTTATTGACTGAGTAGGATAGCCGTGTAACGTATTATCACAGGTCGCCACTCAGTCCATGGAATCGAGATCGCAACAAGCCTGCTAGCATGGAAGGACTGTGCATTTACCGTGTATGCAGGTCGTAAAGGATTCGTTTTACATGGCTATATGAGAGTTTATTTAATTGCGGTATGCAGTAGTAGAGAGTATCCCTTGATTGCCTAGACTCAAAGAATTGGATAGACCTAGGAACGAACCTACTCGTGGGTCCCACCACCGATCCGACCTTCTTGAGGGTGGGGTAGAACCTTAACGCCCTGACCCTGATCCTGACCTTCCCTCGCCGCTAAATTTTGCAAGCCAAATCATCTATGAGCCTGGTGGCGGCTATCGTCCGCCGTACTCTGGGGGTCAGTTAATGGTCACTGTTATCAACCCGCCGCGACCCCCTTCATGCAAAATTTTTGTGCGCTTTTCCTCAATAGCACGAACAAGATTAATGTTTGATGTCACAACTCAAAATGCATGGAGACAAATAGTATTCAACGAAGGTACGAAACTGAGGAAGAAACTAAGTGTTGAGCGCTGCGAGCTCAGCGAACAGTCGCTCGCTAGTCCCGATCGGGTTAGTCAGGTTCCCCCATCCAGGTCCATAGATCAGTCGTCGGTCCTATGCGTCATATTTCATATCGTTATTTATACCTGCTTAATTACTCTCATAATCATCCTTCATTTGAACGGAAATAAGTCTAAAATATAAAGACGCTAGAAGATAAATTGAAGAGCCGAGTCAGCAGCTTAGGGTTCGACTAAACGAACACCCCGCTTTTATTAAGGCAACCATTTATTCTGCCCATTTATTCTGCCGTCATAAAAAATTTGAGTCTGTAAGTAACCCTTCTGTGTAGGCCTTATATTCTCGATGTCTACTCCCGTAGTGGCACTTGGGAAATTTTTCGGATAAATTGTGGGCATGGAGATTTAGTCCTCATTGGGCAACAAACTAAACATGAACGGAATGCGCAGCACCTCTTCCCAGAAGAATGGTTCAATAGAACATGCTGAGCACCAATCCAATAAATCACGGACTGCGATTATCTAATTTGGAGGCGAGGGAAATCGATCCAACACTTTCTGCCCTCCAACAATGCTAAAGGATCCTGTTGGATATTTGCATCCAACATCCACCTGCAGCATATAAGTACCAGGGTATAACACTAAGTCACCATTTTCTGCAGTTCGGGCAACCGAGCCCAATGTGACGACAATATCAACCTTGTGCGTCTCCCTAGGCTTGAGTTTCTTGACCCTTTGATAGCCTACCAAATTCAAGCTTGGATATGGCGTGGGCCCGGTGTTGTCGGTCGTCAGAAACATAAGTGCCACATAATCAGATGTCACTTTTCCGGAATTGGTGATATTAAGAGTGAAAGTGCCGAAGAGAGCAGTGACAACTGGTGCTATGTTTGACGCATGCATAGCTAGCCTACTCGTACTATACGGCCCGAGGCTGCCCTCCGCCCAGGCGACGTGGAAACTTGTATAGTGAAGCCCATAGCCGAATGACAATACAGCATCTTTGTACCATCGATATGTCCGGCCAAGATTGTCACTACTAGGTCGTAGTGACATGTCTGTCATAGCCACATCGTTGACGTATTCCGCCGGATATTGAGTAACCGGGAGCCGTCCAGCCGGAGCTTCATTTCCTGTCAAGATATCAGACACAGCTGCACCCCCAGCTTGACCCGGATAACCGGCCCAAAGTAATGTCCCGACATGATCGTTAGACAGCAAAGTGGAGCCATCGAGTTGCCCTCCACCAAATTGCACGACAACCAAGGGTTTGCCAACCTGCGCCAGTCTCTGAATCAAATCAAATTGGTTTCCAGGCCAATCAGTGGACATTCGATCATGGCCCTCTGCCTCGATTGTGTCATCAATTCCTCCAGCGTAAATCACTATGTCAGCTTGTTTGGCCACGCTCACAGCGGGATCGAACCCAGTAGTGGTGGTTGTATTGATCTCCGTACCTAGAGCGAAATTGACTTTGTATCCGGTATTTGTGGCGCCCTAAATCATCGTCCGGGTATATTCGGCGGTGCCCTGGTAATTGCCCTGCAGTTGGGTTGAGGCATTTGCATACGGTCCAATCAAAGCCACCGTCTTTATTGTTGTTCTTGAGCAGTACAATACCCTCTGCTGCGGCCCTTTGAGCCAATTCCTGAGCAGCTGGGGTTCCAACGTCCGACCATCCCAGGGACCCATATAGCTGGTCTTTTCCCGGGTCAAAATAACCCAGCTTTATCAGCGAGGAGTACCTTCTGATCATAGCTTTGTCCAGGGCCTTCGTTGTTGTCAGTCTATGTGCGAGAGAGGAGCCCAAATAATCCGGGAAGACTGAACCACAGTCGAAGTCGGTCCCAGCATTCAATGCGACGGCTGCTACTTCGGCACCAGTGGACGTATAATTGTGACTTAGATAAATGTCGTCAATCGCGCCACAATCTGATGTAACCTAATAACCTGTCGCCTCCTAGTTCTAGTGATCCCGTAAAATTGTCTGTAGTAGATACGAGTCGCTACAGCTGGGGACTCCGTTCACGGCATTATAATTGCACATTACCGCGTCCACTCTCGCGTCACGGGTGCATGACCGGAAAGATGGTAAGTAATACTCAGAAAGATCTTGGGTGGAGACAATAGCATCGAAAGTATGGCGTGTGACATTCCCCCAATCCTCAAGATCATACGCAGCGAAGTGCTTGCATGTCGCAACAATTCGTGGCTGAGCAGGGCCAATGCCATTTTGTAGACCGTCAATAAGCTTATAGACATATCGGGCTACATGAAAGGCGTCTTCTCCAGGAGTCTCTTGACCACGACCCCAGCGAGGGTCTTTGAATGGGTTGATGTTTGGCGTCCAGAAGTCAAAACCAGAGTGGCCTGTATTGCCAAATGCACGGCCCTCTGTACTGATCACGGTGGCAATCTCCTTCACCAGGTCATCATCAAACATTGATCCTAGGACGATCGGTGACGGGAACGAGGTTACGTAGCTGAAGGGTCCATTTTCGGCGAAATGAACACCAGGGGAACCGGCGACACCGTGTAGACCCTCACTCCACCAGTTATACATAGGTAAACCAAGGCGAGATACCCCGGGAGAGTCGTATTGAGTGTTGTTGATTTTCTCCCCTAGCGTCATGGCAGCCACAAGGGAATTGGCCCTAGTGAGCACATCTTTAGACGGGTCACATACTGCCAATATACTCAACGGTCCTGTCGTGCAGTCCGGAAAGGGACTATTGGCCATGGCTTCTCTAGCAAGAAGCACCATAACAGAGATAATTGAAGTATCCCATGGCGTAATTCTAACACAGACCATCTTGCGTTTAATTGAGGACGATCATGTTCTCTCAAACGAAAGGCTGGACAAGATCGATGTTTTATATTCTATTGCCCTCTATTTAACTCCGACCCGGGGTCTCCACGCTGGAATGAGGTCATTGGGTCTCTACACTCACATTTAGCCGGATTCGAGTGCCACTACCTCCCTGTCTAGGGAGTGTCTTGCAGTTTAATCACCACTTTCACATATTAATCAATTAATCCATCGATCAAATTTCTATTAACGTGCTTAAGGCTAAGTAGATGCGTCGAGGCTATGCAGGAGCTTCGTCCAAATCAAAGCAGAACTTGGTGGCCTTAACTCCAGACTCATGGCTTACAATAAACAATTCTAAATGGAAAGGCGTCCTTCCGCACGAGACGGACGCAGAAAAGAGTGTTTCAAATTCAAAGCCCACGCATAACAAAGCTCATACAACATTCCACTCTCACATCTCGACGAAGAATTGCACGGCTCAATTTTGCCAAACGAGGAGATTGACCAGGGAAGTGATAATGACTTGAAGCAGCCGCCGACTGCGGGGGTATCAGGAATATTTCAGCCTGAATTGAGGTTTTATGATGTATCAAATGTAACATAATCTAATCAAAATGCGGGGGTGGGGCATCGGGGTATTCTTCAACCTTTCACTCATCCGGGTCCCCGGATGAAATCTATCTTACGAATTGTGAATGAATGGGACTCTCTGGCCACTTGGAGAATGACTCCAGTCCCCAAAAAGTCGATCAAATTGTGAAAAAAAAAAAAAAACACATATTGTAGTGGTGGAACGCATGACATAATCAGTACAGTTGCGGCCTGAGGTGTCACGAATATGTCAATACGAATAACGCGGTGGATCGGAGATACAATTATCCTTTATGTTTATTACTTATATAATCTAGAATCCCCCTATAAATTAGCAGAATCAGGGGTAATACAAAGACAGAGCTTTTGATATCGTTGATTGGTTACATATAAAACATTCCGACAGAATATCTTAGGTGTAAGCAATGGCTTCTACAGGAGAAGGGGGAGGACAGGAGCATCTACCCAATTCAGTCCAGTTGTCACCACATTCTTTGATTCATGATGCCGTATTAAGTACATTCTATATGGCCTCAGTCGGAAAACCGTACGGCCTCATTTAGGATTGCTGCGTACAGGATTGCTCGTACGGTTCCACGACCCAACCCGTACGACCTCACGGCCTCACCAAGGACACTTGTGATCTCCACTAGGACGACCTACACTACGAGTTGGTTGTTGGTGTGTTATCTATTGGTTGTTGTTGTCCAGTCTGCGTTGCCAGACAGCCATCGAGCCATCCCCATTTCAATATATAGACATTGACATAGACTGCCCATGGACAAAAGGTTCGACACGTAGCCCGTCCATGGGCTGCCCACATATGGACAGCAAACTCTGACTTGTCCATGTGTTACGCAGAGGTTGCTTATAGGCTGAAACCCTAAAGCTCTAACCCTAGTTTCATTTCACTTGTTGTTTTCTCACGTCGGCTGCTGGCTTTTCAGAAAGCAATCTGGCCAATTACCTTGCAAATATTCAGGTAGACACTAGTTTTATCAATGAATCTGCGGTCGAGTAAAGCGCGGACTACATGTATAAAAGCCGAGGTACCAGCGGGAGGTCTAGTATCACATGCAACTACGTGCTCGATGCTGAAATAACGTACATGGACAGTTCGCTGATTGAAGCCAGAGACGAGCTGCGTATCCAAACCCTGTGTCTAAAACCCAAGTCGAATTTATCGTCTTACTGAAAGGACTCTAGGGCAGTGACAGCCATAATTGAGCGGTCAGACATAATGCAGTATGAGGAACAGCCCCAGTTTCGGCTTGCAGCGTCGTATATAAAATATTACCGAAATTTCTTCTTTGGGGTTCTTATTTAGGGAGCCGATACTGCAGAAAGGAAGCGGGAACTACTGTACGGAAAATCATCAGTTGTATAATACATGTGAAAATTTAGTGGAGCTTGTGACCGCAATTGGGGCAAAAGTCTTAAAATACCTTTCAACGTCTACAAAATGTACTGAATGTTCAAAAGAACATCTTTCACATGATCATCAATTGCAATGCCGACTGGCTTTTATACTCGCGTGATGAACTGCTTCCCGATGGCTTCGGAGGTAAGGTAAAATCTAGCAATTTCTTCAGAAAGATTGTCTGGGTCTTGAACCAGGTTGTTCACTTAATACAAATTTTCACAGGTTCGAGTAAACCGGCAACCCAAATGACCTATCCCGGCGCCCCCCACATTAAATAAGGTAACTATTTATTCTGCCGTAAAAGGATCTATGCCAGTAACTGAGGTACTCATGGTTAAATTACCACGTTCCTGTGAAGGCCTTATGTTCAAGGTGTCAATTTAATCTCTAAGCTATCAAAAAGGACTATCTCACCTTGCCCCGCTGTTCTGGCGTAAATCAGATTACCGTAAGTTGTTGAGCGAGCATAAAGAATCATTTCCTTACGTTATACTCGTGGCCAAAACCTTCTTCTAGCTGTTGAGCTATTTGATTAGTAGTTCAAAGTCTACAAGGGTGCTTTCGGTAGAGCTTTCATAGACTGCCAATCAATCAATCAAAGTTCTATTAACCTGATAGAGCTTAACTAGATGCGTCGAGGCTATGCAGGCGCTTCGTCCAAATCCGAAGCAGAACTTGGTGTCCTTAACTCCAGACTCACGGCTTGCAATAAACAGTAAAACATAGGGGAACCAGTCTCCCGCAGGAGGCCGGCACAGAAAAAAAGTGTACTAAATCTAAATCCCAAGCATAGAAACCCCTATATAAAATCAGACCCAAAAGTACAAAGCCCACACTATTCCACTCCTTCTGCATCCCCTCATCGCCGTGGCATGCTCCCGCCTCTCGTTCGTCAGTCCTATCTTCAAGTGCTTCAGATTCTCAATTGACGGTGTTGGCGTAGTGAATCGGTAATGGTTGAGTGACGCCCATTCTCGGTGGTCGGTCTTGATGTTCAGTGGTATACGTTGAAGTAGATTAAATAAGCAGTAGCTATAACACTAATGACTTTGTGCTTTCCTTCATTCAGGAAGCATCGCTCTATCCTGTCAACTATTGATCAAAGACTAAGGTCATGCCAATCACGATCGCGAGACTAGGAAATGCAAATTGCAGTTCTGGCGCGGCATTCGCTAAAAGGGGAGAACCTGGCGGCACGCCTGAACCAGAACCAATTGATATGCCTCTGAACGCATCGTCCGTGGTATTTATCCGGGTATAGGTGCTGTAAGGTGCGCCATCCACCTCGCAAACAGGCCTCGCCGCCGGAAGAGTCCGATTGTACCAATACGCCGCAATGTGCTTGATATTGCAGACAGACGGCTGGGCCAAGGTCGTGTGTTAAAGAAGCGACGTTAGTTTAGCCTGCAATTGATGGTAGATACACGGGCACTCACGCAAAAGCCATTAACCACGAGTATACCACTGCCTTCGAAGCCTAAACTGACGTTCTGGGCGGACCGGTTTGGTGTGTGACCGTCATACTTATTCGTAGCCAACAGATAGGATTCTTCGTTTGACCTGAAAGTCGCCCGTACATGGCCCCCTTGACATCCGATTTCAATTGCGCACATGTCGTGCTCAGACCTCTGAACGTTTCATTGATGACTTTCGATATTCTAGACAGCTTTCGTTGAACGGGACCGTAGTCGTCTAGAAAATCAAGTCGAACGGTCCTGTCGGAGCAATGGATGCCATCCAAGGGGGGCAGGTAGTACCCACCGAGAAGCCTTGATCGTAACTGCTTGTGTTAGGTGCTGAACTCGGGCGTCTGGGTTCGATTTGCGGTTGTCAATGTCATTAGTTTCGCCAAATCTGGCCATTGATTGGGGCCATACACGGTGTTGGAGAAAAAGCCACGCATAGTAGCATATTCCAAAGGAGCACTGTCGCCCTTCGGTCAAGTTGGCCGTGGCTGAGGGGCATTTTTGGGGTCCCGTGCGGACGCAGCTGAGGAAAAATTCGAAAAACACTCTGTTTAAGTCGGACCACTCTTAAAAATCGCTATTAAAATATCAAGTCAGCCTTGGAATGTGTGGACGATCCTTGGAATGTGTTACAATACATACGCAGCTGCATGATAGTACTCATGGGGGTTTTCGCCGTCCATGACGAGTTTATCGATCCTGTCTAGAAACATGGACGCAACTGTAGCGCCCAAAGTGGTACCGTATGAGAATCCTAAAAAGATGTACGGGTATTGCTAATATGGTTTGCTTTGACGCGGCAATAGCATTTACCCCAATATCGAAGCATGCCGTCTTCAACAAATGCGTCAATAACGCTGATGAGATCTCGAGCAACTGACGCCGTCCCAAGACCTGGCTGTGTCTTTTTATGCGCTTCGTAACAGACTTCGGCATTCGTGGTCGCTTGTTTCCACATTATTGCAATGGTATGTTCAAATTCACCTTGGGTAAAAGGGATATAAAAGGAATACGTAAGCTTGCAGCGTGGGTGCTTCTGAGACCAAAGAAGCTCGCCCATCAGATCCTGGTCCTTCAAAGCAAGGAAAATGGTACCCTTGGCGGGCTGAACCTGGGCCTTGATTCTGATGATCTGGAGCATTATAGTACCTTTATTGCTTGGCGTGGTGTAGTCAAGAGGTACTGCGAAATTGGCACACTCTGAAGGGAGAGTCGTGTTGACCATGGTGGAATTGCATGGACCCCAAGATATATATGCATCCTCTCGCGAATCAAATAGATGGCCACTAACGAATGGTACCGGCGGTGACGGATAAAGCCGCAATCGCGTATTTAGTAGTAACCATGTTGCAAGATTTGGCGAGATACAAGTCAGTCTTGGCTGCTCTTATCCACAAGTTC
The DNA here is from genome assembly GCF_028827265.1 of Penicillium atrosanguineum. Classification (NCBI taxonomy): domain Eukaryota; kingdom Fungi; phylum Ascomycota; class Eurotiomycetes; order Eurotiales; family Aspergillaceae; genus Penicillium; species Penicillium atrosanguineum. Next base: position 241,857 of record NW_026623134.1, on the reverse strand, counting down.
CTTTTTTCCTCTTTGAATCGGGGAAGAATGCGCTGTTTATACATTTTCATGTAGTTAAAGTCACCAAGGGTAGGGCGCCAACAATAGAAACAGACGTCCTAGTCGTGTCGCGCCGTCTATGCATGGCGATTAGGCACGGCTAAGGAAGCTATGCACAATGCCGGGGTGTGCCTCCGCACCCTGACTAGACTAAATCCGTGGCCATGGAGCACCAGAGCGGTCACCGTGGCCTCTACTTAAGTGGCTTTGGATAAACCCAATGTCTGTATCGGGGGTAAGATCGCCTCTGCACTGCATCTAACCACTTTGGGTATTATGGAGCGCTGACATAGCCCCCGGAAGCCTCAGCCTTGGCTTCTCGGCTCTGCATCTTTCTCCCTCAGCCGTATGCCCTGCCACGTCCTGTTAACATGACTGTAAGACGAGTGAGCAAGCGACGACTGATATTGGCCAGGCTAACGCCTAGGGCAAAGGCGGGGTGGTCAGCTTACACCTCTATACATCATAACCGGGTGTAACACTAAATATGACTTTCGCCATGCCATTAGGAAATTCTCAAAATTCTATTGTATCCGTAGATAGAATAAAGACCCAGCCCGTCTCACGTAACTGTATCCCTAGGCAGATATCTGCATTCTATGTTTTGCTTTATTGAATTACTTCTTTTATTAAAAAAGTCGTTCGGCACCCTTAACGTGGATGGTAAGCCAGCTGCGCACCCTAAACCAACATAGTGAATGCGATATTTTAAACACTTATACCTCGTCACCGAAGAACTTTCTTCCATTTATATCATGTACGGTACTACTTTTAAGTATCACAAATGCTACATACGAACTCGAGGCAATTTAAAGATTGATTTCATTGCATTACCATAAAATACTATGTATTTTTCTCGTTTGAAATTAAATATTTATTTCTTGACCACGATGTCTTATTATATCTCTAGGTCTTACTCATAGACTCAAGAAGCCACAAGAAGTCTATTACTATAGAATGATACTATATTAACCCCTTGTTGTTGCGATTCTATGTTGTAATCTATCGCATTACTATGGTGCTTTGGGGTGTGCAGCTCGCTTACATGCGCAGCTGGTTACCGACCACGTTATTTTTGGCGTATCTTTCAACTAGTTATGCGCCTCGGTAGAGAACGGATATGACCTAACCTAGGTGCATGTATTTCTATCACTATAACAATGGTCCAAAATACAAAGTAATCAAGAAACTCATCATAAACCTTCATGCCACTAATCTGTGACAGCAAGCGAAACTGCAGGTTCCACTGGCAAGACCACGATAGGGACCGGTTTGGACACCGCCCTTTTTTACCCAAGACATCGCTTTAATGCTGACTCATCATAATCACCACGCAATCATGCAAGTTGAACCGATAAACACACAAGTTTGTATCACGGGTATCACAATCTCATAATTTAGCTCTTCTGTCCAGCTGTTATCCTCTTCTTATATTCAAGTGAGCTCCTACATGCCCCCGCGTGTAGCCATAGGAACATGTAGACGACTCCCTCTGCGGAGTAGGGCGCTGTAATTCTAAGTATTGTATTGACCGTTGTCTGAGCGCCCTGGAATGCTGAGTCACGCTGGTGTCTTGAGTAAAAAGGTGGTGCCCCGCCCACGGGTCTGCTGACAGCAACCCGACCTGTAGGCGGGTTTGGCAAGGCCTACTAAGTTACCACCTCCCAATGCTCGGGTAAGGACCAATATTGGACGCTGAATCAGGATTTTCTCCATCCTAGTAGCTCATCTCAGTCGGGAGAACCACTTGAGCAGAAACTCATATGAGGCTGCTTAGTGTTCAATGCCCGGCGTTCCAACAAGTCGAGCCTGTGAGGCGTGTCGTCAGCAGAAAAAGAAGTGTGATGAAACAAAACCCAGCTGTTCGCGGTGTACTCGCTTACAGATGCCATGTGTCGATAATGGAGTCCGGCGCTTCAAGTTTCAAGAGCAGAACTTCACCTCCTCGAAGGCGGAACAGCATCCTATCGAGAGGTCGGTCATTATTGTGGGCCCTCCCACAGCCCACAAGGCTTGTGACAGCAAGCCACGAGTCGCAAGCACTAAGGCCATACGAGCGTACAACACTATAGGTGGAAATGGGTGCAAGACCTGCAGGTACGCCCCCTCAAACAGTGTTTGGTGACCAGCTCTAAATAAGCCACCATCAATAGGATCCGGACAGTACATTGCGACGAGGTAAGGCCGGCATACAAGCGGTGTGTTTCTATTGGCCGCAAGTGTAGCGGTTGTGTTACCATCCCAGCATTTGAGTTTCCCAAGCCACAAAACCCGTCGATTTGGCACCTCCAGGTTGTGGCCAATCCTATCCCGCCTCTCCCTGGCAAGAAACCAAAGGAAATACGCAGCTTCCGTTTCTTCGTCGATGTGACAGCACCTTCCCTAGGAAGTGTCTTTGATCCTACCTTTTGGAAGACAGAAATTCCTAGAGCCTGCTACCTTGACGATGCCATCTGGCATGCAATTGTTAGCCTCGCGTCGGCTCATGAGTCTTCTGTTTCCACAGTACCTGCTGGCACGTCTACAACGCCTGCCAATTTGCATACCCTTCTGCACTATAACCTAGCTGTGCATGACCTGCTCAAGTCGTACTCATCCAATGGCTGGTGGCGGGTTCTTACCCTTAGCATTCTTTTCACGGCCATTTGCTGCACGGAGAACAAGTACCCTGAGGCACAGATGCATTTCAAGTCTGGGTATAATCTGATCTGCGAGATAGACACGCCAGACCCGCATTGCCCGCATGAATCTCTGCCCAAAGAAAGAGCTCCAAGATGGAATCGGCTGCAAAGCCGCACACCCAATCCAGTATCTGTTGCCTCGCTCCGATCCATGCTCGAAGCGCTCGAATTGCAAAATAGAAAGCTCGATGCTGCCAAAACCTAGGAGCTCCCCACGCCCCTTACGAATTCGAGCAAGCTTCGCTCTCTGAATATACTATATTAGTCGTCTCCTATAGCGTCTCTAGTGGATGTTAGTTGACACCAAGTCCTTGGACAATATCACGGCGCAGCGAGGAGAGCAAGGCCATGACATCTTTATAAGATCATACAAAGTGAGAGGGAATACCACTGAGACCATTTTATTCAACGATTAACTGTTTCCCTTTGCTTTTTGTATTGTAGACGGGTACGATACTCTTAGAACCTATGTCGTAACACAAGATCCTTGTGCCAGTCCGTACTTATGTTCGTTACCAGAAACATAATTTGAACCACCTCAGGGAATTCCAGCTCAATGACTTACCAATCAGGAATGCCAAGAAATACGCCCAGTGTCATCTGAATGGATGTAGCCGCCACACCTCGTCGTTGAAAAGACTTCGAGTCTCTCGCCAAGAGCATGCCGCATTCCTACTCGACATAGCGCTGCGTGGCTATCTCCTACTGGGTTTTAGCCAGTGCGTATGCACGCATTGAATAGCTGACCGGACACTTGTAGGATAACGGGTGCCAGAAAGATTTTGGGATGTCGTCTTCTCCTGGAGCTTTATCTGGCTTTTCCGTTCTTACTGCTTCATGTATTTCTTGCGCGGTAATGGGCGTGAATCTGACCGGCTGAGAGTTTTGATAAAACACAGTGTTGGAGAGACCTGCTTATACCGGCGGGGGAAAAAGGCTGTCCAAAAAATTTCTGCCTTCTGAACGACCGTCTCTGCAAGCTCATCTGGTTTTGCAGGGTTCTGAACCTTTAGTGATCGGTTGAAACCTTTCTCATAGGCTTCACTGCGCTATCTCGCACATTTGGTCAGAGGCCACATACCCTGCGGGCCATCTTCCATCACCAGTTGAACTCTACTCCGGTGCGCTCTAGACAGTGCTTTTTTGACAAGGCATGTCTTATTGTTGTGTGCCACAGAATATCGCACCCAGTCGCAGGGGTCTTTTGTCCGTATGTACTTGTGTCGTAATCGTCGAACTCTATTGACGGTGGTCTTGAATTCGTGATTGAAATCCATATTTGACCATGCCAACGGGGTTTTCCACGAGATCTAGGACTCAATCACTGATCCTTGTTAAGTATTCCTGGGAGAGGTCTCTTGTTTGTAACCCTTCTTCAATCTTCTGAATGAATTTTATCACTGTCAGTGGCTTTCTAATTTCCTTGTTTATGCTCCACAAGTATTGGCGTTTCAATGCCCAGCACCGTTCTGGTAAGGGGTCGAGCTTGCTCGCTTTGGGTTAGTCTGCTGGCGAGGCTAGAATCAATCAAGGTAAGGTCGTTTACCGATGACTGATCGTTTTGATCCAGGTGGCTTGATGCTCCACTGTCCCTGGCCACTATTATTGACTCGATGATACAATCAAGCATCTGTTTATGAAAGTGATTTTCCCTTCCAACTTTGTAAGAGCTGGAAGTTCAATTATGGGCCCATGGGCTAACCGAATAATGCCAAGCCTCAGCTGCTCACTTACTTTTATCATTTTCCCTGAAGCGACATTTAAAATCTACTTCTGCCTTTCACAATTTTTTTGAATTTGCTGCCATGTCTTGAAAACCGGATCTTATCAGGGGTGGTATTCTTAAAGTGCCTGAATTCGGGTTACCTATTATCCAAATACGTATGTGGTGTTATAGCAGATTCATGAGGGGCAGACATGTCTTGTTTCTGATGTAATTCTGAGGGAATTCAGGAGGCTATATATACAGTGACAAGGTGAATTTGGTTTTCAATCAACACGAGTCCTTGTATAGACAGACACCTCGGAAATTATTTCCGATAGTGCGGCTTTGTTCCTGAACTGCATCGGCCTCATACCGTAACAGTTTCAGACAATGGCCAACCTCTACTGTGGTGAAAAGTTATCAATCAAGCGTTGCATTGGACTATGGTACGTACGGGAAGATTGATGGTTCTACTCAACTTCTCCGCGGACATACAGGCCCGGTAATCTGATTCACCATTTACTATATCGTATGAGCCGCGAGGCAAAGATGCCAAGATTTTGCATGGCAAAGTATATCTGAAAAATTATTTTCCGTGGCAAGCTGAGAATAGACGCACACCGAAGGAAGTCGAGTGGTAGCTAAGAATTCATTATTCTGAGAAACGTTCATTCCTCGACAGGCTTGTTCTTATGCCTGCCATAGTCCAACCGCTCCCAACGCATCACCAACCCGCACACGAGACAGATGGCACCACCAGCCACAACTAGATAGAACTCCCGCCCAATCACCGTGGCCACGGCATCAATTCCACGAGAAAGTACATCGGGATTTCCAGACTGCCAGACTGCTGACGATACCCCAGCGAGCGCCTCACGCAGGTCTTTTTTCGAGTATCCGTTGTCCCCAATGGCGTCCATCAGCAGTTTGTACCCCACATTTTGAAAAATCGAGCCCGCAAGCGCCAGAGCAATTGCAATGCCACCCATCTGTGCCATGTTGAACATGACCGCGCTGTCAACGCGGTCCCGTGGGTTCTTGTTTATCACATTCGAGACACCTACCCCGTGCTGGAACGAACATCCAAGGCCAACGCCTATGAGTGCTTCCAAGCCTAAGATCTGGGATTCGGAGACACCGGGACTCAGTGTGCCGGCCATAGCGCCGGCTCCCGCGACAGTTGTAATGCCTGCAACGATGTAGATAAGATTGTAACGACCGAACACCGGGAGCAATCCACCGACGAAGATGACCACGGCAATGAAGACCATAACAAAAGGAAGGAGACGGGTGGTCTGCTCTATGGCGCTGTGGCCGCGAACGAAAGCAAAGAAGAGCGGCGTGTAGTAGAGTGTGATAGCGTATGATGCGCCCGCACAGCCAGACGCGATCCAAAGCGGAAGCAGGTCAACCCGGTTGAACAAGTGAAGAGGGACAGCGCGTTGTTCAGAAGTCGTGCCAATGCACCAATATTGTTGGACGATCCATCCAACCAGAACCACTCCGAAAACCACCCAGACTGCAATAGAGCGCCCGGAGCCCCAGTCCCATACAGGACCGGAAAATTCCAATGCGAGGGCAAATAGTACTGGGGCTGCTATGTTGAACGCAATGCCGACGGGGTCGATCGCCATCAGTCGGGAGACCAACGGAGTGTCTGGCCCTAAGTATTTGCGAGGAAGGCAAAGAATGGCGACCGCAAGACTGAGAACCCCCCAGGGTAGGTTCATGTAGAAAGCCCACCGCCAGGTGGTGTGTCTGTTCGATTCGAGAGCGGATCCGATAGGACCTCCAATGACGAGACCCACCGCCCAGATTGCGCTCAGAAGACCGAATAGACGAGGTGTCTCATCGGGCGTGGCGAAGACAGCGACAAATGTCAAATTGCTATGTTACCGTTAGCTCTATGAACCTAAAATATCGGAGGTAGATCGCAACAGACCTTTGGTAAACCACAGCTCCACCGACACCCATGACGATCCGTCCAACAATGACCGCAGGGAGGTTGGGGGCTGCACCTGCCACAGCAGCACCAGTCATGAATATCACGATGCTAGAGATATAAATCCATTTCATGTCGACGCAATACATGATCTTCCGGGAGAAGGATAGGACGGCAAACACGGCGAGGCTGAAGGACAGGCTGATCCATGGCAGAAGCGTAATGTTGCCGAAGGCTTCGTAAAGGGCGGGCTGAATATTAGCCACGTTGCTCACATCATAGCCTAAAACAACAACTTTGTCAGAATGATGATTTGGGATGTACCTGGAGTTATGATACGTGGAATCAACCGACCATTAATAAGGGTTGTCACAATAAGCACTGCAAGGGTTCCTTTCCACTTCCAATCAGGGATATGGCTGCGAGGATGAGTTCCTGGGGACAATGAGCTCTCATCTTTTCCTGAAGACGACATAATGAGGTTGATGCTGAAAGATGGGTCTTGACGATAAAGGAGCCAATACACGCCAGCAAACGGTATTACGTGTAAGGGAAGGGCGTTTCTTGTAGATACGTATGACTTTTATGGACACCAAGATATGTGGGAAATGAATAATGGAAGAGAGTTGCTTCATCCTTGTCCGACGAAAAGTCGCCTAATATATTCCATATACGATCTCCTAGTGGCAATGTCAATGCACGACAGACAAGGATAGTAATATGTTCTCTTGTCTATCTGCATTGGACTGTCAGCCAACTGATATCCAAGCGACTATCTCGTTCGTTGTACTGGTCAGTATCTTATCTAGATTTGAACCCATTCATTACGATTTTGAACATGCCCGATCGCGCTCAAAAAGACATCTAAGCCTGTATTCCAGGCGTAAAAGAAATATAATTCGTATCACGTCAGCGCGGTTGCTTATTCACCGAGGTTATATTCCATCTGCCAAGCAGAGGGACACCTGGCACCGTAGAGGCACTCCACAGCCTCAAAAAAGTAATCACGGTCGGCATGCCAAGAAAAATGTTGGCTATGCCAAGCAAGAATCCAAGATGGCTAGCGAATACCGGATTAGGAAAAATGCAGCGCTCAGGTGTAAAAAGAGACATAAGAGTGGCTATCGTGGAGCATCAGGCGTTCCATTATCTTTTTTTTTGCGAGGATCATGGGCCCTTTATTTATCTACGCTAAATATAGAGTCGAATATTGCTGATTCACCATGGGTTCATATCATTGCCGTATTTCTGATGAATTACTGGAGGATTTGTTTTTGTTATATTAATATCGCGATAGTATACTGCTGGTGAATCCGCTCACCGGTCCTTCTTTGCCTGCTCTTGCTAGCCTTCTTCAGCACTTTTTATGCTTGAGGGAATCTCCCGATAAGATAATTACCGTTGTCCATTTCTACTTCATCTCTTGGCCAGATCCCTCTTCTCCAACTCTCACAACATGTCCGACTCAAAAGCGGATCTCAACACCTCCTCTACTGGTGCCATAAAGCTCGACAATCCCTTCATGCAAAGCTGGTTAGTCCTAGCCCTTGTGTCACTCGCGATCGCAGGGCGTCTGCTTCTCTCCGTCTACTCCACCTGGCGTCATGCCCAGAAGTCTCACAGGTTAGGCTGTGGAGAAGTCCCTCTTTACCCCAGCCAGGACCCTTTCGGTCTTTCTACCCTCTTCGAGACACTTGAAGCAGCAAGAGAGAAGCTGCTCCCACATCTGGCAGAGCGGCGGATGGCTCTCCTATCCCGTCAGCATGACAGATACGTTTCTACCTTTCGTCTGTGCCAAGCAGGTCGGGAGAACTTGTTCACGGCAGATCCAAAGAACATCCAGGCCATGCTGGCGACTCAGTTCAATGATTTCAGTTTGGGTGATATGCGTCGTAATGTAGCTGAGCCTGTAGTTGGTCATGGAATCGTGAGTCTTTTCCCTGCCCCGGATGTAGCATTTCTCTCCTCAAGGGGGGGGGGGACGCATTGGCTGACTGAACTAGTTTACTACTGATGGTGAGAGTTGGTCGCGTTCCCGATCATTGTTACGGCCTCAGTTTACTCGAGATCAAATGAGCAATCTTGACAAGGAAGAACATCATGTTCACAACGCGTTGCGTGCCATTCCGATGCTACCTGACGGCTGGTCCTCTGTGGTGGATATACAAGCAATCTTCTTTCGTCTTACCCTTGACTCGGCCACAGAGTTCCTCTTTGGTAAAAGCTGTGGTAGCCAGATTGCTGCTATGCAAAATGAAACGGGGAAGGCCTCTGATGATACTTTTCTCTACGCGTTTGACCGGTGCATGTGGTATCTCGCGAAGCGACTCCGGTTCGAGCGGCTCTACTGGGTCATCTACAACCAGGAGTTTCGGAAGTGTATCAACATTGTGCACGCCTTCGTGGACCAGTATGTTCACTCTGCTCTTAAGCAGGCGCAGCAGCAAGAAGAGAAAGCCCAGAGCATCGAAAATATTCCATCGCAATATGTTTTTCTGAAAGCCCTGACTAATACTACCAAAGACCCCGTTAGATTGCGCGATGAATGTTTAAACGTCCTTCTAGCAGGCCGTGACACAACGGCTTCTCTATTGAGCTGGACAATCCTCCTTCTCGCACGACACCCGCACATCTTCGCAAGACTTCGGAGCGATATCCTCGAGCAATTTGGTACTCACGATCAACCACGCAACATGAACTTTGCGACTTTGAAATCATGCCAGTACCTCCAGTATTTTCTCAAGGAAACCCTTCGTCTCTACCCGGTGGTACCATTCAATCGCCGTTGTGCGACAAGAGATACTACACTCCCTCGTGGCGGCGGGGAAGACGGTACCTCTCCGATCTATATCCGGAAGGGCCGTACAGTCATGTACGGCACCTACGTCCTGCATCGTCGAAAAGATATCTGGGGCCAGGATGCTGAAATATTCAATCCGGACCGGTGGGCCGATCGGAAGGTCACCTGGGAATATATTCCATTCAATGGGGGACCCAGAACGTGCATTGGGCAGCAATTTGCTTTAATGCGGTCTAGTTATGTGCTGGTGAGGTTGTTGCAGAAGTTTGATAGGATTGAGGAAGTGCACTCTGAGAGGCAGATTCGGTATGGTGTTTCGCTTACTTCATGTCCGGCTGATCCGGTGACTGTGAGATTGCATCAGGCAAAGATAGAGGTTTGAATGGTCTGGGCAGGATTACGATATCGTTTAGATAGTGGAATGTTTAATCAGAATGTATTTGTTGTTTGGGGGATCTTGCCAAGGATCTGCACGTGGTACGGGCATTTTCCGGTAGGTCAGATCTGAAGGTCTAGTCAGGCCGGAGATACTCCGGCTTTCCCATATTAGTCTGGGAAATGATATTCACTACATATCCCTCAAGGCCCTATTTTTGTGTCATCTGAGTTATAGAGAATTGCCAGTAAAGACTCCTTTTCGAATTCGCGAAACTTCGTGATCATATTGGTGCGATAGCATCCCTTGACAATGTTATAGGCGGTACACTTTGTGGCGTAGCGTGTTCGGGGAATTTAACCAGTAAGCGAGCGGGACAAATGATGTCGCATACCTTTTCTTCACCATTGGTTCTAGATATTGTGATTTCCTGGTCACACTAAAAAAGATTATTGGAGTGATCTTGGGACAGGGAGACTAGATATTGATAGTCCCATGGGAATTCCCGTTTGGGACCGTCCCGTCCCTTCCTATGGGACCAACAGGATGGGATATGGGACAAGCCTTAGTCCTATGGGAGGGACTAACAAAAGTGGTTCCGTCCCGTCGGGCGCTAGGACTCCTATGATACAGACTAGAGTAGACTACGCCAAAACTCGCGAATGAGTTCTGGAATCAAAACCCAACCCAATGAGTTTTGAATCTGAAAGTGAAAACCCGCAAGTAACCCATTTCTACCCATTTTGCATAAAACCTAGGTCTTGGCATTCATAGTCACCTAGTAATTATGTACGTCATTTTTTAATACACTTAATATCTAGCTATTGTTGTACTTAAAGGAACGCATGACATAATAGATACAGTTCCGCCCCGAGGTGTCACGAATACCTTAGGCGTAAGCAATATTTCTTCAAAGGGGTGGAGATAAGATAGACATCTACCTAATTCATTACAGTTGTCACTACATTCTTTGATTTACAATAAAGCATTGAGTATAGTCCGGATGGCCTTATTCAGGATATACGTACCGCCTTACATAGGACGACCTCTACCATAGGCTGGGAGTGGTTATGTGTTTTCTCTTGGATAGTGGTGCCCAGTCTGCATTGCCAGACAGCCATTGAGCCATCCCCATTTCAATGTTTGTATAGTTGGTGTAGCCTGCATATCGCTTTCATTTGCAAGAAGCCAGTGTAATAACGTCATCCATTCATCCACCCATCCATCCATACTGTAATCTGTTGATCAGAAGGACATCGAGGCAAGCGATCTTCGATCCGAATGCGAGCAATTTCTTTTTACTGGGAAAACGTTGTGATCATGTGCCGAGAGGAATGGCGGATCCACACACGGGGTCTCCCGAGCCCCTCACCACGAACATGCAGAGAGAAGCATGGTTCGACCCAACCGCAAACCTTGAAACGAAGACGGCACCCCGCACCAGGAGACGCGCACGTGAAGAAGACGGTCAGACACGGCGGACGGAAACAAAGCCTCACCTCGGGCTAGCACACCACCTCCAGAAGGCGTTTTCGAAGACCACGAAGAGCTTGATATGCCGTAGCCCTAAGCCGAATCCAAATACAGCAATCGATAGCAGGTTACTGACTTTACTCTTTTCCGTAAGATTGCGGCTGTTTATTGTTATATTATCTAAGTAAGGTACCTTCCCATTAGTCAGCGCCCGGATATCATTTAAACAATCCAATATATCTTTGACTTCTTGCTCCTGCCATTTCTTCTTATCATTCAGGGCATCTGTGTGCGATAGCGCGTGTCGCCGGTTTAGTTGGATCCCAGGTCACGTGATGTATATAGACTTGTGGGAGTGGCTGCCTGTTAGGCAAGCACTTGGCTAGGCAGCAAGGAGATGAGCTGCTGCGATTAAGAAATAGCTGGATCTTTCCAGGTAGACAAATCAGCAAACTTGTACCTTAATCTAGAGTTCAACTTTTTGTGAGGGGTCAGGGTAAATGAATCACAAACACACACATGCGCGCGCGCACACACCCTGTAAGCTAACTGATTGTACAGATTAGTCTACAGAGAGATGCCTTTTCTACCCACATAGAAATCATCTTTGGTCGTTAGGGCGTCAATTTTCCGTTTGTACTACGGATGCGTGTGACATTGCAGTATTTCGATCGCTACACTGGAGTAGGGTCTCACATTCCACGCTGCAACATGCATCATTCCGAATCTGTCCCTACATTCCATTACCAGAAAAATACAAGCTGATATTTTGATCCTTGTTTTAATATTAAAAACAACTTTGGACGAAAAGAATCAATGTGCCCACCTTGAACATGTTCGATCAAACTCGGATAAAGACATAGTAAAGCCAAGGAAAAGCACTTACTTCATTCAAACTTTCAACGATGGTCGATTACCCAGACTTAGACACCTTCAAGAAGCATACTGTCTTCCTCACAGGAAGTACGGGGGCTCTTGGAGCCTGTCTCCTGTACAAACTTGCCGTCCAACTTCCCACGAACAAGATTTTCGTTCTGATCCGCTCATCCCCCGATATCGCTATTAGCAAATGGCGACATGTGATGCGAGATGAATTTCAATCTGTCATTGACTCGGGGAAAATACATTACATTCGCGGTGATATAACCCTACCCAGCTTCGGTATAGATGCCCTTTCTATGGAAAAGCTACGCCGAGAAGTGACACTGATTTTCAACACCGCGGCAAATATCACGTTGAACTCCACTATATCCGATGCTATTTCGGAAAACTGTTTACCAGCTTTGGAGCTCGCTCGAATTGCTTCTAAGTTTCCATTTTTGAAGATCTTTATTCAGATCTCAACTGCATATGTGAATAGCTTTCTCCCCGATGGGGAGATAAAGGAGAAAATCTACGAGATTTCGGACAACGATCCTGAAGACGTTCTGGCATCAATTCTTGATTCTGGAGACTCGAGAGACACCCAGCGATTCTCTTCATCTTATGCTCATGCTAAATACTTGATGGAGCGCCTTCTTCTCGAAAGATACCCCCTCCTCCCTTTGTTGCTTCTGCGGCCGGCATGTTTTGGCCCTGCAATGCGCGATCCATACAAATTGTACGGCCCGGACAGTTCACTTCCTCTGAACAAATTTGCACAAACTTTTATCGCTATGCGTGATCCGGCGCAGATTTGGCATGCTACTGAGGGTTCCACAACCGGAACCAACATTTTGGAGGAGATCCCCGTGGATTTCGTTGCGAATGTCTGCCTCCTTCATGCAGCGAAAAAGACATTTGGAATTATCCATGTTGGTTCCGAACTCCATGTGGACCGTACTTTCGACGATTTCTTAGCCCTTTATCGACTTGTGATTCCGCTAGAAAAGCAATCATCAGGGGTTGTATTTGTTCAGGACCGAAGCCTGGATCAATGCTTTTTGGCTGATTTAGTCAAGGTTGGTACACGCAATTGGAGATTCGATTGCAGTCGCTCCAAGTGGACTAAAGAAGTTCACGGCCCATTAAGTTTGAATACCCCTGGCCATGAGGTAGAAGAACTGCAGAGGGAAAACATCAGGCTTCTCTATCACAAGGGGAACCGTCTAATGCAAAAGCTCTGAAAACCACACTTTTCTGTGATCTTCGACTGTTCTTCAATCTGTATCAATGAATTTTCTGTCAAATGTTATGATTTCTTGTTTGGCACTTATTATTCTCGGTAACCCTTTGCGAACTAGAAGTCTTGGAATTCATGAATTTATTCACCACACACATGACCATATATATTTATGAAAACACGTGAAATTAGCGTATGCTGGTGCGAAGCTAGATTTTGCAAATCAGTGGTCTGATTTATTCTTGACAAATTATATCTTTAGTTCTGAATTCCTCCATGTAGCGCCAGTCATTCCTGCCGGTATCCTTAGTTTCCTTGTTTATCGCTAACCAGAAAAGACATTCTGGTGAAATTGTCCGCAATTCACTGGGCAATTGAAATTGTACCTTGTCATTGAAACGTTACCATCTTCACTGACAGCTGGAATGCGGTCGACTGCTTGATAATCAGCTTATTTCTTTTCCAAGATAGTGCTAGAAATATGCAGTAAGTTCCTCCCAAGGCTTCCAGAATGCGGAAAGGTGCTCGACTCAAACTTCAAATTCTATTTTTATATTAAATTTAAATTATATTTCGAGTCAAAGAGGAGTAGTAGGAGCTATGGGCGAGGAGATATGAGGACTAGGTACCTCGTATTTAAGGTATTTATGAAAAGACTAGTGCCACTCTTCCCTGTCGCACATCATGAAACCAAAAGCTTACTAGTTACAAAAAATTGATAAGTATGATTCAGTGGTGATAATCCATGGGCTTGGAGATAATAATTTTCTGTCGCTGTGTCGACTTTGACAAGCATTGTTGATTGCGGGCTTCGGATATCTCCGTGAAGAGATCGATATCTCGTTGTCTCTTCTATCTAAATCGTTGTCTGACCGAATCTGAAAGGCTCGCGTGAAAGGTCTGTCATTTCTACTTGATGTCTCGCGTGTATTTATAGACAGAAGTGCTGAAGTTGTCTATGAATACGCGATGAATTACTAGGTAGAAGAATCAGACCTTTCACATTCCTTTCACTCTCGGGATACTTACCTAAGTTCCTTGCCTGCTTGCAAAGGGTAAAAGCCCTTAGTCAGGGTTAATTGTTCTCGTTTAGACTATATCTGCTTATAGTCTATCCAATGAGTCTTCCTTTGTCCAATTTGGGTCCACTGGTTGGATAAAGCGGTATTAGGCATTAAGGGGTTAGTATATTTGTTGGAATTTGGACCAATGATACATTAGGTGAAGGTATCCTCTTATTCAACATAAGAAGAAGAAGAAGAAAAGAAAGAGATGCGAACATGATTTACCCCTCCAAACCGCTTACCCCTCTTTACCCCACCAGATTGATGACATATTCCTCATCACGCCATCAGTTCTATCACATTTCCTTCCCTGATTCTATTCTGGTTATCTGATATAAAGTATGTGACTTTGACCACTTTCTGTCTATAAATACGCGCGAGACACCAAGTAGAAAGAACAGACCTTTCACTCTCTTCAAAATATTCTACTATCCCTTTCTATCTGCTTAGAAAGACCTTCTGCTTAGTCCTTTGTTTGAGGATTGTGGATTGTGCTCATTTAGAGTGTATAAGCCCTTTGCACTCTATCTTATTCTTTTCTATCTTTATCCGATCAACCCTTCCTTGGTCGGATAGTCAACGGTCCGTGGTGGGGAAGCATCAGCAAAAGCGTACCCCGCGCCACGAAAAGCTTCGTGGTATCCGCCTCCCTTCACGGCCGACAGTTATGAGCCCGGAGACTCTCGCCTGAGTCCTCCTTGATTGATTATTACTATATCAGTTCGATTGCCGATCGATTATTCTATCTTCCTTTTACCGGCCTCGTTGGCCGACACTAATTTTGAGATATAATAAGATAAATGATATAGTAAATATAGTAGTTACTAAGAGGTAAGGGACTAACTTACAAA
The DNA here is from genome assembly GCF_028827265.1 of Penicillium atrosanguineum. Taxonomy (NCBI): domain Eukaryota; kingdom Fungi; phylum Ascomycota; class Eurotiomycetes; order Eurotiales; family Aspergillaceae; genus Penicillium; species Penicillium atrosanguineum. The sequence continues at coordinate 226,825 of NW_026623134.1, read as the reverse complement.
AATTGTGCGGTTTTTACGTAGACGCGACCGATAAATAATGGGCTCCTAAATAAATTAATATATCACTTTAGAAGATGGTACTAAGCCGCTAATTAGATAAAGGTTACTTACTATATAGGTTAAAACCATCAGGAACTATTAGAAACTATCAGAACCTATTAAAAACCACTAAAACCTATCAAAAACCACCAGACCCTATCAGAAACCACCAGAAACTATTAAAAACTACCAGAAACCATCAAAACTACGAGAAACCTATTCTGCTAAAAGTCTGCGTTTAATAATATATTAAATATATATATCCTCGCAATAAAATATAGCTAAGGGACCTATTACCTAATACTGGCTAACTACCTACGATTAATACACTAAAAATAAAGGAATATTCTATTACTTCTACTTTTAATTTTATATATAAGTGAATTACCCTATATTTGATAGCTTTTATAGTCAAAAAATATAATTAAGTAGTGTTAAGACCAAAACATAGTTTAATAACAGTAATCTAAAAGTATGAATCAGTAAGTTTATGTATGCCAAGACCTTAATTTTATGCAAAAATGGTTTTTGTTAGGGCCCCCCAATGGGGAACCGCAATGGTTTGTGGTTTGGTTTGGTTTTCGCGGTTTCAAACCGCAACCATTGCTGTTTGGTTTTTGGGGGCAAGGTTTGCCCCCAATTGCGGTTTTTGGCGCACTCTAGGCACGACTGGTTTGATGGTAACCATTCAACACTCTAACCAGAAGACGAAGGATCGACTTTGCACGGAGAAATATAAGGGCTCCAAGTTCCACGGCTCGAAAGAGGTAACCAGTAAGTACAGTAGTTTCCGAAATCAATTATACCTTCACACTCTTCTTACTCGGTTCCAGGATATACGCTAGTCCTGATATGGAAAGATAATGGCTAGTCCGCCCCCCAGACCGCTTCCTTAGATAGTTTCTGTATCTTACAATACGAGTCAGAAACGTCTGGTAATGTAAGTCACATGAAACTAGAGAAGTCTGGCAGAAAGAAAACTACCAGTATACCGCGACAACATCAACAAGATGAAAAACTTAATCGGCATTTGCCCTTATTTATCATCTGAATTGAAGAAATATGAGGATAACGTTGATCAAAGTCGATGATGAAAATTGGAAGCTCAGCTCCCAGGTATTTGTTGTTTGAGCCGAATCCACGGTCCACATTTTCGCCCCCAACCCTTGCTCGGCAGCCGGAAGCTAAAGCTGGGGTCTGAAGCTGAAGACTAAGAAACCCCGCTTTGCGATTCTTTCCTTTTCCTTTTTTTCAACACTCGATCCTTCTTGTGGCCCGTCCGTGATGCTGCGTATAAAGCGACGCAGGAATTGTAGCACTCGGTCGTTGAAGGGATGCCGAACATGCCGGTGGGTATCTATCCCCTGAACGTGCAACGGCTGACTGGCTCCTGCGGGGTCAAATGGAATAAGCACCGCATTAACTGGTGAGATGAACAGCATTCGACACGTTAAGTGCGACGAAACTCCTGGGACATGCAACACCTGCAAATCTACCAGCCGAAAATGCGATGGCTATGATCTGCATCGCTTGCCCGTCAGGAAGCGAGCTCTCACATTGACCCAGAGTATTTACCTTCACCCGGGATGGGTGACTACCATGGACGAGCGACGATGCTTTTCATACTTTCAATATTGCTCCATTCCTGGCTTCGGAGCATTCTTTCACTCTCCTCTCTGGCAGAACATTATCTTGCAGATTAGTCATGTTGACCCTGCTGTGTATCATGCCGCCAATATGCTCGGTGCCCTTCACGAAGACTCGGACGCGAACGAAATGCGCTTGTCTGGGGAAAACCTCCAGCGAGCTCGTCATCGCTTGGCACTTCAGCAGGCCTCGCGAGCTTATACTCATCTCTCCCAACGCCAGGCCTCGAACGACCCTCAGTACAGGGAAGTTATACTCGTATGCTGCCTTCTTTTTGTCATGTCGGAGCTGTTGCTGGGACGGTATGACAATGCCTTCCAGCACCTACATAGTGGGCTTCGCATCCTCAAAGAAACACAGGACTATCATTCAACAATTAGCATAGACGATTCGCTGCTCCAAATCTTCAGACGACTTGATATCCAATCCGCCCATTTTGGGCCTGGCACCCCGTTCCTATTCACCAATTTTGGAATCGATGATGTCGTGCATACCCTAAATCGTTTTTCTGGAATGCAAACTGTGTCAGATGTACACCGAAGCGTGACTCTTCTCTTGAATATAGGTATAACTTTTCTCGCCCGATGCTGGCCGTTATCCGCTGTTGAAACTGCAGCACAATATGATGAGTTTTTTCAGAAGCAGCAACAAATTTTGTGCCTGAACTATGAGTTCCAATACCATCTCGGGATATTTAATCGCGAATTTTATCATACCATTCGTGGTCGTGAGCAGCAAGCTATCGATCTGCTTCAACTCCAGAGTCTTGGACAGATCCTCAGTCTGAAGACCTGTCTCATCAAAGGACAAGTGCCTGCAAGGTTGACACCGGATTATATCACCCTGCTCTCGGCACATCAGCAGTTCCTAGCCAAATGTTCTGATCGCCCAACATTTACTTTGGACTACGGCGTCCTCCCGGGCTTATGGGTGGTGGCCTCGCAGTGTCCAGACTATTCAACTCGCTTGCAGGCAATCTACACCTTGCAGACCTGGCCCCACTGTGAGGGAATCATTAATTCTAATGTCGTTGTCTCGATGGCTTTAACACGTCTGAAGGCAGAATTACGGACTCATGGTCAATCATACAGCTCGATTGTGGACGCTGACATGGAAGAGGAGCTGTCAAAGTTTCTGTTTGACACATTGATGTTGACCCAGCAGTCGACGAACTGGTCAGTCATTCGCGGAACTGATCTGCTTCGGAAACATTCTGGAGTGAGTACCTAGATCTTAAAGCTTATTTCATTATTGTCCATGTCGATGTGAATGAAGTAAATAAACGGTGATTAATACAGTGTCCGCCTTGGTTGTACTGTTGTTCTTTCAACGATAATTCAATATTCAGGGCAGAGCAGCCTCAAACAGAGCAGTAGACTGTCCAACAGAATCCTCATTCCAGACTTGTATCACCTTGAATCCAGCCTTTTTCAAAAGAGCCACCCATTCCTTTTCGGTTCGCTCTAGGGAGGAGAATAATTCCATCATGTGTATATCGAGTGTCGCGGCCATTGGAGGGACATCGAGGTCATCGGACATTGTATGCTCATGAACGAACAAAACAGAGTCCTCTGTCATGGCATCTTGGATACGTGCAAGGAATTCCAGAGCTTGCTCATCCGGATAATCATGCAAGACCGTTCTCATATAGTACGCTCTAGCACCGCTGATAGGTTGTGGCTCAAACATGTTGTAGCCGATAGCCGTAATCCCTTCGGGCAGAGGCTCCTTGATGGTGTCGATCACCTGAGGGAGATCCTGCAGGACGAGCTTGCCCGGGAGGTCTGGAAAATGCTTTTTAAACGCCATGATATCGTGGCCCACGCCGCCACCTATATCGACCAGCAAGACCTGGTCCGGTGAAACCTGCAGCTTTTGCTGTACAGGATAAATTTTGAACCAGTCTGCACCGCGATAATGTTGGCTCTGTGTCATTACTGAATTGAAAACCTCTTGTATTTTTGGATTTTGACTCATCCATTCAAAGTAATGGCTTTTGGTGTTGTAGGCGAGCTGAAAGGGAGCGTTATATGCGTCTTCAGGGTTCTTGTAGCCATTCAGTTCAAAGTAATCAAAGAGCTTCGCAGTTACTTGCATGCCGGTGTGGCTGGAATCTATTGTCAGTACGCACCACACCATATAGACAGCCCGAAAAGCCTACAAGTGCTTGATCATGTCACCGGGCACCGACTCGTTGCCAAATACCATTGCCAAGGGCAGAGGCTTATATGAATCCCTCGTGGTTTGTTCGAAAATATGGTGAGCAGACAGAAAACGCATGATACGTCCTAAGAAATAGTCAGCAGGAGCCCAGTTGAACGTCAGATAGAGTATCTACTCAGAAGCGTCTCGTCCCCTTTGACGTTGGAGGATAACTCTTTCAGTGACATATCTTTGCCTTGAGATTCAACGAACGCATCAAAGATCCCCATGCCCTGAGCTATCCGGATGACGACGATGCCGTAGTGCTACTCAAGATAATATTAGTGATCTCTTCAATGAGAGAAAAAGATAGGTAAATTGAGACTGGAGGAGCCATACCGAGAAGCAGAATCGCTGGATAGGCAGTTGGGGAGGCTCTAGCGCTGATTGCAATTGGCCGATGACCCCCAGGAGCTGCATGCGGTCGACATCTTGGATCTTTTCTGGAGATGGGAGATTCGATAGAGCGGAGATCAGGGTAGAAGTCAGATCCGAGAGGGCATTTGCCATGGTTGCAGTTCAATTTCTTGGAAATTGGAAGATTCAGGTTAGATATGCTTAAGAAGAGCAGGTAGCCAGAAGGAGGTCATTTTTGCCCATATTTATAGTCTGCTTTGTCTCCTTGCAGTAGCTATATTGATAAAAATTAAATTTAGACCGCGAGGCTCGGCGATTGAAAAGTCCACGCATCTACCAATAAGAAGGGCTTTGGTCGCGCTAAGTCTTAGCTTATATTTTAGCCTGTTCAGTCTCCACGCTTCGACGAATAAAATCGTGTTATACAATAGCAATGCGGGAACGTCCCACTTTAACCCACTTCCCAATATCTTCTACTTTCCTCTGCATCTCGCTGTGCATCTCATCACCGAGCATTCTTTGCCCCTCAGATGACTTTCCTCTTTTCCCCCCTTTCCGACCAGCGGATGTAGAGGAATGACGTAGTTAAAATTGATTATCAGCGTAAGCTCTTTACCACGGACTAAAAGATCTGACTATATCAGAAGCTGCTTTTCGATGGCGGTCCAGGATATATCGGTATCGTCAAATCGTTTGGTCATTTTTCGCAGGGTGCGGTAGGTTGTTGAAGCGACTATGACAGTATAGTCTGGTCTCACCTAGTTATGGTGGGTAGTTTTGCGTCGTAAAGCTTTTTCTAAGTTTTTTTTCGAAGGATAGCTACCAAAAGGCGCTGGGTGCCAGAGAGACATATTCTTCGGTGTCCTTTGATACCTCCCTATTATTGATTGTCACTCCCTATTCTACAGTATACGGCTGTGGATGCACGTTAGTGGGTTTTCGTTCTAGGCCTTCCCATCTTGCCACTCACACAGTGGGAGAATTTTTTAGAGTGCGTGGGGCGGTTTCATTCGCTCGACGGGGAAGGCTTATGAAAGATAGCGCTGCGTAGGGGCTGCCACAATAGCCAGGATTTGGGGCGTAATCCGAGCTTTGTTCCCATAATTCGTGTTCCTTAAACTGAGATACATCATCGAGGTGATATTAGCTCATCTCTCAAAGTAATCACGATTCTTGTAAAGCCCATGTTAGCTTGCTGGGATAACCAAATTATGTTTGATGCTGGTAACAAATACGAAGCAATAGATAGCACAATCTATTAAAAACATCTTTCCTACCCGGGTTCAGCTCTCTACGGCATAAGCACAGCCTTCTGTATTATGACTGGCGGGCGAAGATGAGGGCTGCGCTGCATATGGAAAGAATGAGGGGAAAGAGGCAACACGGGAGTGGAAAGCTACCGGGCGATCTTGCCAGATCGCCAGATCTACGAAGAGATTCCATGTATTATTATAGTACCATGACAATGACTCATCAGCGGTAGTACTATTATTAAGATGAAGGTTTTGCTGGAATTATGAAGCGGTGACCTTAAATTGGGTTAGCGCCACTCGGATTATTCTCCGCAAATTAAGTAGTAAGAGGTTGAAGGTATAACTCAGTTGATTTCGAAAACTACTGTAACCAATGATTTGGTGGAGAGGCGTGGTGGATGCCACTTTTAGTGTTTCTCTATCCCATGGGGGTAAGTGGGATGCAGTTCATCCCAGTAGACTAGGGTTTCGTTAACTATGGGAGCCCATTTGTACATACCAGTAGAAACGCCAATCCAGATACCAGTAGGCTTTTTTTGATCGGATCCCTATCGAAGCTCGGGGAAATTTAATCCAGCGCGCCCCACGTATTTTGGCAGAATTTAAAGCCCATCAGCCATTGTTAAAGGGTCATTACAGGGATCGAAAAATTAGTTAATTATTTTGATGGGGTGCGACCGGACGGCATTTAGGGTTTCCATCACATACCATCACACACTAGTACACCACCAGCCACCAAACCACGCGATCCATCATATTCGAATAAGCAGGGTTTCATATTATAAGTAGAGGGGTAGTGTTCAGGGGGATTTCCCTATCCTATGGGGGTAAGTGGGATGCAGTTCATCCCAGTAGAGTAGGGTTTCGTTAAGTATGGGAGCCGGTTTGTTTATCCCAGTAGAAACGCCCGTCCAGATCCTAGTAGGCTTTTTTTGGTCAGATCCCTATCGAAGGTCCGTGAAATTTTAAACCCAGATCCCCCACGTATTTTGTGCGATTTTCAAGCCCGTCACCCAATATTAAAGGGTGGTTACAAGGATCCGAAATATAGTGAATTGTTTTAATGGGGTGCGACCGGGCGACATTTAGGGTATCCATCACACACCATCACACACCTATCCCATGGGGGTAATTGAATTGCACTGCATTGCATTTTAGTCAGCAGCCGTTAGTATGGGTTAGGGTTTCCCATTTCACTGCATTGCAATTACATTGTGATTGCATTAAAATCACATCCGCCGGAGAGATCGTATACAGAATTTTATTAGTTTTAAATTAGCCATTAAATTTTCGTTTCCCCAAGTTTAATATCCATCTAACGATTTAAAGAGGTAGTTACAGGGGTTCAAAGTTAATAAATTATTTTGATGGGGTACGGTCGGCCGCGCTATCACCAGTATCACCTATCATCAGCCAACAACCATAGCGGATTCATCATATAGCAACGAGTAGGGATTAGAGATTGAGAATTCAGTTATAGGATTTAGGGGTTCCTATTAGTTTCCAGTTTGAATTTTAGCAATATTCGAGCCATTTCCAGTAATAACAACATCCGTTCAGTATAGATTCCGTATCGCGAAATATATATTTACGTTCAAGATGAATAAGCCCACCGAGTCAACTATTGCCGACCAATATTTCGTTCGTAACGATAAGTGGGGAGTTGCTATTTGTCGCCAGTGCGAGCATGCCGTGAAGCCTAACGATATAATATGTTATTTAACGACCCCTAAAGGCATCTATCGTATTAGTCGAGGTATTACATAGTAAGTAATCGATATTATTGATAATGCCGAAGAATGGGATAGTGTGGACGACAAAAATAAGATTTTACCCACGAGCGTACCCGATCCCATTCCAGGGTTAACCATTTATACCAATAGGTTATTATACAAGTTATCCGGGTGTGGTTAGATTTATCGTAGCGTCGATAGTTTGCGGACCTATTGGTATAAGGAGTATCGGTTTTCCGCGTTTAGCCATCGAGGGAAGCCACGACCGTCCGAGACTATTATAGGACGGGAGAAACAAGAGGAAAATACCTAGCGAGTGGTTTACTAGCGGTTTTTTCGTAATAAATATGGGTCGCATTATATCCATATTCGTAACCCCGGTACCGCGTACGAGCCCGAAGTATCACCGCCCTAGGCCAGCTAAGTCGCGTAAGCCGTTAACGAGATATAAGCGATATTTACCTAGCAACAGTAGTAGCCAGTAGTGATTTAGGCCGGTGACATTAATAAGGCCAATCCATAGTTAGACCGTACCGGATAGGCCCGTTATTTGCATGGCCAGACGCCTAAGGTATTATAGGTATGCGTGGAAACCCCCGCGGACAACGCCGAGGGCCCCGAAGCCACCGTATAGGTGATATAGGATGCTATGTTAGGGGTGGCGAAGAAAAGCTAGAGCATCACCAAATAGACCAGGTATTTATTGCGGATTAAGGCCGCGCGTACCGATTTGCAGAGTATCCTATCGAAGCTATTACAGGCGTACATACACAAGCACGCCGAGTTAGAGCGCCACGTCGAGCTATACCAGCGGGTGTTAATATTTTTTACGCGGACGTAGGTCCCCCACGAGTGGGAGAGTCCCGCATACCGATTTAATCGCCGGTAGCGTATCGTATGGGACGTATTATAGCGTGCCGCGTAGTACCTAGCGGGCCGTCCCGTGCAGAACCCTATCGACGGTAGGGACGACTAACCCCACCGGTTAGAGCCCGTGAAAGCGCGATATATAGATTTTATGATCGAGTTATTAAACTAGCGGATCTAGTTAAGTGAGTATGAGTGTGCATTAATATATATATTAGCCGTGTTAGGCGTAAGCGACCACGAGGCTAGCCGGCTATAGAAGGACCCCTATAGTTATCCGCCGATATTATCTAGTATGATTAAGATTTCGCGGTTTATGATCGTGCATAAGGTATATTTATTAGACCTAGATGCCCGCGAATTATTGTAGGGGACCTAGAACCAATTCGATAGGGAGTGGACGGGCCCTAGCCTAATAGAGGATCCCAGATATATATTTGGCGATAAGGGGTATAGTAGCAGTCCGCTATCGACACCACCACTATATATATCGTCCACACTAATATTGTCTAGTTCACCCGTATTTAATAGTTTACCCACGAGATCTAGTTCGCTATTAGTGGTATTCATATAGTAAGCACGATAAGGAACGAAGATATTCCGCGAATAGATTCGAATTATGACCAGTGCATTTATGGTCCACAGCACCGCTAGCCTAATAGAATAGATATTAGATTTACGTCGATATAGGTTAAAGGTCTATTATAATACCCCGTCCGATAGGTATATCAGTTAGGAAGGCCATAACTAGTTATCGTATAAAGCGATATAGTTCACCATAGGTGTATTCTGAGGGTTTATCTATGGGTTAACCGCTAGTGCGCGGCAATTAATGGTCGACTATATATTAATGTGCCGACTAGATTAGATTCCCGTGATCCTATAGGACCGCATAGCGGACGATTTCAACCAGCCCAAGGCGGGGTGGAGTTTTTTGCAGGATCTACGTATGTCGTGGCCGGTCAATAGGGCCTAGTGGATATCCGATCGAGTACGTACGGAGCGTCTATTATAGCAGTTATTTATCCACGCGGATGAAGGGCGATACAGTATCGATGGCATTAAACGGTTTTTTGGGTTCGTTAACGATTTCAAGGAGAAGTTGGCCGTATTAGTCTATCCCATGGGGGTAAGTGGGATGCAGTTCATCCTAGTAGAGTAGGGTTTCGTTAAGTATGGGAGCCGGTTTGTTCATCCCAGTAGAAACGCCCGTCCAGATCCCAGTAGGCTTTTTTTGGTCAGATCCCTATCGAAGGTCCGTGAAATTTTAAACCCAGATCCCCTACGTATTTTATGCGATTTTTAAGCCTATTACCTAATATTAAAGGGTGGTTATAAGGATCCGAAATATAGTGAATTGTTTTAATGGGGTGCGACCGGGCGACATTTAGGGTATCCATCACACACTATCACATACCCATCCACCACCAGCCACCAGACGAAGCGATCCATCATAGTAGAACGAGCAGGGGTATCGTATTACAAAGCGAGTGATAGTAGTCAGGGGGAATTACCTAAGATCTAGTTTCATTTTAAACATCATCCGCGTCGATTTAAGAGGGTACCATTAAGTCCATTCGCCGTGATTTAACGCGCCGATAATATATATTCCAGTCACACGATGGACAACCATATCAACGCCCACGATTATTTCATATACAATCTAACGTACCACGTTACCATTTGTAAGATATGCGGGCACGCCGTGGTTCCCCGGGATATCATCGGCCATTTAAGTAAGCGACGCGGTAATTATTGTATCCCCGAGAGTGTTACGTAGCGAGTGAAAGAGATTATTATTAACGAATGGGATGAAATACATAACGAGCCTAGTATATTTCCCACGTAAGTGGAGCAGCCTATCGTGGGTTTAACCGTCCATACTGATGGTATTAAGTGTTTATTTTGCGCGTACGTATATCGGTCCCCCGAGAGTATTCGGAAGCATTGGCGGGTTACCTATCAGTTTTCCCCGTACCAATAGAGTCGGAAACCGCGGCCGTCCGAGGCCGCCGCCGGATAGGAGAAGCGAGACCAAGCGATATAGCGAGTCGTGTGCCAGCGGTTTTTCTATAGCAAGTTTGGATCGCATTATATCCACGTCCGACAGCCCGATCCCGCGTGTGAGCTAGCCGCGCCACCCCCCGAGGCCAGTCGGGTAGCCTAAGCTATCGATAAGATGGAAGCGATATTCACCTAGTAGCGGCAGCAGCCCGCCGTGATCTAGGCCGGGGAAATCGACGAGGCCAATCTATGGTTAGACCGCACCGGATAGGCCCGTTATTTGCACGGCCAGACGCCTAAGGCATTACGGATATGTGTCGAAACCCCCGCGGACGATACGGAGGGCGCCGAAGCCACCGCGCGGGTGATATAGGATACTATGTTCGGCGTAGTGAGTAAAAGCCAGAGCATCACTAAATAGACCGGATATTTATTATGGATCGAGGCCGTACGTACCGACATACAGAGTATCCTAGCGAAGCCATTATAGGCGTATATGCACGAGTACGCTGAGTTAGAGCGCCACGTCGAGCTATACTAGCGAGTGTTGATGTTTTTTGCGCGGACGTAGGTCCCCCACGAGTAGGAGAGTCCCGTATACTGATTTAATCGTTGGTAGCGTATCGCATAGGATGTATTATAGCGTGCCGCGTAGTACCTAGCGGGCCGGCCCGTGTAGAACCCTATCGACGGTAGAGACGACTAACCCTACCGGTTAGAGGCTATAGAGGCGCGATGTATGGATTTTGTGATTGAGTTATTAAACTAGCGGATTTAGTTAAGTGAGTACGAGTGCGTATTAGTATATATATTAGCTGTGTTAGGCGTAAGCGATCACGATAGGGGCCGGCCATAGAAGGATCCCTATAGTTATCCGCCGATATTATCTAGTATAATCAAGATTTCCCGGTTTATTATTATATATAAGGTATATTTGTTAGACCTAGACGCCCGTGAGTTAATCTAGGGGACGCAGAACTAGTGCGATAGGGAGTGGTCCGGGCCTAGCCCGATAGAGGATCCCGGATATATATTTAGCGATAAGGGGTATAGTAGCAGTCCGCTATCGACACCACCACTATATATATCGTCCACACTAATATTATCTAGTTCACCTATATTTAATAGTTTACCCACGAGATCTAGTTCGCTATTAGTGGTATTTACGTAGTAAGCACGGTAAGGAACGAAGATATTCCGCGAATAGATTTAAATTATGACTAGTGTATTTATGGTCCACGGTACCGCTAGCCTAATAGAATGGATATTAGATTTACGCCGATATAGGTTAAAGGTCTATTATAATACCCCGTCCGACGGGTATATTAGTTAGGAAGGCCATAACTAGTTATCGTATAAAGCGATACGGTTCACTATAGGTGCATTCCGAGGGTTTATCTATAGGTTAACCGCTAGTGCGCGGTAATTAATGGTCGACTATATATTAATATGCCGACTAGACTAGATTCCCGTGATCCTATAGGACTATATAGCGGACGATTTCAACCAGCCCAAGGCGGGGTGGAGTTTTTTGTAGGATCTACGCACGTCGTGGCCGGTTAATAGGGCCTAGTGGATGTTCGATTAAGTGCGTACGGAGCGTCCATTATAGCAGTTATTTATCCACGCGGATGAAGGGCGGTATAGTATCGATGGTATTAAATGGTTTTTTGGGTTCGTTAACAATTTTAAGGAGAAGTTGGCCGTATTAGTCTATATTATTAGCGGACAGCCGGCGCGAGGGCCCGAGTTATTAAGTATTCGTTATCGCAATACGGCCGCCGGGGGATAGCGAAACGTATTTATCGAAGATAGATTAGTGGCATTAGTCACGCGGTACCACAAAGGGTTTTACGCTAGTGGGGACGCTAAGGTGATCTATTAGTATATGCCCCGCGAAGTAGGCGAGTTAATTGTGTGGTATTTATAGTTGGTATTACTATTTATCGAGCAATTATAGGCGTATGATTAGCAGATATGCCAGTTACCGGCTATTCCCGATACCTAAGCTAGTAAGTTATAGGGAATCGATGCCGGGACCGAACGCGAGTGGACGTCGGTGCGTTTAAAAGAGGTATTGGTTTAGGAAAATAAGATATAATTATACTATAGATTAACGTTGGCCGTATACTGAGACATTACTATTGCTATTAGCCGACGGTATTTTAGCAATACCAAACCGTTTCCGTATAACGTCCGCGAGGATAGGACTGAGGTTATGGCCGACGACGAGGAGAACGAGGATACTATAGACGATAAGCAATAGATTCGCTATATCGCCGATTTACAAGCCGCGTATACCACGTATATAGCCGAGATAGTATACGGACGGATAATAAGCTAGTAGTAGGGGACCACGGCAGGCTAATAGGCCGGGTTTCGGATAAGTAGCGTGCATTAGCATAATTTATTAGGGTTTGACATTAAGGACATCCCTAGTAATATATTAGGTAAGCGGCCGTAGCCCCGGTAGAAGGACAAGGGGGTTATAATACGGGACGAGCGTTAGCATTTAGTCGAGACGACTAATATAACCGAGGCGTTATAGCGGATAACCGGATAGCCTATAATGCAGTTCTATAGGGTGTAGGGGGCCGCTATCCAGTCAATTTAAGCCGGCCATTCCTAGGTGGTCGTGGTGATACCCACTAGCGATAGGAAAAGTATATTATTTATATTACCCGCGTAGGTGGCCTAGCGTGGCGGATTGACCGTTGTAGTGGTGCCATTAACGGTATTACGTGCGGATTTACAATAGCGATACTAGGTGGCCAGCATTCTATATATCGAGTGGGACAGTAATCAATATCCCGATTATACGGCTATTATATTCGTCACGCCCGAGTCCGTATTCACGGATAGGTTCCAGTCATTTTTAAACCGCTAGCGCGAGTTAATATAGTTAGATCGGATTATTATTAACGAATGCTATATAATATTGAACGAGTCCGAGAAGTTTCGCCCACGGTTATAGTAATTAGGTCGGTTATATTAGTGTGGCGTGTAGATAGTGTTTTTAACCGCGATATTACCCCTATACGAGGAGAGCCGGTTATTTCAGCGAATACAAGTGACGCGGGAGGATATCAGTATACACCGCGAGCGTACTAGTCGTTATAATGTGGCATACCGGGTATACCGGCCCGTGATTGTATCGAGATATCGTTCCCAGACGTAATAGTTAGAGGATCCGGGTGTCCGTCATTTTATTAACGAATAGGTATAGCGTGCCAGACCCGGTTAAGTGATTATATATAGTAGCACTAAGCCTATTATGACCTAGGTGGTAGAGATATTGGGATATTCCGCATTTTATAGCGACCAAGATAGTAAGTTAGGAATATTGGAATAGTTCCAGTGTACCACGAACGGGGTGATTGCGGCCACTAGTACGTTAGGTATGGGTGTGGATATTCCCGATATTCAATATATTATTTATATTGGGTTCCCCCGGTCATTATTAGATTATGCGTAGGAAAGTGGCCGTGCCAGGCGAGACCGTTTACCCAGTGAGGCTATTATTATCTAGCCCAAAGGGTTTGACGAGGTTCCCGCATGGTTTGACCAAAACACGGACCGTGAGAAAGCCAGGTTGGAGTTAGTCCGGCAATATATCGCCAGTGAGCATTAGTGTCGGCGAGTGTTATTAGATAGGTATTTAGATAAGGACATCAATAGGTACACCTAGCAGCGATACGGCGACTAGGACGGGCTATTCGGAGTCGATAAGCAATAGTGTGATTAATATTAGCCGGATTAGGAGGCGGCTGAGTCCGTGATCGAAGGCAGCTATAAGGACAGCGACGCCGAGATGCGGGAAGATGAGCCAAGCAGAAGCAGTCCCTATCCCATGGGGGGTGGTGGGATGCATTGCATACCAGTTAGGGTTTTGGCTTTACTATGGGCGAAAAACGGCGCTAGTGAGTGCATACCAGTTGGACTTCTCGAGTGCATCCCAGTTGAAAATATCGGTCGGACAATCATCAAAACTTCAAAAGTTCTAAATTCGCGATCGCTCTATACCCGGTTTCAATTTAAAGATCGTACAATCAAAAGAAGAGGTAGTTACAGGGGTTAGAAATTTGGACCTTTTTTTTTGATGGGGTGCGCTTTGGCCAGTCGTGCGATACTTAGTCACCCTTAGGCTAGGGGTTTACATAAGCTTAGTATAACCCTCAAACCCTACTACTTTATTAAAGAAGGCCTTCTAGTAGCTATACTACCTTAATTAACGAATATAAATAAAAAGGGTAGATAACTTCTCTATCTCTATCCTTACGTAGGAGATACTATATATGCTCCTAGGTATGCATGACACCTTAGGCCGCAGCCGCGTTTACTATATTATATATTCCACCACTACAATATCTATATATTCTATTATAATTCGCTAAAGACGTATCTTTAATTATACTTAGTATACTAATAAGATTAATAGATAAAGAACGGGGGAAGTCACCTCATTGCAGTCGATAATAGGCTTAATGGACTCGTATAATGGGACTGAGGCAGTTATCTTAGTGTAGTCGGACAATGGGACTAAGGTAGTCATCTTATTGCAGTCAGATAATAGGACTAAGGCAGCCACCTTAATGGGAACGCACAATATGCTCTATAGTCTCGGACAATAAGGCTCAATAGACTTATACAATAGGACTGAGGCAGCCACCTCAATGCAAACGCCCAATGTGCTCAATGCAAACGCCTATTGTGCTTGACAGAATTGTACAATGGGACTGAGGCAGCCACCTCAATGCAAACGCCCAATGTGCTCAATGCAAACGCCTATTGTGCTTGACAGAATTGTACAATGGGACTGAGGCAGCTATCTCAATGCAAACGCCCAATGTGCTCAATGCAAACGCACAATGTGCTCAATAGTCTCGGACAATGAGGCTCAATAGACTTGTACAATAGGACTGAGGCAGCCACATCAATGCAAACGCATTATGGCCTCAATAGACTAGGACAATAGACGTACTTCGGATGAATGTACAATCCTCAATATATAATCAAGTTTTCTTCCTTTTCGAACTTACCTTCCTTTATATCTCTCTTACCTGACCACTTTCTCTACCTTAAAAATCAACCTTTTTTTTACTTCTTTTTCTAAAATCACTGATTGTCTCTCGCCCTGTGCCCCCCTTCTTCTCTCGTTTTTTGACGTACAATTACGTCAAGATGTCTCCCTTGTACGAACCCAACCCAAGCAGTGAAATCAAACTAATTCCGATTTAGTTCCTCCCTCGTCTCTCGCCGTGGTGGTGGTAGCCGTGGCGGACGTGGTGGCTCTGGATCGTTGTATGTATGCTTCCTTTCCTATAGCGATATATGTGAAACTAACTATTGTACAGCGGAGGTCGGGAGCGGAGTCCCTATGCCGGCGAAGGTATCCTGAACTTTGGTCCCGGGGAATGGAGCAGGTAAGCTCTTGACTTTTTTATGAACGATCTTTAGCTAATGTGCAATCTCTACTAGCTGGCCCTTCCCCTACACTGACCAGGATGGGAACCCTCGTCTTCCTCGTACGCACGCGGAGGGTATCCAGTCCCTCATCCAATACGCTGAACGACCAGGCGGTAACCAGGGTCAGCTTTAACTCCCAGTTGGCGGCGATGAGCTTGCCCGGATGTGCACAACTCCGGTGCAGCTCGCGATCCTTCGGGGTCGTGGACGCCCTATCTGGCATGTACGAGGCAACATTAATGGGCAGCAAATTGTCTCCTAGCGACCCTCGTATATTAATGCCCTGCTGATCCAGTCCCGTGGCAATCAACTCGTTCAGCCTTGCGAGGCGTGTGTGGACCGGTGCAAACCTTTTCCGTAGTGTATCCGACTCCCGGGTCAGTTTGGCGGCTGTTGTGGCAATTGTAAGTGGCGTGATCACGTATCTCGGTGCTCTGTACGAGATAGACAGCCCCGCAATGCTACACGGCCATGGCCATAGCACCCACCTCGTCCCTTACCCGCAACGGATATTATTGACCTAACGGACGACCGGAGTGTCGTCCGGTCGGCCCAAGGGCTATCCCGTCGGGCCTATCAACGTCCTCGTGCGGATAGCGAGGTCCAAGAGATCACTATAGTGGATTTGACTGAAGAGGAGGATAACCGGCGTCGGACCGAGCCTTCTCAACTTGCTTGGTACGAAGAGGCCTAGGGAGGACGTACAATATGGGTGGTAGGGAGTGAAGATAGCATTTTAGGCTAGAAGAGGGAATACTTACAATACCGAATGAAATCCGCATTTTTATTACTTATAATCATTCGTACAAGTTGCATTTACCAGAGGGGGGCCGGTTCCGGCAACCCCCCACGTTGAGTTTAGCGCCCGTCCGTCGTGGGTCCGGTCCGGTTTAGCGTCGTCCCGATCAGGTATAGTGTCTCGCGCTTTCCCCGGACGGGATCTGCCTCTCATCACCGCCCGCGCGGGCCCCCGTCAACTATATAGTCCGGACGGTGCGTCGCTCAACCATTTCCCAGTTCCTTCCCACACCCATACGCTCCTTCTGCACTCCATTGCCCGGGCACAGCGCACGGGCGCGGACGCCACCATTTTGGCCCCGTACCCCTCGGAGATGACCGTTCCCCCAACGAGTGCTACGCCCCCTTTGCTCCCCACTCATGTCTTTGCGACGGTTCGCTCTCGGCCTCCGACTTGGTCGATGTCAGCGTGAATCGCTGATCATTTCTGGATGGAGGCGTGCTTGCCTGTTTTGTCTGCCCCCCGAAATGGTCTCATGCCCATTGGGAGTTGCCTACTGGAGCCCGGTCCAAACCTCTTGAAGTATTCCTTCATATTCGGGGAACTAATTACAGGCTGAGTCTCATTTTCGAGACGGGACGATGACTTGTCGATAGGCATGTGGTGTGTGCACCTGCTCGGCGCAGTGTAGCCACCAATGGCAAAAATGCCTCTTGCGTTCCCGGGGTGCCCGTCCTCCGGTGTGGGCACGAAGACGCTCCGTTGATCCCCAACAGATAATGACTTCTGAAAAGGCGCTCGAGCGGGCTGCATGATGACTCCGCCGAGGGGCCGTCGCGGATTGCTCCGGTTGGCGGGACAATGATGTGGGCGCATTCGTGACTGTAGCCAGGCGGTGCATCATCTGCACGGGATTGCGACGATTCGGAACCTGAGATATTGCGGATTTAAGCCCTGCGAGGCTGGTGTGGAACGGCAGAAGTGCTTGTCTTCATTCCACGAGAAGACCAGAGGGATCGATCTAGCGAACTGGTCCTCTGCCATGGCAGCCATCTCATGCGCAAGCATACCGATTCGCTGAAGCGGCGTGCAGGGCAACCCCGTCAGACTGTTCGGACATGCGGACCATGGCCCCTGAGCGAGGCTGATTCTGACATGGAATGGAGCTATCTCCTTTCCTGTGGGTCCAAACTCTCATAAACCCCCTTGTAGCTCAACGACACCCTGCTAATCGCGTAAGCCTTGCCTGTGGATGGGGGCATGTGCAACCTCCGTGTGGCGATGCTGCTTGGCATTATTTTGACAACTGATCTCGGTACTTTATGAACACTTCCCGCCCTTTTTCCCATTTCTCTATCCAAGCATATTTCATTTGCTGTCTGGAGATTATGGCCGCCATGAATATCAGCCTCGATAAAATTAGCTTCTACTCTCATCCTCCTACAAAGTCCTCCTCGCGTGACGTCGCTGCTTCTCGTTGGAGGCCATATCAGGCTTCTTTAGCTCCACAAACTCTTCCCCGTGCCCTGCCGCCGAGACCGCAAGTTCATGGAACGACCTTCAACTCAGAATCCGATGCTAGCCTTAATGTCTCTCCGCAAATTCAAGCTCCTGTGAGGGAAGCCTTGGATTCACATGCAGGCAGTGAATTTGATATCGAAATAGGGAGAGCTGTGATGCATAACAGCCAGGTCACGCACGAGACAGACTTGGACATGCCTCTCGACTCGGGGCTGTTAAACGAATGCCGAATCGATGTGCCTCAAAGCAACTACAAATCCTTGGTTACTGGTATGTCAGGATTCTTGTGGGCCGGGACAAGCGAACTTAACTAATATCATCCACCAGATCATCCAGACCGGTGCCCTGTGGGAGAGGTTCATAGTGACATAGATACCGCTTTGATATCAGCAGAATCTCAATTGTATCATTCAGGTAGGCGTCAATCTTATTTTTTGTTCGACTTATTTTCCTGAACTCATAATAGACCCGCCCGTCACCCCAACCGTCACCCCAACCGACTTGCTAAGATGGCGTCGAGACAGTATCTCGTCGTTAGGAACTTATGATGAGACCGACAATAGCCCTGCTCCACCCGAAGTCAACTTGCATTGCCCGCGTGTCATGCCATCACCTTCGCCCGATTTGCCAGCACCGCCCAGTATTGAAACAATCATACAAGACGAATCCGTTGAAGACGACACCATGTCCGGGCCAGAAAACAATGGAGGTCGGACGGGAGTTCTGGGGGATGAGGTGACAAGACAAAGTGTTCAGGTCAATGAACCCTCAATCAGCGAGGCTATTTCGGATGAGGATGAAGGAGTCGGGCTCACTGAGGAGAGCCAAGCTCCTGTAATTTTTCGTCATGGGCCTCGCACTCGTTCAATCAAGCAGTCTAAAGCCACTCTGGCAAGCATATGTTCCTTGCGTCCACGACCAAATGCAGGCTTTTCCCGGCCAAAGCAATTCCCTGCCGTTTCTGTGGTCATCCCAGCCCGTCGAGTTGATGAATCGGCGGGAAGCACCAAGACGGATGCTCCGGCCAGAGCACGACGTAGCAATTGGGGCGGCAGCGGTGACTTCAACAATGACGGGACAATGCGGGTATCGACGGGAGAGTATTCACCATTTTCAGGTGGATCCAATTCCAAGACGACAGGACACCCACCGAAAAGGCCGAAGAGGGCAAAGCAGAATCACTTAGCCCAGAGAAATGCTATCGTGGTGGAATGCGCTACTCAGTCCCCAAAGCCCTCGAAGGGTGGTGGTTTGGCTGTCACATCAGGTGAAACACAAGAAATTTTCGGCCGCGGAGTTCTCCGTATCGAAGCTCGTGGTCCTCGACATGCCTATTTCATGACGTTCCTTCCGGAAGTTTCACATCGCCCGTCTACGGCAGAAATGCCTCCTGATCAGTCTTCACGTTCCGAAGGTTTCTCCGACAACGCATCATCGCGACTTGTGCGACGCAGAAGACGTCAACGAACGATGTCCACAACATGTGAAGATGGAGATGAGTGGTCCACAAAAACACCACTGAATTCGCGATCTCGTGATACGCGCAACAAGGTCCAACGAAAACCCAGGAGGCGTTTGCCGTGGTCTTCGGAAGAGGTGAATTTTCTGCTGGATTTAAGAAGAGACGGGCAAAGACCGTGGTCAGAGGTGACGAGCTTATTTTTAGATCGATTTCCCAGAAGAAGCCCTGGCTCAATCCAAGTTTACTGGAGTACGCACAGGCTTCAAGAAAGTATGACAGAATAAGATCATGCCAATTATCCTATAAACAAAGCGTATGGTTCAAGCGTCCTCGCCATACACCGCTAACAGGTACATATAAAAGGAGATTTCCAATGTGGAGGTCCTTAGACAATCAATCGGATCGTTTCTAATTTGAGAAATATTCATATGGAACAAAATGGGGATCGGTAACGTCTCTCCCCGGGTGTAGGACCTTGTCAATAGATCGTCATCCGTGGAAGAAGCCGCATACGAAATACAATTCGCGAGTTGAGTTCTTTCCACGACTAACTTATTAATAGGAGTGAGGCGTCCGGAATTGGGAAGATGAACTTGATCGCGCTAAGCATCATCGAGAACGTCTTGAATACATGCATTAAATCACCTCCAGCTGATTCCACGAAAAACCAAGGGCAAGTATAATACTCCTATCCCTTCGCTCTCAACATTGCCGTCGTAAAAAATGACTATTGCGCTTTTGCACATTTGAAGCGAGTCCCCAAATTCTTTTAAAACACTTGCTTCTCTGCTTTGTTTTCCACTTCGTAATTTCATTCCCAGATATCCTATCTCGCACGCACTGCTATGGCTGCTACGACTTCCTCACAATCATATCTCCTAAAGAATAGAAAACAGATGCGTCAAAAACAAGGGCGCCACAAGACTTGTCTAATGAAAAAGGCATCCGAATACAGCAAAACTTGTAACGCAGACGTCTGTGCGGGGATACGGTTACGTGAGACAGGCCAGGTCTTCATTCTATCCGCGGATATAACGGGGTTTTGGGACTTTATCAAGTCACAAATAGTATACTGCCGCGTAACAGTCTTATAGACGTAGAAGGCTGACTCCTTTAGGGTTCGTACTATCCAGTCCCGAGGTTGATCACTGAACGAAACCTGGAAAAGGCTGGGAAAAGTGCCAGAGGCAGGCTATCAAGCGGAATCGGTACGTCACAGATCAACAGAAATAATGGAGGAGCCGGAACTGCATGGCATCTATACAGTACAGAAGCTTCAGACAATCTGGGCTTTACATACTGCAACTATCAAGTGCAACCTCAATTTTCCCGGATTGGTGAATTTATCGAACTCAAGCGATATATTGTAAAGAAAGATGTTTATCAAGCGACTTGGTATAAAAAATTAAAATACCTCTTGGAAGTGTAGGCTTTACTGTGTGGCTTTGGAAGGAATTCCGAAATATTGCCCGGAGCTCCTTCCCATGATAATAGTATTCGGTTGTCCCGCTGAAAGTAGATGGGCGAAAGCAACGCAGAAAGACGGCTTCTGTGCTTAAACTCTCCGTGTTTGAACTTTTATCATTGAACTAAACCTGTAACACGATATACATGATTCATCCTGCAAAAGGGTAGCATTCGACATAACCTGTGAAAGGTGCACGACAGATAGGACACCTCTTCGGCGTTGCAAGATTTTTTGCGCACGACTTACAAACAATGTGCCCACATAGAATAGTCACCCAGCGATCTGGCTGCAAAAAGCAGACACTGCACCCTAAGATACGCCTTTCTCTTTGCTGGGAAAGTTCCTCTTGCGTCTTTTGGTGCCCCTCCCTCTCCAGGCGAATTTCATCTCGAAGCATTCTATTCTTCTCTTGTAACAGCTGGATTTCACGGTCAAGTGCCTTTCGGAGCCCCCCGAAAGCGTTGTCCTGGTCCATTATTAGTTAAGCAGGGAAAACATATTGTGAGGAATTGGTACCAAAGCAGACGGCTCCTTTGTTTCGATTCCTCTGCGTTTGCGCGATGGTGTCGTATCCGCCTCCGCATTAACTGATTCAATGATTATGCTCTCAAAGTCCTGGTAACTGTAATCACGGCGCGAGGCCCTTTGAGGTCGTAAGCTACCTGGCTCGAGCCTTGGAAGTTCCTCGTCGTCGGCTATAACAATAGTGTTGGAAGGGATTGCCATCGAGATTTTAGTCGCCACGCTCAGGGGAGGAAAGCCGGTACAAGCCGGCCTGGGGAAAGGAAAAGAAAATATCAGAGCATGCGGCCGGTTAGGGCAAGGAGGCCCTTTATATATCTGAGAACCAACAGCGACGAAGTCAGGCCCGATAGGTAATTGGACGCTGGTGCGATCAACCTGCATGGCACGATTGGACGTCAAGTCGTGATGGTGTGAGACTGGGCTATATCGCTGCATGCGCTGCCCCGACGAGGCAGACAGTTGCATTTCTATATCTATCCAAAGACCAAGGCCCCCGCTTAATTGCTATTTAGTGGATCATGGCCTGCTCATCCTTGTCTCTGAAGTTCCTGCGCCGGATTCGGACAACGCCAGCGACTGCGCACATGATGCGCACCAAAGGCGTGGAGCTAGAAAGCCATCTTATGTAGCAAGGCTATTTTACACCAGTTGTACTCGAGTGGCTCCTCGTTTAAATGAATAGTGTTAAAGTGACGCGTAACATGTCTGGCGTCGTGAAACATCCGAAAGCGATGCGCAACACTCTTATAAACAGTGGCTTTCTTCTCTCCCTCATAAAACTTGCGGGGACTTGTCAGAAGGCTGAATTAGTATAGTTGAACCGGAAGTCAACTACTCAGGGACCGGATTCCTGACCTGGTGGCCCAAGAATATAACTTTCTTGAGACCCCGGGTAATGCTAAGAAGGGGGTAGTCAAAAATGATAACAAAATCGTTCTCTCGAAGGTTGACTTGAAGAAGGAAAGGTCAAAATTTTAGGCAGTCTGCTATATGGAAAACTACTTACCGTTGTGACAGCTCAACAGCTGGACTATTCCGCTCAAAGTATTTGGCGCCTTCGTAGCTCGGTGCTCCACTGCGCTTAGTAATCTTGAGGTGTTCTGATTCGATCAGTGATCAGCTCACTGAGCATCACCTAACACTCACCTCATCAACACGATGCGCTCACCGAGCATGACGTGAGCGTAGGTGAGCAGGTTTTGGAACACATTTCAATGGAACCAACGGTTTAATTCCATCCATGCACAACCGCTGCAGTTTATTGCGTCATTCAACAGCACTGCTTTCAATTCAAACGTTCATATTGGTCAGTGTGCTGCATTTCATGACCCAACAATGTAGTTTGTTACTAAGACAAACGACTAACGGTTATCAGGTCACAAAACTCTGAGAACACTTGTTGCACGGTTCTTGTACTAACGGGTAGATTGGCAGAATCTACAGCCTTGACTAGCTCAAACAAGATATTTCCTGGTAATACTTTTGTGCTCCCGGGAGACGATGTAGCCTCCTGGGAGGGGTGGTAGATGAATCTGGGAATAAATTGGCTCCTAGGAGCTGATCAGAAACCCCCAGTCCCACAAACTAGACACTATAAGGCAAGTCAATTAGTCCTCTGTTATTCATCCATTTTCTAATTTAGATACGTATTATCTATTTGCCATCATTTTGGTCTCCCCATTCCGCTACATACTGCGATAAAGATGGAAAGTTTCTCATGCAAAGATGATTGGTCTCTGTCAAGCGATCATATATGTCTATCATGGAAAGATCCCATCGCTGAAGCCTTGCATGATTCCGCTGACGGCATGGTGAAGACGAAGATGTCTCGCGCAGAACTTCGCTGTCCTGCAAACGCACAACAAAGCATGGCTTTAGGAGAAGCCAGCCTACTGGAAAGTTATCTAGATCCTTGTTGGTATCAGCCAACCTCTTTAAGAGCAGGTTCAACCATTGATCCACCGTTTGGTATACTGTCGAACGAGACAGATTCGCTACAGACCATCGCACCAGCAGACGTTTTGATTGACGCATCAAAGGACTTGCTCCATTCTCTTGACTTTGACTCCCTTGACTTTGACTCCGAATCAAAAAGGCAGCCACCCTCGGCGCTCGACCAAGTGTTAGAATCTAGCCCCGACCTCATACGTGGACAATCATTAAAAGGTCCACCTAGGCGCGGTATGGAGAAGAACGCCTCTCAACGATTCAAGGGGAAGTATGAGCCACAAAAGGACACCAAGAACGTTCAAGAGCAATCAAAGAGGACTTGCGTCCCCCGCAGCCCAGGTAAAGAGGATCCTGCCAGCATTGAAACGAGAGGGATGTTTGAGTGTAATGAGACTTGGTGCAAAAGAAGCTTCAAACGTCGAGAGCATCTGAAGCGCCATTCGAACAGCCATCTCAACGAGAGACGCCATATCTGTTGGGTACCTGAATGTCACCGTGCATTCTTGCGGCCAGATCACCTCAACGCACACAAGAGTGTGCATAGCAAACAAGGGGGTCGAAATCGCTATGTTGCCAGCCTTGATGAGAAAAGCCCGTTTTATGACCCGACTTACCGTGGACAGCTTACGTCTGACGGGTATCCGTCCTATGACATGTCCTCGTGATAACAACCGGCTGGAAGCCGCAGTGGGTCCCCAAGGATCTGACCTAGCTACCTATCTGTATCCTTTTTTCGTGAAGGTATCTGGCAGAATCCGGTTGATGTTTCGCAGACGACCGCCTTGCCAAGATAAGCTCCATTCCTACCAACTTCATTTGCCTGCTCACCTTTCTCTACCCAATGGCTAAATGATGAAAGTATTTGAAATGCGCCAAGGAGTTGCAACGTACATGACTCGCGTTGTCGGATGGGCGGGGTTTCTGTTACGGGTAGCGATCTGCGTTATGTCCTCCTTGATCACCGTAGTTGGAATTTTTGGAGGAATCCAGTAGGAGAGGGCCCTTGCACCAGCAAGGGTAGCTTTCGAGACAAAGCACAAAATAGCGAGTCACGACAAAATATGGGATGTCTATGGAGAGCGATGCTTGGCTTTTATAAATCTTTACAGAGACCTTTTACAAGTCAGGGGCATTCTTGCCTGGATCGGACGGCTCCCATTTTCAATAGTCCAGCCACTTCATGCACCACAAGGACTTGATAGATCGACCACAGAAAATCTTAGCACTGACCCCGGGTCATCTTTGCCATGCGCTGGGGGCATTTAAAGGGGCCCTAGATTGAGGCCTATCCCCAGCAAAGGTCAAACGAACACGATCAACTGATCTCACCGTTCTCAGTTATGGTCTCTGCCGCCACCTCCAGGGAAAGTTTTACTAGATGGAAGACAACGGCATATCGCGCCAACATCCTCACGAGAGAAGATGTTTTCAACATTTTGCCCTTATCTACATCGACCGAGAAGGAAAGCTTTGCCATGAGACGTCACCTTCTATCTCCAACAGTATCAAGACAATTCTGTCCCCTCAGGTCACCAGGTGTTTTTGGAAAGCGGTGGCAGAATCAAAGGAACGCGGCTTTTCAGCACCAGGACTGCCCGGCAACCAGCCACCTTTTCTGCCCACGTCATCGCTCGCGCCGCCTACACCTGGACCGGCAAAACCTGGGGCAAGTCTCCGTCGCCGAAGAGAAACGTGGACTGAGGGGCACACTCTGGCTATCCAGACGGCCACGATCCCTGTCAATGAGAAACGTCTACTTCGTCAATACTATGAGAAGGTCTTCCAGAACTTGCAGCAAACAAATTGCCGAGTTCTTGCCAAGGTCTGGGTGAAACTTGTTGAGCCACGCAAGCAATTTCATTTTCCCTACAATGGGAGGAAGATTGTGGAGGGCAAAACAATACAATTCAGCCCCAAAGAGACTCAGCCGTCATGGTGGCCGCCTGGAGTGAGTCACCGAGAGCCCGACCACCTTCCCAAAGCTGGTAAGAAGATGAGCTGTCTTCTGCGCTTTTGATGCAACTGACCTTCCAATCAGAGCGTATCGCACTCCTCATCCATATCCTTTGCGAATTGCACACCAGTCACGGAATCACTGCGCAGAAACTGAAAGATGCAGGACGGCATATTCAACAGTCCATCTCTCCGATTGAACGACTACAATTACTAGACGAGCTATACCGCGTGAAAGAAGAGGAGGAAAAGTTTCTTGATAGGGTCACGGGTAAGTCCTTGCAATTTCCGGTAAGGTCCGGGCTAAAGGAATGCAGATGGTAATACAAAAGTCTCAATTTCGCGCGCGAACCTACCCGATTCCACGGTAGTCGGAGACAGGGGACATCATCAGAGTTTGGAGAGGACCTGGATCGCGCAAACGTCGGAACACGAGCCACCGATTCAGAATACGTCAATCTGCTTCCAAACTGCTCAAGACATGATCCCATTGAACCTGCCTGTGGACCCGTGTGCTATCACAGACATCCATCATGAAGAAGATCTTTCCATTGAACCCAACTCTTCACCGTCGCCGGTGTTGCTTCAAGGCCTGAAACGGAGCTTTTCGAGTGTTGAGGATGCGGGGGTTCCCACCAGGCCCTCTACCGCTGAAATCTGCTCCTCATCCTTTGTCGCGTTTCACCCTTTATCTTTAGTTACCTATGAGGACTTTCCACTTGATGTAAGCTACCCTGGCACAGGATTTGTTTGGAACGACCCGTGTAATCAATGACTTTCCAATTCGCTTAGTATTACTGGAGCTGCAGTTGACTATCTGGCTAGAGCCAGCTTGCGAGATTGGGCATGTCATTGACCTCGGAAGATGGGAAAGACTCTTCTTCGACTTGCTCACCGATAATGAGTCTCATTGATGCTTTACAAAGATCATTACTCCTTCGATTTTATGACTCTGCTGGAGAGTGACTTTTGGCTCATAGTCTCGAGGCGCGATGATAGGGGTGAAATGGAGGGTTTTGTTAGGCCTCTCTCCTTCGTCCATGGCTTTGTGTCTCCATACTTATAGCCGTCTATGCCAGCAAACCAGCGCTGGGTATAGACCATATCAGCCCTCTCCAGATTTTGATCTCCGGTCCAACCAAGCACGGATAGCCCATTGCGTTTCGCTGTTGTGTATTTTTAGAAATTCAGCTTTCTGTAGCCACGGGGAGTTTCATGGTCTGCCCAATGCCGAAAACGGTAATAATCTTGGATCGTACGCCCGGTTCCCACTCGCAGAAGCTTTGGAAACAATGGACCTGGAGAGGCTACGCGAAATCAAAATGATCGGCCCCACCCCCCTGCCACCTTGGCGACCCGAGACATTTTCGGAATCGAAATTGAGCCGGACAAGGAGATCGCCATAGAACGAGCAGAAACGGCACGATCCGCCTCGGACATTGTCGTCTACTCAAACGCCTCGGAACGCCAAGGCCACCTGGGCGCAGCAGCGACGACACTCAATGACAGCACGGGGACGGCGGATTTTCTACAGATTCAGGTGGGGCCAATGGACCGGTGGTCAGTACATGCCGCCGAGCTAGTGGGGATCCTGTATGCCATCAATATCATCAACAAGGCTGCCCTCCAGCGATGGAGGCTAGCCGGCTTGCACACCAGAACTGCGACCATCCTCAGCGACAGTATGTCGGCTTTGCAAGCTATCCAGAACCCGAAAATCAAGTCAGCACAACAGATCATCTTTGCCATCCTGGAATCGGCCAAGAACACCAAGTCAAACGACATCGCAATTCGCCTACAATGGATGCCCGGACACTGCGAGGAGCCCGGTAATGACACCGCAGACCAATTGGCCAGAGAAGCAGCCGTGCCGGGAAAAACCTATCCCTTCGCCCCATTACTATCTCGCGAGAAGGCCTTTATCCGGAGAGGGATCTACGCTCAGTGGGAGAAGGAATAGAAGGAATCCAGAACAGGTAGCCACCTCCGGAGAATCGATCACTCACTACCGGCCAAGTACACGAGGCGGCTTTACGGGCCGCTACCGAGGAATCGAGCCTATCTGCTGACACAACTGCGGACGGGACACTGTTGGTTAGCGACATATGCAAAAGTGTTCCGCTTTCGTGACGACGATCTGTGCGTCTGCGGCGAGCGAGAGAGCGTCAGTCACGTTCTATTGGATTGTCCGGATCTGAGAGGTCTGCGACGGGAGCTACGAGCGAAAGTGGGCGACGCTTTCAGTAGTGTGTCGACTTTGCTAGGGGGTTCGGAGGAAGGAAGAGGTAAGCCTAATCATGCCTCGCGTGTCAAGACGGTGGACGCCGTCTTGGAATTCGCAGAGGCATCCCAACGGTTTCAAAGTCGCGCGCCACGAGGGCGGCAATCACAAACGGCATCTAGGCCACGGCAGGCCTCGGCGAGGCTCTAAGTTCGTCTAAGAAGTGGTACATTCTACCTGTACATACATGGTTATATATAGTTGAGGTAGCCTGCATATCGCTTTCAAAGTTGAACCCTGGATTGAGGTACAAGTGTGATAATTGACCTATATGGAGAGATCCAGCTATTTATAGTTGCAGCAGCTCATCTCCCTGCTGCCTAGCGGAGTGCCTGCCTAACAGGCAGCCACTCCTACAGATCTATATACATAACGTGACCTGGGATCCAACTTTCAATTTTGCGAGGGGTCAGGGTAAATGAAGTCATGCATATATACATACATACATACTGTACGCTCGATGATATGATGGAAAGAATCGTGTACTCGAAGTCTTTGCGGCCAATTCGGGGTGAGTGCATCAGTCTTCTTACGTGTTGAAGTGAGAACAAGAACTTTTGAAGTTTCCGCCACAACTGCGTGATGCTCTACTGCGCGAAAATACGGTCTCACTTAAGAAATCAGGCCTGAGAGCTAGTGACCTGGAAAGCTTGAGAGCACATCAAATTTACCAATGGGTTTTGATGATAATGAACAGAAATTTATTTGCATTTCTTGATAACTACTCTGTACATTATCAATCAAAAATCCATCGATAAAATTGAATTGTCCGGTTAGTCAACTATGCGGCGGTGCCTTTCCTCATTACACTTTCACGTCGGTTAGGATTCATTGCGCTGGTGCTGGTCCTGGTAGAATACGCTGTGTTGGTCGCACCGAAGATGGTGCCAGAGTTTTTGCAACACTCTCAGGGGCTTGTATAAAGCCCTGAGTCGGAAAATACATCTCAGGCCTTTCTAAAGAACGAGAATTGGCTGGCGGCTCTGCACCCTGGCTTGTTTCATTTGTGGTCTGCTGCCCACTGTTCTCAGCCTCAGTGTCCCGAGTATCGGGAATATTGAGGTTGATGCCTTTTTGGCTGCTGGTTGCAGTTTTACTGCGATCCAAATTCATCCCATCCGTATCTGCATGACCGTGAGTAGTATGATTCAATGTGCCGCACGATGCAGAGCTCCCCAGATGAAAGTACTGGGAAGGAGAACAAATAACGGTTTCCTCATCACTATGCACATCTCGCGCTGATGGGCTCCGTGAAGGCGTCAGATAAAACCTCCCTATAGTGGAAGTTGAAGGAGATGAAACCGGCAATTGAAAGGGGCGATTCGACGTTGCTTGCGATGTTACTTCCACTACAGGTTGCATGGAACGAGACCTTATCTTCTTTTTTCGGCGTAAATGCCCGGCGCCTTTCTGATAAAGTATGGCTTGAATGGCCGAAATCGTTCGCGAATGACCGAAGTCCTTCCTGAATTCCAGCTCAATCTCTTTGTCAGTTAGATGGGCCCGGGGCTCGAACCACCCAACAACACGGGATTTCTCTTCTCCGGTCCATCGGCGGCCAGGAGGAAATGCTGAATATCAGAGTCAGCAGGACGGATCCAATTTGGAAGTTTATAACTCACGCATCTTGGCTACATCATGCTTTCGTGGGATTCCCACTGAGACTTCCGTCGGAGTGGCGCCGCTTAAATGAGCGCTCGAGTCGGCGTCAGTCAAGTTTGCCTGTGCAGCCTGAGAATCTCCGGAAATTGGTGAAACACTTGAGGTTTCCAGCCGGGCAAGCATATCGTCTACTTTCTCGAGCACATCTTGGCTTATATCTGCCACTAGAAAAGGTCAGATTACTTCTTCGCCAATGTTAGTACACAATACTTACTGTCCAGGAGTATGCAGCCCCATGAAGATATTTCTTTTGCCATCAGGTTGAGAGCGTCAAGCTCCGTCTGTACGTCAATTTGATGGAACCGTGGGTGAATAAGTTGTCGCAGATGCCCGGCCGAAATCAGGTGATGATCAAACTGGCATACTTCAACCCGGACCTTGCGCTGCGGAAGATAGTAATGGTATTTGCCATCTTGATACTTGACCTCCGGAGAGCTCTCGCGGACAACATCGATCCAACTGACGTCATCGCTGCAAGCCTCCAGGATCTTAGGTCGCGCATCAGTGAACATATAAGTCATTCTCTGAGCCAAAGCATCACTAATGAGCGGTACTTCGAAGAACCGAGCGAGGCTGTAATCTCTCTTTGCTGTACCTTGCAGTTTTTGCAAAAAGTTGTGAACAAGTAGCAAATCTTGATGGGGGCCATCGAAGAAGTGTCTGCGAATTCTTTCTTCGCACGGCCCAAGACTGAAATTGTAGGACAAATCGCCGCCATTGCACGTGTTCTCTGCATTATCATGTCTAGACTCCATTGGGAAAGAAACTGAGGCCTAAGCAAAGATATTAGAACACTATCATCCGTGAAGAAGCAAGACATACTGGGCAAGTGGGCTCGTGACTACTCTTTTGGTAACACAATCTGGGACATTGGCTTTGCTTCGGGTCTGTGACTTTATCTTACTTTTATATCCAGCAGGGCATATCACGTGTAATACTGCAACCTGGAAGCGCTGTTCTTACTCCATGTTGGGCTCGTTAATATCTCTTGTCTGGATTTAACTGAACAAGGGATCAGTTGTAGACGAGAGGCGACGCGGGAAATATTGTCTCATAGTTTACAGGCATTCTGAAACGACCAATTGTAAGCGTAGTCGTATGTTGGGGGGCGTTTGAAACAGTTTTTCTTGTCTTTACCTCTTCTAAATATGGTAAGCCGAGCCAGCTTGCGAGACTGATGACTCGACTTGCGTGAGACATTTCATGCCACTTGCAGGGATAATCACGAAATCCTTGTCCTCAATGATGTTTCTCGTAGTCGATCAGCAATTATGTTTACTCATCGAATCTTCTGAAGCAAATTGCGGGGGCTTGCACGTCCACCGGGGAATGGAGATTCCGCCCGGCGCACTGTGCACTGTGTACCCGAAGCGCAATTCCGACCCTCAAGGATATTCTGACTAGGGTTATGAACAGGGTGCACGGATACCGAGGAACAAAATTGGGCTTACTTCACCAAATGGCCCGTCACATAAACAGAATCAACAACATCGCCAAATTGTCCAGCCGATTGGGGTCAGCTTTACCCGTTCATAGTTGAAATGATTGTTCACGGGGATAGATCATCCATAGATGTGTCCAGCACATCAGGGAAGTCTCAGTCCACGTCTTATCATCAGCTCATCTCAACACTCTTGTTATTTGGTTCAATTGCTTCACCGCACGGGCACACAGGCCGTTTGCCGCTCTGGGGCGGATTTCTCCAGAACAAGGGGCATTTTATGATTTGGAATTATGACGGCGTCTAAATCATGTCACAGGATGCTTCAGCCTCGTGCCACGAATCACAAAGATGGTCCATTGTTGGTTTTCTCGGCGTCTGCGCACAGTGGATCCGGATCCCTGCAAGCGACAGGGGTGGAGAATTCGACGATCAGTGGAGAACGGCTGGACCATGTTCGGTCTGAGACCCGTAGCTATCACCCCTCCCCATGCGCGCTATCACCTTGAGCAACCCATCCATGGTAGAGAAATCAGCACAGAATGCTGCTTCGCGTTGAAAGTGCGACTTCAGACAGCGTTCCGGGATGTCTAAGGTTAAATGCAGAGTTCGGTGCTGAGCTGCATTTCCCCTGCGCCATCTGGCATGCCCGGCATGCAAAGCCCACTTGCAGTAACCGCATGTTTTTGTGCCTGCAAATCCACTTTTTAAGCTTCGGTCCTCGTTCTCTCGATCCGGATGATCATGTTACTAGCGCAGCGGCTAACTACCATGATGATCGTCCTGATTGCCAGAGTAGCGCATGGAGCTGGATGAGGCCGAGCTAGCGGTGCTGGTTGGTTTCGGGCCATCAAATCACCCACAGCGACATGACGATTTGACATTCCATGTCTCTCGGCATTGTCAGGTCTTGTCGGTGGCCTGCGGGGTCGCTTGTGTAATGTGCCTTTGGGGGGGTGCTGAGAGGGGTGGCCTCAAGCCAGCGGTCGGGACGCGCATCTGTCTGACAAGAGTACACAAAAGTACCTCATGTTGAACTGCGAGCTTAGTTAGCAATCTGGGCTGACGCCACTCGGCACTAAGTACGATGAAGCCAAGCACGCGAGCGGGCCCGACCAAAGTGGGACCCAGCACGAACTTGACGACGTTGGTATAATCATTTCGAGAGCTACTACTGTCCTGGTGCCAATTGGGGAATTATTTTGCCGAAGCAAATTCTAGGGCTTGCAAGATTGTGATCGATCAGGCGGAGACAATCTACCCCATTTAATCCGCCTTCTTTCTGTTGTTATAGTGCGGGCGAAATGACACGCATCTCAAAATGGTAGATTGTTCTGGAATTGATAACTTGAAATACGGTTCAAAGCGCGCCTAACCTTGAGGATTATGAGTTGATACAAAGTGAATTATACAAAGTGAATTAGCCTCGGCTACAATAAAAGAATACATATAGGTTGTCATGTCGAGCAGCGTGTCCAACAATAAATAGAAGTGTTTGCTTGACGTGGAAACATCCACACCTCACATCACTGGTCCCTGTGTGCCCCTTCTATCCCAGTCGATCGGTAATTGAGACCCGGTAGAACACTCTCCAGAGATGTGACATCCACCATGGCTGGTTGATGGTCAAGATCGGTGGTCTTGCAACGGCTAAGCCTGAATGGAAGATAATGTATCAGCATGTTTTCTCAGGAGTAGTTGACGCAGGGTAGTACTCACCCTCCACGTCTCTTAGATTCTCTTTTAGCTGCGTAGAAGGTGCAAAGCGATAACTCGATGCTTGGGCGGAGGATGCAGATGTTTGAAAGAACCGTCGCTGACGCTGGAGTCTCTGACGAGTGCCTCTCTGTGCTTGGCCTGGTAGCGGCCGACGACGCCGAATACCCCGAATTAATTGATTCAGCTTGCCACGCAGTGACTCGCCGGATCGCTTTATTTGGAATTGGTCATAATATGCGTCAGACTTTTCCTCCCATGATAGATGTTGATTATTGTGTAGCCATCCCCGGAGGTTATTCTCCTCCCACGAGGGCCAAGGAGTGCGATCTGGCATAGCTAAGCCACGGATGACGAGGTATTATGACAGAAATGAGACAGGAATATGGAGGAACTCAAGTCAACGGTCAAGGGCAGCTAAAATCTGCACGGGAAACGCGGGAATGCGGAGTTTCTTATGAGTTCTCAACGCTTGCTGAAAGATACAATGAATGTGTGCACGAATGTGGTTGTTCTTTGGAACGGAAGCTGGATTTGGGGATACCGAGCTATGCAAAAAGCGGCGTTGGGTTGGCGTTCAATTGTGATAGACGCTGGTTAAACCTCGCGAAGCGCGTGAAACCTGAGGTAGTATCGAGATGAACGGTGAAAGCCACCAACAAACAACTACGGGTACTATTGGGTGTGTTTTTTTCGTGCTTTGAGGGGTTGACATGGATAGGAAATGGGCAGTTGCCGGTTCAACAGCCTCTGATTCGTGCGATCAAGGGTCACAAAGCATAATTCAGCAGCCTGTAGACCACTAGAGCTTTTCACAGGCTGATCTGCTTTTTCACAGTCTCGAGGGCGTTACTGTGCCAATCATGCGAAGGCTCCAGTCCAGGATCTACATAGATAGATATGAAATTGTCCAATTTCTACCCTGCGAGAAGTTAGCAAGCGTCCGACTCGAGGCTGTCTAACTTGGACCCCAGCAAGTGTGTTATTTCGGATGACTAGACGGTTCAAATGACCTTTTGGCTCGATCTTGACCGCCCCGCCCCGAATATAAAGTTGGTTTTTCGTGCTAAGTACACCGCAAGGCCTTCGCTTCCGTCTACTAGAACTAACAACCACCCTTCAAAGTCAGTATGCTTGACAAAGGGACCCGTTACCGAGATCGACTACGCTCACTGGATCTATGGAGCCTTCCCAGTTCTGTCGCGAACTCGGATGATGAAGGGGACTCGGCGTCTCATAAGTCGTCCGACAACGAGGTGGCTGCAGAAGCCCACGACGCAGCACACCAACACGAAACAGATGATGTCTCCCTTCAAAGCTGGCCTGTCAAACCTCAAAGTGTGGTCGAGTCTGATACGGAGCCCCCTAAGCGGAAATTACCTCGCATCTCGGAGGAAATCACGCATGCACTGATGAAAGAGTAAGTCTATACAACCTCGCCATCAATCTGTTCTACAATTATTGACAGCCTATCAGCTTAGACGTGAGAACCCAGTGCGTACCTCCGGTCTCTTAGCCTTTCTTCTACGTTCTAAAGCCACAAGCTGACCAAGATCTAGATCCGTCGAAGGGCGACTTGAAAAGCACAGTGAGAATAACGAGCGGCTCCAAAAAACTATCAAAGCCTTGACCCGCGACATGAAGACAATCAAATCCGCGCTTGCCATTGTGGAAAAGAAATTAGATGGGAGTTGCCCTGGTATAGGAGATCCTGTGGGGGAGCGGAAGGTGACTCGCTCTAAGCGCCCCAACCAGTAAGGTCTCGAGTCTCGATGCGCCGCACCGTAGCGGGTGCGTCAACAGACAGTCATGTGATTTATCGGGGCAGAGCATAGGAAATACAATTTAGCATTCGTCACTAGAAGCACGTGTGCATGCTTGAGTCAGATTATCCAAAAAATGTACTGGGCCTGGATGTCTTGCCAGGGTTGCGCACGGACATGATCATCGCCGTAGCTTCGCGCTGGGAAATCCCGAAATGACTCTTCGTTTGATCAAACTAAGCCGAGTAAAGCAATTGTAAGCTAGCTAGGTACGAGCGAACATTCAAGTACATGGAAGCACTGCTCTGCTTGTTTCTTCTGCGTCCCTGTCCATGCGCAGGCGAAAGGATCCGCTTCCTGCGCGGTACGCACGTCATCGAGCCCTCAATCCAGCCGAGCCACTACGAAGTATGATCGCCGCCACATTTTCTCCGTTCAAGTCGCCCCTGTCAGGGCCTTTCACGCTCCTGCGCTAGTGTGCAACCTAGTCCCACCTACCCCTCTTTTCTATTCATCCGCTCTGTGCATAAACCGGCCTCCGACGATGATCGCATTCTCTTCAGATCAAGTCGGATATAAGAAGAGACCGCGGCGTAGAAGGGGAACCGGACACATGATGGTCATTTGCTCGTGATGGCGGGTGGAGACCGTTCAGGGAGGAGCGGGGAAAACCAAGGAAGTGTTGGTTTTACTTGCCGTCTGCGCTATCTGGCCTAAGCCTTCCCGAGTTCATTTTCTCCCTAACGGATTTACGTTGCTCAAACGTGAGACTTTGGGCTAGTAAATCTGGCTGATAACAATATCCCTTCGCAAGAGCATGCCACCTCTCGTTCGTGTGCTGTCAAATGGGTCGAGGTATACCTCCGCCGGGAGGCAGGGGCCGACGTCGATCGGGCCCGGACCGACGATGGGGAATTGAATTTGCCACCTGACCACCCAACCAACATCAAGCAGACCCCGTTGGCCAGATCTAGACCTGCAGTAGCCGGCGGCGAGTCATGCTCGCGCACTGGCCCCTTAGCGGTTGGTGGTGTAAACTTTAAATTCTCCGATGTGATTCCCGATTAGCAGTCAGTAAATGTGATCTACGACGTATGTCAAAATAGGTCCCGTTGCGGCCGAATGGCGCTATGCATTGGCCAGCAGGTCTCAGTCGCGCTCTGACCTTCCAGAATACATTTCTCGATGGGCTCTGCTAAATTCTCAGCTATATTCATTATTGATGCATTGCGTTGCCGCTGAGATATATATGATTGGCAACGAAAGTCCGAGCGCAAAACGCCAACCAACATCGCAAGATTTGAATTGCTCTGCACACCCTTTCTGTCACGTACTGCTAGAGCAAGGATCATAAAATCAACACCTAGGCATTAGGCCCGGAACTCGGAACAAGCGGGTTGGTGGAGGGGAATGCACCATTTGTGCCAGGTAATGGGGCGCTTGGGAACACCTGGTTACCCATCTCCCCCATAGGCCCCGAGTTCTGCAGATATGGTGGCTGTAGCACGTCTGAGAATGTCGCCAGGTAGGAGTTTCTCAATTCATCCCTACGGCCCCAGATACGGGCCGCCGTGGTGGATAGATCCCCATGTATCATGCCTAAGAAAGTCTCCATATCTGCCTGCGGCCATTGGTTCAGGCTATTGGCATTGCTTGTCGCCGTCTCAAGGCGGCTTTGCAACTGAAGATTTTCGGTTCGCACCCTCTCGCATTCCTCCATGGCCTGCTTTCTGTCAGCCACCAGGTGCTGAATTTGAGTAGAAAGCTGGGCCTTTTCCGTTCGGTGCTGCTGTGCAGCCTGTTGAGATTGCTGCCGTTCTTGAGCCACCAGATTGGACAATCGCTCTTTGTCGTCCTCGGCTTCGTCCAGAATTTTCAGACATTTGCGGTGCGTCTTGTTCCACTCCGACTGTTTTGTAGGACTTGTTTTCGATGGTTTGGATAGACGGTTCTGAGAGCCGAAGGTTTTAGTAAATGCCCAAGGCTTGCAAGAAGGGAAATCTCCACTACACCAGGCGATCGGTACGCTGGAGGGCTGGGCGTCACCTCAGAGTCCGATTCGGAATTCGCTGTCACTGGTCTTGTGCTCGCGATCCGGTTCGATCCCAGGTTGGCGCTCGAGGTCTTCCGGACCTTCTGCCGCGACGACATAAGATCTTGGGACTCAGTCTTAGACAAGTGGGAATGCGGAAAAGCTTCAGCCACCTAAATGCCAATGAATACAAGGACAGTCAGACGCGTCTTTATGAGGTATGACCGGGTGAAGCAGGCTTGCGAAGGAGTTAGGCAGGCATGTTGCATAAACGGCGTTCTTATCGTTTACTCTGAACGGCGCACGCGAGAGGACTAGACCGCGGCCTTTCACTAACTGAGCCATGGTCACATTGCCACGGTGTGTGGGGCTTGCAACCCGGGATCGTAATTATGAACGAGGCTGGCCAGCTCAACCAACAGACTGGTGGCTAGGCGTAGACAACCAACAAACCAATGTATTCTCCACACCCCCTCGTCTCTCTCGATTGTTCCGGTGTTAATAAGCTAGTATCGGGATTACCAAGCGCAGCACGGCACACAGCATGAACCGGGATTAGACGAAGCAGCCAGACCTATTCTTGCCGGCATCAAAAGGTGCCGGCTTTCAGCATCCGCTTTCCCCGGGTGGGATCACGGCCGGGCTTTGAGTTCACCAAACTTATTGTATCAGTGACCTATATATTCTGTAGTACACTTTATATCAGTCTCAGTACGGTAGAACGGTACAGTACATGACGTAGCTGTCAGTTGTCGACAAATCATGCTTGAATGCTTGTCGGAGCTGAGTATTGCAAGAGCAAGGCTATCTACAATTTTGTTGAATAACGCGCAGTATGTACCTCTGGTTCAAATGTGTCAAGTCTAGTCTGATCCTTCGCAGATCTGTCCCCTCTCCTGTAGGCGCCGAGCCACGCACGGATACTTTGTTAACACCAATCGAAGTTCTTTTTCCCTGTCCCTTTCTTTTATTCCTCCTTCCGGGCTTGAACGGCAGGGATTAAGGTGACATCGACTGCTGTGACATGCAAGCCAATCCGCCATCGAGCGAATGAAGTGGGGTAGCAGGTCTTGCAAATGAGGGGGAGATTTTTTCTTCCAACCCAGATCCGAAAAAATAAAAGGCCATGAAAATCCATATGTTGACAGCCAGGATCAGGTTCTGACCTCGGCCACCCCCCAGCCTTATGCGGGAAGAGCAATGCTACTGCTAAAATGGCAAAGGCCCACTCAGCCTGGCGAGCTTGATGCTCGAGCGAACGAGAAGGTCCCCTCAACCTGGCGAGCGTTATACTCGAGCAAATATGAGAAAGGCCCACTCAGCCTGGCGAGCTACGTGCTCGAGCGAACGAGGAGGTCTCCTCAACCTGGCGAGCTTGATGCTCGAGCAAACGAGAAGGTCCCCTCAACCTGGCGAGCGTTATACTCGAGCAAATATGAGAAAGGCCCACTCAGCCTGGCGAGCTACATGCTCGAGCGAACGAGAAGGTCCCCTCAACCTGGCGAGCGTTATACTCGAGCAAATATGAGAAAGGCCCACTCAGCCTGGCGAGCTACGTGCTCGAGCGAACGAGGAGGTCTCCTCAACCTGGCGAGCTTGATGCTCGAGCAAACGAGAAGGTCCCCTCAACCTGGCGAGCGTTATACTCGAGCAAATATGAGAAAGGCCCACTCAGCCTGGCGAGCTACATGCTCGAGCGAACGAGAAGGTCCCCTCAACCTGGCGAGCGTTATACTCGAGCAAATATGAGCAAGGCCCACTCAGCCTGGCGAGCTTAATGCTCGAGCGAACGAGGAGGTCTCCTCAACCTGGCGAGCTTGATGCTCGAGCAAACGAGAAGGTATCCTCAACCTGCCGAGCGTTATACTCGAGCGAATGTGCGAAAGGCCCACTCAGCCTGGCGAGCTACGTGCTCGAGCGAACGAGGAGGTCTCCTCAACCTGGCGAGCTTGATGCTCGAGCAAACGAGAAGGTATCCTCAACCTGCCGAGCGTTATACTCGAGCAAATATGAGAAAGGCCCACTCAGCCTGGCGAGCTACGTGCTCGAGCGAACGAGGAGGTCTCCTCAACCTGGCGAGCTTGATGCTCGAGCAAACGAGAAGGTATCCTCAACCTGCCGAGCGTTATACTCGAGCGAATGTGCGAAAGGCCCACTCAGCCTGGCGAGCTACATGCTCGAGCGAACGAGAAGGTCCCCTCAACCTGGCGAGCGTTATACTCGAGCAAATATGAGAAAGGCCCACTCAGCCTGGCGAGCTACGTGCTCGAGCGAACGAGGAGGTCTCCTCAACCTGGCGAGCTTGATGCTCGAGCAAACGAGAAGGTATCCTCAACCTGCCGAGCGTTATACTCGAGCGAATGTGCGAAAGGCCCACTCAGCCTGGCGAGCTACATGCTCGAGCGAACGAGAAGGTCCCCTCAACCTGGCGAGCGTTATACTCGAGCAAATATGAGAAAGGCCCACTCAGCCTGGCGAGCTACGTGCTCGAGCGAACGAGGAGGTCTCCTCAACCTGGCGAGCTTGATGCTCGAGCAAACGAGAAGGTATCCTCAACCTGCCGAGCGTTATACTCGAGCGAATGTGCGAAAGGCCCACTCAGCCTGGCGAGCTACATGCTCGAGCGAACGAGAAGGTCCCCTCAACCTGGCGAGCGTTATACTCGAGCAAATATGAGAAAGGCCCACTCAGCCTGGCGGGCTTACTGCTCGAGCGAACGAGAAGGTCCCTTCAACCTGGCGAGCGTTATACTCGAGCAAATATGAGCAAGGCCCACTCAGTCTGGTGCGCGTTATGCTCGGGCAAATGAGAGAAGCGAGGCCATCACTTATGTGGTAAGAGTAAGATCCACCTCGCGAGCCGGCTCGGACTTCGTTCTCCACTTTGCCGCGTCGCGCACTTCGTAGATGGAAAATTAGTAATCCAGTCTTCCACATAAGGCTGGGATCTGCATTCACTGTAGCATATCACTTTGTTAGCTGGACATCAAAGCAATGGTTTGTTTGGCAGTGTCAGAACCTCGGCAAACGGGTCTCCAGTGCCACCTTTAGTTTCTGGATCCCGACGAGGGTGTCGGAAGCGTCGGCCTTGTTCAACGTTTATTTAAGATCAACGTTTATTAAAGATCAACGTTGAAACTAAGATCAACGTTTAAATATATTCGAAAACTCCGATTTTTGGGGCATTCTCGAGTTTCTTCAACACCACGTAAATATTGTTGAGAATTCATCGATTCTGTGGACCAAAGCCAGCGTAT
Organism: Penicillium atrosanguineum; assembly: GCF_028827265.1. Lineage (NCBI taxonomy): Eukaryota > Fungi > Ascomycota > Eurotiomycetes > Eurotiales > Aspergillaceae > Penicillium > Penicillium atrosanguineum. The sequence continues at coordinate 187,488 of NW_026623134.1, read as the reverse complement.
GCGAGGTGGCGAGAATGATTCCTCCGCATCGTTTTCTTCAGTAGCGTTCTCACAGAGACGATCATAGTAATGTCAACTAAAACTACAAGTCTAAATATCGTTCGTGTAGACAAGCCTGTCTGTGTAGAATGGTTAGTGGTATAGGGTTGCCGTAGTCATAGAGAGCGACCGTTGGTAATGGGTGGTTGTTCATAGAGTAGTCGTTCATAGAGTGGTCGTTCATAGAGTGGTCGTTCATAGAGTGGTCGTTCACAGAGCGGTCGTTCACAGAGCGGTCGTTCACAGCGATCGTTCACAGCGGTCGTTCACAGAGCAGTCGTTCACAGCGATCGTTCACAGCGATCGTTCACAGCGGTCGTTCACAGAGCAGTCGTTCACAGAGCAGTCGTCCAAGCTGTTTGTCTAACGAGCCTCCCCGGTGAAAAGCAATTTCCTCCACCCGCATTACTTCACTCGAACGGTTCATTGCCCTAAACTGATAGATCTCTTGTTTCCGCGAGTACCAAAGGATCACCGTTCGTGCAACATCCCTCTTGCACGAGAACAGCCCAAGAAGTGGACTAGTAACCCAAATCTCCATGCGCTGTTAGGGAGGACGAGGCGTCTCATGCGTCTTGCACAATCGCACTTTACACGAGCATAAGCACAAGCACGATGTCGATGCGCAAATCCTTCAACGTTGAGCTCCTACTGTTGACCGGTTGTGCAGTATGCCTGCGGAGCAGGCTCTCGCCCTGTGACTCCACGATATCGTAGCCTGGAGTCCTTGGTCACATAAGGTATAGCAACTAGCCGGCACTTGAACAGCACTTGCTCGTTCAGGTCAGATCTGGCTAATTTTCGCGTCACCTCCATAGTCCAAACCGAACATCCACGGAGGCCTTGACGGGTGAATACGAAGCGAGCATCGGATCGTCAGAAAGGGTGACGTGACTGCGGGTCTTGGCAGAAATGCGGATTACACGGTCAAGAACGGAGCCCCTCCCCTCTTCTGCTGGCAGGCCTAATCAACCTCCTGACTGACAATAACGGACGTGCGGTTTTATCGGTGAAAATATTGCCAATACTCCAATTATTCCGCCGCTCACCTTTAAATCACTTCAATGCCCTTTGTTCCGAACCCGATCCATTTTGCTCCACTCTCTCTAGATTTTGCCCAATTCTAGAAATGCACTTCCCACAACATGCTCTTTTTCTTGGCCTTTTTGCCAGCATTGCGCTTGGTGGCTCTCTGAGAATCATAAATAATAACAAACAGTGCATGGTGTGGTCCGAAGATAATTATGGGTGTACGGATTACTCCACCCCTTTTGCTCAGCTTGATGGAAAAGATTGTTCCGGTAAGTCTCGTGCTATGGCATTTACCGCACCAAGAACTGATAGGGACTAGATTTCATCGCAGACAGTGGCACGATGAAGCTTGATATATGTGGTACAAAGGATGGGCAACAGCTCGCCTGGGTGGATGTGGACAAGAAAGGCACGGTCTCTTTTTTGAATATACAAGGCGACACATTCACTTGTGCGTTGGACAACAACTTCATGGTGGGTAGCAAGTGCAGTCCTGCCAGTGCGAGCGCATCTTCCGCGTCAAGCCGATCGTCTACAGCCACCTTCAGCCAATTGAGACCTTCCATTTCCATCTCCCAGTCCACGGCCACAGCATCTACTCCGCCCGCTGCATGTTCTTGTGTATTGGTTGTTGTGTGATCCACGGTGATACACAGCCGTGAGAACTGACTTAGGCAACCTTGCAAGGTAGATTCGGAGATGTACGGGGTAGTACCCGGAAAGTAGGACGGCCGTGCTCCTTTAGTTATTTTAACATTGTTTGTTTGATTGGAGAACGCAAATGATTTCCACTCCCAATCTTGTTGGCTTATCCTATATCAAGCCTAATCCGATACGCTTAGTGGGACAAAATGAAATATTACGTAAGCAGTATTACCGTAGCCATGCAGCATGATCTGTCAATACGAATACCGCGGGGGACCGGAGATATAATTATCCCTCATGTTTTATTACTTATATAATCTAGAATCCCCCTATAAATTGACAGAATCAGGGGTAATACAGAAACCGAGCTTTTTACATCGTTGATTGGTTGCATACAAAACATTCCGACATGATCCACCGGTCGGAGCCCTCGGCCTAGCCCGCCAATGCTTGTGTTCACTATGCCACAGCGAAAGACATCTACCGAGAATAACCGCCTCTGGGAGGTCCAAATGGCCGCATCCTTCGACCTGAGATGCCCCGACATAGATACCTTACAGTACTTCAGACTCAAAGATACGATTGTAAATAAATATCAGAATATTCCTGTAGTATATGGCTTGTCCGCCATCTGACCACCATTCCCGCGCCAGGTCGTTCATTGACAAAATTCCGCCTCGGCACCCATTTTGACGTCGTTGTGGAACGCTTCCTCATCGCTTTCCTCGAAAGTCAGGGTAATTTCCTGTTTCCTTATCAATGGTCTTCTACCCAGGGATCAGTTCCTTGAGTCATACCGTCGGATAATCCGGGGGAAAGGTCGACTGTATAATGCGGCGTTCTCCATCCTGGGGCCGGCGAAGGATGACGATGTGTACCACCTCCAGTCCAAGCAAGCTTGCAAGTCGAGAAAGTAGTCGAAACATTACTCGGTGAGGATATAGTAGCCGTTGTCGCGGTCGTGTGGGAACCGCCGGTCTTGGAAAAGTAGTTGGACACTGTGAAGAGTCATACAGTAGAATGAGTAGGGTTGGAAGGGAGATATACAGCAGCTCGTCGTTTACTAAAGCTGCTTGATCCTGTTATTCGCTCAGTATCTGGAGAGCAGATTGCACAGCTTATGACAGCACGACCAGATGAACGATCTGGTGCATAGTTGCGACCGTCGGCCGACCCTCTCCTGTCTCGATGGTGGCGGTTTCCTTGGTGGCCATATAAACGTTGATGCTGTGAAGCAGATCACAATCAGTATGCTTACTGCAGATCATCACCACTTTTCAGGTCCCAGATTGTTGTGATATTTGCTCCTCCGTTATAAATTCATCATTTCCACATACAGTATCGTTGATGCCTCAAGATTCAAAAAGTCACTTTCATCGGACACCTCAATCGTTGACAAAAGCCCGCCTCATCAGCAATGACTTCCAGTACTCTGGACTACTCAGTAAGCATCTTTATTTTACAGTACCAGCAATGTGGGTACTGACTACGAATGTAGGGCGTGCTCCGCATGATTGCATCGCTCAAAGTCTGGACGCTTCGTACGGAGCAAATTCAGACGCAGCTAGAGCAAGAGCTCGCGGCGACCCAAGAGAACCTCATGCATGCCACAAACGAGCTACAAGAGGCTACTAAACTTGCCGACATCCTCTATGAAGTGTGTCAAAATTTGGGTCTCGTGACGGACCATCTGATCAAGCAAAAAGGCGTCGAAGAGGATAAACAGGGCTCCCAGAGCTTCGAGGTGGTCCTGAACGCGGTGGTGCACCGGTTGGACAGCAGCAAGGTCATCAATCACAGGACGTCAAGGTGTTCAAGCGAGGCTTCAACCCCTTTCGAGCTGGCTAACCAAGATCAAGCTCCCCAGAAACCTGCAGTGAGCGCGTCTGAAATGTAATATAGTTCATTCAAAGCTGCTTCAACAATGTTTACATTTCTGTGCTTGTTACTTTTCTCATCGTTCGTGAGCTTCTTCTGGTATCGTCTATCTTTGCGTGGACAATAAGTACCCTAAACGGTCAAAGCGTGGTTGGATTCTAATCAACGGCCGTGGGTCCTCGCAGAAGCATGGTCAACAACTCAGGATCTTTCTGCATGAGCTACTGCTTCCCTTTGTTTAAACGAATTTAAATCCGCAAATTCGCCTAGCGTATGCTTTGTCTCGAGGCAGGCCTTATATAATGTCTATTTAATATCCGCACAGCCATTCACCATCGTCCTGGAAGACATCGAAGCAACCAAAGATGGCGGCTACAAATTCTCATGGCCCCGCACAGAGGCAGACGCATTTACTCCATTCTGCGCTGCATATGTCGCCATCAAATTTGCAAGTTTTTAACCCGGTACCACAGCGAGACATCATGGCCAACAATATATCCATGGATATTGAGCGAGCTAGAAGATCCCAGGCTCCGTCACCCGAGCCGAGTCTTGCGGATCGGACAGCAAGCGCAAGTCGGGAGGCACTGGCAGGTTTGTCTTACTCAATGTGCTTCACCAAGGTAGACTCGGCTAACCGCAACCTGAAGAACTCGCGGCTGAAGCGGCCAAACTATCCCGTATGATCCAGGCTTTGCGCCGGTTGGACATGCTACGTGGAACTATTCCTCCGTGCAACGACAGTGTAGGGCTTGTTCGATCCTCAATTCCTCAAATAGATTTCAACTAGAGATATTTGTCGTCGTGTAACGCCGACTCGAGTGAAGTTTAAAAATACTAGACTGCAAGGTCAGACTTGTAAGCAGCAAGACATGTCTAACACAGCCAAAACATGTGGACTCGCTATTGTATGTACTGGCAGTGACGCGAGCCCGAAGCCGCGAGGCCCGTATATTGGAATTCACTATGAGGCTGCCACAGTACAGCACAGTACTAGGTACATCTATGCACAGAAAAATAGTGTCTTTCCCGATGAACTGGCAGCTAGAAGGGCGTTTTATATTCTCTCGTAGAAAAAATATTATGAGCTGTGCATTATACTATAGGTACCGTAAATCTCATTCCCGTAGACACTCAGCAACGTGGCAACCATCACAGAGTATTGTACAACAATATTAGCGTCGACACAAAGTCCATAGAAGAAAGTACCACATCGCTGCTGCTTGAAGTGGACCAACTGTGTCCCAGTGGCCACGCTCTTTTGCAACGTCCATGGCGCTTTTGTGATTAAAATCGCGAGCTGCAACATCCAAGCGAGGTTGCTTGATCAACAATTTGACACACTCAGTGTGCCCGCCTGCTGCCGCCCACCACAAAGCTGCGCGGCCACAATCGTCAACTGAATGGATATCGATACCAGGAAATGCAAGCAAACGATCTATGGCGCAACAGAAGCCTCCAGCGGCAGCGAAAATCAGAGCAGTCCAACACTGCGGGCCTTGATCATTGATTGCTAATCTGCCTTCCTGATCGAGTAGTAGACGCACGATTGGCAGATGGTGCATAGTCAATGCCACCTGCAGAGACGAGGTTCCTTCTGGGCTTTTCTCGTTGATGTTGATTGAGTTGTGGTCCAGAAGTAAGCTCACTATTGACTCTTGCCCTGCCCGGCATGCTACCCAGAGTGGAGGCACCACCCGCCGTAGACCAGCGTTGACGCATACCCTAGACTGCAGTAAAAGGAGACCGGCCATGTGTAGATTGCCATTCTCGGCAGCACGGGCAAGTGGAGTGAAGCCTTGGTGATCAGGCAGGTTCCAGTCAACATGATCAGCACGTGTAAAGATTTCAACAAGCTTCTTATGGCCAAAATCGACAGCATGCCAGAGGGCCGATCGTCCGTCGCTATCTTGCTGGTTCACGTTGATGCTAGGAGTAGAGATGAGGCGTTCAATAATTGGTAAGAGACCAATGCCGGGCAGATACTCCTCATAGGTTGCCACAGCTAGAAGAAGTACATCATCTCCTTCAGCATTCAGACTGTTGACGTCAATCTCATCATGTGCTAAAAGCATTTGAACAGCCACAAGATCCCTGTATTCTACCGCATGATGAAGGAGGGTTTGGCCGAGCTTGTTCTTTTGATTGATTTTAGTTCGAGGGTCCGCAAGGAGAAGTTGAAAGATGTAGTATTGCTGATTCTTCAGAGCCATTTCAAGAGGGCTCTGATCTCTCGCTCTTCGGGTATTGATGTCGATGTCCGGCAGAGTGAGAATGCGCTTCACGACCAAGTCATACCCTCGGCTGATCGCGATACACAACGCCACGGCAAGGAAGTCTAAGAGATATGGAACATCAATAGATCTTAATGGAAGCTGCGAATTGACCCTCTGCAAGCACTTTAGCTCTGAAGCTCTATATGTAGTACTGGGAGCCGCATGGTGCAGAAAGCTGCCTGCGCTGATTGCGACCTTGGTGAGCATGAATTTCTGATCTGGATACATGAATCCCTCTTCTTCCTCGAGCTTTTTCATTGTTGAAGAGGTGAGATCGTCGAGGAATTCAAGATTCAGAAACAGGAGCTCGGACATTTCGGCAAGTTCGAATTGAGTGTCACATGAAGTGATATTCTCCCCAGCACCCCTGGGGGTGTTAAGTGCGCACGTATCGTCATTATAGGCCATGCTGAAAAGTTCGAGAAGGACGCTAGTCTAAAGTCCGGAAAGCTTCAGAGGCGTGTTGTAGGTTCAAAAGTGGAAGCAAATGAAATAGATTCACCTACAATATATAGCCAGAGGCGACGTAGCTCCAAAGTATATCGAGACATCTATCGCGTAATGTCTCTTGAGATCCTGGGAGCAGCTCGCTATTCCCAGGAGTAGCGCGATGTGATCCTGGGAGCACATCATCAAGCTCCCCGGAGCGATTGCAGTCCCAGTAGCGGACCCAGTTGCTCCCAGGAACGATGTGACACATTCCTGGGAGGAAATATCTGCTCCCGGGAGCAAGACGTTCGTTCCCAGGGGCCCTACGATAGCATCCATAGCCTGCAGGTCTGTATTCGGTTGGGGAGCTACGCCTCGTTGACGAACTACATATAGCTCCCGCAAGGCATCTTTGCCATTCTATACATATTCTTGTCCTAGATAAGCACCACTATGAATACGCCAACATATCAGCGGTCAGAAACCACCGACTGGAGAGAAACCGTCCGTCGGGAATTACGAGAGGAATTGGCTGCCAACCTGTGTTGCTGGACTACGAAAAAGGGAACACGATGTCGGGGCCTCATGCGCACAGCTGCCCTGGGCGAGACTCGGGAGAAGCTGGCAGCTCTGGAAGAGCATTTTACTGTGGATCTTCTCGAATCTACACTCAAAGAGATTGCGCCTCTCGCGCTTTGCAAGCGATCGCATATAGGACATGCAGATAGCTTGAGCGGTATTTGGTTAAAAAGCGCCGAAAATCATCGCAGGGAGGCTACGCGACTACGTCGGGCGAGAAGAGGAGCGGCCGACGGTAGCCTGGCGTCACACAACGCGAGAGGAGTCGCAAGGGACAATGGTTCCCCAAGGTATCTCACGGTTGATGATCTTCGCAGTAGTCAGGTCCCGTGGGAGGTTTCACCGGGTCAACCACTGGCGATTCTCCGCGTGCGAGAAGAAGGCGGTGAGTGCAAGCTCCAGAGCTTCGGACCCTCTGCGCATCGCGAGGACCTGGAAGATTGCCCAATCTGCCTCAACCAGCTGCAAGAAGGACCAAGCGAGAACAGATACGTGCAATGCGTCGCTTGTTCCAGGTCATCGCATCTGGAATGTGTTGAACGTTGGCTTCACTCGCGCGAATCTAGGGCGAGCCTTTTCTGTCCTTTCTGGTAAGCCCCAACGTTGCCAACTCGAGGACCACTGCTAACCAGATCACAGTCGACGCGACACTTTCCAAATATTCTCCTATGATCCCTCGCTTGGACGGTCTACTCCGGAAATCATTATGCGCGATGCGCCACCCGATGTCTCCTCTCTGGGACCGCAAGCCCGTCAGCGGACGCCTCTGGACCCATCTTCGACCCCCGCCGCCCATACATTGAACACTCGGGCGCGTTCATCAGGCGAAACCCGAGAGACCTCACAGCTGGGTATATCATCCGATCAGGCCCGTCTGCAGCGATCCGACCGTAACCGGCGGCCTCCATCTCGTTTCCAACCGCAATGATCCGTTGCTGTGTGCAATGCGCTGGATACGTAGTCGCAAGCGGATCGAGTGTGATTACATATGGCTTTCTTGCCATTCATCAATACTAGTTGTTCGTCTCTTTTACGTCCAAGGTTTTTGACCAAGGTGTCGTTGTAACCGAGGCAGCGATAACCCTGCACGTTTCTTCTTGGGAGTTTGAACGTCCATGAATGCCATCATGGTGTATACCCGTATACTCTGGTTACATACCATTCACGGGTTACGAGAAGTCATACTTTCATCACCTAGTATCGTACATATCCCTTGAAATATAGTTGGGTCCCTGCAATATACACTATATACACTAACACGTGTCTGAAAGGTGCAATTGCAGATACTGTATTGCCTTGAAGACAATGCAAATATAATGAATTGCGATAAGAAAGAACGTTGACTGTATGCAAATTATACTTTTCGAAGAGATGAATACAAAAGTCACTGGGACAGATCTTCCCGAGTGTTTCGTTCTTTCTAGTACAGTAAATTCATTCTTTTTCTCAGCACTTCTTATGCATACTGTCCCGCCATGGCTTGAATCGTCAACATCGACAAATATTGCATGATTGCCTTATACGGTTTACGGCCCCGGTGTCAAACATTATGTTGCTCCAACTCTTTGCGGCAGCCGGCTTTCTTGTTATACCCAGTGCCTCTGCACAGTCTGTCATTTATAGTGGTAAAGGGTTTGGCACATATTACTACGATATTGAGCAGGCTGATGCGTGCGGAACCAATTTTGAGGACCCAAACAGTGGCGGAGTTATGTGTAGCTCTGCCACCCTACTCTCTCTTGATCAGATGAACACCAACTATGTGGTTGCCATGAACAACACTCAGCTTGGAGAAAATCCCAGTTTATACTGCGGTAAAAAAGTAATTGTCTCGATTAATGGGCAGCGATCCGAAATGGCGCTCTTCATAGGAGATGGCTGCCAGCGCTGTGGTGTAGGCTCTTCCTTGAGCACTATCTGGAACGCAGAGGGCGCTCCGGGTCTCGACTTCAGCTACACTGTCCTAAGCAAGTTATCGGAAGGCAGCGCCTGTAGCGATGGTCACGTTGCTGTTTCCTGGGAAATTCTTGACGAGTCGATATACGATTTCGATGACAGCTCCTCCGGCTCTCTCTCGGCATCTGGGTCCACTGATTTTGACGCCGCCGCTGTTCAACCCTTGGCTCAATCTGTGGCTCCGACGATGACCGTTGCGTCAGATGGCTGGTTGGACGTATCGCCCACAACCTGTTCAGGCAATGTATGGCGATGCAGCGGGGATGTGCTTGAACAGTGTATTGGCAGTGCCTGGTCCCCTCGCGTTACTTGTGCCTCTGGTTCTAGCTGCCAAGGTGGCTCTAACCCGTACTGCACTTGAGATTTTCTGGTAGCTACACTATATACTCTCTATATGATCTTTTTTTTTTGTTCGAAACAATGTGTATATGGATATGTCATAAACAATGAAGCATCACGACGAGAAACGAACCAGTTCCGTGTTAGAGTGTAGAAGGCGACTTTTGTGTTCTCTACAAAGACCGTGCGATGGAGCCTCCGGGACCTCCAGCCGTCAACAGACGCTCTAGGGATTTTCTTCCAACCCCGCCACCCATGCGTTGAAGACTCAGGTGCGTTCTTCAGGTAAACTCCTAGATACGTCCGAGCTAGAAACTGGGCCCGGTTAACTAAGATTGCAGCGATCCGTCCGTGATCAGTGGCCTTCATCTCATTGCCAACGGCAAGGCTCCATTGTCATGTTCATTACGTTATTAGTTAGCTTCTGAGTCCTGTGTATACCGCTTCAGATATATCTTCTACATCTCTCTTCTCGTATAGCATTCAATAAAACGCCCTAGCCCGCAGTCCACAGAGGATACCGGAGTCGACAAGTTCCATCGGCGCCTGATCAAATCGCCGCAATGACTTCCAACCAGCGGAGCCGGCCGCTGACCCAATGGAACCTCGGCGCCTTCACGTACTCTGCAAGTGGCAATTCATCTAAGACGCTCGCATCGCCTCCGGAGGCCAAGCAGAAAGAAGCAGCAAAGCCGCCGGCCACTCCACCGCCGTTGGCTATGCCCAGGCCGTCCCGTCCAAAGGATCCCCTCCCGCCGCCGCAGATCCCAACCCTGTCGGAGAATCCTTGGTCGACATACGAAGAGGTCTTGTCGTTCCCAAAACGGCAAGTGTGTTTGGCACGGCGCCGCGGAAATTACGCCGAGTTGGTCAATGTGCAGCAACTCAGGCAGGACCCGTCGTCGGTCGCGCACGTAGTCGAAACGGTCAACCGAGTCATTCACCCCAGCTTCCTCCATCTAGTTCGGTGCTATCGACATGCCAATCGCTCGTTCCTGATCTGGGAGCCGACCGAGTTCTCCTTGACCCAAGTGCTGGGCTCGGCATGCACAATCAGTGAAGTTGAGATTGCCTCGATTGTTCACGCGGTGGGACCCTTATCCTCACGTCTTATGGATTGTTGGCAGATTGCTAAGACTAAGCAGATTCTGAAAGGTATCCAGCATCTTCGTGACCGAGGGAAGGCCCTAGCCACCCTCGACAACGACCAAATTCTGTTCACGGAGGCGGGCGCGGTGAAAATCGGTGAGTCTCACTACGTGTCAGAGCTCCTTTTGCCTGACTAGGTTTCTGACTCGTCCTTAGCTGGAGTGGAAAGGAGCTGTGACATTGACCCGTCAGTGATGAATGCGGATACTCTGAAGCTGCGCAAGCTGGCAGAAACTGTCCTCCGTCTGATGAAAAAAAACGGGGCCCACCACGCGTGGAGCCCGGCGGCTCAAGGGTTGCCGGAGAAGCTGAGAACCGAGCCTTTGGATCGTCTGTTACAGGTAGGTTTGTCATGCCAAAGGTCATATATGGTTACCCTAATGCGCGACTACCAGGATGAGTTTTTCACACAGTCAAATGATGGAGGAGAGCTGAAATCATTGGTCAGCGTGGTGAACAAGACTGCTCTTCATAACTTTAGCTTCCCAGCCCAGAAGGAGAATCCCCTGTGACATCAATACTGTGCCGCATTTCGGGGGTATAGTAGAATACCGTTCCCACAAGTCATATTCCCAATTCAGCCGTAGAAATATACCATTTCCACTCTGATGCAGAGCACAGAGCCGTATCGTCTAGACGCACCGCACGTAATCCCTAGGAGAACGATCCGAGAAGAACCGACTTGCTGGCTTGCGACTCATAACCATTCAGCACTCAACCTCCACAGAAATCAACTGCTGTTAAGGAGCTATTCGCTATTCCTCCAAGGAAATTCTAGAACTCTCCCCAGGTGTATGATCTTCCAACAGCCGCACTGCCCCGGAGACCGCCCTTTGCATGCGACTCACTTGGCTTTTGAGCCTTCTCTCGGAGACACGAGCAATCCCATTGTCATTTGCCAATCGACAGGCTTTCGCTTCCCAGTCTTGATGGTGTCGTCGTGCTTGTTCCGACTCCTCCCTGGCGCGAGCAAGCTGTGTTCGAAGTTCCTGATTCTCGTGCTCGAGTCGACGAATAATCGCAGTAAACGATTCGTTCTCTGTCTCGTTATCTGAAAGTCGACGCTACAAAGCCGCTATCAGACGGTTGGCTGGAAAGAAGAAGGGGGGGTGTAACCCACTCACCGTGTCCGGCTGCGTGCTGTGCTCCTCGCCGTCTTGCCTCAGGATCCGCGGGGATACTGCCTCGAGAGACCGCCCGAGCTCCTCCCGAATAGCCCGGTACAAGCCCACAGAGCCATTGCTCAGGCTCGTCTGGATAAGGCTTTCCTTGGACTTGGTAACGGACCATGCATAGCCGTCCTGCGCCGATGGCTGGAGACGTACGGCATTCGGGGCTACGAGCAGGCCCAGTCTTTCATCTATCATCGGCATTAGCCCTTTCCGGTCGGTTCTGTCCATGGCTTGCGAGGGGAAATACAGATATGGGCAGCAAGGGCCTCCCGACATTCCTGCCTTTTGATGGCGCGTTTTTCATTACTGGTCAGGGCCATGGCACGCTCCACCTGCGTCGAAAATCGGGTCCACAGAACGGCCAGCAAGGGACCGTCCGGGGACGATATGAAATGGTCTCGAGCTTTTGTTACCCTCCTTGCCTCGCCCAATGCTGTCGGGAAAATACAGAGACGACCATATTTTCGTGATTATTCCTCTCAGGCAATTCGTGGCCCTTGGGACAGGGACACGCCCAAGAGCGGCGGTTGTTCAACGGTGGATCAAAGGCGGATGAACGGCCCCATGTGTTGGTAGATACACGGTCAAGCCAGCGGTCACGCGCCTTGAGACTGTCAAGCTCAGGATTACTTTTGCCTAGCCTGCAGGTCCGATGTTCCCTGTTCGGAAGAGTGTGAAGCTTCTTACACCGTTTCTCTATATCTCATGGCCCAGGAATTGGGTAGCACTATATCATAACCAGACCCACACAAACTGTCGAGAGGATCTGAAGAGAGAAATGTCCGCAGTGTTTCTATTACTTAAGAGATGAGACCGACTCATTATGCAGCTCGACAACAGCTAGACCAGTGGCGGGGAATTCGTGAGCGGACGCGTATACGCGCGCGTTGTTTCTCGGACACCCTCTTCATCCCGAGGCCATGCCACAGTCAGCGCGCTGGACGAAGCGCCGATCCAAAGGAGATTGCTGCGAGTCGGCGAGGCTTCTTGATGAGCCTTATATCTCCCAATCTCCGAAACTAGACGGCGCCGTTGGCCGATATTCCCGACCAGAGAGCAAAGCTACGAGAAGGAATATCTACCCCAAACCTTCCTCCGGCCCAAGCCACGTCACCCTGCGATTGCCTCGCCGTGAACAGTACCTCGATCCAAAGAAGGCTTGGTGGACGCAGATCCCCGACCTCAACAGCGAGTACGAAGAACAGAAAGCTAGGGAGCAAGAGAGAACCCGGCAAGACTGGTTGCGGCGACTTCGGCCTCGGCCGCGAACAGATTCTCCAGTGAAGAAGTCTGCAAGCCCAAGAAACAAAAAGAAATAGGCCATTACATATTGGAACGCCTGATATGACACGACTGTCATTAAAAAAGCACAATTGAGCATTGGCCTGACACTTGACTCGGTATGCAACTTCTTTCAACTTGGATGCCACACTTTTATTTTTGATTTACTGTATTTATTTTCGCTTCATGCTACGCTTACGTAAATTATCTTCCTTCTATTTTGAAACTTCCGACGCCTTGCAATTCTTATCTGATATTGTCTTGAAAGATTTTTTGGTTGGCCGCGAGGAAGGAACGTGAAGTCCTGTTAGCATAAACTTGTTCCTGTAATTTACGAGATGTAGTCTCATAGCATCTACGCCTTTCGATTCAAAACGACACTTGAGATGATAAAGCAAAGCCAATTATAGATTAGTGTGTGTCACTTTAGGGTTCGAGAAAGATTCTATGAAAGCAAAGCGGCGAAACTGATTACTCTTATTCACCTATATTTATCTTCTGTCTTTGCGACGCAACGGTCGAAGTAGAATTCCTGGATTGAGGTACACACACACACACACACACACACAATTTATTAACGCCCGGCGGCTAAGCCGAAAGGGCAACTATCTCTGATCTACTCTACATGTCATAATACATATAGTACTGTGTCTCCTCAGAGCCCATATATAAAGCCTTGCAATATATGTCATCTCAGATGTCCGTATCGCAGCGGATCCTCGTGGGTTAGTAGTTTTGTTAGTAGGCTGGCTTGAAGGCGCTTCTCCAATTGTTCAACGTCCTATTTTCGGCAGTTGAAGCGCGTCTACCATCTGTAACACGAGCTGGTTGGTGGGTCAGATCGGCGAAAGGGGGGTGATTTATGTTCGTCGGCATATTCAGGTGGCCTCGAGTCGGCTCGTGGCGACGGCGAATCATATTGAGGCCCGTACCGCCTCTAAGTTCGGCGTCCACTTCTGATCATCAGAAGGCGACTTTCCTCCTAGGAGTATATTTCCTCGGTGGGTGTTGGTACATTGTAGTAGTTCCGTCCGGTGCGCCGTCCATTTTTTTTTATTTTTTTTCACACACACACGGATTGAGGTACAGTACAGTATAGGTGTGATAACACTCAATAAGTTTTTAATGGTCAAGCCGATTTCGAGAACAACTGTACAGCCGAATTGACAGTGTATCAGTCTTCGTATTTATGTACTCACTGGGGAGCTGGATCATCCTAAACGCCTGCCTCTTCATGCCCGCAATTCTTGGACAACACAAGCTACAGGTGCCCATATGATGACAACAAGTCGAGTTCTTTGCAGCAAAATCATTTACCATGGTCAACCGTCCGAGCTCAAGGGACGTACCCAACGATTTTTGATAACTGATCCTCAAAATATTAATGCCCAATTCCCTTGATACTAGTGTCCGTACATCCGTCGATAGCATAAAGCAGACAAATTTTTTTCAGAATGGCTGAAAGCATGGCCAAGTGGCAATGCCTCTACGCACTATGAGGTTACAACCAAAAGAAAATGTTCGTATTGACAAACGGGCAAGCGTCAGCCAACAGAGATCATTATTGCATTCTGAACATAATATCGGGAATAGTGTTCAAAATGCCATCGTAGTGGCTTTATTCATCCGACGGTTTCATATCTCTTTCAGCATACAGAACATGGCCAGTATAGCACCCCTCTTTATTATGGTAAATATGAACCGGCTGGACTTTCTTGTTCTTGTATTGTTCCTCGGTTGCTAATAATGCTGTGGTGTGCTCCTTGAGGTCGGTATGACTAGTGTGCGACGGATTTCTGCAATGGTAAGTTCTTGGATATAATCACCTTATAGTATTGACATTTTGCTTACTTGAGGGTAGCGATAGTGAAATGCGCTAGGTCGGGCTTCTCCGTAGCGGTTTCGATGAGGGTGAGGGTACGATTACGCAGAACAGAGTTGCGGATTCTCTGGGTGAATTTAACAGCATGGCGAGGAATGGGAGACATGGTGATATCCGAGCTCCTAAAGGTTCAGATGGTATTAAATCAATAAGTGTCAAACTTCGTAGTAGTATCTCCCAAGAGCAGCAAGGCATCAATATATACATCCTTTCCTCAGATTGCATAAGCCTGGTTAGCGCCGCCATATCGCGCTTTTCTAGCTCTGGTATGGTGCTCCAATGGCTAGTATCACTTCTTTAAATGTGCATAGGCGCCCGTCTCATACTGACACGTTTGAGATATTTTTAAAGGTGCGCTGCTGACCAATCAATTGCCGCTTGAAAGTCGGAGGCTGCTTTTCAGATCATGTGATTGGCTATTGTTGCCACGTCATCTAACTCACGGCGCTAGAACTCCTGACGATATTACCATAATCCGCACCGACGATATCGGTTTAGCGTGATGAGCATCGTCTGCGTTCTACCGAGACGTATTTTTCCCTTGAGAAGTCCTTACATTGCCCTCAAGTCCATGTCTACCCATGCCGACAAGAGTCTGATGGACCGGCCCACTTATATTTGCCCGATTGATGCGGAGCCACTTCATCGCTACCGACAAGGCGGTTACCACCCAGTCACCTTGGGAGAATGCCTTAAATCTGGAAGGTATAAGGTGTTGCATAAATTAGGATGGGGTGGCTACTCGACAGTTTGGGCCGCGAGAGATCAAAGGTAATACATACAAATGTATGCACGGTAGTCCCAGCTAATCGAACTTGACCCTTGCAGGACAGAGACTTACGTCGCTGTGAAAATTTCTACTGCAGAAAAGCATCATGATAGGGAAACACGAGAGCTCCAAACTCTGAAGGAACTGGCATCTTATCACCCGAGTCTGACGCATGTGGTGCAGTTGCTCGATGATTTTGAGCTAACGGGTCCAAATGGATTTCATAAATGCCTCGTTTATGAACTTCTGGGACCAAACATTCCGGACGTAATTGATGCACACTTCTCCAGTGGGAGACTCCCCGGAAGGCTTGCCAAACTTCTTGCCAAGCAAAGTCTTGCCGGGCTTCATGATCTGCACCAACGAAATATTGGACATGGAGGTACTACCATCCACTCACTTGGGAAGAAATCGGAAAATTCTCACCTGAAATAGATTTGCACACTCGCAATTTGGCCTTCACCATGCCTTGCTTGGACAAGGTAACCGAGGATGCTTTTTTTGAGATGTTGGGAAAACCTGAAACAGGTCAGGTCCAAAGGCGCGATGGGAAAGAACATGAACTCGGCGTGCCGGAATATATCGTAAAGCCTACCTCATATCGAAGCCGCCTTTGGAACTCGGCTCAGTCGATCAAAATAATTGACTTCGGGGAATCATTCTTATGTCCTGCCGTTCCTCAAACGCTCCACACACCTTTGTCTGTTCGAGCACCCGAAGTTATATTCCAGGATAAAATTGATCATCGTGTTGACTTGTGGAGTATGGGCTGCATGGTGCGTGAAATGATACAAGTCTAAACGCTATATACGATTAAACTGATAACCATGACAGCTATTTGAACTTTTCACTGGCCAGCCACCTTTTGACACCTTCTTAATAACACCCGCAATTCTCATCGGTCAAATGCACGAGATGGCAAGTGACGATCTACCTAAACGATGGCAAAAGATATGGGATACGATGGATAAAGGGGACGACGTGACCGCGGAAAGCCCCGGGCCCAACTTGCAAGAATGGCTGGAAGAAGTGTATTTTGACGGACGCCAGAGCCCCGATCTCACAAGAGAGGATATAGAGAGGCTTGGAAAACTCATTGGAAGGCTGCTGTGTTTTGAACCGTTGGCAAGAGCATCAGCGAGACAGGTCCTGGATGACCCTTGGTTCAATGAGTAGGCTAGGCTGTGAGTGTTCGTGGGGAACTCGTCCCCAGCTGGGACCTACAGTAACAACTTCCAGAGACATGTTCGATCTTCAACCCTGCATGCCGAAAATGGCCTCTAGCGCTCTCTTCTTTTGCACCCACCACATTAATACACCATTCAAGGAAGGCATCAAATCCTCTCTCGCGATCTTTTTCGTAGTAAATCCAGTTACGCCGAATGAATCCCTTGAGTTCGGCAAAAATCTCTTCGATTGGGTTCAGAGTAAGGTGGCAAATAGATTAGCTTCACACCTGCGTCTTCACACATTTTTACAAGTCGCTCCGACCGGTGAAATGATGCGTTGTCCACAACGAGGACAGATTTAGGTTCTGGCCATCTTCCGCAATGCTGAAGTAATTGGGCTATAAAGTCTTCAAATACGGTGGCATCCGTAGAACCGCGGAAGACACGTGAGAGAACAATCCCATCCTGTGCATAAGCGGGCAATATCTGGTATCTCTGGTCACGATGGAATTGCGTCACTTGCAAAGGGGCCTTGCCAAGTGGTGCCAACCTGTCCGTCTAAACCCAACGCGTTTATCACATCCAGATTCATCAACATATACGAGGTGGTACGATTTGAAGTCCGACAGATTATGCAGATAGTAATCTCGCAAATCAGCATTTTGCTCTCTAGCACGTTGACGTGCAGTCTTTTTCGACCAACCTTTAGCGATAAGGGCTCTCCTAATGCTGGAGGTTGTAACCATGGTCTGAAACTCGTCCCAGAGGAATACAGCCATCTCATCGAGGTACAGGCCAGGTTTCTCACATAGATGATCACAGAGGGCTTCGATCATCAGGGGTGTCACAGTTCGTTTCCGACCTACTCGGGTTTGAGGGGCGTAAATACTTCCAAATTGTCGTAAGTTTCTGCGGATGTTGATGATGGTCAGCTTGTTACATTCAGCCTGTTCCGCCATTTCAGATGCGGTGAAGGACTGGCTCTCTATCATATCATGAATGAGAACGAGCTTTGCAGGAGAGAGTCTTGGAGCCATGTCGCTTCGCTTTGGAGTGATAGGGAGCCAAACTGGAAAGACTTGTAAATGCAATGTTTCAGGCAGTTGTTACGAAAGGGAAGAAGGGGGCCACGGTAGCGTGTGTATGAGCAGTTTCGTGTAAAATACATCCCCCGCAGTCCCAAGATTGTATTGTAAAATACACAGATTATTATAGAAAGCGGTCTGAAATGAGACCCTTGAAGGCTTTATCCAATCAGAGCTCACACAGGACGGATTTATTTTCCGGGAATGAGGTATAACTGATTTCGAAAACTACTGTAACTGCCCTTTCACATACTCTAAATTTGAGAATCACACTTGTACATCAATCTGGAGTACAAAAATTTTGGCGATATGCAGGGTACCAATATCGTGTAAATACATGCGACTTCCATACGAATATAATAATTCTTTGGACGACCTTAGAGCCTCGCCGAAACCTGTCGAGGCCTATTGCCTTTGGCGATATTGAACTGCCCAGATGGCGCGGGTCTGCGAGGTTCTTGAAGCCTGGAGCAAACCAAGAAAGGAAATAAAGTAATGTTGTACCTTCTATACGTTTCCAAAAGACTTGATTGCCAATATTGCTAATAACGTATCTCTTTGAAGGACATTGAAGGCCGTACGTCTGGCTTTCAGTGAGCTCATTGCTCTATCCCAGAACAATCTCATAATGGCAAAGATTCTATTCCGTATCGTCTGCCATGTCCAGCCATCTAAGATTTAATATATCACGTTCCTTTACTGCAAAATCACTTGTGTACAGTACAGCAACCGACACTCTCATAACCATTAAAGGCCGATCGGACATATTTGAGGTAGCTGCCGGCAACTAATCTATGCTCTCGAATTCGGACAAA
Source organism: Penicillium atrosanguineum (assembly GCF_028827265.1). NCBI lineage: Eukaryota > Fungi > Ascomycota > Eurotiomycetes > Eurotiales > Aspergillaceae > Penicillium > Penicillium atrosanguineum. The sequence continues at coordinate 168,993 of NW_026623134.1, read as the reverse complement.
AAGTGACCTTCAGGTCCGTACCCACTTCACAACTCTTGGTTGCAAAATTGTCGTCAGGCTGATAGTAGGTGGATCCACATCGATAAGCGTTCAAGGGACAATCAATCGTCACGCACTCAGAAAAAGAAGGTTCAATGCGGACCCCATATTCATCATTGGATGGATCATTGATTTTAGAAAGATCATAGTAGATCTTGTTGAGAGGACCACAGTGATTCTTGATTCCATTTCCAAAACAAGCGCTATACTCTATCTGGGTAACTTTGGGGCTCCTCCAGCGCGTGGAGACTTTGAGAGAGTTACCAGTACCATTAATAGAGAGGCGGTAAGGGAGAAGATGGCTCTGTTGTGGTCCTAGCTCTGTGTCTAGGTATGTGACATGATCCACACCTTCAATGTAAAGAGGAAAGCGGCAATTGTTGTACAAGATAATGTTGCCACGATGCAGTTTGGCAAAGCAAATCAATGGCGCAAACAAGACCAAAAGCCCCAATGCAGAATGTACGGTGCTTTTTAAATACATTTTAGACAGTATATTTGTCGTGAATGTCTATGGTCAGTATTTGTATTCATGCTGGTGAGGCTGTTCAGCGACAAAAGTATTACCTCCCCGGCTATAAAAAGATGTCTTTGCCTTGGTACGTACTGTTCATGTCCGCAAGTCGTGACAATGCAAAATTAACCATTAAAGACGGTTGCTTACGTTGATTTAAAAGGTCACGACCGAGTCCCTTGCTCACATACACACCTGTCCATAGGTTTTGTAGGGTAATTTCAATTCCATCATATTTGATATTTATTAGAATGATTTTGCAGAGCTTATTGAAATATCTGCATCAATGGCTATGTCAATAATAAACAGAGCCTTTGCAACCATGAACAGAGAATTGCGCCGACTCGAACGCGTTTAGCGACGTTGTCTGAAAAGTTAAACTTCCCCAGTCAAGTTCTGCGTAGCCACGGGATATATAAAGTGGACACTTATCCCAGTGTGTTCTCTCACTCGCACATATTCTAAGATGGATTCGACTATTGAGACGCCAAACATCAAATTTGATGTACCTATCGAGAAAAGTCAAGAGAATTTGCTTGATCAGTCCTCGAAAGAATTCGAGCTGCCGGAGCATACTATCATAACAAGCGAGGATCAAACGCAGGTAAGTCTTTTAACACATAGAATGCTAATCACCGCTAACCTGTATAAAGCATCTTTCCGCCCCTCAAGTGGCCCAGAAAGGACAGTATCCCCACTCCACAGATCCTTTTGAAGCTTTGATCGAAGAGTTAAAGCGGCTTGATCAAGATGATCAACAGCTTGCTTCGCAAGCCTCCCTTTTAATTGGACTTTATCGACGGCTATGGGAAGCTTACACTGCAAAACACACGACGAATCAGTATCTCGTGAAAACGAACCAGCAGCTTCGGACTGTCAATGTTCAATTGGGACAAGAGCGTGAACTGCTCGAGCGCCGACATGCAAACCAGGAGGCACTATTGAGCTACTTTGGCCAGGCTTTTGATAAGGTACGAGATGGGATCGCGGGAGTTCTAAGAGACTGGGATGGTTCCTACGTCGATGAGACAGCCTTGCCCAGAGGAGTTACCAGCGCTGCAGTCTTACCATCACCATATGCCGGGACATAATCCATGATGTTTGATATTTTGTAATTGACCAGACAAATATGCAAGAATTACGGCTGGTCCTGTATCTCAGGTTTTAACGTTGCTAGCGCGCTAATTAAATTGATCTCGTTTCTGTAGTCCTCTTTACTAATTTGTATAAAAAGACTTGAGGCTATGATTGGGGTCAACTTTAGATTGTCAAACTCTCTAAAGTAGGCCACTTTACTAGACACCCCGTGGAAATCAAAGGTAAGACTTCGAAAGCAACCTGAACAGACTTGTTAGTCGGAGTGGCTGCTTCAGAGAAGAGGTCCCTGCTGAAATGCCCGGAGAGGTCAAATGAAAGTGACAAAAACATCACGCTATCGCGCTGACAGGCTGGAGCTGGGGAGGTCACTACGGTATCTCAGAAACAGGCCGGTGAATGCCATCAAAAGTACAGTACTGTATTGCCGTGAATAATCGTAAAAGATTACATCGGTCTGCCGATGGAGGGATTACAGTCAGAGCACCTTAATACTCTTGCAATTCATCTTCTTGTTTGAATGTGTCTACAGTAGAACTTGAAAACAGATTACAAAGAACGCTCACGCTTTCTTTCCCCAGCGCCACATTCCGATCGCGCTAAACTGAATTAGGTTAGAGGAGGTCCCACCTTCTTTTAGCATGTGTGTTCTTGGATCCCCTGTACTGATGGTATTGTCCTGTCACCCTGATACGCACTACTCATGCATTAGGATTAGTGTCGGATTGACGGATACTGGTATGTGCTAGTATTGAGGTGTTCCATTGAGATACACTGATGTTGTTCTATCTGGATCTTGCTGTTGAAGCGTTATCAGATCTCAGGAGTCGTTCCTAGCGTGTTACGACGCTGGTATGCCGAGCGTATCCCGTTTACCTTACAGAGACAAAGAGAGAATGGGTACTTGATGAATATAACCCTGTCCTTAGTGGTAAAATACCACCCCTCAGTTCGACAATTAGAACTGTCTCTATGATACTGGGTCGTGCTACAAGATGTGTATAGGTTGTATTGTTGGTTGAGTTACAGTGGTGTTTCAATAAAACTCGACCCCCTGTTTACCGCTTTATGATTCTGCCATCTGTTCTGCCATCTATTCTGCCAGGCAAACTCTTCCAAGTTAATATAACTTAGCTAAGTTAGTAGCTAGTATACCACCCCTGATTATCTAGCACTTGCTGCACACGGTGAGGCATGGTGACTGCCAGATTCTCTATCATCGCTGTATCCATCTCTGACCATGCTTCTTGCGCAACGATCGTCAGATATGTCTCCTCATTATCATCCATATCTTTGATTTCAGGATGCAAATCGTATATCTTTGCCTTGAGAAGAGCCCAGAGGTTCTCAATAGGGTTTAAATCAGGTGAATATGGTGGCCAATTCATGATTTCAAACTCCTGTTCAGCAAGCCAATCACGCACAACAAATGCAGTATGCACAGGGGCATTATCTTGTTGAAAAATTGCACCCTCAATACCATTTATTAATGTTGGAAGCACACGCTGATAAAGCTCAAGAATTGCCCATCGATTAACACCTCCACGAGGTGAATCGGCTCTTCCGAAAAGAGGAATTAGTCCAGTCCGTCGGCCACAGCCAGAAAAAAGCTGCCCAAAACATCTGTTTAACACCTTTATAAACCGAGAAAGTTTGGACATCACAGGTTGGAATTTGGAATTTGGGACGAGTAAAAGTCCATTCCCGACGTATCCCTTTTCCTCGTTCAACTGTTGATTCATCTGACCAGAAGATCTTTAACCATTGTTGATAGGTATAATAACGGACAGACTCTGCCCATTCAAGGCGTTTGCGGGCAATTTCTTCATCAACTTCTGGTCGTTGAAGACAAAGCCATTTGCGTTTATTTTCACTGCGAAGAAATCGCAGAGGGTCGTTCGTGAAACACGATATCCAATAGCTTCAAGAAGCTTATCAATATTAATACGAGAATCAATCTCAATTGCCTGAAGAATATTGTCTTCTATTGAAAGCTTCTGTGGACGTCCAGATCGTTGAAGAGATGCCTGTGTAGGACCTCGCTTATTTGGTTGTAGTACTGTTGATTTGATCGTACTAAGTGGTATATCTGGATACCTTTCTTGAATAGCGCGATAGGACCATCCAATATCTTTTAATTCAACAATTTTAACACGCTGATGTGGTTGAAGATGACGGCCTCGGGGGCGTCGATGCACGGGGTAAGGGTGCCATGGGGGGCTTCAAATTGAGCATGTAGTAGCTGTTGTGCTGTTGAACGTGTAGCGGGCATGGCGGTTTGTATTTAAAGTATATAGTTTATAGTATGTAACTTTTAATGTAAGGGGGGTGATGCTAAATTATGTAGATAAACAAGACGCGTGCATGGAATTTAGCGCGTTGAGGTAGGGCGGTCAGTGCAATATGTGCAGGCGGTGTATAAAGCGGTAAACAGGGGGTCGAGTTTTATTAAAACACCACTGTAGCATATATTACAGTAAACGCCAATACATTCTCACGTCCCTGCCCTTCATTCTTGGCGTCTCTCCTCTTACCTCCGTCATATCGAATATAAGAGCCACACCTCAATATCGTATAACGTGAAGCTAGTCAACTCCACTAAAGACGCACTATATGAATAAGATGATCAAAACTAAGACACACGAATTAAAAAACCTAGAATGAAGATGCGTTATGGGGTCATCATTTTCGTTGAGACCAGGAAGACAGCATCTGGGATCGTGTATACAATTGCATAGAGTAAACGGTAAACCACACTCCTACAAGCAAAGTAGTAATGCGGTGGAACGTAACCTTGCACAAGTCGAGCCTAGCCAGCACCTATCTCTAGTTTGAACCGGTCATGCGTATGCTGTTGGGTGACAACTTGGGCAATGTCCCCCCAAGATTTGGCTAGGTTCACTAGATAATCGTTCATTGAGTCCGATTGTTTAGGTCCCTGCGAGGTATTTAGACTATTCTCTAACCAGCGCAATACCACAACCCACGTGTAGGTAAACAAATAATCTCAACGCAACATCACAGAAGGCTCAGTCAAACTGACCGGACGCGCCCTGGTTCAATAGCTCTGAATGCTGTGAGCCTTGCCACCTATACAAGGCTTATAAAAGTGTTTTTCCTCATCACTGGAGCTTCCTTGAAGCCGAGCGGTAGGAGGATGCCTCCGCTCACTTCAAGATTTCAAAACTGGTTGGCAAGCACGTCCATTCCAAACAAATACGGGCTCTTTCTAGCCACAATTCTCGTCATCTGGCTGGCTTATTGTTTTGGAAGGCGCTGCAGCTTATTATTGCGGCGGGCACGTCATGTAGGGTCATGGAGACGTCTGCTCCAGTCACCGGTTCCAGATATCCTGCTTTGGCTTGATATCCCGTCATATATACATGGCTTGTTGATCGCCGCGTTTCTCACAGCCAATATCCTTACCATTAGCCTTGGGACCCGGTCTTGGAAGGAAGCTCAGCAGAGGGCCGGTGCTCTGGCGGTCATACACCTGCTCCCACTCTGTACAGGCTTCACCTTCAGTATTTCAGCTGATCTATGTCACCTACACCGGTCCACCTTCGAATGGATCCACCGGTGGTTAGGAAGAATTTGCGCAATTCACTGCCTACTACATGGGACTGCAATTTTTCGTGTAGTAAGCGAAGGAATGAACCTAAATTCACCTGCCTACGTGGCTCCGCTAGCGGTGAGTTTCCCGCGATGTATTGACGAACAAACTCCATATGCACCGGCGATGACTGCAAATACGACAGAGAAAGACTGACCTGGTATAGTCTGGATGCAGTTTCCTCCTAATTCCTCCTTTAACTCATAGTGCTCTTCTAGGTCGCCACCCACAACTTGCGCTAAAGGGCCACTATGTGCTGATAATCGTCGCCCTGGCCGCACTTGGCTACCATTTAATCAACCGCGCCACAGTGTACCGTTGGGTCTTTCTTGGGGGTCTTTGCCTATGGTCTAGCTTGAGCGGAGCGGCGTGTATACATACACTGTGGTCCCACAGATCGTGGTGGGGAACGAGTTCCGAGGCTGTCGCAACGTCGGATGGTCAGATTCTTTGGCTAGATATTGCGATGCCACCAAGATGGAAGAGCCAAGCGGGCCAGTACGTACAGTTGTGGATGCCGCGGTCAGGACTGGCCCTCTACTCGCAGCTTCCGCTGTTCTATGTCGCATCCCACGAGGAAACAAAACAATCAAATGCGGGGCCTGTTCGTACCCTGCACATAGTGACTCGCTCTCGATCAAGCCTCGCCGGTAACCTTATAATTGGCGGGGGGTCGCACCTCAGCACCCTGTCACCTTTCCAGTTCACGTGTTAGGACCATTTGGGCGCCCTTGCGATTTTGGCCAATATGGGACAGTCCTGTTCATAGTTGAGGACATTGGACTTTTCCGCGCATTGCCATTTATCCGAAGTTTGGTCGAAGAAAGTCGCGAGCGAAGGAATACAGTACGGAAACTTGAGGTTCTTTGGCAAGTCGACAAGAGCAATTCCAGTAAGTCGAAAACACTTCCCGAAAGTCCCATTCGTGGGCGTGCTGACCCTGATCTTTTTAGACCACCAGCCATGGGTATCCCAGCAGATCCAGCAGGTCCTGGATCTTGACCTCATGTATGATCGTTTCAAAACTTCCACTAACTGGGGAGATCACGAGCGTCGTGGTTTTGACGTAAGACTACATTGTGTCGTACTTTTACGGATTTCACTGAGACTAAGGCAAATAACAGATCTTGCATTTCCAGATCCACCTTCTGGGTGTCAAACCCACAGATATGGCAGGCTTGACTAATAGAACACGTCTTACATACTGCTTGGATCAAATGAGACCGGCTGAAGCGGTTGTGCGCCACTTGAACCACCAATGTGGAAGAATGGTCGTTGCAGGTATTTAACCCCTCTATTTTCTAACGTGGCTGCGTTTCTCTGTTTCCTCAGTTACCTCTAATAGCGCTACATAACATCGTCCTTGACTTCATTTGATAGCTGATGAAGTTCTTCCCAGTATGTGCAAGCCCACAGATCCGCGCGACAGTGAAAGGCACCGTACGATCGAGCCCGAGAGAAGACTTACAACTTGTTGACCTCGATCTCGAGCCTTCGGTTGACTGGCTAAATGGTGAGATTGCCGTCAACGGAGCGGCTACGACATACCAGTGCTCGGGGGATGAGACAGGCCATAAAGTGGTGTCAGACTCCGCCTCTGTGCTCTCAGGTAGAACCCTGGTTGCCGAAAGAGATGGAAACGAGATATCTGATTCGGGCTCTGTGCTTTCTGGTCGGACTTTGAGGCCGACGTCCCACCAGCCAGCCGCTCATCTCACTTCTCCCACAGCAGCAAACCATGCCAAGTGGGTCAAACAAAAAATCGCCGAAGGCGAGATAAATTCCCGGCGGAGGTGAGCCGATGTGAGAGAGTACGAATTTTTGGAAAGAGAGATACGGGACCTCCAATTCAAGTCGAATTGCTTCCCGGATCAAAATGCAGTGTTAAAACTACCGAGCGATTATTGAAAAATAGGTTGAGTTCTTACTTAGATGCATGGATCCCCCGATTATCTAGGGTATCTTGTCAAGATAATGAGTTGTATTAGCTTAAGTCCAGAATGAAGACCACCTGGGAACTATTGAGGCCTAAATTTCATGCAAGCAGCTGCTCGCCAGATATACTCCCTAAGCGCCTCCTGATATGGCTTAAATTTTTAACGAGCTACTGTACTCAAAGACGCTCTTGAAATAAAGCCCTTGGCGCCTGAATTAGTCAAACATAAGATGAATGTGATACCTTCTATTTCCTCGTAATATGAATTAACGTACCAGAGGGCCTAAATTCTTAAATTGGGACAGATGGAGAATACACCTCGCTACTAATTTTGCTCAATACACACAACCGATCTAAGCTTCGTTTTATTCATTGACATATGATGCTTTGTTCGGTTCTCTTCCCAGACTATCGAGTTGCGCAAACAAGTGTATCTTCAGTCAGAAACTCTTCGATGCAAAACTACATATTATTTAAACTCAATCGCCTAGCTAGGTGACCCTCCATTCTGCCATATCAGTCAATCAAAGGCAGGAAGCTCATAGACAGGAGATGAAACGCCCCGTGTGGAGTTTTGATTTGCTTTGACCGCTGCACATCTTGTGCGTCTCCGTGAACATATACCCGTCGATGGGTAACCCACTGGATCCCGGCAATGATTGCGTTGGTATGATATAGACCTATATCCATGACAACGATCACAAATAAGAGGAAGCTCTGCTAAAATTGGCTCCGGTAGATGAGTGTACGGCGGAGGTGGCACCGATGGAGCTGCTGTTTCGCTAGAATTTCCTTGTGGATATTCAACTGCACGCGGCATCAATATGCGCTCATTTCGATTGTACCTAGTAAATAATCAGCCCTACTCTTGAGGAAAATTGATGCCTGATCACCTAGCTGAAGCCCATAATCTGGTACCAGAGAGCCATTTCATTATGTACCGGCCACTTCCGAACGGCCTGCCAAAGGGGCTCTCCGTGATCGAAATTATGATGCGGAGATGTAGCTTGAAAGCTCCAGTCTATCGTGGTAGACTGTTTTTTAGGGAATTCTGCTTATAAGCCATGCGTCAAATAGCAGCTCTGCTAGAGGGCTCCGATGTGAATTGCATGGTTGACCCAACGTTCACGCCATCCGTAGGCCAATTTGTCTCTATCTAACGAATTCAAAATAGTAGTAGTCGAAAAACACTTTTCAACAATCATACCTCCAGCATTATCGTCATTCTGCTAGCATTGAAGAGTGTCCACACTCTAACCTCTCCTCATGAACGGTGTTGAAATATTATTCCCTCTCTCCCAATGAGTTAGTCAAAAGTTCATCATCTACCATTTTCACGCTATAGTTGGCAGTTCATGAGAATAATGAACTGTCCAATAAACGGAAGCCACATACTGCATGTACCTCTAATGCCAAAGTGTGTAAGCCAAAGAGATGCAATATGTGGGTTTTTATTTTGTTTACCCTTGCAATATAGTTAAATCCTGGATTTGAGGTAAAAATTATGACCATGTTATTTATATGAAAAGGCCCGGTCTCCCTGATGCCTAGCAGAGCGGCGACCTGACAGGCAGCCACCCTTACAGGTCTATATACATGAATGAACGTACGATCCAACTAAGAAAGCGATACACAAGCTACAAAAACCAGTGACGCGCGCTGTCGCACGCTATCGCCGTGAAATGAAAACTTTAGACAATGATGAAAATTGAGAGATAGTAGACAGCAGTTAGATTGAGAAGGGAGTCAGCGGCATCCACCTCCTCGTATAACGATAAGTCAATGATATGCAATGCTCGCGCGGATAATAAAGCGTGGTGTAGGATATGTTTCGGTTGAGATGCACAAGGAGAGATCTGTAAATTCAAAGTGAACTTAAGAAGGCTTCTCAGAGCAAAGAGTTAAGTGCAATGCCAGAAGATGGTAGGAAATGAAACGTATATCTTTTGCGGTTTAGCTATACTATTCAGCTCAGGAGCAACGCTAATTGATGGCAGCGATCTATAACTAGCATGATGTGCACCATGAGTGAGCACAACAAGGCAAATTACAGGAATACAGGGGGCACTAGAAGCAAATTAGCAGCAGGTCCAATGAATATTCCGGGGTTCCTAGACATGGTGAAATAGAGGCCCGTTAGGTAGATAATGACGCACAAATCAGAAAGATGAAAGATAGAAAGGCAACAGAGTGCCTGTAAAAGCAGCATGGAGATAGGCAGAAATTTGTAGTGGATCTGCAGGCAAGGTTGCGCGAAATAAATTTTGTTTGATCCACTTAGGTTGTTCCGGACTTCCTAACCGGTGGAGTTCGAGCCTCACCTGGTGAGGTCTGTCGTGGCCTTGTTGCCGCTAGTGACGTCAATCTGCTTTCATGGCGCGGCCGTGCCGTATGATTTTCCGAATGCGATGGAAGCAACTGCCTGCATCTGGCTGCATTGTAAATTTTGTTCAGAACTGCGAGAACACGAGAAATACTGAGTTGAAGAGTCTGGCCTAATAACGTGCTGCGAACACGGGTTTGTTGCAGGCTTCATTAGCCGGACGTTTCCTGGTCTACATCTCGTCCTTGGTGGCTTATTGTGAAAACGGCGGCGAAGATCTCTAATTACCTGTATATATGTAGAAGGAGATACTAACTGGCTGTTTAAATTCGCTGCGACGCCCTATGTAGCCTTTGGGAACGATACAGATCTGGTGATGATGGTGCTACGAGCGGTCGAAATACGGTCACAAGGCTGGACGAACTTGTGATTGGATTATCAAAAGTTCACCCGAAGTCTTTATAATTGCAACCTAGCAAACATATATAGGGGTCATTACGCCGCTTCGAATATGGAAATGGCTAGAACAAACGGAAGAATACCTCTCTGATACAGTCTTACAATTCTGCACTAGTGCCGCACTGAGTTCAATACGCGAAGCTCTCCTAATGATACCTGTTCGCAGAGATGGTACGAAGGGTTGAGGTTGTGGTACACTGGAAGACATCCTCTTATCGACGACAGATTCTGAGAAGCTTTCCAGCCTCTCAATACTTAGGTCATTATAGATTAATCGCAAAGATTGATTTTATTTCACATTCATGACCCACTTTCATAGACGCCTCAAGGGCGTGGGTCTCCAGTGAAAAAAATGGGGATACTGGCTTGGACTCTTTGAACAGCCTCACGACAGTTAAACAACATAATCTCTCGGTCCACACAGAATTGTCGCATCTGATCCGTATTTTGAAGGAGCCAGATGTTAGATTCTTGAAGCAAAGACTGCTCGTTGTTCAAACTTTTTTCTTTCGCAAATTCCATGACGTACAGGCCCCACAAATGTTGGTAAAGAGTAAGAAGCTGTACAGCCTGAGGAACCAACTCAGGTAAGCCTTTTTGTAATTCTGTCAGCTCCAGCCCCAGGGAAGACGAAATTGTATTCGTGATGAGCTAAGAAAAAATCAATGAGTGATAGGTATTCTAGTATCCTCATATTCACCATCGATTCATATGCATCACGCTGAATTGTTATGCAGTCTCTCGAAATATTCCCTCCTTCGTTGCACCCCCGTCTTCGCTTCGAAGGTCTTTTTGGATGTCCATCAGAGCCTGCCATTGATATTTAAGCGTCGTGTGTGATAAGAAAAAATTAAATTCACGTCAATGTGTGACTTTACTTTATAGGAATAACGAAATTCTAGCCCAGAGATGACTCATCTAGCCTGTTAGAGTCATAAACACATTCTGTGGCTCATTTTCCTTCAGATGAACTACCCTTCTGAGGATGTTCTCGAATGTTCCCAGGCCAAAGTTCAAGTAAACATTGAAGCCGATACCTTCGAGCCATCGGAAGTTTCTGTGTATTTGTATATATGTGTGTGTATCGCTGATCTAGGATTGTCGTTGAAGTGATTAGATAGCTACTCTGGCTATGCAGCTGAGAATTATCTAGCCCCGTTTGAAGTTGGCAAGTTTGACTATGGAAGAGTTTACACAGTATAAAATAAATGCGTTGGATGCATACCGATAGGCATCCTTGAAATTTTAGTAGCAGGTATAGCCACGAGTTGGCCATGATGCCTTGAGCACTAATCCGGTCCAACTTAATATTTGTACGTGCATGGGCTTGAAGACCTTAATGGATATGATTCGTGTCGTTTACCTTTTTTTAGCCCACCAGCAATGTTCCCACCTGGGACACATATACAACGTTTGCATCTCGTGATCAGAGACCAACGCCCCAGTACCGTGCAAAATAACTAAATGAGATAGTTTTCAGTCGTTTTGTTCAATATTTCGAAGATCTCAGTCTATTTCATCTTTCTCAGGCCTCCGTTTTCTCGGAGCTTGTTGTTTCAAAAGGAACTTGAATATGTAGCATATTTGATCGAGGATGGAAACTTCGAGGGTTCAAACACTCTCAAATTCGAATTTAAAAGCTGCTGTACTTCAGTGAAGTGGGGCCGATCTTTGGCTTAGAATATTTATTGAGCTAGCTCACCAAGACTTCAAATGCGTTGGGACATGGAATAGCCAGAACGCTCTCATACTGCCTAGGGATCTGGCACTTCAGACTACTGTACCTGCTTCAACAAGCCATGCACACCATATTCGGTTTTTTATCGCTTTTACATTGAAGTTTGAAGAACGGCCATCAGCAGATTTTGAGTATTGTGAGAGAGATAAGTGCTTACTTTAATACCATTACAATACACCTAATGGCTGTGCTCAAAGCAAAAAAAAAGATCATCTGCGGATCTCTCAGGGACCTTGGCCTTCCTCAAATCTGTAAAGCGCGGACACCTGTTTCGGGACTTATTGTGCGGTCCGAGTCACCGTGGGAAACTTACCAGCAAGATATTAGATTGGAACTAGCTGGTCCTATGATAGTTGCACATCGTCGCTCTCGCCCTTTTAAAAAGGTTGCCATTCGAGAACTTAGAAAGAACATTACTTACGAGTTCATTAATCGTCTACGGTTCATTAGCCATGAAAATGTCCTCTTTCCTCGAGAAATATACTTGAGTGGAAATTCGACGTATGGGCTTTACGAAATAGTCCCATTCGCTTTGGAGCAGCTTGTCAACTGCCCTGATTTATACCCTACTGAGGCACAGCTTTCATCTATAATGGGCCAGGTATTTTCCAAAGAGCTTCTCTGTCATCAAATCTCACGGAATGCGTGAACAGCCGAAGAGGACAAAATATGACTAACTATCAAAGATCCTGGATGGAATTTACTTTTTATCTGGGTGTGGCTTAACGCATCGACATCTCTCATGCCGCGAGGTATTGTTAGGTCTGGATGGAATTATCAAGATTGGTTGTGTTGTTGTATTGACCCATACTTCCTCTTGCTAACAAGATCTCAGCCTGTCTAGAATCTTGCATGGAATATCCGTCCCATCAAGCAGCAACGCAATATGTTACATCACTTCCTTCGATTGTCATGAGTTTGATGCACAAAACGGAGAAACATGACTGTAGGGCTGATGTAGGAGAAATAAATCGCTGGCCAGCGGATTCAAGAGCATTTAAATTCCTGTGCGCAGTTTCATCGGCCCAAAACATTGAGTTCTTACAAAGTGTAAGTGCAAACTGTTCCTATCTCCCAAAAATATTGCCATTAACAATTTTCAGCAATATCTTGTCGCTGCGGGTACTCGAAATCTAGGTGAAGTCGTCAAGCTCGTTCACAAAATCCAAAGTGCTTTATATTATCCACTTGAAGATTTTTTTTGAAAATAAAATATGTACGTCTTTGAAAGTTTAAGAGGATTACAATATCAAATCATATAATTATTGTTTTTTTGCTTGAGCGATTAACATGGTACTGGCGTGCCACGACGTACATCGCCCATCCCGGGGAGGCTGATAATAGCAGTGTGACCAACAGCTTGAAGAGCAGAAGCCACTGGGAACAAATCGAGTTAGGACAGCCCCATGAGGATGTTCTGGTACGTTATGGATACGGGTGATGAATGTGAGATGTGCCTGATATGGGTATGATGATACTCAGACTAATCGCTGGTCCTCCGAGCGGATCCAGCTCCTCCTTATAAGCAGCTGCATGTGTGAGTATCCAGGTAGCGAAGCAATGCGATGTATCAACAGACAGCTCTTGTAGTGCATAAGCATCTCCTCTACATTCCCTATACATCATTGTATCGCTGGCGTAACATAAAGTATATCTTAGCCTACCACTGGATAGCCCAGTAAAGAGGTTCATAGATGATATCATCTTTGCAATCCACGTGGGCTCCCTCATCCTTGAGAAATCCGTCCAGGACAAAAGCTGTCTTTTCATGGCGGCTTTGCGGAGGGCAATAAATTCGACTTCGTCAACCTATGTAACTTATACAGTACAGAGACCTGCAACGAGAGGTTACAGTACTTTCGGAAAATTGCATGTTCACAATCGCACCGTAGACGATAAGGAAGCGCGTCAGACGCGTAGTTTGTTTCCCTGCAGCCCAATGCAGGAATGGCTGCAAAATGACATGCTCTAGACTCCCCTCCAAAGTCAAGCATTTGAGGAGCCTGCGCTGAAACATCATAGAATTAGAGTTGAACTGCTCAACCCTTTGAACAATGTTGTTTCAATGATAATAAACGTAGTTTGGAGCAGGTAAGTGAAGTGCTTCGTCGAATTCCTGTAAGCCTTTCAACGGTGAATGTGAGCATCGAATGTCCGAGTATGTGGGCAGAGCGCTGTTTACCAGGATTAACCTTGGCGATCCCATTCACCTTTGTGCCATATGATCTTACCATGTTCAGTCCATAAAGCTTAGATATAAATACATTAAAAGCCTCGATTTCTTACGTATAAAATAACCCAGATACGACATGGACACTCACTGCGCTTTTCATGCCTATCCTTAGTTGCAGACAGAGATGGCTACTACTTTATGTATTTGTTGCAGGATCTGTTGCTAAAATATCATCAATTTCAGTATTGCACAGGTTCGTGTTCCGATATTTCTTTATTAGAAATCGTACGACTTAATTTTTAAATAGTTCGTTGTCAAGCCAAAAAAAAACACTGACCTACTTGGAAGAGTCATCGGTGTCAATTTCAATATATTCACCAATTGCTCCAACGATTCTAAATATAGAGACCAAATCGCCGATTTCGTCTTATTCAGAGCCTTTTAATGACCAGAATGTATCAGCCTATCGAACGGACCTAACAGCCATTTCATCAAAATTATCTGATGTCAATAGCTCAAGTAGTGAAGCTACCATTCCTGAAGACAAAATAAATCAAAAAAGTACTTCTGAACCCCCAATTGGAGTTTTACAGACCAGAATCGACCCATCCCACGCCACGACAATCCAGAGCCCGAATATAGCATCAGAAATAGAACAGACAAAAAATGGGCTGGCAGTCACGAAGGCAGAAAGTCTTTCCGTGAAAGATGCCACAATAATCACGAGTGACAAACCTGATAACTTGCCTAATTTTTCAATTGATGAGAGCCTTGTCTCACAAACTCCGGACACTTCGACCACAACCATTATATTTCTAGATCAAGTTGCAAAATCTACCTCCACCCCAAATAATCACATTTCGTTTGATGATAAACTGGTGGAGACTCAAATAACTGAAAATGAAACGCATAATTCCGCTCAATTCTCCTCAATTCTATCATTGACGGACAATGTTGAGGCTGAAAGTGAAAAGTCGAAGCTTCTAAACTCAGCGGAGACAACCACAATGTTCTCTTCTACCGACTCAACAGACTGCACATCAAAGTTGTATTCAGTAACTTCAGGGAAAACCCCTAACGGTACATCTAGCACTGTTGCTCCAACTGAAACATTTTCTGAAGCTTCCACCTCATTGTCATCACTATCTACAAAGCCAACGAGTAATTTCCAAGGTAATTCAATTATGGAGGAAAGTAAGAGAGCGCGAGTTATCCCAAAGAGAAGCCTAGGTATAGCTTTAGGGAGCGGCGCTGCTGCAATGTTTCTATTTTTCTCCATCATGATCTTCCACCGTTCTTGTAACCAACGTTTTCAGAGAGCCAAGCGCGATGAAAGGTTAATTAAGACTTCGTTAAAGGCAAGAGACCGGGAAACAAGAGAAACGCCACTTGAGATTTCGCGGTTTTCAGCCGATACTCGATAAATATGACCCGTTGCACATGAATCCAAAGCCAGTGAATGCCTAGGCATTCATTGGCGATAAGTTTCTGTGAAAAGACGAGAGAATCAAACTTAAATAGGACTATGACGTTTTAACGTTGTACACACCACAATTCGATGCTTTATATCACTTTCCGATCAACACATTGAACAAAACTCATAGAACTGCCCATCCATCAGTCTATCTCCGCATTTGACTCATACATTGAGTAGAAGTTTTCCATATTTTCTCTTGCATTTACTGCTTGATCGCTTAAGTGGCTGATGGAGATTCGTATTTCATTGGTAATCTCGTAAAGAGCTTCATGGCCGGCAAGCGAATGACCCGACCGATATATGCGGAGTATGTCCTCTATCGCCTCACAGAGTAGATCTTGAAGTCGCTTCAAAAGATTATAACAAACGCGATAGTATACATTCAAGTTCTGCTGTCGACCGATTTTGCGAACAATGTCGGGAATGTCTTCCATAGGGGGCAATTCCTGGGCAGATAGAGATGAAATAGACGTAGTAGTTTTCTTTGATGATTTTGGGAAGTTTGGTTTTGAGACTAGCGCAACAGCGATGATATGACTGAAATTTGCGGCGAGGGGCCATTTGCAACATAGCCCGGCCTGCGCGAAAGTGAGTCAGCCGTTTGAGTCGTGTTAACCGCTGTTGGTTAAATGGACGTGCAAACCATGCTCTCGCTGAGAACGCCGATCTATCATGCATCTAATTCAACGTTCAAATTCCAATAAATTTGTGGAAAAAGATGACCAATGAGCTTATGTAATAAGACCAGAGACTAACTATCCTCATCTCAAAACGTAAGTTTCCCGTTAGGAAAGCCTTATCTCATCTACACTAGAAATCAGAGAGAGTACTAAATCTCCTCAAAATGTTAGATTTGTTGCCCAATGAGATATTGTTCATGATTGCAGAGAAGGTATGACACTTTTGGCTATTCTTACAGGAGAGTTTCTGACACGATAAGCTCTCTCAAAAGAGCCTGTGTTCATTCAGCCAAGTTTGCCTCAGAATGCGCGAAATTCTAATTCCCCTTGTCTACCACAATATCACCTTCAGTGCCGCTAATGAATGGGCCTTGAATGTACTGAATATTGAGACGTACTTTCAGCGCCATCAAGCGGCCCAGCCAGATCATTATCTCCGACATACTAGAGAACTGTGTTTCTCTGCACCGATCAGTATTGTGCGGTTCAATCGATGTGCTTGCTACAACATTTTCCGCGTGGTTGAGCCATTGAGATCGTCTGTCTCCCTCGGAGCATCGAATGATACAACGGCACATCTTCAATTCTCGAATGACCTATCAGAACAGGTGGGTATGTGCTTGCGATGGCTGAGACCCCATTATTTACGCTCTTTCCGGTAAGTTTCTCAGTCTTGATTCCCCTTTCTATAATTTGAAGCTTACTGCTTCGAGTTGGCATCTCGGCTGCTGTCTGCCCGCGGGTATTTTGGATGAAAGCGGCTGCTTAACTTTGCAGCAAAATTACCTGCGGAGTATCTCCCTTATTACTGATGCAAGCTGCCCTCATGCAGGAAAGAATACTGAAGGTCTATCAAGTCTTCAATATCTGCAGAAGTTGGGATGGGAAGGTATCCAACATCCCACGGACATCAACTCCTTCAGAAAGTGTATATTGCGAAATCACAAGCATCTGACTCACTTATCGGTCAAATTTGTCGCTTCCGCTAATGTGAGGGAGCTATGTTGGGGGAAGCTCCAAGATGTGACAGAAGGCAACCAAGGAGGGGTTTCTCCACCGCAGATGATATGCCTACCATCCATCTTGAATATTTCGCTATCTAACATCACATTTTCGACGAACGCGTGTCTCAATACATTGTCCATTTATCCATCACTTCGAGAGTTGACCCTGCGATACTGTTCGAACCAGCTTGGGTTTTTATCTTCCCTCTCGGGATCGAAAGAAACTCTAAAGCTCCAACGATTTGAGATATGTTGTGACACAATATCGTATGACTCGCAATACACGGAAGAGAAGTCTTTACTTGGGGATTTTTTGATTTCATTCCAAGGCCTACAAAGTCTTCACTTGAAATTGTCCAATTTTCAGTTGCCAGCAACGCAGATCTTGGAAGTCATTCGAAGACACGAGAAAACACTTGAAGACTTTGTCTATCATGAGACGCGTATCATGTCAGTTGACCGAAATGATCTCTACGAAGAAAGCAGAGATGCCACGCCATCTTGGTTGCCATATTTATCCGAGATTCTTTATCATTGTCAACTTACGGAACTAGGTCTTTGTGCTAGCTTTAAATATTTGGTAAGTGAAACACCAATTTTCAGAATTACCAGCTAACTTTATAGCGTGCCTGCTTAGAGCCAGTTGCTTTGTGTTCTTCTTTAACGGTCTTACACATCAGGCTCAGCGGTTCTCAGTATAACCATCGCAACTTGCGCCGTGAGTTCTTCACGCGTCTTGAAGAGATTCAATTCAACAATAGTCCAATCTTTGATTGCATACACCAGGTGAATTCAGTACACCTTCAAAACGGAAGAAAGTCTCCAGATTCACCAATATGTGACTGGATTGCCAAGGAATGCCCACCAATTTCAACCATGGAGGATTCTCAGGGGGAGTTATCTGGCTTTTCATTTGAAGTCGATGACCTTTTAAACTTCGCTAATTGGATATTTGGTCCCAATGGTGTTCGCGGGTTGAAATTACTTGCAGTTGGGGACTTTTCCCACAAAGATGAATATCCACGGCAGCAATTCTTACTGGGACGCAATAATTCCAAAGGTTCAACAAATACTTTCCGACTTCTTTCTGGGGACGAGCTTCGGCCCTATGATCTGAATTTTTTCTCTTCTTGCCCGGAAGATGAGGCAATGGAGTCTCCATACGCTTGGTAGGCCTCGAGTTAATAGCCTCTACTAATTGGCCCGGTCATTTCTCTTTTCGCTGTTTCGACGGCGGCTCATTTCTTGAACATGTGATGTCAAAAAAATAGCCAAGTTGTCTACATTTGAGATTTCTATCTACTTTCGTATATTAGATCCATCACCAAATACCTTGAACATGAGGCCAAGGACCTTTCTTGAAATTCAATGAAGAACTTATAATCAAATCTGTCGCCTATCGTATATCTATCCCTGTGAGTTTATATGCACACAAGTCAGATTTAGATTATTGCCAATTTAAAAAATCCAAACTTTCTTGTCCACCCGAGTCTGAACAAAGCTTATTCTATCTCTTCTCCACCCTCCGTCTCCATCTTGAGCTTGTATAGGTTGTACTCAGTTATGATGTAGGAGTTAGCGGCAATCCTATCTTGAAGATTGAGATTATTGAAGTCGATCATAGCGCGCATTTCGTCCAGGTATTTTTTCTTGCTGAAAGTCTTCTTTCCAAAATTGTTGCGGCCCTGATCTTGGCTCTGATCTTGGCCCTGATCCTGATTCTGACCCTGGTTCTGGCTCTTGTTCTGGCCCTGGTTTTGGCTCCTGTTCTGGCCCTGGTTCTGGCCCTGGTTCTGGCCCTGGTTCTGGCCCTGGTTTTGGCCCGAGTTTGGGCTATCTGGGTCAGTCTGCGTAGCTTGGCTTGGAGTACCAGCGTCGTCAGGCTCGGGGGTAACTCCCCATGGAGTTGGGCTCATGCTCTTATCTCTTTCCAACTTTTCATTGCCTATCTTCTCTTTGTATCTTTTGATTTGCTCGCAAGCAACTCTATAAAACTTTCGATCTGTTTCATTCTGTTGCTTTTTGCCCCACCCAGTCAGATCTTTGTACTGGGTGCGACTCAGTAGAGTGTCCTTCATATCCTTATCATACCATCTCACTGCCACAGTGCAGAATGGATAGATATATTTGGATTTCCTTTGTTTGTTGGCTGGATCTAACTCTTGAACAGATTCGAGCAAGTCATTCATGCACTCGACTGGTCTGCGTGGCTCCCAAGCAATTCCAGTAATATGCTTTATCTTACCAAAATGAATATAATCACCATTCTTCGTCGTTTTCAAAGCTTCATTCAGGGCACCGTGGCCCTTATGAAGAAACGGGACATCCTCGGCTGTTTTCAAACCGCAGCTTGATGTCCAAGTAAGCATAGGACCGCTTCTGGGTCCATAAGATTTGAAATATAGTCTGCCACGGAAACCTTTTGTCTCGTAAAGTGTTTTTCCCTCTCCAAGGAGGTCAATAATGCCATTCGAGTCATTTTCATCGAGGCTCAAGCTGGCAAAATCGCTCAGGTCTTCCGGTTCTTCTCCGTCGAAGAATGAATCCGATTCCAGGGGTTTCGACTGGGCGAAATCATCACCTTCAATACTTTGCTGCACGCTGTTAGGATCAATGGGATCTACAATTGAATCCTGTGGTTCATTTCTGTCCGTTTCTTCGTCGATATCCATAAGCTCTGCATCAAGCTCCGCTATCTGCGCCTGCATGGATTTCTCTGAAGCTTTCATCTTTTCCAGTTCCTCCATAATTTGAGATCTTGAGTCTTCAGAAGTGTCCATGGAGTCTACCTGCTGTTGGGTCTTCATGACTTTTTCCCGGTGACGCTCAAGGTCATCCTTGCGACTTTTTTGGAGTTGCTCCTTTTGCAATTTGGATTGAGTCCCGGTTCTATCCTTCTTAACCCTCGACGCGGCAGGCTTGAGGGGCTTTGCCGCTTCAGTATCTTTCATGGGAGCCATTTCAAGTATCTATTGTGAGTTAAGAAATATGGCGTGATAAGCGGTACTGAAGACACGTACCACACTTATTTATATATGCATGGTACACTCACAAGAATGGCTTTCATCTATTCTGAACAAACAGGAGGAACGAAGCATCCAGTTGGATAGACAATTCTACGATGGTTGATGAGACCAATAACACAGAAGCCGGAGTATAAACACGGAAATTACACATGAGCAATCAGTATAACATATCTGTTCATGCTGCATCCATGAACTTGGAGCTTTGGCGGGGCCGTTGATTGTTTTTAAGAAAATGTTAAATCACGAAATTTCAACAGACTTATAGCTGCTATTGTATGTACAAAGGTTTTCCACCAGTACTGACCGTATAGAAGAGATGAAAATCTGTTGGTTCTTTTTCAAAGTTCTGCCCATTACCAAAAAATTCATTTCGCTCTTATGTTGCATTCATGGTGGTGGAAACCCCCATCATCCTATTAGTTGTTCATTGGAAATCACGGATGAGCTCAGTTATTTGAAATAGAAAACATTATTTGTATTGCCGATAACAACGCATCCATCGTTAGCTAGATGGCTTTACCACAAGGTACTACTACAGACCAGCGAGCGGAAGTAGTATCCTAGCATCTTGTCCGGGGGTTAAGATGAGTGTCATTGATCCATAAACGAACGAGCTAATTCAACCTTTGGGGAGCAAAAGCATTGACCAAAGCTGGGCGCATTTAGTGCCATTGGTGGCATGAGCAGCCATAATTCGTTCGAACGCCGCTAGCGCTATACGTTCTACGTGTTAAGAAAGGTATACTTTTCTAAAAAGAACGTCCTTGAGAGTTTAGTATAAGTTGATTCATCATTTAGGCAGCGGTTGACTCAGAGAGGCACTGCTATACAAATTTGAATGACAAACATGTTCGAGATTACTACCCTGTTCTTGGCAATACTGCCGGCCTGCTGATATGTGAGCCCCCGAGCTTCCAGTTTTCAGGTTCTATGGTCTACTCAACCACGCCTCCTCCAAATATTCCCCGTGTGATCGGTAATACGCATAACTTCTACGTCGTTACTTCACGGCATACCGAATCATTTAAGTCCTTCCATTTCACTTTTCTGGATAATTTACCGCCCATCTTTGGAAACGGAAAGTTCTTCATTGATAGGCCCCGACGAGCCGAAATGTACTTTCAACCATTAAACACGATTCTCTCGCTTACCTTTCTCTTGAATATTGTCACTTTGGTGCATGGAGCTACTACCACCGGTATAGTGAACTCTCCACCCGCAAGTAAGTATCACATTGTGGTCTACCAAAACGCCAGGTGTACCGGAGAATCTATTAATTACTCCGGTAATTCTGGGGATTGCAACAATGGGTTAGGCGGAGGTGGCTCTGGAATTCAACTCCTGGCTTTGAAAAATGGCGGAAGCTTGTATTCTATGGTCAACCCAAATGCCCCGATAGTGAAGAAGTCGAGGCTTTTTTCCAATACGGTAACCAGACTGGACTTGGCTGCAGACCATTGAACGGGAACCCGGTATCATTCAAGTTTGTCGACGCCTGAAGGTTTCTGATATATAGCAACTACATGGGAACTAGCTCCAAGCTATACCAGGAGTGCAGTGTTTGGCAACAATCACGAGAGAGGTGGCGCGTCTGTTTGTGTATTAAATTACAAATTGGTTGAATCAATGCGAGATGCATGGCCATGAGGATGGATTGTATGAAAGACTTTGTCATAGGATCAGAAATATACTTGTTCAGTTCATGAAAAATGCTTTCAAAATGGTCGCTTCCACCACTTGTTTCCTTTGTACCTAGAATTTAGGGTGCATTTCGTCGCATCAGCA
Organism: Penicillium atrosanguineum; assembly: GCF_028827265.1. NCBI lineage: Eukaryota > Fungi > Ascomycota > Eurotiomycetes > Eurotiales > Aspergillaceae > Penicillium > Penicillium atrosanguineum. The sequence continues at coordinate 147,131 of NW_026623134.1, read as the reverse complement.
GTCTGAAATACAGTCAGGGATTTGTTTAGTATTCTATTGTGATTGAAATCCCAAATCGATGTTGGTAGATTTGAAGCCATGTGGGATAGCTTTTTATTTAGCATACAAGCGGAGTATATTCGGTAAATGAGTTTAGCGCAATTACGATCTCAAGTGGTAGGGGTGCCAAATATAAGGACTTGTTGAGGAGCCATACATAAAGACTGTATAATTGCCAAGTTCTCTGCCTCCGAAGATGCGAATTTTCAGTATATCCTTCGATTTCCAAGCCCCGGAGCGGAGCTTGAATGAAAGAATTAGGATCTGGGTGAACGATATGGAACATTTGCGCAAAGTCTTTTAGCAGCTTGGGAATCCCACTGCATGGCATTTGTTGGAAATACACAGGGTAGATGGGCGGTGGCAACTGGTCTAACCATACCGCCACTGACTACAGTAACATAGCAAATCACCAAGTTGGAGGTATTGGCGGTAATGTTGAGCCTTGATCTGTGAGGCTACCACCATTGGGGGATACATTAAACGAAACGTCATTTCTTTTGAGTCTATTCTAATCGGTTGAATATGAGATCTATTTCCGAGATTCTTGTTGTACAGTACTTTAATGATGAACCATATACAAGAAAGTATCGGTTCTCCGAAACGTTCCTTCGAGATACAACATAATCATCTCGGATATACATAGATGCGATAGGTCTTAGCAAGCCGAGAGGCATTGCATATAACCAAGTCACATGATAACAGCAAAAGCAACAGTTATCCTAGAGATGTGTTGATCATGTTGAACGGCCGTTCTTTGGTTCACGATCTCAAGGCATCGTGCAGAGCACCCTGATGATCAACTTCTAATATGGGATAAAACAAATATTTTGGAGTTTGATTTTGTTTTGCGTCTCCTTTATACGCCCTTTCTTTGCACTGTTGAATGCTTTACTATTACTCTGCCTAAACAATTCCTCGGGTAGCTCTTCCTGTGGCTCGGCTTGCTTAAAACTCTCATTAATTCTATAAAGAGTCCATCTCCGGAGATGGTGTATTGTTACAAATTTGGAAAGAAAATAGCTGGGATATGAAAGAAAATGATTAAGCTAGCTTCTTATAGGTTGATATTAGCATTAGTCACGCTTGTGAGACATCTTCTTGTTTATACTTCCAAGGTCCATTAATTGACGATTAGGAGATATCTGCTGCCGCGATTCTCCCAAATGAATTTGAAACCAAAAGAGACACGCCAGTAAGCTAAGACTTTCACATTTACCTGACTGTTTGCTAAAGATCAGGAGGACTTTCCAAATATTGCAAATGACGGCGGAGGCATAAATCACAAAATTCAGTCCCCACCTGGTTCGTGTTCGATGCCTGTGGTATCATAATACCTATTGACAATGCCTCAAGGACACTCATTTTGGGCTGTTACAGTCCATCGACATCTCCCGAACAGACACAATCGAGTCCATGGACTGTAATCGAAATCGCGTGTGGACTTGGTCAACTTGATCCAAAATTACACCAGAAATCTTGTCGCACGATAAGATTTACCATTTAAGCTCCGACATCGTCGCATTTTAATACTCACTTGGCTATTTCTATTCACGCTAAACTATGAGGAATGGCCTGGTGGGCATATTTACACAAGAATTATCTCAAAAACAACACTAGAAAGGCTAAGACAGTGATTACACGTTTGCGTGCACTTTCCTGGAATTTCAGCACAATAATATTGAGTGGAGAGAAGGCGGCAATAACTTAGTCGTATCTACAGTAGTATAAAAGACTCGGGATTCCGAATAATACATCAGTTGATCAATACAGTGATATTCGAAATCAGTTTTACCATGAATCTCTTTCAGAAGTCGACCAAGAGGGTCAATAACAAGATTACTGAATAAGGTAGTCTAGCTGTCTGAAGCTTTATGACGTCGGACCCTACGGTGGCACAACCTATGTGCACCAAAAGTTATCACAATTCCTTGATTTCCTGCAAAATGTAACTTATGGGTGCCCATAGTTGTGACTTAATCATTTACCAAAGGAATTGCATAAGATAGAAATGATTCAAAAAGTAAATCTGGTGTCTACCCTACAGTAACGCCTTCTTACGCCCTCTTAAACGTTCAAGTTGCGGCTTGCGTAGCTTGGTTGATTAGCGAGACAGTTTTCACATACGCAACCCATTGGCCAATATCTCTCACGAATTGGCGCGCGATACCTACAGTACCATAATTCCTCTGTCGATAAAGAATGATAGGTCCTGGTCCTCATAAATCAGCTCAAGAGCTACACTATTGGCTAACGCCACATTACATGTTTTGACTAAATTGAACTTTCAAGCTATCGTCCCCGACATTAGTTTCTAGCCCATGCGCTCTACAGTAGCTTGCAAAATCGCCTTGCGCTTTTGCACACTCTCCTTCTTTCCCAATCCCACTTGCCAAGACCAACTTATCCCTAATGAGTTAGACTCAAAAAGCCCCCTGGCTAGACCCTTTTGAATGGTATGGTAAGGAACAAGGCGATGACAACACGTGTGTGACCCCGGTACCCCTCGTTTTCTGTTGCTTCTGCTGTTCGTCGTCTTTCCACTCCTCACCACCCCTCGTTTAACACACAAAAATGGCTCCGAACTTATCCCCATCGAAGCGACAACTGATTTGTGATATGATTGAGAGCAATCTAAAAACAACTGATATCGCTAATACAGCAGGATGCAGTAAACAGTCTGTTAGATATATTCGTTCTAACCTGCGGATGTTCGGTACTCCCAAGGCACCCCTAATCTCCTCCGGCCGACCCAAGAGTATCACACCACTTATGGTTGAGGCTCTCTGTGGGCACCTTTCCGAAAACCCAGGATTATACCTCGACGAAATGGCGCTTTACCTTCGGGAGGAATTTGATGTCTGCGTGGCCAACTCCACTATCAGTCGAGCTTTGGCCGCGAAAGGCTGGTCCAAGAAGACAACCCGGAATCAAGCGAAGGAGCAAAACGCGGATTTACGAGAGTACTACCTCCATAATCTATCGGAGTTTGAGTCGTATCACCTGGTCTACATAGACGAATCTGGATGTGACAAGCGAATAGGTTATCGGCGAACAGGTTGGGCCCCGCTTGGGGTCACCCCGGTGCAAGTGGCCAAATTCCATCGTGGCCAGCGATACCAGATCTTGCCGGCATATTGCCAGGATGGTGTACTATTTTCTCGCGTCTTCCGGGTGTCGACTGATGCTTCTATATTTGAGGACTTCATTGGGGAGCTTCTTCATCACTGTGGCAGATGGCCGGAGCCTAAATCGGTATTGGTGATGGATAATGCATCCTTCCACCACTCTGAGAGGATAGAATGTATGTGTCTTGAAGCGGGAGTTAAACTGGTGTATCTTCCACCTTATTCTCCCGATCTCAATCCTATCGAGGAATTTTTGCGGAGCTAAAAGCTTTCATTAAACGCGACTGGCAGTTGTTTGAAGATGACCCAGATGGAGATTTTGCAAAATTTCTAGAGTGGTGCATAGATGTGGTGGGCGCAAGAGAAGAGAGTGCTGAAGGCCATTTTCGCCATGCGGGTCTGACAATTGAGCATTGCTGATTGATCTGTATAAATATATACAGCTCATATATATCCAAGTATTTCTCCGGCTTCTAATTCACTCCCGTAGTAGAAGTTTTTGATGCTCGATTTTTGTCAATTCTTTTTCCAGTTTGTTAACAAGCCTTCAAGTCGGATGGCATTTACGCCTACTAGCATAATAATAAGGTTGTTTAGATTCACGTGGGATGCCCCCTGGTAACTAGTGTCTGCCTTATCGCGTCGTCGGAGACGGCAAGTTGGATACTCCGGCTTCTTGTGCCCCACCTTGCAGGCTGCTGGTTGGTTCCGCTGCTACGCAATCACAACTCAGTCGCCAATAGGACGCGGTAACTCCTGCGGTTCGGACAGCATTGTATACACAATGATTGGTTAGGTTACCTCGTTCGCTGATGCAGGCGGGCGCTTAGGCCGTGCACCCCATCACCCCTGGTGCCTTAGGCTGATGGCAAGGCGTACCTGCGGTCACATTCATTTCTCGTTACCCCTCCCTGTCCCTGATTTTGTTGATGATTTTGTTGAATGGCCGAGTTGACAGCCTACTGATACTTTCGAAGCCAAGCGGTATTTATATTTTGACCCATTCACCCCTGCATTTGCGGCGACGGCAGCGACAACTTATGCCAGACAGTTGTTTTTCCCCAAATACCCATTGAATGAATGATACCGATCCCCATGGCGAGCATGGCGTCCGCAATATCGTTTGAGCGTTCAAGTAATTCGGGGTTCCAGATGGGTGTGAACTACGGCGAGGTCACTAACCACTTCCTTATGCCTATTGAAGAGATGAAAGAGACAAATACTAGGCCTTGTAAGTCAACAGAAAAGCCCAACTAGGATGTTAGGCTCACCCATTTTATCCAAGGTGATCAACCTCAAGTCCACTATATTATCCCATCTTTGGAGAATCGTCACTTTACTGGCCGTGAATTCACGCTAGATAAGCTTAAACAGAAGCTATTTCTACAACCGAATACTAAAAAACTAGCTCTATTCGGGCTAGGTGGCATCGGCAAAACCCAAGTTGCTCTTCAGCTTGCCCGATGGGTGAAGGCGCATGTACCAGACTGCTCAATTTTCTGGGCTCCTGCCCTGAGTCTCGAGAGTTTTGAGCAAGCTTGTTCGCAAATCGCGAAAGAGCTGCAAATCCCTCAGAATGCAGACGGTGAAAGTGCGATGGAATTAGTACAGCGACAGCTTAGCTCTGATAGAGCCGGAAAGTGGCTTTTCATTGTCGATAATGCCGATGACGTGGACTTGCTTTTCGATAAGCTTGATCAGTATTTCCCTGCTAGCAACTACGGCGTTACTTTGCTCACTACTCGTTCCCGTGCGGTGGCACTATCGTTCGCAGGAAGGGATATAGTCGAGCTCGAAAAGATGACAACGGAGGAAGGGATTGCTTTTCTTACCAAGATTGTAGGAGAAGACTCGCTTTGTGACCGGAACTCCTCTATACAACTATTAGAGGAGCTAAACTTCCTACCTCTAGCTATTGTACAGGCAGCTTACTATATTTGTCGGAATGGTGGAACGACCACACGATATCTTCAGCTTATGCATAAAACCGAAAAAGATCGGATGCGTCTAGCGAGCAGGGAGTTCCACGATAGCACTCGCTATCGTAGACTGGCAAACGCGGTGGCCACAACATGGCTTATCTCATTTAATCAGATTCAGGGTTCTGATCCCTCTGCTGCTGATTTGTTAGGATTCATATCTTACCTTGAGCCAAAGGCAATCCCGCTATCTATTCTCCCCACCCTCGATTCGGAAGAGGAGATGGAGTTTTCCATTGGTACGCTGTGTAGCTACGGATTTCTCACCAGGAGGGACAATAAGAATGTGTTTGATGTGCATAGCCTAGTACAGCTATCAACCCGATTGTGGATAACAGATGCACGGAAGACACAACAGATTATCGCGACCTTAACGCAACATATGGACAAGTGTTTTCCATCTGATGAATATACAAATCGTGACACATGGAGAATGTACCTACCACACGCTCTTGAAATTATCAGAAGAGAGGAAAGTCAAGATGTGAGTGAGAGGTATACCTTACTATCCAAGGTTGGGAAATGCATTCTAGCCGATGGCCGAGCGAAAGAAGCTGTCACTCTTCTTGGAGACGTGTGTGCATGGAATAAATGCCAGTATGATGAAGAACATCCCTCTCGACTGGCATCTCAGCACGAACTCGCAGGGGCATATCAATCCAACGGGCAGATCAAGCAGGCCGTGGAGCTACTTGAACACGTGGTCGCGGTGGAAGAGAGAACGCTCGATGAAGAACATCCCTCTCGACTGGCATCTCAACGCGCCCTCCAACGCATCAAGAAGTCGATCAAAGTAGCGACCATGGAGAACACATTTTCACCACCCCCCCCGATATTGAGTTGTAGTCGACCTGCTCTTCCTCGGATAAATCTGCTAAAAAATATATCACTGCAGTAACTGCCATTTTTACTTCATTACTAAAGATTGACGACGGCACCCATGGGGACACAAAATTGAAGTCAGTAGAGTAGGCCTGAAACGCACCATGTGACTGTTTGTGACAATACTATGTAATATACGGAGCCAAATATAGGACAAGGGCTAACTTTATGTGGCTAGAGCCGTCTTGGCATTGAGACTTGGAATAGAAAGTGTGAGTGTAAAAACGCAGGGCGATTTTGCAAGCTACTGTAATTCCAGGCACCTTCATCTCGTAGTCCAGGAATATTAAGGTCATCCGTAACTTTTCCATTTGGCGGTAGAAGCATCGCTGAAGTTGTGGTTGGGTTGGACGTCTCTGATTGCGGGGAAAACTGCATCCCATTGAAGTAAATGTTCTTAGGATGACAGCTTCCGGAAATACCGACCATCTCTTTATTTTAAGGTTGTTGGCTCTCTATTCTGTGCCACTTTTCCTGAATCTGGAGCTTTGTATTATTGTTAATCCTTATTATTGAAGTACAATCTATGAATGAAAAGAGAAAGATGTAGATTCCAGAGATGGAGGCTATGTAACTAGACGTATGTTGGATCACCTGTATTGATGGTATTGTCCTGTCGCCTTGATACACACTACTCATGCATCAGGGTAAGACCTCTATCTATAATACTGGGTCATCACCCACAGATCTCCATAAAAATATGACTACCATACACATGCTATAAGAATCTACCAAGGGGGCTGAGGCAAGGATGCGATAGGGACAGAATCCCCCATTCACTGCGAACACAATCAACCCTGCCCACCAACACAGTCTGAACTTACTTATTATGGCCCATTGATCTAGGTTGTAAGAGTAATAATAAACTAACTTTATCAATCAGGATTTTAGGATGTTTTTAGAAAGTAGCTGTAGCCTGCATATCCCTTTTCACTGCGAGAGGTCAGGGTAATGACATCAACTAACCAACCAACTACTGCACTAGCTTGCCTAGAAATTAGGTTTCAACACGACGTTTACAAAAATTTCATTGCAAGTAGAAGGAATCAGTCAGTACATTCTGGGAAACAAATCAGGTAGAAGTAAGTTCACATGGCCTGTTTTGGCCTGCATAAGTGAGACAGGCCTAGTGTCAACGAATAGAGTGGCCTTTTGCAGTCGAGCGGCTGGTGGTAAGCCTGCTATTGTCTTCAAGGTCGTCATCATCGAAATGGGGAGGGTGCAGATTTTCCAAAAGACGCAGGTTTTCCAAAAAGGCTGCTGGAGTCTGCAGGTTTCCTAGAAGAGCTATTTGACTGTGCAGGTTTTTTTCCAAAAGACGCAGGTTTTCCAAAAAGGCTGCTGGAGTCTGCAGGTTTCCTAGAAGAGCTATTTGACTGTGCAGGCTTTTTTCCAAAAGACGCAGGTTTTCCAAAAAGGCTGCTGGAGTCTGTAGGTTTCCTAGAAGAGCTATTTGACTGTGCAGGCTTTTTTCCAAAAGACGCAGGTTTTCCAAAAAGGCTGTTCGAGCCTGTAGGTTTTCCAGAATCAATATCAATGTCTAGAGTAAAGTCTTTATCACTGATATTGGTCCTATTTTTCTTGCGACCTTGCCACTTCCACGCTAGAGCAAATTAGCATTTTGATCTAGCGAAGCGAAAAATGATATCCTACGGAAAACAACATGGTAAAAGCGACCCATCTCGTATCGTTTGTCTCCTCTGGAGAATGCGAAGCTTGTCTGTGTGTGCGGATAGTGTCACAGCATTGACAATGCGTAGATATGCAGATTTTTATCTTCAAAAAAATCCCAAGGAATCTTTTTGTGGTTGTCGACTGCAGAAAATGTGGCAAATTTAGTTGAATTCGAAGTCTACACCATCAGTATTATAAAGGGAGCTATCGCCACACTCTTGTCTTCTCTGATGGTCGGAAGTCTTCTTTGATCTATGACTTTCTGTCAGGTCAACCGTGCAGTCGCCCACTGTGTCGACATGGGTCTCACACGGGCCAGAACGCAGATAGCCATAATAAGCTCAACGTCTATTGAGTGCACGACCGGGGTAGCATCGGCCCAGGAGAGTGCTTAAAAACACAGAATTTCACCAAGGCCATAGATCTAGGCTTCACACGCAAGCTCAACGTTTGAGACCCCGACTGACCTAGATCGGCTCAACACGCCTTTGGCTATCCACATAGCTGAGGCTATAAACTACCATATGATCCGGTCGGGGCGTGCGGCCGTGGATTGATAACTTGGCGAGAGACGAGTTTGCAGATGAGGTTCGCTGCACGCTGGTTTATTCGGTCGTTTTGTGTTCTTCTTTTTGTGCTTAAACGATAAACGATAGCGGTTCGGTGTGGAATTGACGGTCAAGGTCTTCAACAGTGAGCATGGATTGAGTGGTAGATGCGGGCTGGTTAGATTCGGATGGAGAAGCTTTGGGTTCTTTTTGACTGAGCCTTGTGTCTGTTTCTGGTTCTCAGCTGTAGAGATGACGTTCGGTGTTGCTTGGAGAGGTCAAGAAACACGCTAGGTGGAGATGGTTTTCTGTCCGGTCGAAGCTTGACGTATTCCGGTAGGGGGATAGACATCATGGGACGTTTGGTCTTCAGGTGGAGGGTCTGATGGAGTTGAATGAGATTGGAAGCGTGAGTGAGATTCGAGAGCGCTGATCTGAAGAGGTCGTGGGTTTGGGGAGGTTTTGTTTCGGACCTAGGCGTGATTATTAGTGGAGAGCTGAGGCCCATGTGAGTGGAACTACAAGTGGTTCCCATGAAAGAACTTTAGTCTTGTCAGATACTGTAACTTGCTCTACTGTAAATACTCGTCTTTGTGAAGTTTCGGCAACTGTCCGTTGCGGTATTGCTGGAAACCACAAGCGGGATTTGGATCTCGCTGGTGAAACAACATGCGATATCGCCCGGCTTGTATCTTCAAGGGGTTTGTTTCCTTTGTCAGGAACCGACCGTTTTTAGTATCTTGCGTAAACTAAGAAAAAAACAATGTTGTTCTTTTTAGCCTGTTACTTTAGCCTAGTGGTGAGAACGAAGCAACCACGATGCCTAACACCCTTCAGGTAGGTTCCCAAGAACCCAGAAGGTTCTCGTGATGGTCCCACGTATGCATAGGTGAATAATCAATATGAACAGCTATAGTCGACTCTAGATGCAAGGAAAAGGGCTTCGTTCCGTTCAGGGTAACCCGGATTCACCCAGTGGGTTCCGCATTTCAAGTCCTCCACTCCTCGTGTATGCTGCATGTATATCTCTGAATAAATGGGTGTCATCAATGGAATATGACTGTCCATCAAACAGTGCCCACTCCACCAAGGTTTATTCAGCGTATTTTCTAGCATAATAGACCCTTCGCATCCAATCATACCAATAACACACCATCCGACGAAAGGTCTAATCCCAGTATGTATATTTTCCAAGGAAGCTTTGTTCTTCTTTCCTTGGATTTATTGTATAAACGTCACACAACGTTCTTACATCTAACTTGAGCTATCGTGTAATTTGGAGGGGTATCACCAAACTGCCGCGGATTCCTCCGGATGGTGGTGACGAAACGCGGACTATATCCAGCAGCATCAGCGATCTGATTTGTGGTCAGTGATTTGCTCAAGATCATATCGCGAATTGAATTTTTACAAGGCAGTCTGCAAGCTATCCCTTTTCTTGTCTGTCTTGTAATGGGGTTTCAGGTGGTGTGAGCTGCAATAACATGGGCTCGGGCGGGAGATGAAGACGACAAGCGCGAAAAGAGTAGCGAGACGTAACATTCAACGGCCTTGACGTATCAGCCTTGTCAGGTATTTTACATTTCCGTTCTGACGCGAAGTGATGATCTGCAGTCTAGGAGGTTTTACCATCATCTTCGCGGTGGGGCTTGAGATAGTTACTCTGTGTAAAACAGGGAGACCATTTTCGAATATTTGCTGTAGAACCCTCTTTGGGCAAGCTGACGGGGTGTGACGCCGGTGAGAAGCTGGTTTTTGAAAGAGACACCCCGGGCTGGAGGTCGAGATGCGGAAAAAGAGGCTTTAAGTTGCCGAGTGGGGTAGTTGGCTTGGGTGCTGAGTGGGGTGGGGGAGGCGAAAGGGCTTCGGGTAATGACGAAGGGTTCCTAGCCCACGCCGGGTGCTAACTGGTTCATCTCTTTCCGAGATCCTTTACCCATCGACCTTTCAACAATTACGAGATCCCCAATCTTGGGAATCTCTTGCCAATGGATTATACTTCTAGTGGCGGGTCAACTGATAGCGAGGAAATGGCCCTACGGCCCCATTACTACGCTAATTTACCGAGAAAATAGAGCTCATTCATATGCCAGCGGGGTCGCCTAATTTTGATCCGCCACAAGTCCAGTATATGCTGAAGATTCTTAAGTAATATCAGCGAATGACTCCCCTTCACTGTCTGCTCGCTGCACATTAGCTTGTCGCTGCGCAAAAGAAGGAAAGCTTGGCTCGGATTGATTCAGTTTTGCTTTCTCTGCCTCGAACCAGACTTCAGCAGGGCTTAAGGAAACAGCACCAGCTGCTGCCCTCCTCTTTTTCCAAGCTGATACATCTTCCCAACCACTTCTAGGTTGCGCTTTCAGTGGTATGGAGGGGCCTCCGAGATAGTAAGAGTAGCATTCATCGTAAGGCAGTGTCCGCTCTTCACCTAAACGAGTAATCTCAAAGCCCTGAGTATCCAAGCTCTCAAAGAACTGACCCAGCACTGTTTTATTGTTTGGCATTCGAAAAGATTCGTCTGCTTTGTCTGGCAAAGAAATGTGCATCGTGAAATATGAGGGCGGCGTCATCTCAACTTCATTTGGCCACTCGTCATGTCCCGGGTTGAGATTCCCGTAGCCCAGGCTACTCTCATTGTTTTCAGAGTGGCCAGGATGCACATTGAAATTTTCATTCGTGGACAAGTCCATGTCCTCCATTCCCTCGAAAGTAAAATTGTTACTTGCTCCTGGAAAATCATTTGAAGAGTTATTCGGGCTTTGGATCGTAATGACGTTAAGATAACTAAAGAAAGCACGGAAGACTGCCTGTCGTACAAAGACCGCTGACATTCGGGGCTGCCCTGGTGGATCTCTCAAAGCGTCTCTTGAGAGAGCAAAGTGGTCAGCATTCACAGTATCAGTGAAAGGTTTGCCACATCGTCTTATGATTTCTAGGTCGTCTTCAGCGTCTGCTGGAAAGTCACAAGGTATCGTTATTGGTAGACCTGTCATTTCAGGGCTGGTTTCGGGTATAGAGGGGACGTCAAAGCCATGGTGGCGGGCCAACAAAAAGAAATGTTGCCGTAGTGTTGATGACAGTTCCGGCGTGGTTTCAGATTGTCTGTTATCGGATTCTCGTTCCATATCAGCAATTTTTCGGACTACTCGACGTTGAATTCCTGTCATTTCGAACCCATATTGGAGACTAAATCTCCATAAATCAAAAATTTCATCTCCAACAATCCCCTGCGGATATGGTAATCTCATCTCTCCAGCGCGATGATGCTGTCTTCCCAATAAACTGTCAATGGTCAACAATTGAATATCAGGTTGAGGCTGGATCAGCTTTTTCATCACTGCTTGGCCAACTTCGAGGTATATCCTGTCCTGGAAAAAAGTTCCAAGTGTTGGAATGGGATAGTGAATGGCTTTAAAGCGCTCAAAAATTCCAACCCGCTGCTCAGGGTCTGTAATGCACGGAAATATCCTATTTTTTTGCATCTCTTCATTCAAGTAATGCAAATCTTGGCTGGACACACCAGGAGCACGAGACCTGATTTTGCGCACGGAAACGGCGTCGACAGCTGCCAAGAGTGTAAGGTCGTGGTTCATTATTTCACAAAACGTCTTCTTGATGAGATTTAAATAGGAAATGAGTGGCTGTTCCATTAGTCTGCGTTAGTTTCCAAAACTCTAAAGTGGCTTTCACTTTACATTACCTCATCACATTTCATCGCCCCTAATTTGTGTAAAAGTCCAATATGCATATCTGCCCAAAGGCCAGGTATTGGGAGAAGTGAGTCGAAAGCTTCGGCAAGTTCTTTGTTGCGTTTGAAGAATGCTTTCAGATATTGTCGTTTCCGGCTTCCTGAGCCATTTTCCAAGACAGACCACCAATGCTTGAGTGCTGGAACATTACGAACACCATCAAGACTCCCTGAATAAAGCCGAATCTTATGGTAAATCAGACCATCTGGCGGTTGACGATCATTGGGAAACCGTTCGCGAAGACAGCGAAGGAACTCTCTCTGGAGACCAGGATTCTCGCTCATAGCATTATTGGGATCACTATCTGTCCCAAGAACCTTATCAGTACTACTAGAGAGGCGAGTAATACTTCTTCACATGACGTCTACTCACTGCCTGATCCAGTCACGTAAACATCGACGACCCACCAAGGATCATAGCCCTCGAGTTGGCTCCGAGCTGCAAGAATAACATTCACATGGTCGAGAGCAAGAAGCCGATATCCACGGTCCACGTTTAATTGATAAGGAATGGCGCCATCTATTGAGCTCTTTCTTACTCTAATTTCCCAGTCATTGGAGTCAATCGAAACAGGTATATGGTATTCCTGGCTCAAGCGCAAGCACCCTTTGATTTTGAAAATCTTCTCGAGGCGCGCGACATTCCTGCGGTCATCCATCAAGCGACCGAAACTTGAGGTCTCCAGTGAAAGGTCACACAGCCGTACCCAAGCCGAACCTTGGAAATGCAGACGACCATAGTCAAAAAGCCTTGACTCTTCTCCGGTGAGACCCTGCATATTGACAGAGCCATGTCACGAGAGTGAAAGCTTCAATAGAAGTTGTTTTGTTGAGCGACAGAAATCTTGAAGTATCGCCGTGAATTATATGACTCTTCCTTAAGCAGTCGACCTACTCACTTCTCCAATTAAACCTTAAGATGAACAAACCACATTTGCACAAAGCCCTTTGACGTGTTGATAAGTTCTTCTTAAACTGAACAAACGCTAGCCTTTGAATCAATCAGGCCTCCTCTAAACGGCTCTTTGAATTCTGCTTATATCTAAGCCAGCATAACCTTTGAGTTAAGATTCTTTCGCATTGTCAGAGCAGTCAACTTTTATCTTCAGGGCAGTTCCCTACAGTTCGTCATTATGAAGTCTCGCTCAGAATTGAATCTTGATGACCCTAATTACTTTAATGAAGCCCTTTTGCATTTCATCCAGCAAATTAGATTGCAAACAGCCAGGAGCGGCAGAAGAAAGAGCAATACGGTGAACCCAATACTTGATTTCCCAGGCCCTATGATTCCTCTTGACACGATGCAAAAAAGCCTCCTTTCACCAGATCGTGTTAAAGAGAAACAGGCATACAACCCTAATCGCATGGAGGAAAACCTGATCAAGACGTGGATGTATCGAAAGATCAAGAGGAAGGCACAGGAAATTGCCCAGAAACAGATGCCCTTGGCGAAAAGATACTTAATAGGCCGGATCCAAAAACCAGATCGACGGAATATTTCGGGACTTACTAAAAACCGTCCTCTAGTTGCTCGATTGGTTGGTGATGCTCTGGATATCATTCCCTTTGGTGTAAAACTGCACAATTACCTCTGGAATCACCGGTCAAATATATTAGAGACTGGTTTTCACTTGTTGAAGGAGCTCCATAATATCAAGGAAATTGATAAAGGCCGGTTATCATAGCCTGAAGACAGGCTTCAGCAAAGTCTTGTATCGTCAAGAGGTGCATAGGTACGTACGTTGTGGGCAACAATTAAGTAGGCATTAATTCTGGTGAATATTTGAAGATACAACTTGCAAATTGCAGCTCTTACTATTTTGGGTATGTCTGAAAGCTTTTGATTTACTGCATATTAGACAGGGTCAACAAAGCAAGGCCAGACGCGTGCTTCCAGGTAGAAAGAATTACCACAGTAGCCAGAAAGTGGATCGATATTCTCATGAGGGATGGCCGCCCGGAAGACGCTGGCGAACGTCGAGTTAGTGCAGGGCTCGCTCTTATCGCCCATGAGGTCCGAGGACTTTACCCCATATCAAACGAAGGGCTCGATGGAACTGTTCCTGTTTCGCAGTTCGAACTTGTAGGAAGCTGGGACTCAGGCAATAGTCAGATGCCGTTGGCCTCGGGATGAACCCCGAGAAAACCGAGCTGGTTCACTTCACTAAAGAGGAAGACCAACAAGAACACGGCTGAGTAATCATGAACGGTAAAGAGATCAAACCGTCACCCACGGCTGAATCGCTAGCTTGATCCTGGATCGAGAAGTATCATGGGAGGAACACGTCCAGCAGCCAGTCAAGCAACCAACAGGAAGGCACAGAAGTGACAGCGAATGGCCTTGACGACGCTCTAAGTTCGTTGTCAGGAGCTGGTAGAATCTACAGTGTATGTATGTATGTATTTATGTTGTTGAATTACAGGATGAAGATACCTATGATGAAGATGACAATGGTTTTTACTTGAAAAAGCAGTCTACTTTTATTCAACTGTTCAAGTCTACTGTTCAAGATAAGAGAAACTCCAGAGCTATATATCCTATCCTCAATCCTCCAGTGATGAGGTGCAATCTCCTTATCGTGCTCACGTAGACGCACTAAGGATGATGGCGCCCGTCGAACCATGGTATCGTGAGGGGACGCAACTCTTCGGCTGATAAGAAAGCATCGAGAGGGACAATAGGTAGAATTGCCAGATTGTACAGCGCCTGCCTGAGGCAGGCATATCCTACGCGGATATGCACTGTACAACTACAACATATGTATGTATATATGACTTCATTTACCCTGACTGGATGAGGGATTGTCTTCTTATTCGACACCATTCACATCCTGTCAGACCCCCGGTGAAAGCACGCTTCTGGTGTCAGGCCCAAGTCAGGCTGGCTGCTCTCGGCTACATCCTGGAATAGCGTCGCCATCGCCTGCGGTTATATCTAGCAACGACCAGGGACATCCCTGCTACCTGACACCGTCTACCCTTTGTGTTCAAACCCCCAGAATGGAAGAGGAACTTATCTTGTTGGGGCATGGAGCGATCATGGTCAGCCAAATGGCCGAAATGCCTGAACTCACCAGCGCTCAGGAGGAACAGGCATCCATGAAATTAACTGGAAATATTTCAAAGCAAACTATCCAAAGATTGTTGTGTTCTTATGGTGCCTCACTCAACGATGAACGAATTCGGGATATTTTTGACGCGGAAGATGACCTCCTCTCAAAGGACGTTGATGGACTGCTAAGACCTCTGTTTGACCATTGGAATAAATTTCAGTTACTCAACTTGCATGGACTTGGACTTCCTGTGCAATGGAGAGGTATACGTGCGGCTGCAGATTACCTTCGCGTACTAGATGCAGACAAGACGACACATTGTTTGGGCTCCATCGCGCAGCGTATAGGACAGGTATTGCTCTATTTTAATTACGAGGAGCTTTGCAAACGACCAGAGAAATACTGTTCTCGTTCCTCGTCCAAGCCCAAGGTCACTGACGTTCTGAATTCCATCCTCGATGCCTACCCGGACGACCCCCACGCATCGGAAAAACGGCAGTCTCGCCGTAATCGGGTCACCGGTTATCATGTACGCCGCGGTAAATGGTGGTGGCGGCTTGCAGGAAATTTGGGACTCGGAATTCTCTTGGCAGGCGACCCTATGAGGGTCATGTACGTGTCCCATTGAGTTCATCTCGTGGCTCAACTGATCTTATGTGCTCTAGGTGCAAAAGTACATTTACCAATCCTCAAATCGACGTTTTCATTACCTTCGTCCAGAAAACTCGTCCAGGCACTATTCGCGCCTTCAAGGCCTTAGAGCCCGTGGTTACATCTCTCATGTTTGGGCAAATCACATCTGATCTCCACAAGACCATTTTCGACTGGGAGGCTGGTCTTCTCAGACCCGAAGAAATGGCACGTGTTCGTGCTGATGACAAGGTGGCCTCGGCTTCCCAGCGCTCCGACAATCCCTGGAAAACAGTGGATGCTAAGAAAGATGCAATGCAAAAGATGACAGAGCTTCTCGGCTAAAATCCTTGCAAAGAAACAGTGTACCAGCTGGCGATCCTCTGATGACTGTTTTGGAATAGAGAATTATTGGGAATTCTCAATCTCTGGTTGCCGTCGTGTTTTCATCACTAAGTTTTTCATTGTCTTCTTTCAATCTCAGTTTTTTCAATTACTGTTCACAGAGTTATGTCACCTATAATTACACGATATTAGACTTTGATATACACAGGATCAAGAATGAAATACAATTTGGACGCTTGGTTTTCTAGTCCGTTCGTGATATATTTAGCTCACCCCTCCTCGAGCTGTGCACCCTGCGTGTCCATCATTGTTTATCTCTGACTGAACCTGTTGGGAGTTGACCGACACGGCCCTCACTATCTTTCGCACGCTCGATGAGCCTATTTATTTTCTTTCGGCCGAGGTACATACGAATAGAATGTGCGGGTGGATATAAGGGCGAACCATGCAAGTCCGATCAGATCGCTGGGGCACCATCGGGTCTCCATCAACAGGCGATGCTGAGAACCAGTGAGTGATTTTCGAAATGGGATCAGGGTATGCAAGGGCTCACGAACTCTCTTTAGCTCCTCAAAAGAGCTGGCTGAGGTGGTCGCGGAGAGAAACTCGATGGCGGCTGGGCAGGTCCGCCAGCGTTCAAGGTTGTCAATCCCAACAGCCCCATCGTCCTTGGTGTATTTTTGCATCAGTTCCCATCATTACTGTTGAAACAGGAGATAAATCACTAGCTCTAATTTTACCTGCCTGCCGGATCACGCAGCAGTCAAGGCGTGCTATTAATTTTTTCAGACAAGGAACCGAGATGTGTTCATGGACTAAACTTACCGATTTTTACCTCCCCATTGAGATTCATCAGGACGCTGGAACAATTCAAAGAAGTGTGGTGGAAGCTTCGGGCCACTATATACGATAGTCCCTCGAGAAACTGTGTATAGTTAGCGACTTCGTAGATTGCGCGGGAATGATCGAGGTACGAGCCTGGCACATAATAGCAGCTAACTGCTGCTGGTCTGGGAAGGCTTTACAGGCGACAACATGATCCAACGTGAGTGGATCAAACTCGCAAAGAGTATACAGCGCATCAGGGGTGCGGAAACATTCCCAAACGGAAGCCACGTTCTTATGATCCGTGGAACGGAGGATGCCCAGGATTTTGTCGGTGTCTTCGCTAGGGAATCGGCGAATCGCACGTGCGGCGCGGCTGTCGGAGTTTCGAACGCATACAGCAACAGTGCCGGCTAGATCGCACTCATAGTACTTCTTGAAAGTGTCCCAAGGAGATTCATCACGTATGATCAAGTCTGAGTCGGCACCGTTGCCCAGTTTGCCAGTCTCTTGAAGAGCCAAGTCGCGTGGTGGACCTCGCATTACCTTCCCACTGGGCTCTGCGGATGTAGGCGGGGCAGATCTTTTGCCTGGGTGCATGTCGGGAGATAGCGGTTTTGGCTTCAACTTTGGCTCAGGAGATGGTCGTTCCTCGGCTGTAATCTTGGGTAGAGGCTGCTGCAGCAGGGCAACTTGGTGAGGTTGGAGCCTTGTGGCTCGCTTGTCATCATTCAACCCCATGGCTGAATGGTCAAAAATCCAAATTCAAAGAAGCAATATAAGTGACAAAGAAGACTGCACTACGACTTTAAATGATTCCTCGGATGAGGTGCTACGAGCGCTGCGGTACACTGCGCGGACTCCGCAGGTGGGGGCCAGGCGGAGGGGCGCAATGCCACCGCAGCAGAGACGAATTGAAAGATATCTACTAATATATGACTTTCTATCCCTCAATCCCGCTCCACCTTTCGCTTCTATCCATGTAATGACACGAACGTTATTCACAGAAGAAGAGGTGCGACTGGCAACAGAGCGGCGCCTGAAATATATTGGAGCCGCCAAGGTCAGCATCAGTCAAATTCAATTCGATCCTCCTTTGCCCCGAGATCTCGATACCAAGAATGTGGCTCGACTCCGTAGCGTGTTTCGTAAGAACCGTTGTCGCCGCCTGGATGTTGACAATCATATCCCTGCGATCTTATCACGGCTTGATCTCGCCAATGCCCTGCGAAAAGCGAACATTCCACAGCAGTCGCTGCTGACGAATGACGCTCATCAATTACCCCGACTTGGATTCATGGCCGGGCAACTTCAAGGTCTCCATGGCCGTCATCGCGTACGAGCAGGGTCCGAGATACTCTCTCCGGCTGATCGCTGGTGGACGGTAGATCTTTACTTAGACGGTATGTCGAGAATGATTCAACCGTATCTGTACTAACCATCAACCAAGATATCGGCGAAGAACTGAGAACCTTTTTGGTGGAGGAATATGCCAACCAGAAGAAGCCGACTGACGGAGACATTTACCGCAAGATCCGACAATACGAGGGCGAGTATGACGAAGCTTTCAGGGAGCGATGGTTTGTACGTCTATCGCAGAGCAATCAAGAACGGTTGGACCAATTGGATAATAAGAGAAACCGCCGCTTGCGGCGCGCCTTTGATAGGCTACTGGCTATTCCTGGGCTTTGGCCAGGAATGAGGATCAGTGTGCTTCACCGGCTGATAGCCTCGGGCTGTGTGGAAGTGAGTTCCTGAACCTATGCTTAGACTACCTCTGCTCATCACATGATTCGACCTGCTGTAGGAAATAATCACTTATCTTGATCATATCTGGGAGTTCTGGTCCTCCTTGGTCGCCTCGGATAGTGCTGCAATGAAAAAGATCAACCAGGATACCGTCGAATCCCTGCAGCTGCTAGCACCAGGGAAATGCCGCAAGGACGCCAAAACAGCCTGTGGGCTAGTTCTGAGTGGGCAAGCGTTCGCTAGGTTCAGTGACGAAGAACGCAAAATCATATGGGACCAGATGCAAGACTTCGACAGCCTGATACCATCCCTGTACACCTTCTTCGAGGACTTTAAATACCTGGAAAGCTGCGCTCATTGTGTGAAGCGACTTTACGGCCCATCGACCGGCTCGGTCTGGGAGACCATGAGTTCGATGTTTGCTGCATCATCAGAAGAAGAGGAAGAAGTTCTCAGAACAGCGGAATGTATGATTCAGACCTCCGAGTCTACTTTTCGACGACAGCCGGCAACCGATATGGGACGTCTCGAGACGGCGTATTTGCAGGTGTGGCTGTACTCAATGAGGCACTATCCTCTGATGCCCCCGGACCCCAAGAATGATGACGAACTGTTGGCCAAACCAGCTCGTGCCAAACCGGATGAGAGAACAATTTTTGAGATGGCCGAACTCGCTCGTCAGCTGGGGTTCGCGTCGCCAGAAATCAGTGCGTTAATTGACAGTTCTCCGGATCATCAAATCGCACGATCGGCTCTACTGAAGGCCAGGAAACCAGGCCGGTATCGATACGACCGTCAGCAGTTTGATATTTTGGTCAACCAGATTGTGAATCTTTTCGCAGAGGCTGTTCCTGATCAGCCCGATCTCTCGCCAGATCTTCTGGCAGATAGCGCTGTGAAGCTACAGGTTCGCTCCGGGGTGCCACAAACACGGACACATAACCAAGACAGCCCGTTACTATTTTTAGACCGATTGTATGCTGATATTCCGGTTGCGGACACGATTACTAGCTTTTTTGTTCGTCGTTGTGTCTACTTTGCGTTCTTCGGAAAGTCTGCAAAGTATGGCCCTAGCCACATCAGCGACAGGCAAAACGCCGATGCGGATCAAGGCATGGCCGACGTACCTCGGTCGCCATTGTTTGTCGGAGAGGAAAGTCCGTCTGGTATTGATGCATCCGCAGTTCACACAAACTCAACCAGCGAGCCTTCTCGCCGTGAACAAGAGTCACAAGCACAGAGGGTCGAACGGGATAAAGCACGACCGAGTATGAGACATCAGCAGGTGCTGAGGGCCGAAAGAGAGCGCGATGTCTTAAGGCGGAGACGGAGACGGAAAGGTCAGATACGCAAACTTGCTTCGGACCCTGGGAATACCAGGGACCAAGAGCCCATGGAGCCGGAAGTACTCAACACGGAGATGAGGGATCAGGAAATGTCAGATCAAACCGGTCCATCCAATGAAGACCATGCCCCCGGGGAAATGCAGAGCACATCAGCACCGGTGGATGCAGCGTCGGTCAGCATGTATTCCTCCCATGGCTCTTCTGCCCCGGAAGTTGAGGATGCGATGAGTGATTGCACGAGGGTCTCCATCGAAGCGATCCAGCTTGAGCAGGAGATGGATGAGCGAGCAATGATCGAGGGGCAAGATCGAGATGAAGCTCTCGAGGATCAAAACCAAACCGATCATGCAGCACTGCGAGTGTCTTCAAGGTCCGAGGTAGGCAATCTGTCGAATATTAGCGGCCTTCACAGACAGCAAGAACTGGATGACTTTCTTGCCGGCCTGACAAAGGCCCAGGAAGAGCAGGAGCGAGTGGAAGAGGAGATGGAGCGTGAACGACTTCATGAAGAACTTGGCCTGTCCCAGCAAGCGCGAACGCGCGAGGAAGAGTCTCAACCTGAAGACAGGCAGATTCCACCACCGCTGGGTTCTAATGACCAGCAGACGGAATCAGCGTCGCAGAACGCCACGCTGATTCAACAGGATATTGTCACGACTAGTCCGAGTGAGACTTCCTCAGCAGGTGAGCATGCGTCTCCAGTAACGACGAAGGGGCCGCCACGACCACAAGACCCGGTCGAGATTCAGTTCTGGGTCCTTGAGCGAGAGCAGTGGAAGAAGTCAGACCATCTCTTCGTCGACCGGTCGGATCCTTCACCGGTAGAGCGAGTTGCGCAAAAGTATACATGGAAGGATTACTCACTCTATGATTTAAACCTACACAGCCTCAGCCCTGCGAACTGTTACCGCGCCGCAATCGCGGACGGCAATAACGCCATATTCTTGATTTCCGAGGAGGAGGAAAAAAGGCTTGCGGCTGAAGGCCGACTCGTCAAGGACAAGCAACTTTTATCAATGGCTTCTCGAGTTTTGGATCGGGCAGAAGAGGATCAAAATGCACGTCCTGGTTCTATGCGGCGATTATGAATTCCCTTTCAAATCAGGCATGGACACATGTGGCCCGAAACAGAAGGTTTTAATAGAGAGGAGCCATGTTCCCCCGAGAGAGGCCTTTGAAGAGGGTTGACGGAATGGAGGACATTTCCTATGTCTATCATGGGACTAAGTAGAGCTTCTCGTAGACAGATTGGCAAGAAGCCAATGACAGTAAGGTATTTCTAGGTAGAGTGTCTCGGAAATTTTATGCGCTTGGGATGGTGCAACCAGAAACTTTCTTCCAGGAGGAATCCGCTCTTGAGAGTATCCTCTTGAGAGGAAATAAGTACTGTGAGACCCGACCGAAGAGCAAGAACCAATCAAGAGTAGAGACGTCATATAAAACCTATTTCCGTACCGCTCCCCTCTTGTAATCATCGTTCTAGATCTCCCTTCGTCTTGAGGGGTGCACTATTTATGACCAGCCTTCTGTCACAATGAATAACGGCCTTTTTCAGCATTCCTCTGACTATCGCATGTCTTCCCTCTTATGTGGCAGTCGGAAGTCGAGGATCGGCTAGCATGCAAATGTCAAATACACAGACCGTTTTTTGCCTGGCCACTCGATTTGATCTTCCCTTCGTGATAATTATCGCTCGACCGCACCGCATATCTTATTTTGCTGCTAATGATGTGCAATCTTTGTGGGCGTGGCTTCTTCTCATGTAGTCTTGAATATTTTCGTGCAATCCTCAGCAACTACATTCTCAGTGCTGTTGTTTTGGGGTTGTACTTTTTCATTTGTTGGCCTGGCGAGCAGTACCATGTTTCTAATTCTTTTCGTCTGCCCAATTTCCGGTTCATGCTTGATGCAAAGACCGGCTTTCCTAGTTAGCTGCTGCGAAGAGGTTCTTAACTAAGCGGTCCTGATTCCGGACGTATTAGCTAAGCAATTGACTACATTAATATTTATCTAACCAATCGTACATTGAGGAGAGATCCATCATTGCTTCGGTCGGAGTAATTACAATGGGGCAGCAGAAGGCCCAAATTATATTTTACTCGATGCTCTGCATACGTGCGTCCATATCGGTCCTTACAAGACTATACAATACACCTGCAACCTGCGGTCCCCCACCAACCGTCAAAACTTCAGGCTAATACATCCATCCTCTCAGTGCCGCATGATCTTTCCAAGATGCGGTAGGGCACTGGAAGGCACAAATAACTCGCCCCACTTCGGCCTGTATATCTCACCTATGCCAAAGAAGACCCTATTGTATTTCCAGAGTCGATAACCGGGGGATCCCACGTGTAATAGATCGTTCATATCATCTCAACAACTTGAGCTACGACCAGCATCTTCTAGCAGTACTAGTGATCTAGATACGCTTTGGAGCCTCTCGAAACTGCAAAAATCAAATTCTAAGATCAAGAAAGGACTTGAACAGTCATCAGAGACCATGACCTCACCACTTAAACGAGCTATTGACCGGTCGCATAATATGACCGTTCGGCTAGCTCACGAGCTCATCTTTATTCAAGATCGTTACGCTAAATTGGAGATTGCCAATAAGAAGCAGGTGAAAAAAAAGGCTTCTAGTAAGAAACAGATCAGGCATGAAGGCAGTCTACGAAGTTTGGAAGAGATTGTACCTGATATAGTGGAGGGAAAACCTGGTGGGAGTGAATATATATCTACAACGGAAGGTGCTGCAGATCCACCAGTAGAGCCTGAATTACCCCCTGTATCTACTATACGGCGCCAAATCACCTGTTCTGGATGCGGAACCAAAGGGCATACCTATGTTCGATGTCCTCAAAAAGTTATTTAGTCATTAATTGATGTTTTTCGTGTTAATATTTGGGATTGAAAATTTACAAAATTTGAAGTTCTCAAAGCATCGCTCGAGTAACCGGGACGCTCGGGTAGCCGGGAATCACGTTATCAGAAGACACTAGCGCCAACACATAAGCGAATCCTACGGCGCGAATCATTTCGACTTCAGCGACGACGAGATCTTTTCATCAAACACCACGACAAGCAACTTGAGTGTCTAAAACCTGCTGAAATCTAAATACCAAAACGAAATGGCAGGAACAATTAGCATGTATGACCTTGTCATAGTTGGTCACGGCGTGGCCGGTCTAGCCGCCGCAGTATCGGCGGCGGAACTCGTTCCAGCAGCTCAGATTGCCGTGCTAGAGCGCACGCCTGAGGATGCCAGCGGGGGGAACACGCGTTATAGCCCCGCCAATATGCGCATGCGATCTGTTAATGAGATATTGCCTGGTTTCGTGGATGATATGATGACCATCAGTGGCGTAAACGGCGACCGCGCCTATTTCGAAAAGTTGGCCGACCAGGCACCGCAGGCCGTCCAGTGGCTCGAGAGACAAGGTGTGCAATTTCATGCCATGGACTATTTCTTGAAGTCGTGGCCAAATAGGATTCAGCCCGTCGGCAAAGGTGCCGCCATAATCGAAGCGCTGCAGCGATCTGCCAGGGCAAAAAGCATCCAGCTGGTGTACGAATGCCGCGCCAAGCAACTGCACCTTGGGAAAGAAGGGGCCACCATTGAGGCGGCAGACGGGCGGCGATTCATTGCCAAATCCGTTGTTCTCGCCAGCGGTGGATTCCAAGGTAATCCAGACCTCCTGCATACCTATTTCGGGACCGGTGCGGAGTCTCTACGACCGATATCTCCAGGCACGCGGTGGAACACAGGAGATGGGATCCAAATGGCGCTGAATAACGGAGCTGCGGTAAATGGAAATTGGAATGGCATGCATAGCGAAATAATCGATCCGCGCAGCGATATGCCTGCACCACTAGTGCTCGTCTATCCTTATGGTATTGTGGTGAATCGCAACGGAAAGCGATTCGTTGATGAGGGCGCAGGGCTCGTCCATGACACCTGGGAACAACTTTCACGAACTATCCACTTTGATGCTCCGGGCCAGTCAGCCTGGGTAGTTTGCGATTCAAGACTCTCTGAGGTGGAAGGCTATGAAGCGGCCATTCGCACCGACATCCCGCCTCTTACAGCGGACACAGTATCTGGCCTAGCAGTCCAGATGAAGGTGCCGGAACAGGCGCTCTTAGATACAATCTCAAGCTACAACGCAGCTTGTGACACAGACGTATCCCGTTTTTCTGCTGGCAGCCTTGATGGCCTTGCAACTGGCCCACACTTGGAACCTCTAAAGTCGAACTGGGCCCGCCCGCTCAACTCTCCGCCGTATTTAGCTTTTCCTTTAGCCGCTGCTATTGTATACACTTTTGGTGGACTTGCGACTGACACAGAAGCGCGAGTATTAACCCAGCAAGGCGCTATTCCTAACCTCTACGCCGCAGGTGAGATTACCGGCCATTTCCACGACACCGCGCCAAATGCTATTGCTGTTTTACGCGCGCTCGTCTTTGGGCGCATTGCTGGGCTCAATGCAATGAGCTCGAAGTAGATGGTGGGTTTAGTAGCTAGTGGAGATGTATGCATTAAGCAACCTTTCAACTTAGCATAACCTCATAGCTGGCTTGTGTGGTGGCCCGTGAAGTGCACTGTCAACGTTTTGTTGGTAGAAATATACGAAAGTGTCAGATTAAACCAATGAAGTCTTACTTACGTGAAGAACACCTTGTCGAGCTCTGAAACACACATCGGAGTTCTAGCAATCGATTGTGAAATTCTAGACATACAGTTTGAGTTTCCAGGTGGTCTCAAATGGTCGAAAGAAGCTGACATATGGGGTTGGGGCATGGTGGTATGTACAAACTTAACTTCGGAATCTTCTTCTTTCGCTAATTTATTTCTGTTTGTTTTAGTGCTTCCATATGATTTAGGTTTGCATTCGACCCGACACTGGGGGGCCTTTATGATCGACTGCATGAGGGATCTACTCCGGACACAACAAGTACATACGAGGGAACGGTCAGGCATGATATATTTCACGACTTTCGGTTGAGTTCGACACCTCCTTATGAAGAATGCAAAGACCAGAAAGGGAATCTCTGGTGATGTGTCCGTAGCCGCTTGCCAAAGAGATGTCTCTACTCCTAAAAATCAACCAAAGTCCATATAGGAAGCGAACCAAATAAAAGTGCAGGGTAATGTACGACGTGTAGAATAATTCACGATTGTCTATTGATCTTGGAACCATGGGTGCTCCAATGCCTGATGCGCCGTGAGTCGCTTGGTAGGATCCAGGTTTGTGAGCCGCTGAATGAGATCTTCGAACGATGAATCAACAACACCCGGCCACTGAGTAAACGGTCTGTATGGGATGTGTTCCTCAGACCTTTCATCCCATAACATCCGCAGGACCTTGCAACTAATCTCATCATCGGCAATATGTTTTAAGAGACCGTTAATCCCATCAGGGTCTCCAAAATACGAAACTTGGCGTTGTAGACGAATGAAAGCAGGTAATGCACCTTGGGCTTGGTGTTTCCCGAAATCCTCGTCAGGACCAAAGATGACACGCCCCAGTATAGCATATATACACTAAAAAGGTTTGTAAGACAATAATCTTTGCAATATATTAAAGAACTTACGACAATCCCGAAAAAGATTGTTAAGTGTGTTGCTCGAACAAGGACAAGGACAGAGTCCTGATCACATAATTTCTCTAGTCCGCCTATCAATAGGAGATAGATGAAGCATCGGTATCGGAATTTTATATATAAAAAAAAAGTCAATTGATAGGCAGGGCTACTTAAGTGTCAGGCTATATAACTTGTTTCGGTTTAGCTTCTGACGACTATTAGGAAATCAACGCTAGCGTAGCCTTTGATTAAAGAGGAGGGCGGCCTCGGCGGCCGTGGCGGCTGCCCGGAACGCGGCGCTGGGCGGCGCGAGGACGTCACTCGGGTCCTGTGCGGTGCCCTGGTCTTCACCTTGGCCCGGCCCGTCCACCCACACAAACGCCACCAGGGCGGGTGGCCGTCCGGCCTCGCGGGGCGTCACCACCTCCGCCACCACCTCGCGTGCGCCCGCAAACCGCGCCCGCGTGTGGTGCTCCACCTCGCCGAGCTCGATGCGCTGGCCGCGCAGCTTGACCTGCGTGTCCTTTCGCCCCACGAACCGCAGTGACCCGTCCGCGGCGTACTGTACCAGGTCGCCCGTCTTGTACAACCGGGGAGCATCAGTGGTGCCGCCGGGTGGGGTGTTGTCGCTGCCACGGAACTGCCATAGCCAGGCCGGGGGCGCGATGAAGGCTGCCGCCGTCCGCTCCGGGTCGTTCAGGTAGCCGCGCCCGACGATGGGGCCCTCGATCAGCAGCTCGCCCACCGCCCCGATCGGTAGCAGCCGCGCGGGGTCCGCAGGGTCCACCACCCAGGTCACGCAGGCAGCCGCCCATCCAATGTTGCCAGCATCGCCCTCTTGACTAAGCCGTGGGTGAACCGTCGAGATCGCGGAGCACTCAGCGGGGCCGTATCCATTGACGAGTTCTTGCTGCCCTTCCCATCGTGCAATATCTCTAACAGTAACTGGCTCACCACCAAATATCAGTGTCTCGAGTGTCGGTATACTCCCTTTCTCGATAAGCCTGGCGGCCGATGGAGTTAATTGAGCAAATGTCACATTTAGCCTTGCCCCTGCGTCCGAAATGTTATTCTGACGGGCCGTATCTGATGGAATACATACGCAGCCGCCAACTAGAACTGTGGTAATGATTTCAACAATACTAGCATCGAAAGCGTATGACGAAAACTGGAAGACGCGGGACTTATCTGTGAGATAGTAGCCGTGGCGGTGGGCGTCTGCACTGGTGGCAAAGGCCGCGTGCGGGATGACCGCGCCCTTGGGCGTCCCGGTCGATCCGGACGTGAAGACGGCGTAGAGGGCGTTGTCGGGGGTCACGGCTGATCCCTCCCATGGCTGCTGCGGGCCTCGTGGCCAGTCGGCCTCCTGGTCGTCGCCCACCGGTACCACTGTCGGGGCCAGGCCCGCTACCCGCACCTGCTGCGCCGCCGACGCCACCACCAGCCGCGCACCCACCGTCTGGCAAATCATCTGCAGCCGCGCCGTCGGGTGCGCCGGGTCCAGCAGCACAAACGCGCCGCCGGCCTTCATCACCGCCAGCATCGCCACCGTCGTCCACCGCGACTTCTCGAAGCACAGCCAGGCCATCGGCTGGTAAATCTCGAGTTTTGGATAAACATACCCATTCCCGTGACGGACCACGTGGCTTGAAGAGGAAAGTTGAAAGCATTATGCAGGCTACTACAACTATATATAACTACGTATGTACAGGTAGAATGTACCACTTCTTAGACGAACTTGGAGCCGCGTCGAGGCCTGTCGTGGCCCAAATGCCGTATGTGTTTGCTGCCCTTATGGCGCGCGACTTCGAAACCGTTACGATGCCACCGCAAAATCTAAAGCGTCGCCCACTTTCGCTTGTAGCTCCCGTCGCAGACCTCTCAGATCCGGGCAATCCAATAGAACGTGAGTGACGCTATCTCGTTCGCCGCAGACACACAGGTCGTCATCACGAAAGCGGAAGAAGACCGTCCTCGGTCATCAATTGCGCGCCCTCAGCTGAGTCGAACCAAATTCCCAGTGAGCCGAATACTCCTAGCGCTTTATCTCGTTTCTTCAACCAAGCGATGTCTTCGATTCGGAAACCACGCTCCGGGAGGTTGTTTTCTTCTGTGACTTTCTTGATGGCGCCTGCTTTGTCTCTTTCGAGGTCTAGTCCGTGGGTTGGCGATGTACCACCATTCCAAATCGCGGTATCACCAGTCTTGTGTCGTTGCCTAACTCATTCAACCATTCCTTGTTGTTGCGGGCCACCTCAGCCGATGTCGCGTCTTCGTGGTACCAATGCCGGCGACTTAAACATCTTGAGTGGATGCGGCGTTCGACAGAGCTGTTCTGATGTGTGTTTGCTGTGGGTGTAGAGAGGTAACGGCCAAAGGCGTTCACGTTGTTTTCGGTCTCAGGTGAGTCGTCCAGGGACTGCCGTGTGCTGATCCAAAGATAGATCTTTTCTTTGTCGGTGTGCCGGCGGGTCTTTCGGGGTTCAGATTGGTTTGCGTCAGCCGCCACGGCGGCCCAGGGTCGTGTCGCGGTCGGCGCGTTCAGCCCCTCGACCTGCGTCCGCAGCGCCTGCACCTCCTCGTGCAGCTTCTCATTTCGGGTCTGGAGCTCATTCTGGTTATTTTTACTTGTTTCAGTTCGGTCCGGGTGGCGTGTATGAGCGTGGTTTGCTCGTCGATGGTGTGTCAGGTGTTCGATGACCTGCCGGATCTCCTTGGTTGTCACACGTCCGCTGCTGATTCCGGCGTTGGTTGATTCCGCGAGGGCTGGGACTGTGTGGGTCTGATCATCTTCACGTGCGCGTCTTCTGGTGCGGGGTGCGATCGTTGTTTCAAGGTTTTCTGTTGGGTCAATCCATGTCGCGCTCTGCGTGCGTGGTAAGGGGCTTGGGAGCCACTGTGGGTGGGTCCGCCATTCCGTTCGACACACAATCACAACGCTTTCAATTTTCCGGCCCAGTTGTTCTGTCCCTACAGTATGTCCTGAAAATCCCCTCTTACAGTCGGGTGTGAGGGTACAGTCACAATCTACAATACCTGTACTTATCGCTTTCAATTTTTCGAGAGGTCAGGTTAAGTGAAGTCATATATACATAGTTGCTAGAGCCTGCATATCGTCCCCAAATTTGATTATGACCACCAGATAGTAGACTGGATGCGGATTTATATAGGGCCTTATAGTCATAATCAACTCGTGAGGAGTCAGGGTACATTAGTTCTACTACTTCTTCTACAGTACAGTACTTCCTGTATATAATGCAAAGATACCGTTTTTCCGATTTGATGTTGCCCTTTCAGCTTCCATCTGCTTGTAATCTTCTTTATAGCATACTCATAAGTTCTTCAAGCAAAGCTCAGTATAACGGATTCATGCTTATGCTTACGTTGCCGAATCCTTGGAATACGAAGATACGGAACAGGTTATGAGAGCAACAATTCGGAGGGTAATCAACAGGGACCTTCAAAGTACAGGATTCTCATAATTTCCTATATTATACGCACAGTAGTTAGAGACTCATCGTTCTGGCTATATGAGTTTCAGTGCAAGAGGCAACATCGACGAGAGTTGTCAGTATGTATAAAAGCGGCCATTCGGCCTTCTAGGGATCACC
The DNA here is from genome assembly GCF_028827265.1 of Penicillium atrosanguineum. Lineage (NCBI taxonomy): Eukaryota > Fungi > Ascomycota > Eurotiomycetes > Eurotiales > Aspergillaceae > Penicillium > Penicillium atrosanguineum. The sequence goes on along the minus strand of NW_026623134.1, from coordinate 117,991 downwards.
AAGCCAAAGTGAGTTGTATCAACAGGTCAGGTCGATCCATCTCTCGCGAAACTCCTTTTGATTGACAAAGCTCAGCACGTTGTAATTTTCGGTCATTTCCGCACGAGTCCCACACAAGTCAGTTTTTACGGTGGGTTAGATGACAATCATTATTGTTCTTTCACGGATTGTAGCAACGAACGGTGGTTTATACCCTCATCTGATAGATGCTTTCACAGTATATCTCTACTGATTTCCTTCCCTGGTTTAGCCACGGAAGATAAATCAATAAAATAACCTTGTTATAGTCAACCTGCACAAACGTTCTACCGCGCCAAGTCTGTTTGAGGTAATTTGCTTCGGTAATCACGAGTCCGGGAGTCATTCGCCTCAGATCTGGAACTAAAGGACTGTGAACGAACAACTTTTGTATTTTCGTTGTCCAATTTGATTCAGGTATGGCGATGAGTAGTTGTTTCTCCGATAACCGACTCCTGAATTTTGCAAAGTTTTATAAAATTCGCTTGACGTCTCCCATTTGTGCTTCCTTTTTTCAGGTTTGTGAAGCAAATTTATGAATATCATGGAAGAGAATAAAAGGCAATATAGTGGGCGGGAGTCACAAGAGTCGCAGGAGTGCGACCTCGATACCGCCCATGAGAAAGATTCAGACACTGAATCGGATTACCAATTGTCAGAAACCAGTGAAGACCGCGCGTTTGTTGTGTCGGATACAGAACAGCTATCCTTTGTTTCCAGTTCCGCTTCTCGGGATCCACTATGGAGTACTGCCCTCCTCAACTGCAAAAATATTGCAAGTTCTGTAAGAAGCCCTATAAAAAGCTTTTGAGACAAGCCCTAACGCACAAGCTGTCCTCCGCTGCTGGAGATAAAGTACCAATAACAGTCATCGCTAGTCGATCCGTTGAGTGCGATGGCGGGAAGGTGGCTCAGCATCTGGTTCTATGGTACTCTTGGGAGCCCAATGATCCTTTGTCAAAATTTGACCGTTGAATCTCGTATATTGACATAAGAGTGATTCAGCTAGTCATACCTTTTAGAGCTAAAAAAAAGTGACAGTAAGCCTCCTTCATGTATAAAAGGTTTCAGTGTATTTCAAGCCCTAAGAAGCAAAGGATGTCATGGTGCTAGTCTCAGAGCTTGATGTTTTTCAAAGTCTTCAAGAAAAATCGAGTTTTTGACAGTACGAATGCGGGATATCGTGTTATGAATATAATATATGTATACGAGAAGTGGAGGAGTCTTGCTTCCTCGGACTACGTAGGGTTTTAGTGATCGACTATTCGCCCAGCCTTTTTATCATTTCCCGGCATATATTAAATCGTTCCTGGGAGAGATTTTGCATGGTACCGGGACCAAAATTGCTCCGAGGAGCTAAGATATTGCTCCTAGGACCACATTCCGTTACTAGGAAAAAGCTGTTTACTCCTAGGATCTTCATTTAAACGGGAAATTTAGGAAGAACTTCGCGGATTGTGTCTTTCCAAGGACAGCTATCTCGATCATCGCTACGCATGACCGAGTATGACTCAGCTCGGTGCGATTGAAACCCACTTGTCGTATTGAAGATTCATTTCCCCTCACATTCGGAAGCTACAAAGCATAATAAGTAGTTTAAAAGAGTTTGAGGCTGCTCGTTTGAGTAAGAGGAGGCCTTCACGTTTGCTAATATTTCTGCTAGATGGTGTCAGCCGCTCTGAAACTTTTCGATATAGTCAAGGCCAAAAGGGATTATTATCATTAAGGGCAATCTGAGGCGAAAGATTTTGATGGACATGCTTGAGCAGCGTATACGATTTGTGCTTAATGGCGAAGCAATACAATGCTCGATTGATTGTGTGTACTTTCTGGACCGACTGCAAAACATGCATTTTCATGATGCAACGGTTAATTAAAGCTGACCGGACACGCGAAGACCTTCAATGGCTTTATGATTTCTTTCATCACCTACTTGCAGTTTGACTACAGAAGCAGACGTTGGATAGATTTCAATCCATATAACGCCATTCCGAATTGAGTGATATAATATTAATAAAGTAGGGCGACGTATTTTACCACTCAATTGCCAGAAGAGACAGAAGTCAGCGGCTGAAGTTTCTGTTTCCGTTTTTCCACCTGTACTTTTAGTATGTCTTTATGAAAATCCATTATCTTCTCGAGATCCCCCTCCTCTTTGGATCAATTTGTGCCATCGGTATCTCCGATCTGGATTCTCTGCACTGATTCCCATCTCCATCCTTTGGTATTGGTCTAAATTTCAGCGCGCTCATAGTTTTGCAAAGCTTCTCGATCATCTCGGGCTCATAGCTTTGACTGGGTTCACCGCAAACGAAATGAAAAAGGACTCTATTCTTGACTTCGGGTAGTTAGCCACAGCAGAAGACTCCCACGAAGACAAATCCAAACCTTCTCTCTTCAGGTATTCTGGAAGATCAAAGTCTTCCTTCTCAGGCCAGCAGCTTGGGATGAGAATACACGGCACAGCTATACCACTCAAATCGTCCATCCATGCCGTTATAAGCTCCGAGGCTTCTTCTTCTGAGAGACTTTCTATTGCCGTCTTGTAGAGACTTCCGACTTCTCGCAGGTTCGTAATTGCGTTATTCGGACGAATTGGTGTCGTGATGGATGAATCTGTGCCAGGTGATGGATGTTCATCGGGCCCTATTGAGCCGGCTGAATCATTTTCTTTCTTTCGATCAGATGATAGACCTAGGTTTCTGTAGAAAAATACAGCTTTCAGTTCTTGTTTAAGGAAGTCAACATTCTCGTAACTTTCTGATACCTTTTTTGTCTCTTCTGCGTTTCCAACCTTCGATTTTTCATTCTTGTTTTCTTGTAAGAAACTCTGTCGCGGTATTTGGAGCGATGCGAAGAGAAATCATCATTCTGAGCTTCTGGAATTAGTCTCTGACACACGGCAGATTGAAGCTGAGGATCGGGATGGGTGTTTTGATAAATCACGAAACGGGGATCTTCGGTATTTGGAGGGAGCAAAGAATGATTGATTTGATCAATGAAACTTGTTCGATACGCAGCTGATAGTATTATAGGTACGGAGGGAACGTCTTGGCTAGAAATATCATCATAAGCTTTAAGCAATAATGGGTCATTCCACGCCTCTTGCTCACCTGTGGAGATGGGAACGTAGCAACTCAACTTGACTTTCTAACCAGGGATTATCATCACCACTGACTGGTCTGGCCATGTTCTGGGGTTCCAGGGTGACATATGGCTTGATTTCAGACAAGAGACTAGTGGCAGGTGAGACAAAATTCTGCCCTGAACCACATTGTGAACATGGCCATTTCTCATTTCCTAAAGTGTCATGACCCGGAAGGTCATTGGAACAATAAAAGCATGGAGAGTGAGTTGCGAACGAGTCGGCTGAAGACCTTCGTTCACCATCCTGGTAATATGGGCCATGAAAGTCCGATGTGTCCTTGGACACTGAGAACTGAAGCTGAAGGGCCTGAGATCTTGCTGGACTAGAGGGGGTATGATGATATTGAACAGGGTCCTGACGGAGACGATTCTCTAGACGTTGGGAAAAGGCTAGCTTTCGGTCAACAAGAGTGGTAAAGCGCGCACTGCCTCACTTACCAGGGGTAACAGTCTGGGCTTGTCGATTGCGCATGGTGTATTATCAACTATGATTGAACCCTCAAAACGATTGTGGAGGAGTGCTGTGCAAAAAATAACACAAATTGTATGTATATCGTCGCGGGAAGACAAGGAATAGCAAGAAGTTTCGAGATCTTCCAATGAACTGGTTTACCAGCAAGCGCATGTTAGGACGAGGAGTTTTGCAGGGAATAAACAAAGTACTCCAGACGGCATGGTCACAGCTTCCTATATATGACCTTGTAGATACTACTATCACCCAATGGGAACAACCCAATGCACGAGCGCCACTCAAGGGGTCAATGTGTAAAGCACAAGTATGCGGTCAAGAAGGATTTCAGATTATTCACAATATGGGGAAGGGGCCCTGCCATGAATACCTCGCTTGCAACAAGGTCCAATGGAAAAGATGCGTGGCGTGCAGCTGCGTGAACTCATCGCCAGTCTAGGTGAATGATGAACCTAGCCGGATTTTGAAAGAAGGGGGGAGGTGATCTCCTCCCACCGGCGTTCTGATGGTCACAAGTGGTATCAAAAGCCCCAGATACTCAATCCCCCGTTTTTTTCTACCAGCGAAGGAGGTTTTAATTCACTGAAATCTAATTGGGAGAAACGGGCCGTAATTACGGGAGCTGACTAACAGGCTCCTGGGAAGAAGTGGCTTTGCTGATCCCCGTCAATGCTCGACGGGGCCACTATTGGTCGAACATCAAGCCCCGCCTGTGGGCATGTCGTGCTTTAACGCTGTTACAGACCAGTGGCCATAGGCGCTTCAGCCGATGTATCGGATTAGAATCTCTCAGGTGCCGCTCAGACCTCCTTCTAATCGGGAACTAGGCTTTGGGGCCACTATGAACACAAGCATTTGCCGATGAGTATAAAAGTAGTCTCATCTTGACGTGATGACTACCAGTCCATAAGTATATATTCATCACTGGTCTTGACCGCAAAACTAAAGCGCAACTTTCGATCGAAATAGTTAACACTACCCAACCTAACAGTGATGAGCAAAGAGGTATGCTTGTATTGCGTGAGCTGTAGGCCTTTGATCTTAACAGCTCGTTGACATAGTTGCTACCTAGTCATTAAACCAGAAAATTTGATATCATCCTTGAACACCGCATGCACCTTGAAAAATAGTCCCACGGAAGAGTTCATCGAAACGGGCGATGATCTAGACGAAGACGACTTGCGACAATGCTGGTGACCGGGGGAAATCAAAAGGATGTTTTGCGAAGGAAACACAAGTTCAGTCTCGAGTTATCGCGAGTTTGGGCTCATCCATCATACATTCGCCACGCGGAAGGGGCTGCAAATGTTTTCTTCTCACCAAGAGGAATACCGTCCAGTCTCAGAGCAATGGGGGCTTGGTCTGTCTCATATCCTTAACCAGAGTCCTGATGTAGTCGCTACAGAATTCCCCAAAAGAAGCGGCAACAATTTCACAAGTATTCCTTTCAAAGAATTTGTACGGAAAGCATTTCATTCAGTCTGACTGCATCGAGTCTTTCTTCTGAAAATATGAGCGTCTCAGTCTCAAACTACATTACGATTCAGTGAAAGCACCAAAGCACTGTGCCTTTTTGTTAGAGCTGAAAACAGTATGCCATACTCATCCAGTCTTTTGTGTTTTTTTTCGGACGTTCTAACAAATCGCAGGTCTTGGAAGAAATCCAATCCGACCCTTTCATAATTGCCACAATCGAACACGCTTGCCAAACCCTATTCATGGAGCAACAAACACGGCGCGTTATGCCTCCGGACACAGGGATAGAAGGATTGACTAAAAGCTCAGCAAGATACTGGATCGCGCCATCATCAATCCATTGCAACAGCTACTCGGAACGCCATCAACCGCTCCCCAGATCTTTGAAGATTTAGAAGCCTTGAGATATCGTTTCCGTGATTACTGCGCGGCCTCTCAAGGCGAATAGGACTCTCCATTCGATACAAATATCTGCTTTCTAGAGCATATAAGATGGGGACTGCCAATTCTTGCTCTCGCCGGGGCTATAACGAAGCAAGATCACATTATGTTCACCCTATACACCACATCTGCGTTCACTCGGAATCAGAACACATCAAAGCTAGAACAAGCGCGGTCTCCGTTAAACAGAAGATGGAGTTACTTCAGCAACGATATCAAGTATTGCCTGGCTGCTAGGATTGATATAGCTTCAACAGCTGATCAGCTTGCACAAATATGTTGAACAATGGCACCTCCTTGGTTACAGCCCTCACAAAATATTGCAGGCTTTCTACCTTTGGCATAACTACTACTCCTTTATCGATTCCGCGTACTATCGACGGAACATACTCAGCGAAACACATCCCACGTTACATTTTCTTTCCCCCGCAGTTTTTGACTTTTCAAAAGGCAAAACAGATTCGGAGCAAAAAATAATTGCAGCGCTTGCGTCGTACACTGCAAGTCTAGGCACTCAGATGGAGTTCAAGCCTCAGGACCCCATGACGACGCTGTGAGAGGGTTATGGCTCCTCTCGCCGACATGGGCCTCCATCTTATTGATTAGTTTTTGCCAAGCCCATTTTTGCTTGCTTCGGGTTTGAATAGTCTCCTATTAATTGGGGGCCTGGTTTCCTCGGATTTTCTTTGGGTTCATTTTTTGGTATATCACAGCTTATTGACACCTCTTCCAGAAATACCCAGTGCTACCGGCTAACTAGTCTCCGCAAAAATGGCTATATTCCACTCGTGAGTCTTCCTCTTTAGCTCATTTTGCTTCTTCCCTAAGCTTCTCTAATTCTCTTTCGTCAAAAGTACCGTTATGTATTGACTGCGATAACTCGTTCAGTTTATCCCAGTTCCATCTAGCTTGTCTCACGGCTGCGGCAGCCTTTTCGTCGCCATATACCTTGACAAATTGCCTCCAAAGCATACGCTGAGACCCTTGCGTATTGAACGCTATTATACATAAATCATCAACTGACCGCTCAGCTGCAATGAAAATGATGTCCTTTGCGCCAATTAGCCCGAATCTTGAAGGAAGGCAAGCTACATACATCCGGCGATAATTTACCGCTGTCAGTGGATGTCTGTCCTCTTCTGGTTTTCGACTTCGTTGAGAGGCCCATGAAAGGGTTCCACACTAGATATATTAGCATGATACGGGTGGAAGGGCGGAATGCTCACTCTTTGGGAGCGATTTCAATTGATCTAACGCTTTTCCTTAGGATGATCGATGAACTTCGCGTCAAAGTCCTAGTTTTGGATTAGAGTGGCCGGTAGCGTTGCTTGATATCGAAATGTCAATTTATAGTCGTCCTGGACCATAGTACAGACGTCTCACGAGCCAAGACAGTACGGACTGTGCTGGATTTCGCCGAGGCGTCACATCGGTTTCGCAGTCGTGCGCCATAAGACATCCTAACAATGGGAGCGGCAGTTGGCCACGATAGGCCGTGACGAGGCTCTAAGTTTATGTCAGAGAGTGGATCATTCTATGTGTACATACTCGGATATATTGTTGCTGTATACTGCATATCGCTTTGGCGAGGGGTCAGTGTAAATGAATACTACTACTACTACTACTACTACTACTACTGTAGCACTGGCATGTCTTATAATATCAGTAGTTGCTTTTTAATACCCGAGATACTTACAGTGGCTGTCTTTGCAAAGAATATGTTTGCTATTCGATAAAGAAATCACAGCTTAGGTCCACCATAAAACCCGGGAAATCAGGGTTCACGATGATGATTCGCCTGACACACGTCGCTTTAGAGGCCGGTCGTGAGTCGGCCCGACAACCCTGGAGAGGCTGTAGAGCGATGTTTACTCGATCATGATCTAGAACAGTTAGCATTTATTCACTTCAACGTGACAGAGGGGGCTATGAGTGACTAGAGTTGTCAAACTACAGCACAGCTCTTACCGGCTCCGTCGGTCTCTGAGACTTCATGCCAGCTCAAACATATCTGCTTATTCTGAAAAGTTGTCGCAATGGAACACCGAGCTTCGAAGGCGCCAAATCTTTTGCCCTGAAACATCCAGCTGTTGAGCCGTCACAACGTGAAGCAGTTTTCCACGTAGCAGGCTGCTTAGAAGTTTGACTTTTTCTTCTTCAAGTCAGCCTTGGAACGTTGTTATCGTTTTCTGCTCACCCATTTTTAGCATGACCCGAGGTCTCATGAATGTTATATCCTTGGGCCACCAGGTCGGGATTTCGGTCTCTGAGTAGTTGATTTCCGGTTCAATCATCCTGATCCAGCCTTCTGACAAGTCCCCGCAAATATTGTAAGGGAGAAAAGAAAGCCACTTTTCGTAGGAATGTTGCATGTTATCGAATTCACCACGGAAAGCAAATTGTTATGCTGGTCATCTTCATGAAAGCCTCGATGGTTCATTTTGAAATCTCTGTCAATGTTTCTCGGAAAAGATGAAAATTTGATAGACGGCAAACGCCTCTCAAGGTCTCACGCGACTCTTAAGTATTTCCATAATCTAACCTTGGGCAATCAGGGACAGAGCGGCGCTTTCTTAACGATAAGAGACAAGACAGGCCCAAGTACAACTACAACACACATTGTGCTTCAGCAACCAAATACTGAATTTATGAGACGTCTTATTAATAGGCCGTGCTACCTATCGAATAATCCACGCCGAGTAAACGAATCGTTGTCATCATATCTCACTTGTTTTACTGGCACTTTACGTGAGTAGATAAGCAAATATTCTTGACGAACTCGAGGCTTTTTAAGTGCCCTTAGATCAGCAAAGCAACGGCCTTTGAATACGGAGCATTTCTTCCCTTTTGATGCCCTTCATTGTCAAGTCCTTCCATGGCACCAACTCCTTTGCTTCGTTAACTTTCATATGTAGCCAGAAGAAGTCAGATACGCGCTTTGGTCGTCCTTGAACCCACGAACCACAGCGCACAATTTCATGAGCCGTATTCTGATACACAACTGCGAAAAGAAGATCCGGTCTGTCGATAGTATTGTGATTGTACATCATGCCTCCGAAATGACGGAACTCTTTCACTTCGGCCAATAGAGCTATATCTAACCGCGATACCTAAAAAATGTATTAAAAATGACCTTGATGCGGTGAGTTAAAGCGGAAGGAACATACTTCAGATCCTTGGATCCGGCAGCTTCCTGGTCGACGCTCGAGAAGCGGACGCATTTTGGAGCGGGCCTGACCCTGAGCGGAATCTTCTTCACTCGCCTCCATGATTATTTTTCCTCTGATAGGAAAATGAACACCGGCAGGTAAAGAGGGAAGCTTGATAATGTCACTATTTGTCGTCTCGTATGATTGTGAGGAGCCGGTGCGGCATCCGCTTTTTGAGGCTACTGTAGAGTGAGAAGGGTATAACCAATCATATATACTCTCAAGACTCACCAGATATTTTTCCAGGTTGACCGCGGTCTGAAGCTCCATCCGAGGGCTTCTTTATGGATTCAATCGGGGGAAATGTGGGCCCTTCGTGTGCGGACTCATACTTCACAATCTCAGAGCGCGCGTATGGAGTATTGTCACATTGGCGTATTGGGCCTAGATCTTCTTCTGCTCCCCAGTATGATGCGTCGTCATTGCGCGTAAAGAAATCCCAGACAAAATGAGGCAAGAAGTCTTGGACAGAAACTGTGGAAAGGCATTCCATGATCAACCAATTTGAGTCAAAGCGAGATGAGTATGAACGGTGATGAGCATGAGAGACTTACCGTTATGAATTAGAGATTATTTAGTCCCTCGACAACCTTTCATAACCAATTCATCGTTCTTGGTCTTGAGATTAAAGAACAGGCCAGTTATGGTAAGTGCTCTTCGTTTCCCGGTAGCCACAAGATACTGACCCTTGAAGACTTCACCTATACCCCTAGCTTTCCTGGAGGTTCCTGCAACGGTTGCCTTAGTGGAATTACTTTCAATGCGGATTTACTCTTCAAATATCTCGAAGTGGAATCCCTCACAAAGCCTCAGCAACGATGCCAGGCTACTGCTAGATACTTGCATAGCTATGAGAGATGACGCAGGGGAGAAGATCTTGTATGATTTGAGCTATGATATGGACGACGCAGTGGAGAAGATTGTGTGTGATTTGAGCTATGACACCATTCTAAAATTGGCGCTGTTAACTTGGCATTTCAATGCGTCATCAGCTACCGATTCACAGGAGCTTCAAAAGTTTCTGAGTTGTCAAAGTGACAAAACCGTGATTGCGATTCTACAAGATCGATACCGAGGTATTATGGGAGGCACAGGGGTCCTAGACGGTACTTGGGACTTTCTGCTAGTGATGGACTACGCTTGGGACAGCCACTAAATATGAACTCAAATGTATAGAGCTTGTTCTATGAGTGTCCTAGGATACTGCAAAATTCTCTCGGGTAATGAGCAAGCTTAGACATTTCGCCCCCAATGTTTTGTTAGCGCTCCTCAAACCAAGCAGACATAGCGGTATTCAATTCGATTTCAGGTGCTGCCAGACTCAGTCTTCTAGCGTACTCTTGCAGATGCATAACGTATATCTGATGATAACAGAGGGCTTTTCGAGACTCCGAACCTTCTGCCTGCTGCATGAAGACGATTGGATCCGTATCGCTAAGCGGGAGAAAATTGACAATGCCGTATTCTCGAATCATCCCTTCCTCCAAGACAGCGAGATCTGCAAGGATAGCAGCGCCTGGTCGGGCATTGTCTGCGCGTGCCGGGTCATGATATTCATGGAGAACTGCATCCAAGACCACGTCATCAAAGCCCTTCACTACATCGGTCTCCATTGGCCTAGACCGGAAGCTGGGGTGACAAACTCGTATGGTCTGTGTGGTTGGATGAAAGGGTTTCGTAATCAAAAATACCTAAGATCTCGTAACTGCAAACGATCACGGGAACGAGGCTGTGTGGCAGGCCCAGATCCTATCACATTTAATCGTCCGAAATCTGGACAATGAATGTGCCTTCAATTTTCTCGGATGGATTGGAGCCAAAGAAATTCGAATGACTAGAGGATTTGTTGTGGGATACTAGAGCTATCACGAGGGGTGCAAGGCACTTTTTGGACATATCTTCATCTCCAATACCATGCCCAGATATCATATCTTAAAATTGACTGGCGAACAACCTTACCGAGACCATGCAAATATGTTTCTCGTTGATACCGACTTCTGCAAGTAAGCCCAATGCACATATGAGCTTATGCACCATGAAGGTGCTGCGCCGAAAATCGATTGGGTGTGGCAGGGGTATGGGCTCACAGCCCATACCCCTGTCACTTCAGAGTTTAGAACTCTCCTTTCCCCGCTTTCTCCCTTGCAACTGAGCTATCTTCCATTTACATCGATTAGTCCTCTCTTTCTAAAGCTTTTTATGACAACAAGATGGAACACAACGACGCTTTTGACTATATCGCCAACTTGGAAAGACGCATTTATCGCCTGAAGCGGATCCTTAGGGAGTGTGTGCCTTACCTCCCACAGGATGTCATTTTAGGATGTCAGATTCCGCAAGAACTCGATTCATCTCATATTCTCCAACTTCCAGTTTCTCCGGCTCCTCCAGCCCCTTCATCGGTTCAGGATCGAAGGTCACCCCCATCAAGTTCCTCTGCTCCACAGGAAACATGGAGAAAACCATTACGGATTTTCATCGATAAAATACCTTTTGCAAGAAAATGGCCTGGCACCATCTCTCCTCCACCAGTCTCTGTTCTAGACGTCTTATTCCAAAACGATACTGCCCTGAGAGAACGAGATTCCTCAACAACTGATATTCGTTATCGACATTCCGATATCCTACAAACCCTTGGAAATTATGCTTCACTCACACAAAAATGTGTCAACGATGCGAAGTGGGCGAACTTCATTGTGTCCTATCAGAAATTTGTGCTAGGGGCGCTCTGCCATGTTGCATGCTGTCTTGGCGTGGATCCAACCTCAGTGAACAATATGATGCTATCCATTTCAAAAGGAAAACCCGACCATCTTCAGGAACTTCGACATGGAGCAGCTTGGGGGGCCGCGGCAATTGATCGCCTCGAAAGAGAGAGCAGTTGGGATATCAGAAGCGGTGACATCCTCTTCTATTGTCAGTACTCTGCTCCGATATGTCCCTTCTGGAGCTAACGAGCGTATCTAGTCACCCCAACTTTCACCTCTTTGAGATACTGGGCCAAGGCAAACCAATCGATTGCCATATTTACCGATCGCCTGAAAGAAGTTGAATATACAAAAAGCAAGGAGCTCTTGCACACAAATCACCTATCTGTTCCGTGCATAATCAAGTGCATATTTGGAAAGAGAGTCCAGTGCGTGCAAATAACATTTTGAGCATCGCTATCTACTAATCCTCAGCCTCTAGACTCTCGGATGTATGTCAATCCCTACACTGCAGTCTTGATATTGCTCGGAAGTCATTTGCAAAATGGTATCTAGAGCCGTATGGATCGGATGTCATGGATGATATAGAAAGACAACAGCTCTTTTCCCCCATGACACACTCTCCGGGCATTGGGATTGATTATGAGGCTGAAAGTCAAGCAAGATGGCGCTCGCAGCCTTCAAGAGACTTCACAAGCGAAGCGCAAAAAAGGCGTCGTTTGAACAGCGGATTCACTGCGGCACCCGTAGTGTCGTCATCTAATCTAGACGGCCTACCTACCACTCCAAACCTGTCGGCCAATGTGCGAATACAAACAACCTCCAATGAAGTGTCCAATCGGTTCTTACTGAATTTCCCAGGTGAGCCTGCTAGGTAATGAGATGAAGGAATACTACGCTGACTCTCACAGACCATGAACTGGTATGCCCAAGTAGATATGCGAGCTCTGTGGATTTGCCACAACAAGATGACTCACGTAAGTCATGGATAACTGATTGTTTAATACATAAATGCTAAATGACATTCAGGTCAACGTCATCTGCATTTCACCGAAACCACAGGTTCTGCAGATGTGGAAACACTTTCATATGCCCTTCCGTCGTTCAATGCCATCTCTGAGATTCCTTCCATGCCGCATTGCAACTTCACCCGCGCTCAGGAAACGACGGAGCTTCCCTCTAATAACCTTGACTATTGTATACCATCATTTTCCCAGATAACGGGCATTCCCTCCCCTTGATCACAAGCCCAGATTGAGAAATAACAATATCATATCGTCTCTCTACTCCAAGTTACCACGCAGACGCATGAGTTCAGAATCTCTATCAACCCGCTCCATTCTACCGAGTCATCATTCGCTAGTGAGATTTTGGCATCATGATTGACAAGAGACACAGTTGCATTGTCTTCGTGTAGAAGGATCGTTGTTAAAGTACCGTATGGTTCCCGTGGGGATGCTCCGTTCGCAAATTGGATCAAACTTGTTTTCATATTCTACCCCGAGGTCAGCTTCATGCGAACAAAAACGGATATAGACAAAATTCCACACCTCCTTTTGAAAAGGCCGAAGAAGATCTGCTGGAACATTTCGGCATAGCCTCATATGTGGCGCATCGTCCTTTGCCGAAAATTCTGCCGTTGGTAGCCAGTTCCTCAGTTTGTCGCAAGGGTCCTGCTCAGGTTTCTTTGTAGCTGGTCGGAGGTAGGCCATGAGTCCACTCATTAAACAGCCAATAATGCCGTTGAGAGATTCGCATGCAAAGTGTTGCTTTACAGGTTGCGTTAGAAGGTCAAGATCATTGAGACGATCCCTGTGCTCCCATTAGCAAGAAGGCGGGGTTGGGCACAACGGAATTGAGCACGTGAACATTGAACCCCACCATGGTGCTCTCCCCACTTTAGAGACTTAGAACATCCAGCATGGGAGTTATTTATATCTGTTTCATGAATGAATATTTTCAATCTCATTTTAAAAAATAGCCACCTGGCCCCGGAAAATATTCTATGCAGTAATATACCTATATTTTTCTGTAGGTGTCCAATGGGCTTGCCGCGCAGATATCTGCTAATCCAGCGAGAGCTTTTGTCTCCAAGGAGGGTCATAGTTTCAGCAGACTAGGAGAGCTCTCCGATATCTCACCACAAGCCAGGAAGGAGTTTCACATGCGATAGACTTGACCTGAAAGCGACAAAGATTAGACAAAACAGAGCGGGTATTCACGTGATTGGCTGCGACTTCGGGTCTCATTTTCCATAAGCAGAATGGAGTCGCTCTGGTCCCCCTACTTTGGTAAAAGACTACCTGACTTGATTCTCCGAACTCCTAAATCTAGCCAGTACGCTATTTCATTAATCGAAAAGTTGACCTCGCCGTATTGCTTTTTCGGGTACCCATGGGCTTACTCGCAGCCCTCCAAAAACCCACGAGCCCGTATATTACGGCACAGTATTTCCCATGTAACATACAAGTCAACACACATAAGATAGTAATGTTCTTTATATTGTAATCATCCATTTTTTCTTGGCCGATTGGGTCCACGGTCAAAGCCGACCCAGTGAAAGTTGACCTGGTAGGCGCCTGCATGAGACATTTCGCCAAGTCGATCAAAACACAGACTAGATTCAATTAAGCTACAGGAATTATCGTTTTCCTGCACTCATCTGCGATGTAGCGTCGCATGCTTGAAGCGCGATTAATTCAGGGAAACTATAAGTACCATAGCTTTTTTCCCATCAGGAGTCAATTGCCTGCAGCTACCATCCTTCCAAAACGAGAGTTCTGCAACCGCAACCGCAACATAATCAGAAAGCCCATCTCACAGGTCGCTTTTAGAGGGCATTATTTCTTCTCCTCTAATACGCCAAAACGTATGTATCTTCCAAGGAAGAGCATTTTGCTTTCATAATTAACACTCTCTTTCAGCGAGCGTTACCATGCAGAAGGCATTGAAAAAGGCAACCGGCAAGGCTGTCGAAGGAAATATCTGGAAAAAATTCACCAATCCAAGTGTTAGCCGTGGGAAAACCACTTTCCCAAAGACCCAGGCAGAACAAGAAAGTGTCGGGGTTCGATGGGACTATGATGGGGAGGTCACCAAAGCGGATGGGGTTTACCACAAGTTCCAGATGCAGCCAAACGCTGGGAAAGTCCCCTCTTCAATCAAAACGTGGAGGGAAGGCCATGGTGGGACACATGCAGTCATGGCCACTGCCCTGGTGAAGAAAGATGGCTCGAAGGAAGATGCTGAGAAGGGCTTGAACGACGCCGCAGCTTCAATCAAGACTTGAAAAGTTTTAATACTTCGAAACTATGATAGATAGTCAATGCAGCAGAATTTTAATTGGAATCAAATAGAGCAAATTCAGCATCTTTGTATCGTAGAGTAGGCGCCAATATTAGAGATCCAAAGCGTAGTTGGCTTTTTCGTTGCCGCTCGCTATATATAAAGAACCACAGCTATCCAAGGGAATATCATCTGGAGGGTTGACAGCTCGTGCCGGAGGTACTGAAGCCATACGGACTAGGATGACTATTTATGTCAATAACATAGATGCAGTTGGTCGTTCTCCTTCGCAAGCTATTTCAGAATGTGCATACTCACTAACGCCTGAGGCAAAAACTGCGCAACTGCGGGACAATTAGCACTAGCCAATCATATCTCATTTTTCTTATTACCACCAGACTCTTTGCACCAGGGATGATTACCTAATCCACTTCGCTGACGCGACCGCAGCGCGTAGGGGGCAATATAAAATGCCTTCCTGATCATTGCCTACCTCCGCACTACTTCTTTCTCTTGATGAAGTAATGGCTAAGCGTCTATTCGGAGCAACTCCTCGTATTCTCTACTCACACACAACCATCGCCTTTACAAGACGGATCCTCGCACGCCCTGTGTCGACGCTCCCGGAAATGCCTGAGCCTTGTGATTTGTTCGACTACACGTCAGGACGATGGATGTATGTTGCAGGCTTACACAAGGCATTCATGCTGAATAGCTCTGCTGATATGATTGTAGCTATAATGACAATTTGAGACAACGCGAGAGAAGACGAGTTTTCAACATCTCTGAACTTAAGCGCCTTGCTGCCCTAGCTGTACAGCAGAAAAAAGCCGATGTGATCGAATTCAAAAAACTTGCCGAGGGGGGCTTCAATCGAAGTTTTCTGATCACCATGAGAGATGGTTACCAATTTGTTGCACGAATTCCATATCCGGCTACCGAACCAAAATACCTAGTGGTCGCGAGTGAAGTCGCAACGTTGGATTTTCTACGTGCTCATGGTATCCCAGTACCGAAGGTTTTTGACTACTCCGCTGTTGCAGACAATAGTGCGGGTACAGAATACATCTTCCTGGAGTATGTCCAAGGAAAAAATCTAGGGGATGTTTGGTATAGCTTGTCTGAACTTGAAAGAAGAGAATTGGTTGCAAGAATCGTGCAGCTAGAGTACCGTTTATTCAGCTTGCGGTTTCCAGCAAGCGGAAGTCTCTACTACTGCAATGATTTGCCAGATAATTACCCCCGTGTCAATTTTCCAAGCCCAGAATCGACCCAACGCTTCTGCATCGGTCCTGATACTTCGCTACGGTTGTGGTATGGCAAGAGACTTAACTTGTCTGTTGAGCGCGGACCTTGTGAGTGACTTCGGGCGTGGAAAAAAAGACTTTAAAAATTAACTTTCTGAAGACCGAGATCCTTTGGCAGTTCTTACTGCCGGTGCCGAAAAAGAGATGGCTTATCTTGAGAAGTTCGGGCGACCTCTTCAGCCATTCCAGCGACTTCGCCGGGAGGTTTACGACTACCAGCCTCAGTCCCATTTGGAACATGCTGTGGCTCTTAAAAAATACCTTCAAATTGCACCTTACCTTATTCCACATGACTGCCCGGACCTTCATCGCCCAGCCATACGGCACCCCGATCTTCAACCAAACAACATATTTATCACTGATGACATGGAAGTCAAGGGGTTAATTGATTGGCAACACAGCACGATTTTGCCATTATTTTTGCAGTGTGGTATTCCAGAGAGTCTACAAAATTATGGCGACGAGATCTCAGAATCACTACAATTTCCGACTTTGCCGAACAATTTCGATGAATTGGAAGAAATAGAGCAATTTCAGCAAGCAGAACTCCTGCGCAGGCGTCAGCTCCACTATTATTATGTCAAGCTGACAGCAGAAAGAAATCCTGAGCATTACGAGGCCCTGACTCTTCATTTAAGTACCTTGAGGCAGCGGCTTTTCCATCATGCAAGTGACCCTTGGGAGGGTGACAATATGACCTTGACAGCCGATTTAATTGCACTGTCTAGGAAGTGGACAGACTTGACTCGAGATGCGAGGACACCTTGTCCGATTTCTTTTTCAGACGACGAATTGACCGAATGTCTACGGCTGGATCGCGCACAATCTGAAGCAGACGAGCAATTCCATGCTTGCCAAGAAGCGATTGGCGTTGGGCATGAGGGCTGGGTGCCCCTAGCAAACTACGATGAGGCGAAAAGAAACGAAAGAAAACTGAAAGTAGACGCTCTTGATGCTGCCGAAACAGAAGAGGAGAAAACAAGAATCCAAGAAAACTGGATTTTTGACGACTTTTGTGAGGAAGAATACATGTAAAAAATAAGGCTTTGCCGCTGTTTATGTAGTCAACAGTGGACAGAGATGAGGTCACAAGAATATCAGGGGTCGTTGTGGTAACGAACACATACACGTGCGATATACAATCTTCTTGGATTACAGCAGACCAATGGCATTTCCTATATCTAGCAGCACAATGCCATCCCGTCATGACGAAGCATCGGTAGATTTAGGCGAAACAGCCGTCTAGCCAATGTTAGGGATCGTTATGGTTACAATCACAGGCAATACGTATGGAATAACAAACTTCCCGAGCTACTTCAGCAAACTGATGGCATTTCCTATGGGTCTTTCTCTTTAGACTACCTGTAATGAGCCTTTAGTCCTGGTGAATTTTCGAACGAACCGCTTGGTCACTTCTGACCAGGCGAGTTTTTGTTTTTCCCTGAGCTTCACCAGTAGGGATCCTCTTCCACACACCATGAAAGGCCCGTTCTCGAGGGACGTGTATACTCTACATCGTCCGTTTCGCCGCTCGTGCTTGAATAGCTTAATGTAGGCGCCACGTCTTTTTCATGTTTCGAATTGTATCTTGACGCAGACGCGCCCTTTTCGCTCGGCACTGGAGCGCAATGCGACAAGGCACCCTCAAACAGCCAGGACAGGAACTGCTGGCCCACCACTGTTTGAGCAGCCGCCGCCCCACTCGACCGCCTTGGAACCTTCATCCAGCACAGAGCAACAATCGCGATATGAACCTGATGCTTCCAACTTGACGGCAATTGATGCACTTCTTGATTACAAAAGCTCATCACAGGCCTTAAAAAGCCTATTGAACATTATTCTCTTCATCATTGCAGGAAAACAATCATGGCCGAACCATTCATGCTAGCAACCGGAACCCTTGCTCTGGCGACGCTCGCATTTTAGACAAATAACTCGAAAATATTGAGATCAGATCGCAAAAAGTTGATGTGATGATCAAGTGCTGGACTGCATTAGCGGTAAAAAGCATCCATCTCCGAGCAGTTCCTCCTGGTCAAGTCAAACGCGGGCCAGGCCTGGTGACCATTAAGGGCCCGCGCAGCAGAGATTCCAGATATTTGGCTAACGTGCTCCGCAGATAAAGCCTTTCGGTTACTTGAACTGGCCATTGAATCCACAGATTCGGGCGGATCAGTCGCTGGCCTCAAACCTGGAAGCAGCCTCACTCGCATTGGCTTGGCAGAGGCAGCATCTGCATTCAACATCCCGGTCAGTGCGTCCGCCTTTTTTGGACCTCTCAATCATGATCATAATAGGATAAGAGGAGAATAAGAGAATCTGTAGATAGGCCGAGCCGAGCGTAATATACATACTATTGTGGCGGTCAATACTCTCTCCAGAGTCTCGGTAATCGCATTTCCAGTGTCATCCTTCCTGTTTAGACCCGTAATATTACGCCTTCAGCTGGGAAACTTCGAGCCTAGCACCTAATGAAATAACTCCGCTGAATGTGATAGACCATACTGTATGCTTGTTGAATTGGAATTTGATTATAGTCCTAAATGCGGCCCCACAGAGTGACTTATAGAAATTCTAGACATATAAAAGCTAGGAGGGGACATCTCAATTCTCTTGTCGACAAGAGGTCTCTCGCCCTTTCTCTCTCATTTTCCTTCAAGACATGATGGCGGAACTACCAAAGATCAGTGAAAAGGATCGGCAAGGGATCGAAGTACGCACGGAGATGATGAAGAGGAGAAATGTACCATTTACAAGCACGTGAGTTTCATTTTTTATTCGGATTTCAGCAATATTCCATTGATTTTTCTGTGAAACAAAATCTGATTCATGTCCATAGTATCAGTGTTTACTATGACTATGGCCCTTTAGGTGAAGGAAAAATGCCAACAACGACCGCCACGATTAACTTCTGGCCGCCAAAGGAGGAGGATTCGCAACAGCAACGAAACATGGAAACAAAGCTTGATGCCGCAAAGGCTGAATGGAAGAGTACCGCTGGGTACAAGAATCTACGGACTCTTCTTGCAGAGCTCAGTGAAAACGTTGAGGTCTCAAAAATAGTCGGTCTAGGTCTCGGATCCTTGAACAGCCTCAGTTTTGCCTCCGAGGAAATCCAGTACCGTAACAGTGCTCGGTCCTATACTCAGTTGGCAATTGTTCTTGTTATGCAAGAGGAACTCAAATACAGTATGAGAGCATTTGCTAACATCACAATCAAAAGAAAAGCGAAGACGCTGACATTGCCGCAGAGCCTAAGCTGATCTTACAAGATCCAGCCTATGGAGATAATGATATCGATTTCGTGACCAAATCCGGCCCACCAGGGGGTGTACAAGTCACGAATGATCCTGACGGATTCAACCTGATTGATGATAAGACAATATTCTTCAATATAGGAGGTTACTCGGAATTTTGGTATCGCGTCCAAAATGGTCTACTGCCAACCGTTATTATCACCGACCATCTTGAAATACGAGTTGGAGACAAGCCTATGTTGAAACCACAGGAGGACTTACTCAAAAAGTACAAAGCTAGGGAAATAGCCCCCAAGGGTGCTAAAGGCTTGGGTGTCAACAGGGCAACGAAGTTCTGGACATTGTGTGGTTAGACATATGAGTGTATGGAGCTATAGCTGAGGAAGACGAGCTGTGAGGAATGGGATTGCAAGCAAGACAGAAATCTCAAGTAAATAAGTATCATTTCAAAGAGCAGCATTGATGTTATATCCATTCCAATAGTTGATGACCTGGTAGCATGCCAAACGCCCATATGGACAAGTGGAAACTTAAAGTATTTCGACCAGTAAGCTCTGGCAAGCTCTGCTTGCAATAACTCGTCTTAGTAAGCATATATCGAAAATTCTTGGTTGCTGCCTTGCTCTTGTGTGTAGCCAATAAAAGTGATGCCAGCGGGAAATTGCTGTCGGCCAAGAATGTGTTAATCCCATTCCGTAAAATTGTCTGAGGTCTGATGACGTATTATTAGCATGATTGAAAATATGGAAATGTCAATGAGCGAAGCCCCCAGAGAGTTTGATGACGGATCACAGAGGCTCCGATAGAGCGTAGAGAGCTCGAACCTAGTGTGAGCCGGTTGCAATGATAGATGTGACCCTCAGGTATTGTACCGCATTAGTGCAATGCATGGATTAGCGGTAACAAGTCATCCGCGACAGATGAGCTGTTGACAAGCGTTACGAATGGTGGAAGTTAATTCCTCCTAGTCGGGTTAAAAAGAGGCCAGACCTGGTAAATGTGTACAGCGTCCGAATATCAGATAGATTCAAAAGGTAAGTTCTATTTGTAATCCTCCCCCGGGTGGTCAAATTGAGATATAATGTACAGCTGCTATGTCCACTCGCGTCCGGATCGGATGCATGCTTCACACTGGACAGCGTACCCCAATGTAACCTCTTTAGGAACCGCCGGTACATATACTTACCAACGCAGGTCTAGAACTCAAGAGGCACCCACTTGAAGCATCCATGTGGGCCAGATACTGGTGATTCGTCTTCATTAAAACGGTGGCGTACGCCCGGAAGGAGTCTCCCGGGAATACGAAACGTCCGCCCTCTAGCCACCACAGGTGTATCATCGAAACGGGCTTGAACACCAATACGATGAGATAAGCATCCAGCATCTTTTGGCACTTGTCTTAAAATGAATACCTGGTGGGTCAGAATTAATATTGGGATCGACTGGGAGCTCAGCATAATCCCGACGAGTAATTTGGTGTTGGCCCCAGCTGACTCCATATACGAACCGGAAAAGGACACGGTTCATGACAGGTCGCCAGCTCCCAAGACAATTCAGTGCCAAGCTGGCTGTGCCGTGTTTTGGTATATTCCGAATTTACTGCGAGGCTCGGAAGCCTCAACCCGCCAGCCAACCTCATCCCCAAGGATTTGTAGACATTATTTTAAGCTTTTTTATAAAATTTGGAAGCATTCCAATTATCCGCTCTGTTTTTGGACTCAAATAGACGGGCCAAAGTCCATGCAGAAGGCAAGCTTTACTAGGTCTGCAGTAAGTATCAGGCTCTGAGTAGGTTCATACGGTTTTCACTGCACGAGAAATCAACTCCATCCAATTACCATTGAAAACCTAGTTTTGGGTATTATGAGATCCACTCAGTCCATTCCGAGCTTGCATAAAGGGGGCGCCTCCAATAAGACGCAGTGCTAGACCCTGTTGCGGACCGTGAGTCATATCATCTACGTATCTGATGTTTCTGTTTCATGGGCACGGTATTTGCAAGCTACGTTTGAGACTTAAATTGACGGGAACGGCTTCCTGTCATTTCCATTTACCACACTCATTGCAGATATCAATATGAACCGTTCGATCCCGGGCTCAAGTGGACCACTTGAGCGATGGCATTTGGATACTTCTCTGCCTCTGTCTGATATGGTGGCTTCCACAGCCGACGCAGGCTCGACCATTGAGAAAGTTATAAAGGCTCAAAGTCAGAACACCAGTATCAGAAGTTCCCATTTTGCCACCACGTACATGGACAGCGATGGGAAAATTAAGATACACACCTCGGATTCAATATCTGGCTGCTTCGGTGCCAACTCCACCCCAGAAGCGATCGATCGCTCTCTGAGAATGAGAGTCCCAGACCAGGAATGGAGCATGCAGTCTATTCGTGAGTGAAAAGCCTCGAAAAGATGATTTTTTAACACAGCCAACTAGATTCGTGCCATACAGACCCTAGCCAGACACCTACCCCTATGGAATGGAGCACGCAGATGTTGCCTGAATTTTTCAATAATCGCCTAGCCCGAACAACTGGAATAATCCCAGGTGAATGGAAACGTCAACGTCAAAGAAGGGTAAACCGAGCAGGCAGCGTGGCACCAAAGAAACTGGTCCGCCTGCCCCCGAAAAAAGCGCCGTCGCCTCCTACTCCGCCACCCAGTCGAATGAGTCTTCGAGTGGATGATAAAAAGATGTTGCAACGATGGTACAAGAAGGCATTCATGAATCTCAAGCAAGACAATTGCCGTCTCATTGCCAAGTTGTACATGGAATTCGTCGAGCCCAGAGAGCACAAATCTTCCCCGTACGCCGGAAAGGTTCAACCAACATGGTGGCCGGCCGATGTCAAACATCTGGGGCCGGATCAACTTCTTAAAGAAGGTAAAGGGGATGCTTCAAATTGATACCTCGATGCTGATTAGTGGATAGGCCGAGTGAGGCTGCTCGTTCATATATTGTGTGCCATGAAGGAAACACACGCCGTTACTGCGGACAAATTACAGAAGGCCAGTCAGAGCTTGCGACAACACATCAAACCGGTTGACAGCATCCAAATTCTCGAGGAGATTTATTTTGTGCGCGAAATGGAAGAGCGCTTCCTGAACAAGAAGATCAGTAGGTTGGCAAACACGAGTGCGCGATTTTAAAAGCTAATTAATGCCAGCTGAGGACACCTTGGTCCAAGTAAAACATACCCTCCTGCCCGACGCAGTCCACACCCGCGCTTACAACAAAGCTGGACGAAAGCCTCTTAATCCACACATGATCCAATGAGGATCGAACTATTGATGTAATAGCCGCAGCGCTTGCCCCACTGACGATCCAAGCTCGCATTACATTGGAATTATTTGTGTCAGTCTTGGCGCAATGACCAACAGGAAGGATTCTAACTCGCTGATAGATTCTCATGAAAAACTTCAAAGTGGAAAAAGCTCTGTCAGCGCATGGAGTGGTATCTTACCACTAGCAAGCTATGGATCGCCCAGGATATACGATTTCCTATGTTTCTGTATGTAATTCAACCTTACCCACGGACTCGAGCGTTGTGATGCCGAGTATTGGGCCTCACGGGCTGCAGCCTGGGACATGGCCTCAGATCGCTCTCAACAGCTTTCTCTAAACTTTTCCTAGCTTAATCAATAACCCCTCAATCTCTCCTATTGTATGCATTGTTTTCGTTTGATCTCGCTTCTCTGCGCTGCAACTAGGCTATATGAATATAGCCTGTTCCGACAGTTATGAGCCCGGTAGCCTACTGAAGAAATTACTAGAAAAACACGCGTCAATAAGCCACTGTTGAATCCTGCCAGTTTACCCCTGAGCCCGTCCCTTCAAATGATGGAGATCAGGCCCACTAGGGAGTAACCCTAATGCAGTCGCATGTCAACATCACACAGCCTCAACCAGGTTTTGTTTACTAATTTGGTTATATAACGACCCAAGAATCCTCATTTCCAAGCCTAAGCACTGACTTTCATAGCAGAAACAGGGGTCGCAACTCCAACACGAGATATTAGTCACACCTCTGGTAGTAGGTGAACAGAGTCGGGAAATGGACTCCACCCAAGATATGGATTCAACATCTGTGTCTCTGCACTGTGGTGGCTTCAGACATCTTATGACAGCAAGACCAGTGATACCCAAACATTTGAGTCTTGAAAAGGGGGTGGAGGCCTGGCAAGGGGTATCGCGTCAAGCCCTAATAAATCGAGATAGGATCATATTCAAGATGAAAACGACAGAGGCAATCGGAAGATAGCAACGTATTTTAGCTTTGAAATGGCCCTGGAAAGAGAAGCAGTATCTGAGTACTGTTTAATATATGATCTGCAGCCCCACTGAAAGTAAGAACGATCCGCGGTCCAAGCTACTTCCCAGCCAGGCGAAAGCACGCCGCTTATGCCTCTATTATTTCTGTTTATATCTCTCCGAATATTAGTAAGAAGTAAGAGTCTCATATCGCCAAGATGAGCTTTTATTAAAACGAGTAAAGAAATTGAGATTGAAAGTATATGGCTAAACCCGGCAGCAACACGAACTTGTATTTCTTAAAGTCGGCGTCTTTTGAATTTTAAACCTGGTTCAATAAACTGAACTCGTCGCTTTTTCTGCCTGTTACAGTAGCATGCTCGATTAGGAGGCCAGTGACCGACCACATGATCTGGGGTTCCAAAATGGGCATCGGCCAACTGTTCATCGAGAAGGTCTTGAATTGATTTTGGAAAGCCACCAATATTATGATGAGACGTAGATCCCACAATAGCTATGGAGAATATCTGCTCAAGGCTTGTGAGAGAGAATGATACTTTCTTCCGAAAGTAGCCACACGCATGGCAGCCGTCGTGTTCTTTGACAGATCCAAGGTGAGAGCCTTGATCGGACTGGAACCTCGCGCCTGGAAATTCCGCAGTAACGCTACTCAAAAGGCCTTGGGCTTGGCTTCTGGAACACAGGATTGACCCTTCACAATAAAGAGATCTATGATTTCTTATCGGTTGCTGGTCCAGTTCGAAGAAAAACGCAGTCGCCAAAACAGCCCGGACTAGTACATCTGGAACGTTATATGGTATCGACTCCATCTGATCTAATTTCTCAACCTCGTTAAGTCGAGGCAGCGGTCCAGGATATGGATGGTCCAGGCGGAAAATGGCAAGCTGCATGTTCGCCGGTATGCAATTGAGGAAATCATGGAAACCTTGTTCCCCATCCATGGACCCAGAAAACATTGCTGCTCGAACGCTGCGAGCGATTGCGCGATTGGTCAAAATTTTCTGAAAAGGGACCTGAAGTCCCAAATTTGAGACTCCGGACCCTGTTCCAACGGAGAGAAAGAGGTCAGGCCATTTTCGGGGCCATATATTCGCGGATTCCGCTAGAGCAATAGCGCCAGGGTTATTAGCGACCAGGCCTCCATCCTGGAATGAACCGAGACCTGGAAGCGTCTTTGCTTGGAAATATCTATCAAGAAGTAAGCCACTTGTATTAAAACATGGGCGTTATAGCTTACCCTGGGGCTGCAACACTGCATCTCGCACTGTTTCAAGATAAAGCTGGTCAGCTTTAGATTGGCCAAAATGGGCAGCAGCTTGAAACCTACATTTCCCACAGAAAATGGGTATCATTCGCGTCTTTAGGGACGATAAAACGATATGAACACTTTCCCTCTCGTCGACCAACCCCACGATAATTAGCAAAAACGCAAACTTTTCCATCCGTAGTCTGACTTGTCGTAATGGCAACTCGGCAGCCAGCGTAGCCAGGTAGCGAAACATCAAACATCTTGCGCGTAGGATCCATTGCGGCTCGAAGCGTGCTTTCGAGCTTTTCGGAGTCATAAAAACTGTCGGAGATGTAGCCAGCCAAATATTTCATCCATTTTGCCAAAGTAAGAATCGCCGATGCCTTTTTACTGGTATTCACCGAGTTGAAGACTTTTCGGGCCAAGTCTGGAAATTTTTGAAAACTCTGCTCCACCGAGGACCCATTGAAAACCAGGTCAATGGGACAAAGCGAGCCTTCAAACTCATCCGGTTAGATAGCCTCACGATTAGAAGATGCCAGCTATGCAATCCATGCTTACCAACACTTGTTCCTACCCATAAATCGAAAACCTGAGGTAAGCTTATATGGCCACCCAATCTCTTGTCAAGAGCACGAAGAAGACCTAGCGTCATAAGTCCACGGACTCCGCCTCCGTCTAGGCTTATTACCATGGGTCCTTTGGTGGGTGGAAGCCTTCGCACAGTCATATCAATTGATTGCCCGCACAGCGGACATGATGTGAGATCGGTATGATACTCTGTCTTCAAAGATATTCTTCCATAGATTACCACGCAGACATCGCATATTGCATGACCACATCTCAACATATGCTCTGGTTGCCGACACATGCACGAAAAGCAAGTCGTGGTGGACCGGAGACCACTATATACTCGACAAAACCCGGTGGAGACCTCCTTTCGAACATTCGCGGATGAATTTGTCTCGCTCAGTGCAGCAAAAAGCTTTTTGAACTGCTTCAGTGTCTCTCTTACTCCAATACTGGGTTCTACTGCTCTATTATGAATCCATGCGTCGAGGCAATCCGCGCCGTACAAAGAGCAGAAGACAGTCTCCGGATCAAAACCTGTATAATCCAATGTAAGTCGAATATGAAGTTCTCTCAAATATTACTCACAATGCATTCCAGGGGGATAAGCACTCATGAAAAATGCTGAAGCCATAAAGCGAGAGATCTCAGTCATAGAGCAACTCCCTTGGGACACTATCGTCATGTATTCTACTAAATGCTGCCTGAAAGACGCCCCAATGGAGTGATACTTTCTTGCTACCTGAAGACAATCCATGCGTGATTTTTGTTCCTTAGCGACAGATTGGATAGAATGGTTCCACAGTTGATTCAGATGCCACGCAGACCATAGTGTCCCACGATCCATTCGTGCGGCGTTATTTGTCTGGATCTCATCGAGCACGATACGTCGCAACGGCTCGAATGCTGCAGTTGATGACAGCCCTGAACGATGGCGTAGGTCAAGAAATTGGACATCGGATGAGAATTCCTTCACTTCCTGATGCTGCATGAGGCTTCTGTCGCCCTTTCCAATATCACAATCTCTATTTCCGGTAGTGACAATAATCACACGCATTAGATGAGGGAGAGGCTGAAGCCCAATTGTATATTCGTCTCGTTGAATATCAAGGAGCCGTCGAGCGCCTTTGAGCTCTGCAACCGTATCTACAAAAAGACACAGGATATTCGTCCAGGGTAGAATCGCGCGAGCAACGACATGTGATGAGATATTTGCCGCGGAAAAGCTCTCGCTTCCTTGAATTCGACATTCTCGACTTTTCTCTGCTGCCGTCCTGGTTGACTTTGAGTCTCCCAAAGATGAATGGGTGAAAAGGTTCCCTTCCGCAAATAACAAGGGGTTTTCAGTGGAAGCAGTTCCAGTACTAACGTGCAATCTACACAGGCCAGATGGCCCATTCCGTGTGATGTTATTGTGAGGAAACAGCGCTCTTAGTGCATGGAGACGATTACCATTTCCGGAGAAATATACAACAGACGGGTATTGGGTTCGAGGATGATACATGCCATGGACCACCTCATTAAGCCGTCCTGTATCCACCAAGGACCAGCCTGTGGTGTTCGGAGTCAGGTCAAGCCATACTGCCATTGGAACAGAGTTGCAGTCATCACGAGGAAGACGCGTGTGCTTTATACTGCGGCGATTAGCATCACATGATACGTTTACTTACTTTGCCGACTCTTCCGACCGTTTCACTGTCCTTCAGAAGGCTGGTAATGACCATTTGGATTAGAGAACACATATCTTGCGTTTTTTTGAGCCAGGATATGAAACCCATGCACCAAACAGAACACAAGTATATCGCTTAGTGCTTTATTACATAATATTTTGAAATAATTCGGTTCAAGTCAGTTCTGAGTTGTAGTTAAACCCATTTTTGCTATCAATAACCTTAGCGGATCATAAAGCTCCCCCCTCAACGCCACGTGGAGACAGGTAAATTGTTTCACACGCAAACTGCCGCAAATCTTAGCCAATATGAATCCAATGGCTCTGTAATGGCTCTGTTCCTCAAGCTAATGACAGACTAAGGCCCATTGAACGTGCGTTGGAGAGTTCATGCCCCGTTCATTTCCATTCCCAGCAACCTCTATCTTTCCCATAGATTGGCGCCTGTAGACTTTTTCTTGCCAAATAACCCCCAAAATGAATACGGCTCTGTTAGAGCCTTGATGTTTAACCTGAAACGTTCGATATTTGAGTTTGTGGGATAGCATGGATGATCTATTCGAGAACCAGACAGAACCCATGTATGCTGGTGTCTCAGTTATTCGCTCGAGCTTAGCCTAGCTATAAGTAGAATATAGCATGTTCATCTTTAATTTAGAATAGGATTTCTGAGCTCAAACCCCAGTTTCATGGTGGTTTACTATAATGAATAAAGAACTCGATATCGAACTGGATGATGATATATCCAGTATATACAGTCGATCTTCAAATTGTCCGAAACTCTTCATTCCTGCACAATCGAAGTTGAGCACAACAAGTTCAGATCTACCAGAGATCAATTCATTGGATCATCAAATATCCTTAGCTCGTGGCTCAACGATTGCTCTAGAAACTACTCGCGCACGCCTACAGTCCTTAAAATATACGCATTGTCAATCACCACATTCTTTACGCCTGGAGAAGCATCAGCAATTGATAAGACAAGAAGAAGAGAACCAATTTTATCGATCTTGCTGCGAGAACTTCATTGAACTTTCGGCGCGGGCAATTGATGTAATGCAAGACTTGCTTTTGCAGCCCCTATTTGAACCGGAAATTTCTCCAGTAGGCAATGAGAAGGTTTTGAGAGCTGTCAATAAACTTCGTGCAGCGCTGAAGCAGTCCCAGACACAAGAAGCAAATTGTGAGCAAAAGTGGAAAGCCCGATGGGGTATCCAGGAAAATTACAATGCAACTGGCTGGGTGTGATTTATTTACATCAAAGCTTACATAAAGGAGAAGGAGCTTGGTTATTACAGTATCTTTTGTCGGATACTTTTACTCTTAATGAAATTTGCAACTTTAATCATTTAAATACATCGGCTAGACCTCTTTAGTATCAAGTTTCGCAACCACATAATTTACATATCGAGAACATCCATTCCACGCCTTTCCATGCCAATTCACTGATGATTCACAAGAGTTTACTATAGGTCACCAGATACAGTGGTCTTTGAAATAAGCATTATATTTGATTAGTATGTCGATAGTCCCGGCCGCCTAATGGGTTTGAATCGTAAAAACTGTGGTTGGCCGCAACCCCAGTCCCAGCATGGAAACTGCTTTGTAGATGTCAACAAAGAAGGGGAAGCTACAGTATTGATTGTGAGGTTTGAGGCGAGTATGATGCGCATTACAAGAGTCGAAATGCTAATGAAGAGAGAGAAAAGAGGGTCTTTGCCAATTTTGTAATAGATATCTCGAAGCAAGAATAAGCAATTTGAAAGAAACAAGTTTCAACAGGGAAACAGAATGCCATCGCATGGCAAAGAGAATGATTGCAAAGCAATACTGTACTGTACTGGCTTAAATAAATGTATTATTTCTCGCGCTACGAACGAGCTAGAGCTTCAAGTCGCACTGCTACGGAAACCATTTTCCTTCCTGCTTCTTGGGCTTGAAGACTTCTCCACTGGAGAATCTGTTCGCGGCCGAGGCCGAAGTCGCCGCAACCAGTCTTGCCGGGTTCTCTCTTGCTCCCTGGCTTTCTGTTCTTCGTACTCGCTGTTGAGGTCGGGGATCTGCGTCCACCAAGCCTTCTTTGGATCGAGGTACTGTTCACGGCGAGGCAATCGCAGGGTGACGTGGCTTGGGCCGGAGGAAGGTTTGGAGTAGATATTCCTTCTCGTAGCTTTGCTCTCTGGTCGGGAATAACGGCCAACGGCGCCGTCTAGTTTCGGAGATTGGGAGGTATAAGGCTCATCAAGAAGCCTCGCCGACTCGCAGCAATCTCCTTTGGGTCGGCGCTTCGGCCAGCGCGCTGACTGTGGCATGGCCTCGGGGTGAAGAGGGTGTCCGAGAAACAACGCGCGCGTATACGCGTCCGCTCACGAATTCCCCGCCACTAGTCTAGCTGTTGTCGAGCTGCATAATGAGTCGGTCTCATCTCTTAAGTAATAGAAACACTGCGGACATTTCTCTCTTCAGATCCTCTCGACAGTTTGTGTGGGTCTGGTTATGATATAGTGCTACCCAATTCCTGGGCCATGAGATATAGAGAAACGGTGCAAGAAGCTTCACACTCTTCCGAACAGGGAACATCGGACCTGCAGGCTAGGCAAAAGTAATCCTGAGCTTGACAGTCTCAAGGCTCGTGACCGCTGGCTTGACCGTGTATCTACCAACACATGGGGCCGTTCATCCGCCTTTGATCCACCGTTGAACAACCGCCGCTCTTGGGCGTGTCCCAAGGGCCACGAATGGCCTTAGAGGAACAATCACGAAAATATGGTCGTCTCTGTATTTTTCCGACAGCATTGGGCGAGGCAAGGAGGGTAACAAAAGCTCGAGACCATTTCATATTGTCCCCGGACGGTCCCTTGCTGGCCGTTCTGTGGACCCGATTTTCGACGCGGGTGGAGCGCGCCATGGCCCTGACCAGTAATGAAAAACGCGCCATCAAAAGGCAGGAATGACGGGAGGCCCTTGCTGCCCATATCTGTATTTCCCCTCGCAAGCCATAGACAGAACCGACCGGAAAGGGCTAATGCCGATGATAGATGAAAGACTGGGCCTGCTCGTAGCCCCGAATTCCGTACGTCTCCAGCCATCGGCGCAGGACGGCTATGCATGGTCCGTTACCAAGTCCAAGGAAAGCCTTATCCAGACGAGCCTGAGCAATGGCTCTGTGGGCTTGTACCGGGCTATTCGGGAGGAGCTCGGGCGGTCTCTCGAGGCAGTATCCCCGCGGATCCTGAGGCAAGACGGCGAGGAGCACAGCACGCAGCCGGACACGGTGAGTGGGTTACACCCCCCCCCCCCCCTTCTTCTTTCCAGCCAACCGTCTGACAGCGGCTTTGTAGCGTCGACTTTCAGATAACGAGACAGAGAACGAATCGTTTACTGCGATTATTCGTCGACTCGAGCACGAAAATCAGGAACTTCGAACACAGCTTGCTCGCGCCAGGGAGGAGTCGGAACAAGCACGACGACACTATCAAGACTGGGAAGCGAAAGCCTGTCGATTGGCAAATGACAATGGGATTGCTCGTGTCTCCGAGAGAAGGCTCAAAAGCCAAGTGAGTCGCATGCAAAGGGCGGTCTCCGGGGCAGTGCGGCTGTTGGAAGATCATACACCTGGGGAGAGTTCTCGAATTTCCTTGGAGGAATAGCGAATAGCTCCTTAACAGCAGTTGATTTCTGTGGAGGTTGAGTGCTGAATGGTTATGAGTCGCAAGCCAGCAAGTCGGTTCTTCTCGGATCGTTCTCCTAGGGATTACGTGCGGTGCGTCTAGACGATACGGCTCTGTGCTCTGCATCAGAGTGGAAATGGTATATTTCTACGGCTGAATTGGGAATATGACTTGTGGGAACGGCATTCTACTATAACCCCGAAATGCGGCACAGTATTGATGTCACAGGGGATTCTCTTTCTGGGCTGGGAAGCCAAAGTTATGAAAAGCAGTCTTGTTCACCACGCTGACCAATGATTTCAGCTCTCCTCCATCATTTGACTGTGTGAAAACCTCATCCTGGTAGTCGCGCATTAGGGTAACCATATATGACCTTTGGCATGACAAACCTACCTGTAACAGACGATCCAAAGGCTCGGTTCTCAGCTTCTCCGGCAACCCTTGAGCCGCCGGGCTCCACGCGTGGTGGGCCCCGTTTTTTTTCATCAGACGGAGGACAGTTTCTGCCAGCTTGCGCAGCTTCAGAGTATCCGCATTCATCACTGACGGGTCAATGTCACAGCTCCTTTCCACTCCAGCTAAGGACGAGTCAGAAACCTAGTCAGGCAAAAGGAGCTCTGACACGTAGTGAGACTCACCGATTTTCACCGCGCCCGCCTCCGTGAACAGAATTTGGTCGTTGTCGAGGGTGGCTAGGGCCTTCCCTCGGTCACGAAGATGCTGGATACCTTTCAGAATCTGCTTAGTCTTAGCAATCTGCCAACAATCCATAAGACGTGAGGATAAGGGTCCCACCGCGTGAACAATCGAGGCAATCTCAACTTCACTGATTGTGCATGCCGAGCCCAGCACTTGGGTCAAGGAGAACTCGGTCGGCTCCCAGATCAGGAACGAGCGATTGGCATGTCGATAGCACCGAACTAGATGGAGGAAGCTGGGGTGAATGACTCGGTTGACCGTTTCGACTACGTGCGCGACCGACGACGGGTCCTGCCTGAGTTGCTGCACATTGACCAACTCGGCGTAATTTCCGCGGCGCCGTGCCAAACACACTTGCCGTTTTGGGAACGACAAGACCTCTTCGTATGTCGACCAAGGATTCTCCGACAGGGTTGGGATCTGCGGCGGCGGGAGGGGATCCTTTGGACGGGACGGCCTGGGCATAGCCAACGGCGGTGGAGTGGCCGGCGGCTTTGCTGCTTCTTTCTGCTTGGCCTCCGGAGGCGATGCGAGCGTGTTAGATGAATTGCCACTTGCAGAGTACGTGAAGGCGCCGAGGTTCCATTGGGTCAGCGGCCGGCTCCGCTGGTTGGAAGTCATTGCGGCGATTTGATCAGGCGCCGATGGAACTTGTCGATTCCGGTATCCTCTGTGGACTGCGGGCTAGGGCGTTTTATTGAATGCTATACGAGAAGAGAGATGTAGAAGATATATCTGAAGCGGTATACACAGGACTCAGAAGCTAACTAATAACGTAATGAACATGTCAATGGAGCCTTGCCGTTGGCAATGAGATGAAGGCCACTGATCACGGACGGATCGCTGCAATCTTAGTTAACCGGGCCCAGTTTCTAGCTCGGACGTATCTAGGAGTTTACCTGAAGAATGCACCTGAGTCTTCAACGCATGGGTGGCGGGGGTGGAAGAAAATCCCTAGAGCGTCTGTTGACGGCTGGAGGTCCCGGAGGCTCCATCGCACGGTCTTTGTAGAGAACACAAAAGTCGCCTTCTACACTCTAACACGGAACTGGTTTGTTTCTCGTCGTGATGCTTCATTGTTCATGACATATCCATATACACATTGTTTCGAACAAAAAAAAAAGATCATATAGAGAGTATATAGTGTAGCTACCAGAAAATCTCAAGTGCAGTACGGGTTAGAGCCACCTTGGCAGCTAGAACCAGAGGCACAAGTAACGCGAGGGGACCAGGCACTGCCAATACACTGTTCAAGCACATCCCCGCTGCATCGCCATACATTGTCTGAACAGGTTGTGGGCGATACGTCCAACCAGCCATCTGACGCAACGGTCATCGTCGGAGCCACAGATTGAGCCAAGGGTTGAACAGCGGCGGCGTCAAAATCAGTGGACCCAGATGCCGAGAGAGAGCCGGAGGAGCTGTCATCGAAATCGTATATCGACTCGTCAAGAATTTCCCAGGAAACAGCAACGTGACCATCGCTACAGGCGCTGCCTTCCGATAACTTGCTTAGGACAGTGTAGCTGAAGTCGAGACCCGGAGCGCCCTCTGCGTTCCAGATAGTGCTCAAGGAAGAGCCTACACCACAGCGCTGGCAGCCATCTCCTATGAAGAGCGCCATATCGGATCGCTGCCCATTAATCGAGACAATTACTTTTTTACCGCAGTATAAACTGGGATTTTCTCCAAGCTGAGTGTTGTTCATGGCAACCACATAGTTGGTGTTCATCTGATCAAGAGAGAGTAGGGTGGCAGAGCTACACATAACTCCGCCACTGTTTGGGTCCTCAAAATTGGTTCCGCACGCATCAACCTGCTCAATATCGTAGTAATATGTGCCAAACCCTTTACCACTATGAATGACAGACTGTGCAGAGGCACTGGGTATAACAAGAAAGCCGGCTGCCGCAAAGAGTTGGAGCAACATAATGTTTGACACCGGGGCCGTAAACCGTATAAGGCAATCATGCAATATTTATCGATGTTGAAGATTCAAGCCATGGCGGGACAGTATGCATAAGAAGTGCTGAGAAAAAGAATGAATTTACTGTACTAGAAAGAACGAAACACTCGGGAAGATCTGTCCCAGTGACTTTTGTATTCATCTCTTCGAAAAGTATAATTTGCATACAGTCAACGTTCTTTCTTATCGCAATTCATTATATTTGCATTGTCTTCAAGGCAATACAGTATCTGCAATTGCACCTTTCAGACACGTGTTAGTGTATATAGTGTATATTGCAGGGACCCAACTATATTTCAAGGGATATGTACGATACTAGGTGATGAAAGTATGACTTCTCGTAACCCGTGAATGGTATGTAACCAGAGTATACGGGTATACACCATGATGGCATTCATGGACGTTCAAACTCCCAAGAAGAAACGTGCAGGGTTATCGCTGCCTCGGTTACAACGACACCTTGGTCAAAAACCTTGGACGTAAAAGAGACGAACAACTAGTATTGATGAATGGCAAGAAAGCCATATGTAATCACACTCGATCCGCTTGCGACTACGTATCCAGCGCATTGCACACAGCAACGGATCATTGCGGTTGGAAACGAGATGGAGGCCGCCGGTTACGGTCGGATCGCTGCAGACGGGCCTGATCGGATGATATACCCAGCTGTGAGGTCTCTCGGGTTTCGCCTGATGAACGCGCCCGAGTGTTCAATGTATGGGCGGCGGGGGTCGAAGATGGGTCCAGAGGCGTCCGCTGACGGGCTTGCGGTCCCAGAGAGGAGACATCGGGTGGCGCATCGCGCATAATGATTTCCGGAGTAGACCGTCCAAGCGAGGGATCATAGGAGAATATTTGGAAAGTGTCGCGTCGACTGTGATCTGGTTAGCAGTGGTCCTCGAGTTGGCAACGTTGGGGCTTACCAGAAAGGACAGAAAAGGCTCGCCCTAGATTCGCGCGAGTGAAGCCAACGTTCAACACATTCCAGATGCGATGACCTGGAACAAGCGACGCATTGCACGTATCTGTTCTCGCTTGGTCCTTCTTGCAGCTGGTTGAGGCAGATTGGGCAATCTTCCAGGTCCTCGCGATGCGCAGAGGGTCCGAAGCTCTGGAGCTTGCACTCACCGCCTTCTTCTCGCACGCGGAGAATCGCCAGTGGTTGACCCGGTGAAACCTCCCACGGGACCTGACTACTGCGAAGATCATCAACCGTGAGATACCTTGGGGAACCATTGTCCCTTGCGACTCCTCTCGCGTTGTGTGACGCCAGGCTACCGTCGGCCGCTCCTCTTCTCGCCCGACGTAGTCGCGTAGCCTCCCTGCGATGATTTTCGGCGCTTTTTAACCAAATACCGCTCAAGCTATCTGCATGTCCTATATGCGATCGCTTGCAAAGCGCGAGAGGCGCAATCTCTTTGAGTGTAGATTCGAGAAGATCCACAGTAAAATGCTCTTCCAGAGCTGCCAGCTTCTCCCGAGTCTCGCCCAGGGCAGCTGTGCGCATGAGGCCCCGACATCGTGTTCCCTTTTTCGTAGTCCAGCAACACAGGTTGGCAGCCAATTCCTCTCGTAATTCCCGACGGACGGTTTCTCTCCAGTCGGTGGTTTCTGACCGCTGATATGTTGGCGTATTCATAGTGGTGCTTATCTAGGACAAGAATATGTATAGAATGGCAAAGATGCCTTGCGGGAGCTATATGTAGTTCGTCAACGAGGCGTAGCTCCCCAACCGAATACAGACCTGCAGGCTATGGATGCTATCGTAGGGCCCCTGGGAACGAACGTCTTGCTCCCGGGAGCAGATATTTCCTCCCAGGAATGTGTCACATCGTTCCTGGGAGCAACTGGGTCCGCTACTGGGACTGCAATCGCTCCGGGGAGCTTGATGATGTGCTCCCAGGATCACATCGCGCTACTCCTGGGAATAGCGAGCTGCTCCCAGGATCTCAAGAGACATTACGCGATAGATGTCTCGATATACTTTGGAGCTACGTCGCCTCTGGCTATATATTGTAGGTGAATCTATTTCATTTGCTTCCACTTTTGAACCTACAACACGCCTCTGAAGCTTTCCGGACTTTAGACTAGCGTCCTTCTCGAACTTTTCAGCATGGCCTATAATGACGATACGTGCGCACTTAACACCCCCAGGGGTGCTGGGGAGAATATCACTTCATGTGACACTCAATTCGAACTTGCCGAAATGTCCGAGCTCCTGTTTCTGAATCTTGAATTCCTCGACGATCTCACCTCTTCAACAATGAAAAAGCTCGAGGAAGAAGAGGGATTCATGTATCCAGATCAGAAATTCATGCTCACCAAGGTCGCAATCAGCGCAGGCAGCTTTCTGCACCATGCGGCTCCCAGTACTACATATAGAGCTTCAGAGCTAAAGTGCTTGCAGAGGGTCAATTCGCAGCTTCCATTAAGATCTATTGATGTTCCATATCTCTTAGACTTCCTTGCCGTGGCGTTGTGTATCGCGATCAGCCGAGGGTATGACTTGGTCGTGAAGCGCATTCTCACTCTGCCGGACATCGACATCAATACCCGAAGAGCGAGAGATCAGAGCCCTCTTGAAATGGCTCTGAAGAATCAGCAATACTACATCTTTCAACTTCTCCTTGCGGACCCTCGAACTAAAATCAATCAAAAGAACAAGCTCGGCCAAACCCTCCTTCATCATGCGGTAGAATACAGGGATCTTGTGGCTGTTCAAATGCTTTTAGCACATGATGAGATTGACGTCAACAGTCTGAATGCTGAAGGAGATGATGTACTTCTTCTAGCTGTGGCAACCTATGAGGAGTATCTGCCCGGCATTGGTCTCTTACCAATTATTGAACGCCTCATCTCTACTCCTAGCATCAACGTGAACCAGCAAGATAGCGACGGACGATCGGCCCTCTGGCATGCTGTCGATTTTGGCCATAAGAAGCTTGTTGAAATCTTTACACGTGCTGATCATGTTGACTGGAACCTGCCTGATCACCAAGGCTTCACTCCACTTGCCCGTGCTGCCGAGAATGGCAATCTACACATGGCCGGTCTCCTTTTACTGCAGTCTAGGGTATGCGTCAACGCTGGTCTACGGCGGGTGGTGCCTCCACTCTGGGTAGCATGCCGGGCAGGGCAAGAGTCAATAGTGAGCTTACTTCTGGACCACAACTCAATCAACATCAACGAGAAAAGCCCAGAAGGAACCTCGTCTCTGCAGGTGGCATTGACTATGCACCATCTGCCAATCGTGCGTCTACTACTCGATCAGGAAGGCAGATTAGCAATCAATGATCAAGGCCCGCAGTGTTGGACTGCTCTGATTTTCGCTGCCGCTGGAGGCTTCTGTTGCGCCATAGATCGTTTGCTTGCATTTCCTGGTATCGATATCCATTCAGTTGACGATTGTGGCCGCGCAGCTTTGTGGTGGGCGGCAGCAGGCGGGCACACTGAGTGTGTCAAATTGTTGATCAAGCAACCTCGCTTGGATGTTGCAGCTCGCGATTTTAATCACAAAAGCGCCATGGACGTTGCAAAAGAGCGTGGCCACTGGGACACAGTTGGTCCACTTCAAGCAGCAGCGATGTGGTACTTTCTTCTATGGACTTTGTGTCGACGCTAATATTGTTGTACAATACTCTGTGATGGTTGCCACGTTGCTGAGTGTCTACGGGAATGAGATTTACGGTACCTATAGTATAATGCACAGCTCATAATATTTTTTCTACGAGAGAATATAAAACGCCCTTCTAGCTGCCAGTTCATCGGGAAAGACACTATTTTTCTGTGCATAGATGTACCTAGTACTGTGCTGTACTGTGGCAGCCTCATAGTGAATTCCAATATATGGGCCTCGCGGCTTCGGGCTCGCGTCACTGCCAGTACATACAATAGCGAGTCCACATGTTTTGGCTGTGTTAGACATGTCTTGCTGCTTACAAGTCTGACCTTGCAGTCTAGTATTTTTAAACTTCACTCGAGTCGGCGTTACACGACGACAAATATCTCTAGTTGAAATCTGTTTGAGGAATTGAGGATCGAACAAGCCCTACACTGTCGTTGCACGGAGGAATAGTTCCACGTAGCATGTCCAACCGGCGCAAAGCCTGGATCATACGGG
The DNA here is from genome assembly GCF_028827265.1 of Penicillium atrosanguineum. Classification (NCBI taxonomy): domain Eukaryota; kingdom Fungi; phylum Ascomycota; class Eurotiomycetes; order Eurotiales; family Aspergillaceae; genus Penicillium; species Penicillium atrosanguineum. The sequence goes on along the minus strand of NW_026623134.1, from coordinate 80,455 downwards.
ATAGTTTGGCCGCTTCAGCCGCGAGTTCTTCAGGTTGCGGTTAGCCGAGTCTACCTTGGTGAAGTACATTGAGTAAGACAAACCTGCCAGTGCCTCCCGACTTGCGCTTGCTGTCCGATCCGCAAGAATCGGCTCGGGTGACGGAGCCTGGGATCTTCTAGCTCGCTCAATATCCATGGATATATTGTTGGCCATGATGTCTCGCTGTGGTACCGGGTTAAAAACTTCCAAATTTGATGGCGACATATGCAGCGCAGAATGGAGTAAATGCGTCTGCCTCTGTGCGGGGCCATGAGAATTTGTAGCCGCCATCTTTGGTTGCTTCGATGCCTTCCAGGACGATGGTGAATGGCTGTGCGGATATTAAATAGACATTATATAAGGCCTGCCTCGAGACAAAGCATACGCTAGGCGAATTTGCGGATTTAAATTCGTTTAAACAAAGGGAAGCAGTAGCTCATGCAGAAAGATCCTGAGTTGTTGACCATGCTTCTGCGAGGACCCACGGCCGTTGATTAGAATCCAACCACGCTTTGACCGTTTAGGGTACTTATTGTCCACGCAAAGATAGGCGATACCAGAAGAAGCTCACGAACGATGAGAAAAGTAACAAGCACAGAAATGTAAACATTGTTGAAGCAGCTTTGAATGAACTATATTACATTTCAGACGCGCTCACTGCAGGTTTCTGGGGAGCTTGATCTTGGTTAGCCAGCTCGAAAGGGGTTGAAGCCTCGCTTGAACACCTTGACGTCCTGTGATTGATGACCTTGCTGCTGTCCAACCGGTGCACCACCGCGTTCAGGACCGCCTCGAAGCTCTGGGAGCCCTGTTTATCCTCTTCGACGCCTTTTTGCTTGATCAGATGGTCCGTCACGAGACCCAAATTTTGACACACTTCATAGAGGATGTCGGCAAGCTTAGTAGCCTCTTGTAGCTCGTTTGTGGCATGCATGAGGTTCTCTTGGGTCGCCGCGAGCTCTTGCTCTAGCTGCGTCTGAATTTGCTCCGTACGAAGCGTCCAGACTTTGAGCGATGCAATCATGCGGAGCACGCCCTACATTCGTAGTCAGTACCCACATTGCTGGTACTGTAAAATAAAGATGCTTACTGAGTAGTCCAGAGTACTGGAAGTCATTGCTGATGAGGCGGGCTTTTGTCAACGATTGAGGTGTCCGATGAAAGTGACTTTTTGAATCTTGAGACATCAACGATACTGTATGTGGAAATGATGAATTTATAACGGAGGAGCAAATATCACAACAATCTGGGACCTGAAAAGTGGTGATGATCTGCAGTAAGCATACTGATTGTGATCTGCTTCACAGCATCAACGTTTATATGGCCACCAAGGAAACCGCCACCATCGAGACAGGAGAGGGTCGGCCGACGGTCGCAACTATGCACCAGATCGTTCATCTGGTCGTGCTGTCATAAGCTGTGCAATCCGCTCTCCAGATACTGAGCGAATAACAGGATCAAGCAGCTTTAGTAAACGATGAGCTGTTTGGATTTCTTTCTCCTTTCTTTCTCCTTTCTCTCAAAAATTGAGTTTCCATTCATTTGCTCAAATTGACCCATTCTATCTTTTTATTTTCTTAATTAATGGGATCACCATCTTCATCAGACCCGCCTCATAACCCCGAGAAAAATGCCTCCAAACTTGCCACCTTGGAAAATTCGAATGGTTCATGACATGATAGCCAGCAAATCACTGACTGTCGAGGAAATGGCCTACGAGGCCGAATGCAGTGAGCGTGCAATAATCGATATTGGCAAATACCTACGGGTACTGGCCGAGGCAGATGATACGAGCGCTGTACAATGGTGTCCAATAATCATTGTGAACATCTTCCAAGCACAGAACTATGGGTCTCCTCTAAAGATTCCTATCTCAACAACATCAAAGGCTCCTGGAGTCCACATGAATGCTGGAACAAATGAGGCTATCCAAAAACAAACCTAATGGCAGGAAAGTCTTTTTGTGATAATATGAACGATACAGTATGGCATTTGGCGGTGGTACACGAGAACGTCAAATTCATACCTACACATACTGTACTGTACCTACCGACGGCTTACTGAGCTAAGGACTCATTATCATTCAAGATCAGCCTGCGGTCAATGGTGGAGCACGTAACTTACTTCCACAATCACCCTCGGGCAACCAATTGTTCTCTCCTCTTGGAAAGGCTTTGAAAGCGATGGGTAGATGCAGTGGTGAAGCCGTTCATAAAATACACAAAATCGATTCTTGATGCCTGCTGAACCGTATAATCTTTCTGGTGATTGAAGCCTCTTTACATACGGTGCTCGGATATCAGGGGCGTATTCTTGCACTTCGATGAGAACAGCCATGTTTGCTAAGAAAGATACACATTGAGTCTGTGCGGTTAAGATTGACACAGATTACCAAGTCAACAAAGGCATATGCAATCACGAATTCCGCACGCGAGCCCCATTATCTTGGGCTTCAACTACCCTTACGAGGTCGATACCTCCTGGGCCGTCTGCATGGCTCAGGCTACCCATGAACACGTCTCGTTATTGGTCAAAGCCTGGAAGATCAGCCAACCCAATCTCAATTCGAGTGAGCAGTCCTCGTTTAGTGCTACACTCAGAGTTTAATGCGAACTGGGCGGCCTTGATGCAAAAACCGCATGTCAACGGGGAGAACGATCTTACGGACAGCTACCTGAAGGGCTCAAAAGGACTTTAGGCAGATTTATTTTATTTTATTTTTCCTTTGCTGTATCTCCCAATTACTGCACAGAGTCTTCGGGTATCCACATGGGGTCGGTGGCTTAACCAGTCAAACGCAACCTTGGCAGCAACCGCGGTTATCTCCAGTACAGCACGGTCCACCAAGTCTCTGGCCAAGTGAATTGACCAAAGTCCCTTGATCGATACGGTAGACCCGAGAAAGTCGATTGTCTCCTCTACAAGATTACTGTAGCAAGACAGGGGATAAGACAAAAACATCCTTGCTAGCGTCGTGGTTTGGTGCTGAGTCGGGCTTGAAAGGGCAGAGTAATGCTTAGCATTACGAAGCCTGCTGACCTTATGCGTTCGATTTCTCAAATTGAGTGTGAGAGCCTGTTTTTGCAGGCCAGGCGGTGAAAGAGAGACCGCACTTTGTGTTGGTTCTCCGTGCATCTCGAGTAAATGGTGCTCCCGGCAGAGAACTTGAGGGTGATTGCCACGGCGTTTAATATGGGCTGCTATAGTGACTGATTGATCAATGAAACCCAGATTGAGTCCACTGGTGAGGCATCAGTTATTGTCTTTTTTTCATCTTCCTTATGAGCTCATGTAAGGCATGGTCTGGGCCACTATCGAACATGGAGCCGATTGGGCACAGCGGCCAGTGCATGGCACGCATTATACCCCCCAGCCGGATCGTCCACGATCGTCCAGGCTCACCGACGTGTGACAATTCGGTACATAGGACCTACAGCAATCGCATCAAAGGCACTAGTCGTTGTCGGGTCTGTAGAGGCTTAAAGGACGCGTGCGTTACCAGGCACTTGAGAGCGCTTATAACACACCAAAATTCACATTGTAAGGCACTGCTCAACCTCATTACGGAAAGACTGAATATTACGGGGTGAAAATCACAAAGTGCGAGAGTGGAGGGATTGCCGGCCTAGTACGCGAAAATACCTCGGGATTGGGCAGGCACTAGAACAAGTAACCGCGCGCAGGATCTGATCCCCGTTCGTTTGAGAGGCCTTTGGGGGCGAAAAAGGGGCGAGGCGGGAGGGGCCGACAAACAGTGGACGGCCAAACTCCGCGGCACTTAAGCTCTCCTGTACAGCACAGAGCGAAGAAAATTGCTCGGTTCGGGTACATCCGCTCAGCAGATGGCAATAGATACTTGTGCTAAGATGCTATTGAGCCGTGGGACTGACTCCACGAACGATATGAAAGCCGTGGCCCTCAGAATATCGTTACAACGAGCTTTCAGGATCGTCTCTTGGGGCCAGGACTTATGACACCGGATTCCATCGGGATTGGAACCGAGCCAACTTTGGCGCACGGCTCGTGAGTGGGGCATCAATTGATCAGCAGAGCCGTTGGGGGCTGGAATACTCGGTGGTAAAGGTTCGCTGAGGCCACAAGCTAATACCGCCATCCGTGACAATTCTTTTTTGGTATTTCGCTTTCTCTCCTGTCTGTCCGTAGCGATCGCTAATTAATTGGGGACTTTTTCTCTTATTGGATTCCAATGCGGGCTTGGGAAACTTATACCGTCTAAGAAATACGACTGTTTGCATACGTCAAAGGCAACAGACCGGAAGCTTCATGAGAAAATCTGTATAACTTCCTAGCTCGTCAATAGCTTGGAATTTTCTAGTACCGGGCCGAGATAGCCGTGGAAGGGCATCCCTACGAGCCTAGTTATTTTAGAGCACCATTATATGTGGCACCCCTACCCCTTCAAGACAGTATCTTTCTTCCGCTTTCTCTAAATCCTACCAATGGCGAATCCTGCGCATCCTTCTCAAGGTTCGCCTTTCTCCTGGATGAAGTTTTGAGATAACGGAAACTTCAGTGACAACCTGTGTTCACCAATGCTTATGATTTAAATAGACATTTTTCCAAAACGTGTGCCAAGTTTGGTTCTGCGTCCACCGAATAAGGAGATTTTGATGCGTCTCAATGCAATGAGACTCGAACAAGAACGCTTGGATAGGGCGCATCGGGTAAGCCGTCCGCGGCCCGGAGCTTCTCATTCCAGAAAGGGTACTGCTAGACCTCTGAACGCCGGAAATGCCAGTGCCGGGCCTTCTGCCAGTACCGGGTCACCTGCTAGTACCGGGCCACCTGCCAGTCGAGGACCGTCCGCAACCGCTAGGCCTTTTGGTAACGCTCCTACCGGTAGTGTACCCTTTGCCAATGTTGGACTATCTGCCAGTACCGGACCACAATGGGTACCGCCTCTACCGAATAAGGAACTTTGGATGCGTCTCAATGCAATGAGACTCGAACAAGAGCGCTTGGGTCAGGCGCATCGGGTAAACCGTCCGCGTACCGGAGCTTCTCATTCCAGAAAGGGTTCTGAACGCCGGAAATGCCTGTGCGCAACTTCTGCCAATATCAGGCCACTTGCCAGCCGAGGACCGTCCACAACCGCTAGGCCTTTTGGTAACGCTTCTACCGGTAGTGTACCCTTTGCCAATATCGGACCATCTGCCAGTACCGGGCCACAACGGGTACCGCCTCTACCGAATAAGGAACTTTGGCAGCATCTCAATGCAACGAGACTCTACCAAGAACGCATGGCTCGTGCGCATCGCGCAAACCGTCCGCGGTTCGGAGTTTCTCATTCCAGAAGGGGTACTGCTAGACCTCTGAACGCCGGAAATGCCTGTGCCGGAACTTCTGCCAGTACCGGGCCATCTGCAAGTACCGGGCCACCTGCCAGTCGAGGGCCGTCCGCAACCACTAGGCCTTTTGATAACGCCAGAACTCCTACCGGCAGTGGACCCTTTGCTAATGTCGGATCTTTTGGCAATCCCTCGCCTTCGGGTAGTCCCTCGCTTTCGGGTAGTCTCTCGCCTTCGGGTAGTCCCTCGCCATCTGGTAGTCCCTCGCCATCTGGTAGTCCCTCGCCTTCTGGTAGTCCATCAACTTCGGGCAGTCCCTCGCCTTCGGGTAGTCCCTCGCCATCTGGTATTCCCTCGCCTTCTGGTAGTCCATCAACTTCGGGCAGTCCCTCGCCTTCGGGTAGTCCCTCGCCATCTGGTATTCCCTCGCCTTCTGGTAGTCCATCAACTTCGGGCAGTCCCTTCCCTTCTGGCAAAACCAGTGCCTTCGGCATAGGGGCCCAACATCACGCCAATCCAGAAGCATCGGAGAACACTTCTCGTCCTCGAATGAAGCCATCGCCGAACGAGACGGAATTTTCTCACCTCTGTTGGATCTGCCGCCGGCCGTTCCAGATTTCCTCCGGTATCAAAGATAATTGGAAGTGTTTTCACCAACCACCTTTCATTGGCAAGGATGGTGATTTTCTGCCTGCTCAAATGTGTGAGCCTGGACATAATCCCTCTATACATGTCTGTTGCTGGGAGATCGCACAGAAGGTTGTCGGTGATTCAATTCCTAGCGTGTCTCACCGTTTCGAATTGCTCAAACACATTAAGTTTCTGAGTCCTCTTGCGGAAGAAACGCCGTTCAACATTGAGACAAATTCAATTGATCTAGAACTCTTCACCGACTCCGACTCTATGTCCGTAATGTCGGCCGAGGATGGCTGTCGGCAATTGCTGTCGAAAAGTGTACTTTCCAAAGTCTCTCAATTGCTTGACCAGAACCAGGCTATCCTGACGATCGATGAATTGAGAAAAGTGGATCCTTGTCTAGCGCAGTGGATGGTGATGGCGAATTCATATTCTGTGAGCATGAACAAAAGCCCAAATGTGAGGCTTTCTCTAGAGAGGGTAGTGAGAAATCTGAGAGAAAGTGATGCATCTCGGTTTCCAAAGGCGTACAATTTCCGTGTGGTATGGCACAATGTCCAAGAGGCGGTCAAGGCTATGAAGAGCTTCCCTGACCTTGAAACGATTAAACTCGATCATCAATTGAGAGGCGTTGCAAAGTATATCAGGTATCGTATACCAGCTGAGAAATGCCGAAGGCTAAGCTTCTTCTTTGTCTCTTGCAACAAATCCCGACTATATCGCTTAGTCGGCTTGGCGTGTAATGGAAAGCCAATGGGCTGCTGTCCAATCGGAATTCCAGGTGTACGCTTGATAAATCTTGAAGTTCAAGCGCTGCGGGGCTTGCGCTTTGCTCAAACACATTCCGGGCAAATAACTGCCTTCAAAGTCAAGAATAAGAATGACATCGATCGGAGCCTGGATTGGCACGGCGAGCCTCAGCACGCTTGTGATGAGGTTGAACTCCATTGGATCGAATCGAAACAAGACCTTATTGTTCATTTTGATGTGAGCACATTTTTGCATTGTTTGTTTGAATTCATGCTAACCAGCTCAGGCGGACCAGAAAGAAATCAGATGGTTTACTGCAAAATCCCGATCTGATTGATTGTTCAACACATTTGCCGACTCAGCCAATCTGTATACTTGAAAACGTTTTCAACCAGAAATTTTTCTTGGCTCTGCAGATATGGTGCGAAGGGTTCCGTTGAATATCTGCCGCTTGTTTCTGCCCCTTTTTTCTACCGTCTATCGCTTGTTTTTGTCGCTTGTTTACAAAACGTTAATGACAAAATTTCTCTAGAAACTTAGTTTTTTTTTATTTGATTATCCTAGAACGTGCAATCCCAGGGCGTGCGGAGGGAGGTATGAGGGCCGTTGAAAAGTGGCCCGCTGGTAAGGATGACGGCGTGTTCAGTGCCTTACAAATCTCCTTGCTCATAGTTTACCTTCTCATCGCTAATGCCCAGTCCAAGGAACCTTTAAACTATAGCGCTTTGGTAAGAATATTCTGCACATGCGCTAAATTTAATCACAAATCTCTAGTCTCTGCTCGATTGATCTACGCAATAAAAATCGGTAAACTTATCATTTCATATTGTATAGTACCTGCACGCTCTCGATTTCCAGAGAAAAACTTCTATATCTCAAGGCTACTTTTTTTCTGTGTTTACAGAGAATCTTTCAGTGCAATAGATATATACCTTGGTGCTTGACACCCCGGCTTAACCATGATGATGATGACTCGGAGCTTGAAGAGCCTCGTGGTAATGCTAATGGGTCTTATGTCGGTATTACCTCATATTTTAGCTCATACGCTCGCCGGAAATCTAGCTTTGGCCGAAGAGATATCACAAGCGCTTCCCCGAGATTCACTTGCGGCATACCGTACCGTGGCGTACTATGTCAATTGGGTCAGTGTTGAGCGTATCACCCGGCTGTTGAAGACGTATTGACATCCGATAGGCTATATACGGTCGAAAATTTGATCCCCAAAGCCTTCCCACTGAGAAATTGACGCACGTTTTATACGCATTCGCAAACGTAAGGGCCGATGGAGAAGTATTCCTGTCTGACAACTGGGCCGATACGGACAAACACTTTTCCACGGACTCATGGGATGAAATTGGAAGCAATGTTTATGGCTGCATCAAGCAGCTGTTTCTATTGAAACAAAACAACCGCAAGCTCAAAGTGCTGCTCTCCATAGGCGGCTGGGAATATTCGGCGAACATGCCGGGGGCATTAAGCACGGAGGCAAGCAGGACTAAATTCGCATCCTCTGCAGTCGCGTTTGTGCAAAACCTCGGACTTGATGGGCTTGATATTGACTGGGAGGTAAGCTACATACACGTCGGAAAACCGCAAGGGCAAAGCTAATATCAGGTAGTATCCGGCGGACAGCACGCAAGCAGGCAACCTGGTAGCCACACTAAAGGCATTGCGCTCAGTACATACAACTTGCCTCCCTTACCCAAATTGCTGTGACACTAAAATTATACGGAAGGCTTTGGATGATTATAGTGCCGAAAATGCGAACGGCTATCATTTTTTGATTACTGTCGCAAGCCCTGCCGGTTGGTCTTCTCTTCAAACGGTGGGGCCGTTACTGATCGTGAATACAGGCCCATTGCACTACCGGCAATTGCAGCTCGCGGAGATGGTCCCGTATCTTGACTTCTGGAATCTCATGGCATATGACTATTCTGGAAGTTGGGATAGTATCGCTGGTCATGATGCAAATGTATTCCCTTCAAGTGGAAACTCCACTAGCACACCATTCAACACCGCCCAAGCCATCGAATACTACACCAGTAAGGGTGTGAATCCAGCGAAGATTGTGCTAGGTATGCCCCTCTATGGCCGTTCATTTAGCGGAACCGATGGACCTGGCTCGAGCTACGCCGATGTAGGCAGTGGTAGTTGGGAAAAGGGCGTGTGGGACTACAAGGCCCTGCCGCTTCCAGGAGCGCAAGTCACCTATATAGACAGACTAGTTGCAAGTTACAGCTATGATACAGCCCAGAAGATGATGGTTAGTTTTGATACGCCGCAGGTAGCGAAGAAGAAAGCAGAGTACATCATGTCCAAAGGTCTAGGTGGGGCGATGTGGTGGGAGAGTAGCGGCGACAAGACAGGATCCGAAAGCCTAATCTCGACGGTTTGTATTCAGGCTACTCTCGCTAAAGAAGTACTAACCACTGTGCTAGGTCGTTTCAACTTTCGGCGGCATTGAGTCCTTGGACCAAAGTGAGAACGAGCTTGATTTCAGGGCTTCCAAGTATGTCAATTTAAGAAATGGGTTTGGAGGGTAAGGGGTTTCAGTTCGGGTCATTATTTACTGTCTTATAGTAGACGTGCAGCAAGACTGAAGACTTCGGCGCCCGGCTGAAGTCTGCACTGTCGAGTATGCGTTGGACAGGCATATTACGCAGCATGGATTAAGCGCAATAGGGATACCCCGCACAGAACATTTAATTCGCTCATTATCTACAAACAAATCTTATTGTACAGCAAATTTTGATTCTGATTCATCGCACGGATGGAAGCCATGTGAAGCATTTCCTCAGATGGCAGTTCTGGTGATGCTCTTTACCTCAGACAGACACTATGTCTAGCTTGATGTGGGGCACCATCATTTAGAACTACGCAGGACTCTATGGTTAAACGTGAACGAGATGTAGTTGAAGGTGCTTCAATAGCCTGCACATTAAGCATTCAGTCGACCGAATTCCGACATCCTGCACATAAATAGACCTTACCATATTGCTTTTCAGGTACCCGCGTAGAGTACCCGCGAACCTGCCAAGAATTGATAATCCTGCATTATTCTAGTTAGCCCTAGCTCTGATTTCCTATTTAGGTTTGAATCCCCTCTCCTCCAGTGTCTTCTGTTTTCTCCCATCTATCTGTAGCTTTGTGTGTAGCTTCATCAAAGCCTCAATATAGAAAATATCATATTCTGATACACTAACCTTCCATGCTATACAAAGCCAGCGAAGGGCATGATTTAGATTCATCTGCTCACGTGGGCTAACACTCCTATCCAGCATAATTATCATCCACACCATCCAATTCTTGCGGTAATGATGCTTCAGATTATTCATGATACCTTGATCCGAGGGCTGATAGATAGATGAAGCGTTTGCAAGGAAAAACACCACCTCAATATTAGGCGAGGGTGGAGCTATTCGTATGGATGTGACATGAACCGGGAAGTTGTCCAATATAGGCCTTTGCCTACCAACTCTAAGGTAAATGGTACGAAACCATTGTACCATGATATCGGATTTCATCCATGCCGTACTATTCCACTTCCAAATACAGCCAATTGACGCTATATTGACTCCACGTAATGCGCGCGGTGTCTGAGCACTACCTATTACCCATTAAGGCAGACGGTCTATGTCAGTCGCATTGCATGCAGCCACCACAGTAATACGTGCTTTATCCTTCTTCTGGCCAGTTTGGCCCTTAGATGCAAGGCTATCATTCGGCATAAGGCACCAGAAAAGCCTCGTTTCTTCCGTATTATAGATATTATCAGGCTCATACTGGTCGCATATAGCCTGGATAGCATTCATCTGTGTATGGATTGATTCAGCAATAGAAGCCGCTTTGCCATGGAAGGTATGCCATGATATTGAATATCGCCTTTTAAAGCCAGTAAGCCGGCCAGCAGAAAAAATAGGCTGTGGTAGGTGCTTGTATGCATCGATTGCCTCCAAAGCTGTATAGCCTTCATCCGCATAAGAGGCCCGGTGATTGGTTGGCCCTACAAGATGGTTGTGCCATCCGAATAAGGCCTCATCTAATATCGGCCAAAAGACTTCCGCGTCACATTGCTTGCAGTGACATGATCTAGATAGTCATATCGAGATGAAAGGACTCTCGAAACAGTAGTCCGATCAATGATACGGCCAAATTCATCACGAAACCATTCGACGCATGCACGGTGGGTAGGTAGAGGATATTCGGATGCAAAGGCCCGTAAAGCCTTGTGCTGAGCATACTCTTATTCGGCCGCCTAGGTAGGGGTAGCTTCGCATCGAGGGCAATAGTAGAAGGCCTAGTAGAAGGCGTAGTGGAAGGGTTGAAGGACTAGAATTATGCATTCTGATTGGTCGGATAGTGATGACTAAGCGGGGTTAGAAGAAAAACCTGCATCATCGCAAGGGGTGCAGCTTTGGCTTCTCATATTTGGGAAAACTCGAAAAAGTGGGGCGTCCATAGAAAAAGGGGGTTGCTTACGATAAAGTGCAGCATCCCAGAGTTTTGCTTACGAGAGTCGACTGTAATATGCCGATCAAGATATGTATCCTGTGCGTGTGTGCGTGTGTGATTCTGACCCTGCCACTCCCAATGAGTTGAATACTAAGCTCAATTACTAATCTACACACTGCCTGGTGATTTGATGGTTCATAATCAACGTATTAGATTATCAAATGAAATGGACTGAGAATTGATTAATGATACTAGTACGTGGAACGATGCAGTGAAGGCCTGCAGCAAACGCGTCCTATATCTGCTTCAGAGCACCAACGTTTATATGCTTAACTAAGGAACCTGTCACCAATGAGACAGGACATTATCGGCCTGGTCGGCGACATTCCCAATTATGCAACAGACCGTTCATCTGGTTGTGCTCTCATAATCTATGAAAACTGCTTTCGAGATACTAAGCTTGATAAACAGAATTAAGCAGCTTTAGTAAACGACAAGCTGCTGTATATCTCCCTTCCAACCCTACACGTCCTATGACTCTTCGCAGTGTCCGACTGTTTTTCCGAGACCGGCGATTCCCACACGAACACGCCAACGGCTACTATATCCTCACTGAGTAATGATTCGACTACTTTCTCGACTTGCAAGCTTGCTTGGATTGGAGGTGGTACACATCGTTATCGTTCGCCGGCCCCACGATGGAGAACGCCGCATTATACAGTCGACCTTTCCCCCGGATTATCCGACGGTATGACTCAAGGAACTGATCCCTGGGTAGAAGACCATTGATAAGGAAACAGGAAATTACATTGACTTTCGAGGAAAGCGATGAGGAAGCGTACCACAACAACGTCAAAATGGGTGCCGAGGCGGAACTTTGCCAATGAACGACCTGGCGCGGGAATGGTGGTTGGATGGTGGACAGGCCATATACTACAAGAGTATTCTAAATATTTATTTACAATCGCATCATTGAGTCTGAAGTATAGTATCCATGTCGGGGCATCTCAGGTCCAAGGATGCGGCCATTTGGACCTTCCAGAGGCGCTTATTTTCGCTAGATGACTTTCGCTGTGGCATAGTGAGCACGAGCGTTGGCGGGGCCAGGCCGAGGCTCTGGTCAGTGGCAATCTTGCTTACGTAGTCATTCATTCTGTCCAACGAACTAAGCGTATCGGATTAGACTAGCATGATACTGTATAGGATAAGCCAACAAGATAAGGAGTGAAAATCATCTGCGTTCTCCAATCAAAACACGATGTTGAAGTAACTAAAGGAGCACGGCTGTCCTATTCTCCGGGTACTACCTCATACATCTCCGAATTTGTCATGCGAGGTCGCCAAGTCCTAGTTCTTACAGGCTGTGTATCACCGTGGATCATACAACAACCAGTACACAAGAACATGCGGCAGGCAGAGTCGATGCTGGGGCCGAGGACTGGGAGATAGAAATGGAAGTTCTCAATTGGCTGGAGATGGGTGTAGACGATCGGCTCGACGCGGAAGATGTGCTCGCACTGGCATGATCACACTTGCTATCCATCATGAATTTGTTGTCCAACGCACAAGTGAATGTATTGCCTTGTATATTCAAGAAAGAGACCGTGCCTTTCTTGTCCACATCTACCCAGGCGAGCTGTTGCCCATCCTTTGTACCACATATATCAAGCTTCACCGTGTCATGGTCTGTGGTGAAATCTAGTCCCTATCAGTTCTTGACGCGGTCAATGTCATAGCGTGAGATTTACCGGAACAATCTTTTCCATCAAGCTTAGCGAAAGGGGCGGAGGAGCCCGTACACCCATAATTATCCTCGGACCACACCATGCACTGTTTGTTATTATTTATGATTCTCAGAGAGCCACCAAGCGCAATGCTGGCAAAAAGGCCAAGAAAAAGAGCATGTTGTGGGAAGTGCATTTCTAGAATTGGGCAAAATCTAGAGAGAGTGGAGCAAAATGGATCGGGTTCGGAACAAAGGGCATTGAAGTGATTTAAAGGTGAGCGGCGGAATAATTGGAGTATTGGCAATATTTAGAACTGTTACTGTACTCTGAAGCAATATTTTCACCGATAAAACCGCGCGTCCGTTATTGTCAGTCAGGAGGTTGATTAGGCCTGCCAGCGGAAGAGGGGAGGGGCTCCGTTCTTGACCGTGTAATCCGCATTTCTGCCAAGACCCGCAGTCACGTCACCCTTTCTGACGATCCGATGCTCGCTTCGTATTCACCCGTCAAGGCCTCCGTGGATGTTCGGTTTGGACTATGGAGGTGACGCGAAAATTAGCCAGATCTGACCTGAACGAGCAAGTGCTGTTCAAGTGCCGGCTAGTTGCTATACCTTATGTGACCAAGGACTCCAGGCTACGATATCGTGGAGTCACAGGGCGAGAGCCTGCTCCGCAGGCATACTGCACAACCGGTCAACAGTAGGAGCTCAACGTTGAAGGATTTGCGCATCGACATCGTGCTTGTGCTTATGCTCGTGTAAAGTGCGATTGTGCAAGACGCATGAGACGCCTCGTCCTCCCTAACAGCGCATGGAGATTTGGGTTACTAGTCCACTTCTTGGGCTGTTCTCGTGCAAGAGGGATGTTGCACGAACGGTGATCCTTTGGTACTCGCGGAAACAAGAGATCTATCAGTTTAGGGCAATGAACCGTTCGAGTGAAGTAATGCGGGTGGAGGAAATTGCTTTTCACCGGGGAGGCTCGTTAGACAAACAGCTTGGACGACTGCTCTGTGAACGACTGCTCTGTGAACGACCGCTGTGAACGATCGCTGTGAACGATCGCTGTGAACGATCGCTGTGAACGACTGCTCTGTGAACGACCGCTGTGAACGATCGCTGTGAACGACCGCTCTGTGAACGACCGCTCTGTGAACGACCACTCTATGAACGACCACTCTATGAACGACCACTCTATGAACGACCACTCTATGAACGACCACTCTATGAACAACCACCCATTACCAACGGTCGCTCTCTATGACTACGGCAACCCTATACCACTAACCATTCTACACAGACAGGCTTGTCTACACGAACGATATTTAGACTTGTAGTTTTAGTTGACATTACTATGATCGTCTCTGTGAGAACGCTACTGAAGAAAACGATGCGGAGGAATCATTCTCGCCACCTCGCATACGCTGGCTTTGGTCCACAGAATCGATGAATTCTCAACAATATTTACGTGGTGTTGAAGAAACTCGAGAATGCCCCAAAAATCGAAGTTTTCGAATATATTTAAACGTTGATCTTAGTTTCAACGTTGATCTTTAATAAACGTTGATCTTAAATAAACGTTGATCTTAAATAAACGTTGAACAAGGCCGACGCTTCCGACACCCTCGTCGGGATCCAGAAACTAAAGGTGGCACTGGAGACCCGTTTGCCGAGGTTCTGACACTGCCAAACAAACCATTGCTTTGATGTCCAGCTAACAAAGTGATATGCTACAGTGAATGCAGATCCCAGCCTTATGTGGAAGACTGGATTACTAATTTTCCATCTACGAAGTGCGCGACGCGGCAAAGTGGAGAACGAAGTCCGAGCCGGCTCGCGAGGTGGATCTTACTCTTACCACATAAGTGATGGCCTCGCTTCTCTCATTTGCCCGAGCATAACGCGCACCAGACTGAGTGGGCCTTGCTCATATTTGCTCGAGTATAACGCTCGCCAGGTTGAAGGGACCTTCTCGTTCGCTCGAGCAGTAAGCCCGCCAGGCTGAGTGGGCCTTTCTCATATTTGCTCGAGTATAACGCTCGCCAGGTTGAGGGGACCTTCTCGTTCGCTCGAGCATGTAGCTCGCCAGGCTGAGTGGGCCTTTCGCACATTCGCTCGAGTATAACGCTCGGCAGGTTGAGGATACCTTCTCGTTTGCTCGAGCATCAAGCTCGCCAGGTTGAGGAGACCTCCTCGTTCGCTCGAGCACGTAGCTCGCCAGGCTGAGTGGGCCTTTCTCATATTTGCTCGAGTATAACGCTCGCCAGGTTGAGGGGACCTTCTCGTTCGCTCGAGCATGTAGCTCGCCAGGCTGAGTGGGCCTTTCGCACATTCGCTCGAGTATAACGCTCGGCAGGTTGAGGATACCTTCTCGTTTGCTCGAGCATCAAGCTCGCCAGGTTGAGGAGACCTCCTCGTTCGCTCGAGCACGTAGCTCGCCAGGCTGAGTGGGCCTTTCTCATATTTGCTCGAGTATAACGCTCGCCAGGTTGAGGGGACCTTCTCGTTCGCTCGAGCATGTAGCTCGCCAGGCTGAGTGGGCCTTTCGCACATTCGCTCGAGTATAACGCTCGGCAGGTTGAGGATACCTTCTCGTTTGCTCGAGCATCAAGCTCGCCAGGTTGAGGAGACCTCCTCGTTCGCTCGAGCAGTAAGCCCGCCAGGCTGAGTGGGCCTTTCGCACATTCGCTCGAGTATAACGCTCGCCAGGTTGAGGGTACCTTCTCGTTCGCTCGAGCATCAAGCTCGCCAGGTTGAGGGGACCTCCTCGTTCGCTCGAGCAGTAAGCCCGCCAGGCTGAGTGGGCCTTTCGCACATTCGCTCGAGTATAACGCTCGCCAGGTTGAGGGTACCTTCTCGTTCGCTCGAGCATCAAGCTCGCCAGGTTAAGGAGACCTCCTCGTTCGCTCGAGCACGTAGCTCGCCAGGCTGAGTGGGCCTTTCTCATATTTGCTCGAGTATAACGCTCGCCAGGTTGAGGGGACCTTCTCGTTCGCTCGAGCATCAAGCTCGCCAGGCTGAGTGGGCCTTTGCCATTTTAGCAGTAGCATTGCTCTTCCCGCATAAGGCTGGGGGTGGCCGAGGTCAGAACCTGATCCTGGCTGTCAACAAATGGATTTTCATGGCCTTTTATTTTTTGGATCTGGGTTGGAAGAAAAAATCTCCCCCTCATTTGCAAGACCTGCTACCCCACTTCATTCGCTCGATGGCGGATTGGCTTGCATGTCACAGCAGTCGATGTCACCTTAATCCCTGCCGTTCAAGCCCGGAAGGAGGAATAAAAGAAAGGGACAGGGAAAAAGAACTTTGATTGGTGTTAACAAAGTATCCGTGCGTGGCTCGGCACCTACAGAAGAGGGGACAGATCTGCGAAGGATCAGACTAGACTTGACACATTTGAACCAGAAATACATACTGCGCGTTATTCAACAAAATTGTAGATAGCCTTGCTCTTGCAATACTCAGCTCCGACAAGCATTCAAGCATGATTTGTCGACAACTGACAGCTACGTCATGTACTGTACCGTTCTACCGTACTGAGACTGATATAAAGTGTACTACAGAGTATATAGGTCACTGATACAATTAATTTGGTGAACTCAAAGCCCGGCCGTGATCCCACCCGGGGAAAGCGGATGCTGAAAGCCGGCACCTTTTGATGCCGGCAAGAATAGGTCTGGCTGCTTCGTCTAATCCCGGTTCATGCTTTGTGCCGTGCTGCGCTTGGTAATCCCGATACTAGCTTATTAACACCGGAACAATCGAGAGAGACGAGGGGGTGTGGAGAATACATTGGTTTGTTGGTTGTCTACGCCTAAACCACCAGTCTGTTGGTTGAGCTGGCCAGCCTCGTTCATAATTACGATCCCGGGTTGCAAGCCCCACACACCGTGGCAATGTGACCATGGCTCAGTTAGTGAAAGGCCGCGGTCTAGTCCTCTCGCGTGCGCCGTTCAGAGTAAACGATAAGAACGCCGTTTATGCAACATGCCTGCCTAACTCCTTCGCAAGCCTGCTTCACCCGGTCATACCTCATAAAGACGCATCTGACTATCCTTGTATTCATTGGCATTTAGGTGGCTGAAGCTTTTCCGCATTCCCACTTGTCTAAGACTGAGTCCCAAGATCTTATGTCGTCGCGGCAGAAGGTCCGGAAGACCTCGAGCGCCAACCTGGGATCGAACCGGATCGCGAGCACAAGACCAGTGACAGCAAATTCCGAATCGGACTCCGAGGTGACACCCAGCCCTCCAGCGTACCGATCGCCTGGTGTAGTGGAGATTTCCCTTCTTGCAAGCCTTGGGCATTTACTAAAACCTTCGGCTCTCAGAACCGTCTATCCAAACCATCGAAAACAAGTCCTACAAAACAGTCGGAGTGGAACAAGACGCACCGCAAATGTCTGAAAATTCTGGACGAAGCCGAAGACGACAAAGAGCGATTGTCCAATCTGGTGGCTCAAGAACGGCAGCAATCTCAACAGGCTGCACAGCAGCACCGAACGGAAAAGGCCCAGCTTTCTACTCAAATTCAGCACCTGGTGGCTGACAGAAAGCAGGCCATGGAGGAATGCGAGAGGGTGCGAACCGAAAATCTTCAGTTGCAAAGCCGCCTTGAGACGGCGACAAGCAATGCCAATAGCCTGAACCAATGGCCGCAGGCAGATATGGAGACTTTCTTAGGCATGATACATGGGGATCTATCCACCACGGCGGCCCGTATCTGGGGCCGTAGGGATGAATTGAGAAATTCCTACCTGGCGACATTCTCAGACGTGCTACAGCCACCATATCTGCAGAACTCGGGGCCTATGGGGGAGATGGGTAACCAGGTGTTCCCAAGCGCCCCATTACCTGGCACAAATGGTGCATTCCCCTCCACCAACCCGCTTGTTCCGAGTTCCGGGCCTAATGCCTAGGTGTTGATTTTATGATCCTTGCTCTAGCAGTACGTGACAGAAAGGGTGTGCAGAGCAATTCAAATCTTGCGATGTTGGTTGGCGTTTTGCGCTCGGACTTTCGTTGCCAATCATATATATCTCAGCGGCAACGCAATGCATCAATAAAGAATATAGCTGAGAATTTAGCAGAGCCCATCGAGAAATGTATTCTGGAAGGTCAGAGCGCGACTGAGACCTGCTGGCCAATGCATAGCGCCATTCGGCCGCAACGGGACCTATTTTGACATACGTCGTAGATCACATTTACTGACTGCTAATCGGGAATCACATCGGAGAATTTAAAGTTTACACCACCAACCGCTAAGGGGCCAGTGCGCGAGCATGACTCGCCGCCGGCTACTGCAGGTCTAGATCTGGCCAACGGGGTCTGCTTGATGTTGGTTGGGTGGTCAGGTGGCAAATTCAATTCCCTATCGTCGGTCCGGGCCCGATCGACGTCGGCCCCTGCCTCCCGGCGGAGGTATACCTCGACCCATTTGACAGCACACGAACGAGAGGTGGCATGCTCTTGCGAAGGGATATTGTTATCAGCCAGATTTACTAGCCCAAAGCCTCACGTTTGAGCAACGTGAACCCGTTAAGGAGAAAATGAACTCGGGAAGGCTTAGGCCAGATAGCGCAGACGGCAAGTAAAACCAACACTTCCTTGGTTTTCCCCACTCCTCCCTGAACGGTCTCCACCCGCCATCACGAGCAAATGACCATCATGTGTCCGGTTCCCCTTCTATGCCGCGGTCTCTTCTCATATCCGACTTGATCTGAAGAGAATGCGATCATCGTCGGAGGCCGGTTTATGCACAGAGCGGATGAATAGAAAAGAGGGGTAGGTGGGACTAGGTTGCACACTAGCGCAGGAGCGTGAAAGGCCCTGACAGGGGCGACTTGAACGGAGAAAATGTGGCGGCGATCATACTTCGTAGTGGCTCGGCTGGATTGAGGGCTCGATGACGTGCGTACCGCGCAGGAAGCGGATCCTTTCGCCTGCGCATGGACAGGGACGCAGAAGAAACAAGCAGAGCAGTGCTTCCATGTACTTGAATGTTCGCTCGTGCCTACCTAGCTTACAATTGCTTTACTCGGCTTAGTTTGATCAAACGAAGAGTCATTTCGGGATTTCCCAGCGCGAAGCTAGGGCGATGATCATGTCCGTGCGCAACCCTGGAAAGACATCCAGGCCCAGTACAATTTTTGGATAATCTGACTCAAGCATGCACACGTGCTTCTAGTGACGAATGCTAAATTGTATTTCCTATGCTCTGCCCCGATAAATCACATGACTGTCTGTTGACGCACCCGCTACGGTGCGGCGCATCGAGACTCGAGACCTTACTGGCTGGGGCGCTTAGAGCGAGTCACCTTCCGCTCCCCCACAGGATCTCCTATACTAGGGCAACTCCCATCTAATTTCTTTTCCACAATGGCAAGCGCGGATTTGATTGTCTTCATGTCGCGGGTTAAGGCTTTGATAGTTTTTTGGAGCCGCTCGTTATTCTCACTGTGCTTTTCAAGTCGCCCTTCGACGGATCTAGATCTTGGTCAGCTTGTGGCTTTAGAACGTAGAAGAAAGGCTGAGAGACCGGAGGCACGCACTGGGTTCTCACGTCTAAGCTGATAGGCTGTCAATAATTGTAGAACAGATTGATGACGAGGTTGTATAGACTTACTCTTTCATCAGTGCATGCGTGATTTCCTCCGAGATGCGAGGTAATTTCCGCTTAGGGGGCTCCGTATCAGACTCGACCACACTTTGAGGTTTGACAGGCCAGCTTTGAAGGGAGACATCATCTGTTTCGTGTTGGTGTGCTGCGTCGTGGGCTTCTTCAGCCACCTCGTTGTCGGACAACTTATGAGACGCCGAGTCCCCTTCATCATCCGAGTTCGCGACAGAACTGGGAAGGCTCCATAGATCCAGTGAGCGTAGTCGATCTCGGTAACGGGTCCCTTTGTCAAGCATACTGACTTTAAAGGGTGGTTGTTAGTTCTAGTAGACGGAAGCGAAGGCCTTGCGGTGTACTTAGCACGACAACCAACTTTATATTCGGGGCGGGGCGGTCAAGATTGAGCCAAAAGGTCATTTGAACCGTCTAGTCATCCGAAATAACACACTTGCTGGGGTCCAAGTCAGACAGCCTCGAGTCGGACGCTTGCTAACTTCTCGCAGGGTAGAAATTGGACAATTTCATATCTATCTATGTAGATCCTGGACTGGAGCCTTCGCATGATTGGCACAGTAACGCCCTCGAGACTGTGAAAAAGCAGATCAGCCTGTGAAAAGCTCTAGTGGTCTACAGGCTGCTGAATTATGCTTTGTGACCCTTGATCGCACGAATCAGAGGCTGTTGAACCGGCAACTGCCCATTTCCTATCCATGTCAACCCCTCAAAGCACGAAAAAAAACACACCCAATAGTACCCGTAGTTGTTTGTTGGTGGCTTTCACCGTTCATCTCGATACTACCTCAGGTTTCACGCGCTTCGCGAGGTTTAACCAGCGTCTATCACAATTGAACGCCAACCCAACGCCGCTTTTTGCACAGCTCGGTATCCCCAAATCCAGCTTCCGTTCCAAAGAACAACCACATTCGTGCACACATTCATTGTATCTTTCAGCAAGCGTTGAGAACTCATAAGAAACTCCGCATTCCCGCGTTTCCCGTGCAGATTTTAGCTGCCCTTGACCGTTGACTTGAGTTCCTCCATATTCCTGTCTCATTTCTGTCATAATACCTCGTCATCCGTGGCTTAGCTATGCCAGATCGCACTCCTTGGCCCTCGTGGGAGGAGAATAACCTCCGGGGATGGCTATACAATAATCAACATCTATCATGGGAGGAAAAGTCTGACGCATATTATGACCAATTCCAAATAAAGCGATCCGGCGAGTCACTGCGTGGCAAGCTGAATCAATTAATTCGGGGTATTCGGCGTCGTCGGCCGCTACCAGGCCAAGCACAGAGAGGCACTCGTCAGAGACTCCAGCGTCAGCGACGGTTCTTTCAAACATCTGCATCCTCCGCCCAAGCATCGAGTTATCGCTTTGCACCTTCTACGCAGCTAAAAGAGAATCTAAGAGACGTGGAGGGTGAGTACTACCCTGCGTCAACTACTCCTGAGAAAATATGCTGATACATTATCTTCCATTCAGGCTTAGCCGTTGCAAGACCACCGATCTTGACCATCAACCAGCCATGGTGGATGTCACATCTCTGGAGAGTGTTCTACCGGGTCTCAATTACCGATCGACTGGGATAGAAGGGGCACGCAGGGACCAGTGATATGAGGTGTGGATGTTTCCACGTTAAGCAAACACTTCTATTTATTGTTGGACACGCTGCTCGACATGACAATCTATATGTATTCTTTTATTGTAGCCGAGGCTAATTCACTTTGTATCAACTCATAATCCTCAAGGTTAGGCGCGCTTTGAACCGTATTTCAAGCTATCAATTTTAGAACAATCTACCATTTTGAGATGCGTGTCATTTCGCCCGCACTATAACAAAAGAAAGAAGGCGAATTAAATGGGGTAGATTGTCTCCGCCTGATCGATCACAATCTTGCAAGCCCTAGAATTTGCTTCGGCAAAATAATTCCCCAATTGGCACCAGGACAGTAGTAGCTCTCGAAATGATTATACCAACGTCGTCAAGTTCGTGCTGGGTCCCACTTTGGTCGGGCCCGCTCGCGTGCTTGGCTTCATCGTACTTAGTGCCGAGTGGCGTCAGCCCAGATTGCTAACTAAGCTCGCAGTTTAACATGAGGTACTTTTGTGTACTCTTGTCAGACAGATGCGCGTCCCGACCGCTGGCTTGAGGCCACCCCTCTCAGCACCCCCCCAAAGGCACATTACACAAGCGACCCCGCAGGCCACCGACAAGACCTGACAATGCCGAGAGACATGGAATGTCAAATCGTCATGTCGCTGTGGGTGATTTGATGGCCCGAAACCAACCAGCACCGCTAGCTCGGCCTCATCCAGCTCCATGCGCTACTCTGGCAATCAGGACGATCATCATGGTAGTTAGCCGCTGGTAACATGATCATCCGGATCGAGAGAACGAGGACCGAAGCTTAAAAAGTGGATTTGCAGGCACAAAAACATGCGGTTACTGCAAGTGGGCTTTGCATGCCGGGCATGCCAGATGGCGCAGGGGAGATGCAGCTCAGCACCGAACTCTGCATTTAGCCTTAGACATCCCGGAACGCTGTCTGAAGTCGCACTTTCAACGCGAAGCAGCATTCTGTGCTGATTTCTCTACCATGGATGGGTTGCTCAAGATGATAGCGCGCGTGGGGAGGGATGATAGCTACGGGTCTCAGACCGAACATGGCCCAGCCGTTCTCCACTGATCGTCGAATTCTCCACCCCTGTCGCTTGCAGGGATCCGGATCCACTGTGCGCAGACACCGAGAAAACCAACAATGGACCATCTTTGTGATTCGTGGCACGAGGCTGAAGCATCCTGTGACATGATTTAGACGCCGTCATAATTCCAAATCATAAAATGCCCCTTGTTCTGGAGAAATCCGCCCCAGAGCGGCAAACGGCCTGTGTGCCCGTGCGGTGAAGCAATTGAACCAAATAACAAGAGTGTTGAGATGAGCTGATGATAAGACGTGGACTGAGACTTCCCTGATGTGCTTGACACATCTATGGATGATCTATCCCCGTGAACAATCATTTCAACTATGAACGGGTAAAGCTGACCCCAATCGGCTGGACAATTTGGCGATGTTGTTGATTCTGTTTATGTGACGGGCCATTTGGTGAAGTAAGCCCAATTTTGTTCCTCGGTATCCGTGCACCCTGTTCATAACCCTAGTCAGAATATCCTTGAGGGTCGGAATTGCGCTTCGGGTACACAGTGCACAGTGCGCCGGGCGGAATCTCCATTCCCCGGTGGACGTGCAAGCCCCCGCAATTTGCTTCAGAAGATTCGATGAGTAAACATAATTGCTGATCGACTACGAGAAACATCATTGAGGACAAGGATTTCGTGATTATCCCCGCAAGTGGCATGAAATGTCTCACGCAAGTCGAGTCATCAGTCTCGCAAGCTGGCTCGGCTTACCATATTTGGAATAGGTAAAGACAAGAAAGACTGTTTCAAACGCCACCCAACATACGACTACGCTTACAATTGGTCGTTCCAGAATGGCTGTAGACTATGAGACAATATTTCCCGCGTCGCCTCTCGTCTACAACTGATCCCTTGTTCAGTTAAACCAGACAAGAGATATTAACGAGCCCAACATGGAGTAGCAACAGCGCTTCCAGGTTACAGTATTACATGTGATATGACCTTTTGGATATAAAAGTAAGTTTAAATCACAGACCCGAAGCAAAGCTAAAGTCCCAGATTGTGTTACCAAGATAGTAGTCACGAGCCCACTTGCCCAGTATGTCTTGCTTCTTCACGGATGATAGTATTCTAATATATTTGCTTCGGCCTCAGTTTCCTTCCCAATGGAGTCTAGACATGATGATCCAGAGATCACATGCGATGACGGCGATTCTCCCAACTGTTCCAGTCTTGGGCCGTGTGAAGAGAAAATTCGCAGAGGGTTCTTTCATCGTCCCTATGAAGATTTGTTGCTCATTCAGAACTTGTTGCAGGAGCTTCAAGATAGAGTGAAAGGAGATCACAGCCTTGCTCGGTTCTTCCAAGTGCCACTCATGAGTGATGCTCTGGCCCAGAGGATGACTTGTCTGTTCACTGATGCCCGGCCCAAGGTTCTCGAAGCTTGCAGCAATGAGGTCAGCTGGGTCGATGTTGTTCGCGAGAGCTCTCCGGAGGTGAAGTATCAGGATGGCAAGTACCAGTACTATCTTCCGCAGCAAAAGGCGCGGGTTGAAGTGTGCCATTTCGATCATCACTTGATTTCGGCGGGGCAATTGCGACTACTAATTCACCCACGGTTCCATCAAAGTGACGTACAGGTGGAGCGTGACGTTCTCCACATGATGGCGAAGGAAATTTCGACTTGGGGTTGCACACTTCTGGATAGTGAGTATGGTACATTAAGCTTGACGAAAAACCAAACTGACCTTTTCCAGTGGCAGAGGTAGGCCAAGATGTGCTCGAGAAAGTAGACGATATGCTTGCACAACTTGAATCCTCAAGTGCCTCACCGATTTTCGGAGGGTCTCAGGCTGCGCAGGCAAACTTGACTGAGGCCGACTCGAGCGCTCATTTAAGCGGCGCCACTCCGACGGAAGTCTCAGTAGTAATTCCACAAAAGCATGTAGCCAAGATGCGTGAGTTATCAACTTCCAAAATGGATTTGTCCTACTGACTCTGATATTCAGCATTTCCTTCTGGTCGCCGATGGACCGAAGCAGAGAAATCTCGTGTTCCTGGGTGGTTCGAACCCCGGGCCCATCTAACTGACAAAGAGATTGAGCTGGAGTTCAGGAAGGACTTCGGTCATTCGCGAACAATTTCGGCCATTCAAGCCATACTTTATCAGAAAGGCGCCGGGCACTTGCGCCGGAAAAAGAAGATAAGGTCTCGTTCCATGCAATCTGTAGTGGAAGTAACATCGCAAGCAACGTCGAATCGCCCTTTTCAATTGCCGGTTTCATCTCCTTCAACTTCCATGATAGGGGTGTCTTACCTGACGCCCTCGCAGAGCCCACCAGCGCGACATGTGCACAGTGATGGAGAAAACGTTACTTGTTCACCTTCCCAGTACTTTCATTCGGGGAGCTCTGCATCGTGCAGCACATTGAATCATACTACTCACGGTCATGCGGATACGGACGGGGTGAATTTGGATTGCGGTCACACTGCAACCAGCAGCCAAAAAGGCATCAACGTCAATATGCCCGATACTCAGGACACTGAGGCTGAGAATAGTGGGCAGCAGACCACAAATGAAACAAGCCAAGGTGCAGAGCCGCCAGCCAATTCTCGTTCTTTTGGAAGGCCTGAGATGTATTTTCCGACTCAGGGCTTTACTCAACCTCCTGAGAGTGTCGCACAAACTCTGGCACCATCTTCGGTGCGACCAACACAGCGTATTCTACCAGGACCAGCACCGGCGCAATGAATCCTAGCCGACGTGAAAGTGCAATGAGGTAGTGTACTGCACCGCAGACTTAGCCGCCAAGGCAGTTTAATTTATATCAAAGAGTTTGCTTGACAAAGAACTTCGAAAAGGGAATTCAAATTAGTGGGAGTAGTTGCATGCTTTCAGGGTACTAGGATACAGCACACCTCTTAGATACAGCCTGTGTGTGTTTGATTCATTTACCCTGACCCCTCGTGAAGCAACGTGCAGGCTAAAGCAACTACGTAGATATGTGTTGATTTGACCCACGGAGATTGCTCTGAATATGCAGAGCGGTCGTGGCCTCGTTGCCGTTTGTGACGCTAGGTTGCGCTGGTGGCGACTGGAAGATATTTGCGAATGAGATAGACAGCAACTGTCCGCTTTTGTGGCTGTATTTCTGCTATAAGCCTTGAGAACGGGTGATGCCGAGGTTAAGAATCTAGATAACGACCCTGTTGCAGAAGTAGATTAGTTGCAGGCTTGATTAGCCTGGTAATTATGTCTTTTTACCGAGCTGGAGTGGGGGTGGTTTGTTGTGAAAACGGCGGTGAAGATCTTTGCGATGCTGGTAATAAGATCCATTCTGGGCCAGTTGAAGTTGATTGACGCCAGTGAGTACTTGTTCTTGGAATCAAAGAGCTCTTCAAAATAAGACTAAACCTAGCTTGACTTGTTTTTAAAGAAGCACCACCTTTGAGTGGGCTATAGTTTAGCGCCTATTCTAATTAGAGCTGTGCCCGTGTGGGGCACAGTACGACCCGGTCCTCGACTACGCGTCGACGGTCTGGCACGACACACTTCAAGACAACTACAAGACAAGACTCACCTTCGGCACCTGCGTACTGTTCAGCGTAAAGTACTCATTCGTGTAATTTCTGGTTTCTGAACAGTGGGCACATCCGCCCTCGACGTTGAGGCGCATGCTCTGCCCACCGATCTCCGCCTGCGACACCGTGCACAGAGTACCACCACCAGACTTCACACCCTGCCGCAAAATAATTCTATCTGGGACGTCCTATCACGCGCTCACCGGCGAAGGAATAACCTTGGGCCGTATGGCTGGTTCCCACTCGCTGAGGCCTTGAAGACCACGCGTTTGGAGAGACTACACGAGACCGGAATTATCGACCAAACCCCACTGCCACCTTGGAGACCGGAGGCCTTCTCGAGGATTAAGATCGAACTAGACAGGAAAGTCATCATGGAACTAGCAGAGGTAGCACAGTCAAACTCGGATATCGAGGTATTCTCAGATGCCTCGGGGAGCCTTAGGGCACCTGGGGGCAGCAGCCACGACGACAAAATGGAGGGGGTGGAGTCTCTGCAGGTCCAGGTCAGGCTTATGGACATTTGTTTGGTGCACGTCGCGGCTACTAGGGATCTGCATGCCATCAATATCATCAACAGCGCTGCCCTCAAGCGATGGAGGTTGACCGGCTTGCACAATAGAACTGCGACATTCCTCAGCGACAGTATCTCAGCTTTGCAGCTGTCCAGAACCCAAGTAACAATTCAACACAACAGATCATCTATGTCATCCTGCAATCGGTCCTGAAAACCAAGTCACATGGCATCGCGACTCGTCTATAACGGATTCCCGGACACTACGAGGCGCCTGGCAATGACATTGTAGATCAATTGGCCAGGAAAGCAGCTGTATCGGTAAAAACCCAATCATTCGCCCCGCTGCTATCTCGCGTGAAGGCCTTCATTTGGAAAAGAATCTCATTTGGAGAAGGAATGGAACGAATCCAGAACAGGTCGCCACCTCCGGAGGATTGATCACTCACTACCCGCCAAGTACACGAGGTGGCTTTGTGGACCACTACAGCGGAATCGACCCTATTTGCTGACATAAATGCGGACCGGGCACTGTTGGCTAGCCACCTACGCAATAGCGTTTTGCTTGAGTGACGACGATATGTGTGTCTTTGGTGAGCGAAAGAGCGTCACTCACGTTCTATTGAATTGTCCGGTTTTATTGGATTGTCCGGATCTGAGAGGTCTGCGACGAGACCCGAGAAACAAAGCGTTTGTGTCTAGGCTTAAGCCTTTTTGGAATTCCATTGTATCTTCCCTCTGGAGATCCGAGCTCACTTATAACTAGAGGGTTGCCTAGACAGAAGGAAAAAATGTTCCTCGTAATGTATGTCTCCTCCAGGAAAAGCCTGTCGGTTCTTTAAACTTTCGTGGCGCGCAGCTTTTGTTTTATCTCAAGATCGACAGAGGGCAGTGACTAGAAATTTTGGAGCTGAATTCTTCGTTTGTCAATTAGATTTCGACTCCTCCAACAGCGGTAATACGTAATTAAGTATAGCTAGGCTCATCAACCAGAAGGATTCGTGCAATAAACCATTATATTCTTTGCTGACTATTTTCATTGCTTGTTTCGAAGATCTTGGCATCCAATATAATGCCATTTCATGTGAGGAACATTCTAGCAAATATATCATTATTTCTTTTGGCTCTTCGCGCAGACACAATCAATCGACTTGGCCACGGTAGAGTTGCCTACCTTGTCTTTTGGCACGCGAAGCTCTAATGTGCCGTAATATTGCAGCCGTCTTAGCCTCCTACAGGTGGCCTATTAGGCAGCCTCAGATACGGCGAGCAGCAACACCTGGGAAAACTTGACAGCGCTGTAGATCAAGGCCAGATGCATTGCGCACAGGCTTGGTCTCCAGCCAAGGGCTGGACCTACTCGCTCGAGAGGTCTGATCAAATAATGCACGGCAGCAAAAGTGTTCAGCAGCACAAGCTGACCAAAATTGAGTGAAAGAGGCGGTATATTCTGCAAGGGCCCCGTTATGGCGTGAAGAGTTGGGAGCAGGCAAATAAGGCCCAGTGAAACGCAATAGTACGGAAACCTAACATGTGCGAGCGAAATGCTTGAGTCGACAGTAAAAAATTCAATAAGACACCCGATAAAAAGAAGTGTCGTGGCACATAGATAAGCCAGTTGGACGTGAGGCTGGGCCGTGAATTGCAATGCAATAGAAGGTAATGAGGTTGTGAAGATTAAGCTTAATCCGCCAGCAAACTCAAGCTTCTGCCAATCCTCTCCGCTTTTCCCCTGGAATGCAGATAACATACGGAAAACCATGCTCGATGAGCACCAGAATATAACACCACCGCCAAAACAAATTGCCGAGAGAAACTTTGTTATAGCCTCGGGTGAATATGGAAAATGGAACAATAATAGTTGAAGGTCATACACAGTGAAATAGGCCAAACCAAAAATGTTGATCGCAATACTAATGGCACAATCGCGTATATCAGACATGTTAGATCCAGACATATTTTGTTCAGGTGGCACTAGTTGACGATAATATATCGATCTAGGAAGCCTATTTATATGTGTCAGAAGGCAACACTGGGTAGAATATTCTATATGTAGTTACTCATAGGTCTGAAGTGAGTAGACTTGAATTGTTCACTACATGAAGGCTGATTCCACTACACAGGTTCTCAGAGTCTGGCCGGGCAAAAGCCGAAAAATGGCATGTGCCCCATACACTGTGGCTCGACAATTTTTATCTGTTGAAAACTTGATTCAAACAACCTGAGGTCGCATATAACTGTGCACTTTGTTTGTCATCGGTCATAGTGATGGTTTAAGGTGAAATTGCTTGTACTCAACACCGGTTCTCAACGAGTCTATAACTTTTTATCGTTACTTCTTCAATAACACAATGTCCTTTCGGTGGTGACTGTGCTCACAAGGTCGAAAAAGCGACACTTGCGTAAGCTTGATATCGATTTACCGTCAAATTCAGCCTTGCTCATGCCTTTTATCAGAAACGAGTGAAGCGGTATTGACATCTAATTTCCTCCAAACTTTTACGGGTACAGGATGGATCGAAATCAGTTTCACTACTTTCACACAGAAATTCTTTCTCGAACCCTCTATTGAAACACGCTATACCTATTATAATTACCCCGCCTCCCATCCCCTTTCTTGGCAGTAATCTAGTACGGATCTAAATCACAACATAAAAATAGCTTGTGTATTAGACTCGTAAGGTCTCCAGGGGTTCTAGAGCGTTGATCTAGCAAACAAGCCAAACGCGGATGCTTGCTCGTTTGGAGATGTGGCAGGACTTTAAATCCTTATTCTGCCGATTACTTGCCCCTTAGAGTCACTGTTGCGATTGAGCGGGTTATATAGAGACAGTTCTTGCGGACATGTTTCTTTGCTTCTTGTAAAAGGCTTGGCCTTCTAAAGAGGGGGGGGCATCTGTTAAAGTGACTGTTCGTGGCAATATTGACGTTGGATTCGTCAGAGCCTTGAAACGAGGACGGTGACTGCCGGTTCATATCCCAAGGACCATGACTTTCAGCCGCATGACCTTTATTGGTTGACGCCGAGCTCCTTCGATACGGCTTGATTGCTGCCGATATTCAAGTCCTTTCCTACAGAGACCTTGCCAGACCCCGAGTTTTGAACTCCTTGACCACGGAAGATGGACTGCGTAGCTAGACAGCTGCTGGTGGCCATCTCAGACCCATGCCGACTGAGGGCTTCAGTCATACTGAACGGCTGTAGCAGATCTATGTACGAAAGGAGCTCTTTGGCGCACCCCGCAGCTGCAGCCGCAGCATAATACTGCCAGGCATCGTTCTTGTGAGAGTCTGCATAGTCAGAGACGCCACGGATAGCGATGCAGGAGTACTCCGTCGCGATGCCCGCCGCTTCCGTCTCGAAGCACAAGATATCGCCACCCACCCTCCCATCCACTTCGGCCGCAATAGAGGCACTCCTTATGACTTGATCTCCAGAGGCAATGAGGCCATAATAAATCCTGGGGATCGGATCCCGGGGCTGACGGTGGACCAGTTTTGTCTTATCACAGAGCTGACAGCTTGCTTTGTGAGAAACATGACGATACGCATTAGCGTGTGTCTGAATAGGGCTCAAGATAGAATCTCCAAGACTAAAGTGGTGAAACTGATTTCGATCCGTCCTGTAACCTACTGTTCTAAGTTGAGAAAAATAAGATCGAAATTTTCCAACCGACATGTTTTGTATCAACATTCTTCACATATTCTCCATTCAGTCAACGCGTCGATAAAAATTACTAACGTAGACCTTGCATGGCCTAATAGGGGATAAGTTGGGTAGTACAATATGGATGGATGCTGATTAGACAGTTTTTAGACCGCAATCACAATTACAGGTTTGGATCGCAGTTATTTATCACAAGCGCAACCTCAACTATGCAGTCAATACTTAGGTTTGGCAGTCTACCCAAACCCTACACAAGAAGACTGTGCGGCGCTCTACCGAGGAACCGGGCGTATCTGTTGACACAGCTACTACGCACGGGCCCTAACTGGTTGTCCACATACGTCAAGGCCTACCGATTACGCGACGACAACCATTGCGAGTGCGGTGCTAAAAAAACAGTCACCCACGTGCTGGCCGGCTGTTCGTAACTGAGAGAGTTGCGGAGGCAATTGAGGACCAAGGTCGGGGACCCGTTCAATAGCGTGTCGAGTCTGCTGGGAGGCTCAAAAGAAGGTGAGAGGTAATCCAGACAGCGTATCGCGGGCCAGGATGATCGAGGCTGTGCTATACGTCCGCTAAGGCGTCATAACGGTTTCGCAGTCGTGCGCCATGAGGGCAGCTTAGCCCCACGAACAGCAATTGGGTCACGGCAGGCTTGACGAGGCTCTGAATTCGTTTTTGGGAACAATCTATCTGTACATACATGCATATCCAAACCCACCGAGGCAACATATCTTTCTTCCTGGGCGGAAAATCGCTTTCGGATGACCAGAACTGGACGCCGAACTTGGAAGCAGTGCGAGCCTCAATGCGATTCGCAATCGCCACTGGCCGACTCGACGCCGCTTAACCATATCGACCAACACAATGACACCCTTCCCCAAACTAACCCGCACCAACCACCTTGTACCAGAGACGGTAGACGCGCTTCAACTGCCGCGAATAGGATGTTGAACACTTGAAGAAGCGCTTTCAAGCCAGTCTACTAACAAAATTAAAATTACTAACTCACGAGGACCCGCTACGCTATTGACAGATGAGACGACATATACTGAAAGGAACCATGTATGGGCTCCAAGGAGACCCGGCACATGTAGACTATACCTTGTATTGATAGATCAGTGATAGTTGCCCTTTCGGCTTAGCCGCCGGGCGTTAATGAATTGTGTGTGTGTGTGTGTGTGTGTGTGTGTGTATCGTTCCTGCAGCCATATATTGCTTTGCGAGAGGTAGGGCATATGAATACTGCTACTACTACTACTGTCTGTAAGCTATGGTTGACTCCCACATTTGATTGCATAGCGCTGGGAAGTCTTTTTTATTTCCAACACTAACGCGAGAATTGTGAACGTAGTCAGATATTTCTACGTAGAGTATACACTGTAAGCCCTGTTTAGTAGTGCACAATTTAGAGCATTACGCATCGCAAGTCTGTGGATAATACAGATACACCGACCAACTCGTCAGGCGGTGAGCCACTTATCACGCTGAGCCCACAATAAAACTGGATTTAGGTAGTAGATAGTTGCTAAGACTAGTCATATATGTTCAAGAATGTAGGTCGAATGCGGCATTGATAACCAACCACTCATGTCGTGCACATGAAGATGAGCTAGGGGTCTATCCATTCAGGAAATTCTGGCGGGGCTTGGCTGAAAACTGTGCGACATTTGCCGTCTAGAGATTGGTCTCTATTAGTGATCCAAATATGTTTGCTGAGCCGACGTGTACGATGTATTTCATCTTCGCTGACCCCAAGGTGATCACATGGTATCCATATTACTGGTCTTTTATCTCGAAGGGCTTCGTGTTGAAAGTCGTGTGGAGTCAGACAGCTTTTTTGACAATTGTTCTCTTTCACATCACCATAAGCTCCGAAAAAGGGGGCCTGTCCCACTTGGCTCGGTTTTGAGTCTCGAGTGGCAACTTCTTTAGACGAATCATCTCCCTCTCTTGATGAATCTTTATATCCGAGGTTATGGGCATGACGGGCAGACAATGGTATCCTGCCGCTAGCCCCAGACACAAAAATTTGCTCGACAGGTTCTTCAAACATTGTATCTCTCGGATCGACGCATGTGATGTCTTGTGGCTTAGGGTGTCTTCCAGCATTGATTCTTGAGAATTCATCACAACGAAATAGCCCATCACCATGAGAAGCTACACTTCCCTTCATGACTGGTAGGTAAGTTATAAGAGGTTCGAATGCCTCGTTGAGGAGGCTTTGGTATCCGATAGTGAATAATAGCAACAGAATCATGCAAACACCTTGGATTTGGCAAGCTACAGCGTTTTTTTCGTCACGAACAAGAAAAAAAGACAAGCCATGCTTATCTCCATAGTATATATACCAACAAATAGTTGGTTGATAGCACGTGGAAACAACAGGCCTCCGGTGTCAATGCGAAATCCCGTGACATAGAGAGTATTGTAGCGATAAACGATCCAGAAGAGAGTAAACGTGGTTATATTGAAGACAATGATGACAGGCGCAACAATGCTGTAAATGATACCTTGAGATTTTTGATTAGCTTCGATGCTTCCTGGACTTGTTGGGGACCAACCAATTGAGGCTAGGGTAGTGTAGACTGGGAAGAAAGTATCCCAATTTATCTCATTCAAATTTGTCATCCTGGCCCACTTTTCCCGGGCAGTGAAGTCCATGATAGGAGCAAGGAAAAACCAGTTGACCAATTCCGCAATTTGCACAAGAGCGCCAGCACTGACAGACATGGCTTGCAAAATCATGTATGAGAAAAAGTAGTTGCTTGATTTTGGAATGTTTTGAGCTAAAAGCTCGGGCCAACTGATTACCTCAGTAATATTGTCCATAATAGTAGAGAAGCTGGCGGCGACCGCAACAACAAGAAAGAGTTGCACAAACAAAAAAGCGAAATAGTAGTTTTGAACCGCCAGTCCAATTTCTTTGCCGGTTTGTAGACCTTGAGCCCAGCTCAATAGGCGAAGACATATCGGGAGGAGTGCCATGAGGATTGCCATGCAAAGGGCCGGCAAAACGCCTTGCATAGCAGACAAAACAGATTTTGGTAACATGCCAATCCATGATAGCCATGTAAAGGTACCCTGGATATATGATAGCTGCGAAAGCAGGCCAGTGAAAGCGACTGGTATCGCCCAGCTGATGGTCATGACGCAAATTAGGGTGATGATACCAAATGTGCGCACATAGCGTTCCCACCACTTAATGGACATATTGCTCCATATTATATCATGAGGGCAAACCTCAACTATTCGAGGTGCCATTTGTTTGGGGATTGGATGAATGACGGATTGACATGCCATATGTGCGGCGGCCTGCAAGTTAAATTGAACAAACGCTGAGTTCATCAATGGAAACCGTTGTGGGTTCCTCTGATCGATTTCGATATCCCGGTTTAGCTGAGAAAGCTCTCTTCGACAGTGCTCAATGGTATCGACCTTTTGGCCGAATCTTGGCATCCAGTCCCAGCCAAAGACGCGAAGGCGCATATTAGGTCTATCTTTTTGTGCAAGATACCTTCTCCATAAGGGTTGCTCGCCCGAGTGATCACTGATATCGTCCGGGCAAGAGGGATCGCTCTTTGCAAATATTGCATCATGGCCTGCATCTTGGTCAGGTATCTTCTTGATCTTACCACTCTTGGGCATCGGTTTGTGGATTGTTGCGCTTCCAACTTCAAGTCTTTCAGAGCTCGCAATGTCTTTATGCAAGGCAGAGGGTTTACGAGGAGGAATAGGAGTCATCATCGCGTTGTATACTCGAAGACCAACACTGGCCCCTCTCACGGCGCTCTGGTCTTTGTCTATCGCATGTTTACCAGCCATTTTGTTACATTTCGCAATCAACTCTGTCTCAGCTTTCTCGAGCATGCGGGCGATGTTTTTACGCATTTTCACCTTGCCGGCTAAAGCGCCCATATCACGGTTAATCCAGACTTTGCGCACTCCGCCTGGAAACACGTCAAAAACTTCCTTTAAAGCCTGCTCGCTGAGTACATTAAAGGGGATTGCCGTCACCAGAACCGTGTTTGCTGATGCGCAACACTGA
Source organism: Penicillium atrosanguineum (assembly GCF_028827265.1). Lineage (NCBI taxonomy): Eukaryota > Fungi > Ascomycota > Eurotiomycetes > Eurotiales > Aspergillaceae > Penicillium > Penicillium atrosanguineum. The sequence goes on along the minus strand of NW_026623134.1, from coordinate 46,488 downwards.
TGCTGAGGGGATGTCAAGTGATCCTGTCTTATCCTTACATAAGTCCGCAATTCGTCAAAAATTATGAAGCAGACGTAGACAACCACAATGACTGCCATGGTTAGATGTGCCCAATAGCGACTGCTATGCTCTGGCTTGACATTACCCCATGCCAGTTGATCTAACCCAGTCACATTCCATCTGATATTGCTGGAAATTCCATCTTTGAGGGGTTTCCTTTTTCCACTCATGTAGTTAATTGGGAGCAGCACCGGCAAAACCAAACACCCCAATGGCATAAAAATTTTCAGCAACATGCGAAGAAAACGTAGAAAGAAAAATGCGTCAAGTCCACATTTCTGGATTATTTCGGTGTCTGATGCCCGAAATACGGAGCTTATCCAGCAGAATAGGCCGGGGGATGGGTCTTCGATTTGCTTTTCGCGTGGGCCCAAGTAAGTTCGAGGTCGGCTAGTACACGGTTAAGAGGACATTTTGTGCCACATTTTATCTTCAGGGAGAACACACTAGATGCGAGAGATTTTCTGCCTCAAGAAGAGGAATAACAAGCATTCAATTGTAAATATCGTTACTCCAGTCGTCAGTGAAGCGAGAAATGTCTTGACTGAGGTCCCTTCGGCTGTTTTAATGCTACTTGCCGTGTGATTCAATGCCTGGTTTAGGACGGATTCCATGGTGTCATTGGATATGGTTTTCTTGAATTCTTTGGTTGCGCCGTGATAGTATCATTTATCCTTGTCCGAAGCCTGTTATTTTCAAAACAGGGAGGGTAGGGCAACTGCCATTCGGCTGAGAGCAATCCTATCAGGCTTGTCTCACCCGGGCATAATCTAGACGCATATGGAGGCGAGATCTCAATATATCCATGGCGCTTCGAGGCTTTCATATTTTAAGATGATTTTTGTCTGCTCTTCCTACCAGAGCAAGTTTGTACTAACGGTTTCGCTACAACACTACAGTGCAATAAGGTTTAAGCGATTTTGGGAAAGAGGAGTGGATGCAGCTTTTCTTTAACGGCGTTTTTTTGCTATGTTGATAGTCATATGTCATGTTTGCTCTGTTCAGGTTGTGCAATTCGGTTCATTTTAAAAGAAGTAGAATCTATGATCTTTTAACAATTTGGCATAAACAGGACATCATTGACCAATTAATGGTCCCTGTCTTGAAACAAGAATTGGGGAGATATCGAATCCTCAGCCTAATACAATCTTCACACAGTCTGCTCGTTGGGACGACTGAAATCTTGGTTAAGACCTGCCGGACCTCGGGTGCAGCAGTCCAGAAGTGCGACCACTTCAAACATTCACGTCTGCGGCCAACGAATACACGAAGTCGAAGACATATATCAGGCGTGGCTCACATCCGTGAAATGAGGCGATGAAAACCAAGCTTATGAACGAGCTCAGTATGCATTGGGGCAGGAGCTCGGTGACGGTCAACCGCAGAGTGCATCTCGCTTCCCAGCCATCTGCAAGAGGTAGAAAACCCCAAGAAGTGTTAAAAAGTTCCAACAAATACATGATCACGTCGGAAAGTTGATCAATGCAGTACAGAGCGGAAAACGTCAACAATAACACTGCTTGGTTTGTTAAAATCTGGTTTGTTACAAGAATGAACAGCCGGTGATCGGCAGCGAACAGCAACTGTGTCTGGTATCTCGTTGGAGCATACCAGCTATATGACACCCAGCATATGACGCTTATAAAAACCGTATTGGAAATGCCCGCCGTTTTCACAATTAGCCATCACCGTTCAAGGGCGAAAAGAAGACCAGGTAATGCCCGGCTACACTAATCTAGCCCGCACCAAGTCGCATCTGCAATACAGTCTTTAGTCGGATTTTTGAACTCATCATTGCCTGCGTTCTCACGGGCGCTTGCTGTCCGTGTTATTGAAATAGTTGCACAACCGCGCCATGAAGGCAGCCTAAATCACGAACCGTAAAAGGGCCATGACGGGCCGAACTAGTATATCAAACAAACATGTATTGATATTCAAATGGCCACTAAGCTAATATATGAATCCGCACTCGGGCATAGTGGTTGGTAGTATATAGCCAACCCTGGCAGCTGAAAATTCTATGCTTTTCTAGTTACAGGCCGGCGGATTTTGGCATCAGGGATCCAGAAAATAATTGAGGACCTAATGCCCAAAAACTATACAGTAGGTTGAGAACTCAGCTATACTCTTAGAATCTGAACCCCGACAACGGTGTAGTTCCATCTGTATATCTCTCATGAGCGCTTCTCTGATTTAGGGCTATATAAAGTAATCAGAAATGCACTAGTCCTAATACGGTAAGAATTGTTACTACGGCTCAGATTGCTTCCTAAAATAGTATCTGAATTTTACAATACGGAGATGAAATCCCAAATCATGTAATTTACAAGAAAATGTCATACCTACGTCATCTCGATGTCCCTTTGCCCTCGTTCCCTTTCCCCAGCACAGTGGCACCGATTCTCTTACATCATCAGCTCAGCTTGCATGGGGTGTTGCAGGACTCGAAAACTATCTTTGCAAAAAAACATCTTGTTCACCGCACAAATGTCTCTTTTTCGTTTGCCCTCAGAAATACTCATACTACTTACGACATTTCTGGAGGCAGAAAGAGATATCAACTCATTTTCCAAAACCAACAGGAGAATTTACACTCATTCAAACGCAGTTCTCTATCAAAGAAACTCAATTTTTGCATTGGAATGGGCATCCAAACAAGGCCGTGAGGATACAGCTCGAATATCTGTTCGAACGGGAGCTGAAGTTGGAGCGAAAGACCGTAATGGTCGAACGGCATTATCCTGGGCTGCACAAAACGGTCATTTGGCAGTGGTGCAACTGTTACTTGACATCCCCAAGACGGGTGTGAATTCGAAAGATTCTGACGGACGGACACCGTTATCATGGGCCGCACAGAACGGACACCTGGCGGTGATTAAATTGTTACTTGACACCGGCAAAGTAGATGTGGACTCGCAGGACTGCGAAGGATGGACATCGCTGTTTTGGGCCGTTTTGGATGGCCAGGTTGCAGTGGTAAAAATGTTACTTGAAACTGGGAAGGCGGATGTGAACACTCAGGACTCGGAGGGTCGGACACCGTTATTCTGGGCCTCACAGAACGGTCGTGAAGAGGTGTTGAGAGTACTACTAGAGACTGACCAGATTGACGTGAATTCACAAGACTGTGAAGGGTGGACTCCGTTATTTTGGGCCACTTTGGACAGTAAGGCTGTGGCGCTGAGACTGTTACTTGAGACCGGACAGGTGGATGTGGATTCGAAGGACTTAAAGGGTCGAACATCATTATTTTGGGCCATCGCGGATGGCCATGTGGCAATGGTAAGAATGTTACTTGAAACTGGAAAGGTGGATGTGAACTCTAAGGACTCGGAGGATCGGACGCCGTTATTCTGGGCCTCACAAAGCGGCCGTGAAGATGTGATGAGAATTTTACTAGAGACTGGGCAGGTGGACGTGGCCGTGGCCAGCCATCATGCTTGACTCCATGTAGGTCAATTATCACACTTGTACCTCAATCCAGGGTTCAACTCGCAAAGCGATATGCAGGCTACAGCAACGATATATGCCGCAGCGGTCTCGCACATGAGCTTCCCAACCACCTGTCTAAGGCTGGCCTCGTCTACACTTCCTTCCATGGTTCCATCTGTTGAAGCACACACTCTCCAATCTTGTTCCAGTCGGCGCGGTCGTACGCATGCTCGATGATCTCCTATCCCAAGTAGGATGTTGATATTTTTTTGGATGTGTGCAAGATACACTAAACTACTTTTGAACAGCCATGTCAGCCTCATTTGATCTCAGATGTATCGTAAACTACCGGATTATTATATTAGTGGGGAAAATGTGTATTACCTGGAGAAGCTGCAACCTGAGTGCCCCACGTCAACTTTCCTAATCCTCACCTGGGTTACTTGGTTAGCACTCTAATGGCGGTGCAACGAGCCATGGCTCCGAGCCTAGCAAAGTCTTTTCTCGCGTTGATTCATGATATGATTAGCAGTGATGAACTAAGTAGCTCGGAGATTACGGCAGCTGCAGGCTGCAGCGAGCGCGCTATTACCAGGATTCGTTCTCGCCTGTGGCTATTCGGTAGTGTCAAAGCTCCTCCTATCAAAGCTGAACGGCCATGGAGCATCACTTCCATTACACCGGAAACTCTGTGTGATCTTTTCTTTAAAAACCCGGTTTTATACCTTCATGAGATGGAGCTCTTCTTTTTTGATCAATTTGATTTATCAGTACCAAAGTCCACGATCAGCGACGTCCTGCATCGCGAAAGATGGTCCAGGAAGACAGCTCGACAGAAAGCGGAAGGGTGTAACCCAGATTTGCGTAAGGATTACTGTCATCTCATCTTAGAATTTAGCTCATCTCACTTCATCTACGTGGATGAATCTGGGTGGGATAAATGGATAGGATTCAGAAGAATTGGCTGGTCTCCCCTCGGTACAACACCCGTTCAAGTGTCAACGGCATCAGATTCTCCCTGCATACATAAGACGGGATTCTATTTTCTCGTGTCTTCCAAGGAACGACAGATGCTTCATTTTGGAGGATTTTAGTCCAGAGATCCGTCACTGGTCATTTCCAAAGCGCAGGTCTTGACATTGAGGAGCTATAACGGACGAATTCAGATATTTAGTGCATAGCTTGGCATTTATCGCTACAGTATGTGTACTGATTCGTTTAGCCTGACCCCTCGCCGAAGTCGATTTAAAACCTTACCCGCCAGTAATGAGTGCTAATTCATATATCAGTCCAGCGGGGAAATGCACTTTCAGGAGTGATATGCAAGCAATAGTGACTATACGAGCTGCTTTTGGATAGAGCGTGTCTGCTCTTGGAACTAGCTTAGAGTCTCGCCGGAACCTGCCGTAGCCAATTTGCCATTCTAGTAGGTTCCAGCGCACTAGCAAAAAGGTGTTGCAAATAAGATATTGACATGCTGCATTCTAACTACATTCCAACCGTTCAACATTTCGTGAGAGCACTTCGGCGAATTGATGGCAAAATTCCCGGTCAAGGAAGGAGACGTCCATCTCCGCACCTCCGTAATTAACGCAAGAAATCACGCCCCACAGATCGCCGCATGCCATGATACTAATGACAAGGGCCGATTGGAGGCCTAAGGCATCTCCTTGTTCCTGGTCAAACAGAGGCGTGGTTTTCAATAAGCAATTTGACATATTCAAATTGGACACTGTGGAAAGGTTTTCACAGCTTCGTAGTATGAGACGCGACTCGGTTGGATGCCTGCCTTTCTGAACGTTGACTTTTTTGCTTTTGAAGATCTTGCGTTGCCAATGCGGCAAAGAAGTTGCAGTGAGCCAGTTGCTATCGGGCAACCCTGAATGATGGTTCCCCAACTTTGCCATAATAGATCCGTTCCAATCGCGATCTAATCGAATGATTGAAACCTCTTCAACATCAATCATCCCTTTGAGAAGCCATACTGCGGTTGTCATTAATGATTGAAGATCATCTGGACGGCCCAAGTGTTCCTGGAATTGGCTCAATACAGACGAAACCTGCATCGCCTTCTCGTCGCCCGTGGATACCCGTGACCTAACTTTCGAATATGAATGAAGCTCGGTCTGTGTTTCCATTGAATTCGAAATGTCAGATTTTTGGGCAAAGCCTCTGTTGCGCCTACCGCGAGGGTCAAAATTATCGTTTTGTCTATCTTTTTCCAGCTCCACAATGAGAAAATCTTTCAAGGTCGGACTCTTGTGGACTGCACACCAGAATGGCGTTTTATGGCTTGACTGAGAATCGATAATTGAGAGAGGGAAAATGATTGGTTGACCAGTATTTTGACGAAATTTATCGTCTGCGATGGCATCAACTGAATCCAAGAAATCTTGAACGCACGCTTCATCCAGAACTTCGGTCAAACATTTCAGACCAAAAAGTTGTTTGGGGGAACACCCCAAGACTATAGACGAATTATCAGTCGCGGCTAGAATCTCTGGCGCATCTTTTTCTTTCTGCTGCATAAGCAACATGACGCCGGTGGTTGGGACGACAATGGGAATGCTGATGATTCCATCCATCTCGAAACTTTGATAATTAATACACAATGCATTTAATGCTTTCTAGTATAAGGAGATCGCCTAAGCTTGGAAAGGTCGATAATCTCCTATCCCGATCTGTGTCAGTAACCTTTCTCGTTGGTTAAGGCTTTTTGTTGTCGAGGGACTTGAGAGGAATTGAGGGAAGGAATTTGAGTGATAAGCGTGTTCACTTACTCTGAGCAAAAAAAGGCTCAGCTCTTTGGCCTTCCATTCACCCAAAACTCGAGATGCAGGGATTTTTGGAGTGAGGAGGACTTAAAAGATTTGAGGGGTAGAATTGATTCTCTTCCGAAACAGGGCCCCACTCAAAGGTGCCTGGTTGACTCCGTCTTTGTGGCATTAATTGCGCTTTCTCGATGAGCCAACCAGGGTCGCACAAGCAGATCGATCACAAAGAGCTACGCCCTACTCTGAAAAAACCGATTGCACGCACCACTGATCGGTAAATTTGCGATCACGTCACTGTTTCAGGTTGGCAGAGTCATCTTTAGACCTGCCCTCGCCAGAAATATCAATGATGAATAAGAAAAATTTTCGGTGGCGATGCGAGCGAATCGTTACGCCTTTCACTAAAGTTTGAGAAGGGGGCAACTCGATGGTGCATGTTTTGCTTTCCTCCGTATCTGTCGGTTGAGGGGCGTGCGCGCTTACACCCTGTCTCATTACATTTCTCACAAATGCCTTCTCACATTGAGGTGTTACCTTCTGAGTTACTCCTTCTTATAGCCTGTGACTTGACTGCGGTGGATATTTTGCAACTTGTGCTGTCTTGTCATCGGCTCCATGAAATTCTCATCCCTGAGCTATACAAAGCGGGAAGTAACCCACTGCGAGCGCTACTTTGGATGGCTGAGTCGGGGAGGATTGACATGATCCCGTTTATTCCTCATCCGTCTCGACTCGTCCACGAGCTTGATCTCTGGTCATCGAACGACGAATCCAAGATCGAATCCAAAATTTTGGAGCAAATCAAAGACCTCGCAAGAATCCGAGAGTTTGATCCCATGACTCCATTAGTACTGGCAGTACAGGAAGGGCATGAAGACATCGTGACTTTTCTATTGCAAGAGGGTGCCAACCCAGACACTCGAGATCGATCTTCGATAGAGACGCCCCTTGCAGCTGCAGCCTATAACAATCGCCCGAGACTCGCTCAGATATTACTAATGGAGAATGTCAGCCCAAATACGATGACCGGTCTACATACTCCACTTGACTTCGCTGTGGAACGTGGCCACGAAGCTGTCGTGAAGGTTCTCCTCGACAACAAGGCCATTCTCTCATGGACATATCAATACTCGCTCCTGATTGGTCACGACAGACTGGAAAAAAGAATGAGAAAGCTTTTGAAATGCGGTTCATATGTAAATACAAATTAAATTGTATTCGTCAGCTTCATATGCTCGAGATATATCCTGAAAGGCACATTTCAATGAATCCTTTGTCCCAATCCTATTTTTCGGGATTAGCCTCCCCTCGATCTGGTAAGTAGTGAACATGTATTAATCGTCGCTACTCGGGCTTTCCCCCGCCGTCCAACTCTTCCTCGCGTGTGAAAACCATTTGATCTGATTGCATTTGGCGTGGGGGTGATAACGGTTCGCTGAAGATTTGCTCATGGTCGGGTGATGAGCACATTACAGTGTCTAACGGGCTTACAGTAGTATTGTGGTCAGCAAGATTACGAGTCTGTAGCTCGCTCTGTGCAGTTATGTTGTACGTTTCACGGGGCTGTAAGGCTGCCATTCGGACAGCGGGCACGTGATCAGATCCATAAGATCCACCGCTTCCGCTGTTTGGACTGTTTGCATGTCTCCAGAAGGTTCCAGCAACAAATGTAACTTCCATACCCTGACCAGCACGTGGTATGTAACTGGACTATGTAAGAGCCTGTATTCATGATTAACCGGGAACTTAACATTCCGAATATTGCTCCAAAATTGGCTTAGCGTGGCTTGGCATTGGGGCTCAGGAAACAAAGAGAGTGTAGGGGGTGACACCGATTTCCGGAAATAGTGTAACTGATTTAGAAACTACTTTGGATATATCTACTCAGTAGTGCTTGGATAATCTTTATCTTGAATTGGGTGGCTTCCTATATTGATACCAAACCCTGAGATTATACATACCCATCTTCAATTAATTTTGCGAGCTATCTTTCTTGTTTGACCTTCTTAGCTTGCTGATGGCCTCTATTGATATAGAACGCAGATTTACAAAGGTTTACCAACTTTTGCCACATCAATATCCTCCCCATTCATCGTCAAGTCTTGACCCGTGATTAGACAAGGAACCGGATAGTAGGAGCCCTGGGAACATTAGACTTTTTGTCATTTGAATAGTGCCTGGCAACATACTATTTGCGATCTGAGAAACTCCCAAAACCCTGATGGATCCGCAGATAGAATATAAATTTGTCCCGTCTCACGAAGACGAATTCCCAGGCAGACGTCTGCTTCACACATCCTACTATATTCGCACGCCTTTTTCATCAAATTGGACTTCCGACGGCCTTGTTTTTGGCGTAATAACTTTCTCTTTGAAGAAGAGCGAGGCGATAGAGAAGTTGTAGCGGCCATGACGAATCTGTGTCGCAAATTACGCCGGAGAATCTCTTAATTGGGGTTCACTCAAATAGAGTCGAGGAGGCGTGTAGTATTATAGCTGCAAGTCGATCATAAAAAACCAAATGCAGTCTCTTCGGAGTCACCAGAATCTGAAAGACCTTTTGGCCGAGCAAATTGAAGGAGCCGATCGAATCGATTTCTATCTCTAATCACAGCCCGAGAGTAGGTGGACAAGCTACTTGAACGTTGCACTGCAGCGAAATCACAGGGTTTCAGATCCAATATTTGAAGAACATCTGTTTAGTGTTCAAAGTAGCCTGTTGAGAGCAACAAATATACAATCTTTCAAATTCGAGGGAGACAATGTGCTCTCCCGATTAATATTGTAGTTCAAATTTCGATCAGAACGTATGGGTGCGTTGAAATGCGCAATGAACACGAAAATTAAAAAAAATGCAAGAACAAAAACTGTGGAAGTGCGTTCAATGAGTATTTATTCAAATACATGGATAACGTATTGGGCCCCAAAAGGCCCGTCTGGGATATTACGCCTAGAGCCTATACGAGTAGACTTGTGGCAAGCTAGATAATGTGTATCTCTACGTGTTTGTGTGTGTGTGTGTATGCGTGCGTGTGATCATTATCCTCGAACCCTCAGTGATATACAATTTGTGTATTGCGATACAAGTGTAATTACTAGTTTCAATCTAGGAAATATAGTCACAGTAACTGTTTTTACAATTGGTTAGGTGCCAGTCCTATTGTACGTAATCTGAGGGTCCTAGGTACTGAATATATGCAACATCTTGCTTACCGCTAGTTGCTAGAGAGGTGATGCCCGTTTCATGTGACGCCGCAACGTTCACGAAGTATCTCTCCCTCTCAGCCAGTCACCGGAGACAGATGTCCAACTGTGGACGCCCCATACCAAGGACGGCGCTAATGTTTGATAGTATCGGTCGGTCGCTGGCACTCATAGCTGCATCCAAATATTGTGCCGAGAATAGTCATTCTTACTGGCCACTAAAAGAGACATTGTGGCTAGGAGCGACTGTCCTCCGAGGCAATCGTCGAACCGCCGGGCCTGGATGTCCCCCTTCCCTGAGGCCCTTGCGATGAGAACGTGAGAGATCTCCCGCCCTGAGGGCTTTTATCAACTTGTAGCGATGAAAATGTAGGGCCTGAGGTGACCTTGGACCAGATCGGCCAGGATCTCTGGAGACTGTTTGGGATAAGATATCCAAAGAGGCTCCCTTCTGGAACAGCCAACTATATCTTTCGAGATGGCGTATGTTGTGAGATTTTTCGCTTTTGTCGTAATATTCGCGACAGAGTCTGTTGATTCCACCACGGACCTCTCGAAACGAAGCGCCATGAGAGATCAGCCAGCTTAACTGCCTTTCATAATCGTTCGAGCGAGCGGCGCGCTCAACAATATCGCCACAAGTGATATACTTCAGTGAGGCTCCACGTTGGGTCAGAATATCCAGGCCAGAAGTCATACCATTCTTACGATAGGCGTATGACAATATGTGGCCTTGCGATATGTAATGGCATTCTTTTAATTGACAGTCCTCATACCATTGTTCCAGCTTCTCGCCGTCCAGAGCCTTAATATCTTTCAGTTTAGGTGTAAGAGTCCCACAGCCGAATAAATCCCACATTTGATGAGAAATCGCGCGGAACTGTAAGTAATCAGGAAGGTCAAGGTTCATTGCGATTAGTTCCAAGATCTCCAATGGTAAAGTATTGAAAGATGCCTTTGTATGCCGAATGGTATCCATGGTATATCAATAAATGAGAAAAGCAGGTGAGTTCGATCACGATTGAACGTCATGGGTTGCCGGCGCGAGAACTAAGGTAAAAGCGAAAGACACCTTGGGGGTGGGGAAGGTTATGTATATATGGAAACTTCTATCACGTGATGATGCCGCCTTGATGTTTCATTTGTTTGCAGTGACCGGGAGCCCCACTAGTCAAATCGCGGCGCTAAGGGAATCAAATCAATAACAGCAGGAGGCCCAAGCTCAGAATCCTATTGGTTATGTTACGTCTGGGTGGTGGAGTTGGCTGCATCTGGTCCGCGGCACAATCCATAGGCAATTCAAACGGTGGTGCAGGCAGTCAAAGTGTGCGCGATGCAACCGCTGAGCGGCCCAAGCGAGGGCGACTCTAGCGACGGCGAGCCTACGAAGGCATGCGCGCTTTGGGTCATAGCTCGCTCTTGAAGGACAGATAGCGCCAAAGCCCGCAGCAAGGTCTAGAGGAAAGAGAGCAGATCACATGCGATGTAAATGGTGTATATCAAGGCCGTTAACGGCACGGTCAATCGGTCCATCAGGTGCCCTTGGCATAGTCGACATGGTCCGTCGGGGAGGAGAGGGTGAGTGTGGGTTCCAGATGTTGGAGAAGACGCGAAAAAGATCACGCCTGCTCTACATCGGGCAGAAGCGTGCATAGGAAAGCGAACTGGCTTCCCACATTTGAGACGAAGGGGCACCGTGCGTAACCAGCTAAGTGCAAATATTATGCATAACCGCCTAGCAAGTCGTCATTTGGACTGCGAACTCCCAAGCCACACAATACCCTTTGGCGTTGGTTCTAAGGCATCCTACACCACTAATATCGAAGAGCCAAGTTTTGCTTTCTGCATCATATCCACTATGAATATGGTCAAGTATTGTTCCTGCAAAGACCTCAAAAGACCTCCAGAATATGGTGGCTCTAGCACATGTATCAAACCGTCAGGGACATGAAGCTCTATCGTTTGCAGTGCCAGACAGGCATACAGTAGAATTCGAAAGCAGATTACCCCCCAGACACTCACGCTTTCTTTCCCAGCGCCCCACTACGATTGCGCTAAACCTAGTTCGGTCAAAAAAAAGTCACCACCCTCTTTTCTTGATGTACGTCTGGTAGATCATCAAGATTACCCGAATTACAGTTTCCGGCATTGGGTAGACTATACTTGCCGAAACGGCCTGTGGTTGAACAGTATAAATGAAGTTGGGTTAGGAGAGGCTAATGGCAGAGGCCATTTTCGGCACGCAGGCTTGATTATTGATATTTTAAGTCCTAGAGTTGATTTCGTATAACACGTCTGCGGGCATTTGAGTGGTAGTGAGGGGCCCGGAGGAGAGGCTGCGGCAGACCATTCGTTGAAACATCCAATTCTGGCCACTCAGGAAATACTAGGGCTCAAAGCTTCGCCCTTTGGAGCAAGGCGCTTGTAACATCTTTGTTTAGGTGTACCGTTCGAGTAACGCGGAGACAGATTGCCCTGTCGTTTCTGGCGGTGGAACTCGCGCATAATATGCGATCGGAAGGGCCCGCTCTTTTCCGCGGTTCTCCAACTTGGACCTGTGTTCGCATTCACCCAATAGATACGTGATGGAAGGTTAGACGGCTTTTCAAATTGAAAGCCAAGATCATTACTGTGAGTAGACTGTTGTCCGGGCTTTTGGCTTAAATTTGCTGGATTTGCTGGATTTGCTGGATTTGCTGGATTTGCTGGATTTGCTGCGGTTGCTGTACGTTGTGACCATCAACAATCTGGCTTTTAGCTTGCAATAATAGAAATGAACTGACATCCGGAGCCCGTAGCGGGATAAATGCTCATATGCGACGTCAGAAAACGAATTGACATCTTATCCTCCTTCTTGCAGGAGTTACCAGCACCGAAGTTCTCATATTTGGTACGCGGTGTTTCCTCACAGCTTTCGTGTGCATGTAGCATACGCGTAGGCTTCATGATTTGACCTTGATACTTTAAAGAAAACCGGCGTCTTCGGAACTGTGAGTACTATATTAGAACACATGGTATCTAGGAATATTGGAGACACATCGACTGCTGCTTTGCCCGCGGGGTTTGTTCTCTCACCGCTCTGTGATGGGCAGTCAACTTCTATTCGTTTACGTCAACTTCACGGCACGGTATAATGTTTGTCCGGGTCTACTAGGGCGGGGTACGTTATTCGCCATGAAAGATCTCAAAACGTTCTCACGCTCTTGCACTCGGAGGATTATAAATCATCATTCTCACTTCGCGCTAGTTAGTTACCCTCGGGTTTTCGTGGGCGGGTTTTGGCGAGGCCTACCTGTGACAGCATCACGGCACGTGACCGATCACCAACTTTTTCGTCCGAGTTTCTATTGGCTGAAATCATTTTGCCTGTCCTGCTATCAGTTCTAGAATTATTAAGAAATGGGAAACTGATTTTATATTATCCAAAAGAGGGTTTACTGATGATGCCCAAGAACTTAATTTATCGGCGTTGTGGTGCTGTACGTTTATGGTAAATTTTGCACTATAGGAAGAGCTTGCACTCCGAGGGACTAAATCAAGGCAGCTAACATTCAGTCTTTGCCTCTTTGGATCGCATTTATGGGATAATGACAACCGATCTCCCAATTCCGGTATATTCAGCTGCCACGTCAAGGGCAGTCTTCCACTCATCTAGAGGAAAACTCTTCATATTGACAAACTTTTTGCCACGTGGAAATCGGCCACTTTCCAGCATCTTCAAAAATTGTGATATATCCTCTCTTTCATACATGAATTTGCCTTTCACGGTGATGTCCTTTGCAATGAGCTCAAAGCTTGGTATAGGGCCGTCCATAAAACCTCCCATGAGGCTAACACGGCCCTTGCGTCGGATAGCCCTAATAGCGCTGTTTAAGTGCGGCGATTTGCTTGCTGTTGGTGGCGAAAGATCCAGTACAGCATCGATGGTTCCAAAGGCTAGAAGTGCATTCAAATCCTTCTCCTCATCCCCCGTCATCTTGACTGTCTCGATATTGGCACCCGGAGTGCCCTCTGTCACATTTGTTTTCAGTCTCGCCAGCTCCTGCTCATCCCGGCCCATTGCAATGGTGTTGGCACCCATAGCAATTGCAACCTGAACGCCAGCACCCCCGAAACCGCCAGTGGCCGGGCAAACAAGGACAGTCTCACCGGGTTCGACCTTGATATCCCGTAGACCGCCATAAGAGACGAGGAGATAGCTGATGTATATTAGGTCAAGGATATCGTAACCTAAGCCTTGACACAACTTTGGTTCATTCAGAAGGATACAATTTTCCAAAGGAAATTTGGTGTATTCAGCAAATGTTCCATTGCGCCAGACGTCTTTCATCAGCTTTTTACCTCGTTCATTGAATCCATCCGAGACTCCGGATAGGATCACAGCATTGAGATCGTCGCGTCCACGGATGACGGAATCGAGATACACCAAATTTCCCGGCTGCAAGGCGATGGCATCAGATCCGACTGCGACAACACGCCCAATGGCGCTGAATCCGCCGATCAGTGGCTTAGGAAGAAAGTAATCTCGCTCCCCATCGTAAATATCACGTTGATAGGACAGCACACTAGCACCAAGGACACGAACAATGGCGCTGCCAGCCTCGACTTGTGGAGTTGGGAGTGACTGAATTTGAAGGCCACTTAAATCCTTTGAAACTGATTCAAAAACGAGGCCACGATGTCGGGACGGAATATTAAAAGCCATGTTTCACAGCTGGATACAGGCGGCGGATAATTGATGGATGTTGGAAAAGCGTAAAACTTTTTTGTTGGCTTGTCAGCGTTCGATGCAGCGATGTGAGACAGAACTATTTATGGTTGACGAAGCTCTTTTCCACCGGACATTAGAAGGAGGAAGCGTATGTCCGAATCCCTCGGCCGGTGCTTTCGATCTTAAGACCGGCTTCTGTCATGACGTATACTGGGACCTGAGATATTAGGATGGCCGGAAGGGAATTCAGGTGTAGGCAAGCCTACTCCATATCGTCTTCGAGTCCGTTAGGACCGCTGATATGCCGAATCTTCAATCCTAAATGTCCACTCAATCAGTCGAGATACTCTTTATAGCAATCACTAGCAATTTGAGAAGCGTTTACAAGTTAGCCACTCGATCGATAATATTACGAGGCCACGAGATTGAGGATGATACCTGCTTGTCGGGCCTTTCGGGTTTGTCGGGGTTTTCGGGTTTGTCGGGTTTGTCGGGGCCCATGCAGTGATGTAACAAAAGTTTGAAACCCCCTTCTAGACCGCATTTTCCCATCAGGGTAACAGGACAATACCATCAGTACAGGGGATCCAACAAATTCGGAGACTAACTTACTGTTCCTTGTAGCAATTTGAAAAGTTCCAGTTCGGTCACAAAAGTGATTTTTTGTGCTGTTCAACACCAGCGCCGCCATTGACGCCCTTGACTTCAATCGCTCCGCTAACGCCGTGATCGTGCTGCCCCTCGAGCTGTCAGACCTCAACACCGTCAAGACATTTTCGAGCAAGGTGCTTGAGATTCTAGGCCGGGACAAGATTGATTTCCTGTATATGAACGCGGCATTGGCCAAGGATGCGACGCTGCCTACGCCCAATGGATCCAAATGGTGCGAGGCACTAGTTGTGAACCATACCTGTGAGTACACGACTCTGTACAATTACAGATGAAGCTAATAGTATGTACAGTGATATTCGAAATCAGATTTACCTCGATACTCTCTCTTCTTATCTCACGGTGCTCCACTTTTCCCTATCGGGCTAGAATTCCATCATACTAATGTAGCTTCGATGAGTCCTGATAAACTACCGTAAGTATATGTACACGCTTCCCTTTCTGCCTCAAGTACTGTGTTCCTTGAAAAGAGCGTATTGTGAAAATCGAAAACAGATTCCCTTCTCGACACTCAGATTTTGTTTCTCAGCCTATCTCCAAAATCAGCCTGTCCGCATATGGCTAGGCTGTGTATTCTGGTTTATAACTAAATATCCATTCGTATCATAGGACGACAGAGTTACGTGGATTATGGTATATTATTGTATACTTGTCTTTCCCATGTTCGTCCCGACGCTTCATATGACCACATGATGCAGCTGAAAGTAGGGCTGTTTGCTTGGAGATTAATCTGTCGTTCACTCCGTTTTTATGCTGCAATATCGTTGAGGTCAGCAGCCGACCATCATAGAAACGTGTTTCCGGGAAAGCTCAGTACCTGCTGTCACGTATATCGGAAGCGGAAAGCGAAGGTGAGAATTCAAGCGCAGCACCACGTCGCCACACCATCTCACGCCATTCCGGCGTGAAGGGGCCAGGCCAGCATAGAGCAGAGTGTACTGGCTACTAAGCCTGAGGCTTAAACCCAATATTTACATGGTTTAGAAAGGGAAATTTGAGTCAATAATAAAATCGTCAAACGTGGAGTGTAGGCGTACAAATTCAGCTTTGCCAATAAAACGCGCGCGATCTGACGGTTGTCGAAAGTGACGTATTTTTATATGGCCCTATTCATTTGGTGCACCCTATACGCTATAGCGTATTCATGTTGAGATGCCAGTCGGTCAGGGTGCGCCTCGCTAAGAGTTCTCCCTCGCAGAGCAACTATATGCCCGAGGATCTCCAAAGCGCGATCGGTCTGTCCCCCGGCTTGGTACACTCTAGCAAGCATATGCTGAGATGCGAGTCGATCGGGGTGGTCTTCACGTAATGTATTCTCCTCAATAGCGACAACATACTCGAGAAGTTCCACTGCGCGCTGGAGTTGGCCATCCGCTTGATATGCTCGCGCGAGTTCATGCTTAGACGCTAATCGATCTGGGTGGTCTTCGCTCAGTATCTTCGCTTCCGCAGCGATCACACGCTCGAGCAGCAAAATTGCGCGCTTAATCTGACCATCTGATTGGCATGCCCCTGCAAGTTCATGCTGAAACGTCAGTAGGTCGGGATGCATGTCACCGAGAGACCGCCTTAGGCTTCCGACAACATAATCCATCAGTTCTACAGCGCGTTTTGTCTGACCGTCCATTTCATACGCTAGTGCGAGTTCGTGAATGGACGCCAGCCGATCCGCATTATCTTCACTGCGGCTTTCCCTTTCGATTGCAACCACGTGCTCCAGTAGCTCCACCGCACTTTTAATTTGGCCGGCCGCTTGATATGCTCGTGCAAGTTCATGCTGAGATGCCAGTCGATCAGAGTGCTGCTCACTCAGAGATCGATTTAAGACCGAAACCACGTATTCTAGAAGCTCCACTGCTCGCTCTATCTGTCCATTCATTTGATATGCCCGTGCAAGTTCAAATTGGACAAGTAGTTGACTGAAGTGCATTCTCAAAGCAGGATGGACAGAGAGGAGTGTCGTGAACCGCGAGGGGCAAGGGCTGCTGAAATATCGACGGGACGGGGCAGATTGTGGTACCCGTATACATGATCCGGGGGTTCGGGCTACACGGAGGATATCTGACTTAGATTTGAATAATCGAAGCTTTGGAGGTCTGCGTTAGTTCAGGGAGTATTACCAGCTGGTGCTGACGCGGGTAACGAGTAAACGTGACAGTAGAAGAGCGGAAGCCAGGTCAAAAAAGCCAATGAAAACAAAGAACCGTTTTTGGCCTACCAGGACTTGTCCTCTGAGCAGTAGCACAGGATTCGTCATGCAAGGTGGATCGACAAAGGAAGACAAAAGGCTGGGGAAGGAAGAAAAGGGGATGGCGGTGAGCGTTCGGCCAGGCCAGATCATTAGATTTGTCCCGATTTGAAGGCGGAAAGGGAAGCTTGTACATATACTTACGGTAATTTATCATGACTCATCGAAGCTACATTAGTATGATGGAATTCTAGCCCGATAGGGAAAAGTGGAGCACCGTGAGATAAGAAGAGAGAGTATCGAGGTAAATCTGATTTCGAATATCACTGTAGCGCAGCATTATTTGGTGCATCTCCTTAGAGAGAAGCTCATATTTTCCAAGTCACGCCTTATATTCGTCTCTTCCGGCGCAATCTGCTCGATCATAGACTCCGGTAGGCCCTCTTTCTCTTATCAGATGTCGTCGGAAGCTCATTCATCAGGCGTGTTAATAAAAGACCTCGCGGCTCCCTCCAACGCAAACCAATTCACCATCTATGGCGAAAGCAGATTCGTACATTTCCTCGGCGCACAATGGTGGCGCCGCAAACTTGCCAACCAATGTCGCGTCGTCGCTGTGTCGCCGGGCCTTGTTCCAGGTACAGGACTGAGTCGGCATAGCAAAGAGTCACTGCCGACAAACCATCCGGACGCCAAGTCTATCCCCGAGGGAGCGGCGAGTCTGAATGCCGCGCTGTTTAGGGACGATTTCCCCGAGGACCCGGAGCAGATATTCTTAACAAGTTGGGGTGAGTGGTGGGACAATTACGTTTATACGAAAGCGCTGGATAGGGAGCTGCAGGATAAGTGGTCTTGGAGCAAGGAGGATGTTGAGAAGTAGGAGAACATTAATTTCTAAATTTTCTAAAAGGGATTTTCATCTGGTATTCATGGTTTTGATCGCACAATGGACTGGCTTTGTTTCTCGCCGTCGGGCAAAGTGGTCGGTTGACGATCTCTGATGCACGGCCCTGTCTGGCTTTAAAGAACATAGTGACTAAAAAGGGGGACCTACTGGTGTTGTGACGGTTTTTTGTGTGTGAACTGTGAGGGTCTGTGGGTATTTTGTTTGCACACACACAGTGATCTATTTTAGAATTCTAGTAGTTATTACTTTGGCCACGGGGCGTCTCAACAATTATGGTCTGCCCAATGCCGGAAACTGTAGTTCGGGTAATCTTGACGATCTACCAGAAGTACATCAAGAAAAGATGGTGGGGACTTTTTTGGCCGAACTAGGTAACGCAATCGTAGTGGGGCGCTGAGAAAGGAAGCTTGAGTGTGTGGAAATCCAAGAGAATTAACTCGAATAGCTCGATGTGTCCGCTCTGAAGAGCCCTGCTCAAGAGTCGATCATTTTGGCTGTGCTATGGATTACCACCTCTTGCGAGGAGAATTCAGACCACAGCCTGGTTATAGATCGGGCTGCGAAAATGGAGACATGAAGATTTTCAACAAAGCTTTAGAACACGGTGCCGAGATACCCGTCTCATGCCAACCTGCATCAATATACCCCAGGAAAGAACGATGGCGTTATGGCCGCAGGAATTCTGATCGTTTCGAATACACTCCACCCCATTCTCTATGCATTTTAGCCGAAGCCAGAGATGAGGCCACGGGGTTCAGATGCGAGATTCAGAAAATTGATCTGTACTATCAATGGCTATTATTCAAGGGCATCTGCGACTACTGAAAATGTTACTCGCTGCAGGGGCAATTCAGTCTCGACGCCGTGATACAGAGAGTTATCCGATACAGATTGCTGCTTACTTGAGTAACTACCAAGGCCATATACTGTATCAATATGTACATTTGATGTTTAATAAAATCATCATCATACGTTGAAACTGCCACACGTGAGACGGATTGCTATGGGTTATGAAGATGACTTCTAGCACTGCCGTTAGATGGACTGATGTCGAGCAGAAGCCTGATGAGATCCGAGTGCCCCCACTGCTTAGCGACCTCGAGTGCTCTAGCAACACAACTGGTAGAGACGCCCGGGTCTTGCTTTCTGTGCTGCTCAACGAGAATCTTCACAAACTCGCAGCGGTTTCTGCTGGCAATAACCTCCAGCGGTGATTCACCACACCATGTTTGGTGAAGACTCACACCTTGCACCCTGAATAGTCGATTAAAAATATGGACGTGTCCGTCACGTGCTGCGATGAACAGTGGTGAAGGATTCGACTTGTTAACATCAATGTCCGCTCTACTAAGAAGTAGTTCCACCATAGCCAAATCCCCATTAAAAGTGGCATGACAGAGGGGTGTCCATTCCATATGGTCCATTTGATTGAGGTTGAGCTCCACGTGCTGAAGCAGAATGCGTGCTGTCAAAAAGTCCGCATCCTCCACTGCGTGATGAAGTGCTCCCGTGTCTGTCAGCCCAACAGCATTCACATCCACGCCATCCTGAGCTAATATCAACTGGATTATTTGCTTGTCGCGAGCGAGGCACAGAGCAGTTGCACCATCAATGTCTTTAGCATTCAGCTCGACCTCCTTCATCCTCAAGAGCATTTCGACCATCAAGATGTTCCCGTTTTTGGATGCCTCGTGAAGCACTGTGCGCTGGTCACGATCCACGGCTTTGAGATTTATACCAGTTCCAGTAAGAAGAAGCTGGAATATAACGTTGTGTCCCAGCTCTGCGGCGATGTGGAGAGCAGTGCGCCCATACAAATCAGTGGTGTTCAGCTCGATCCCATCCCAACTGAGAAGCATGGCGGTATTCTTTATATCGCCGTTTTCCACTGCTATGTGTAAAGGGGACCTTTGATAAAAATCTCTTGAGTTCACTTGGTCTCCATGGGAGAGTAGTAGACAGGCTATTTTTGCCTGTCTCTTTCGCACAGCCAAGCATAGAGGAGGTTCCATTTCATCAGCGTCAGCTGTTGGGAAACATCTCCCACGCTGTCCAAACTGTGCCATAGAAGAGAGGAGCATGTTCACCGAGTCCAGATTCCCCTGGTCAATTGCAACACTTAAAGGGCTGAACCCCGTGTAGTCGGGGTCGCCAATGCTGCTTCCTTTCTTGAGAAGCTGTTGAATAAGGCGCTCTTCGCAGTTATCGATAGCATACCATAAAGCCGTTCTGCCTTGATCGTCTTTTATAATAGCAGAGGTGTCGTAATGTTCGAGTATTTTGCATGCCATGGAGCTCTTGCGATGTAACAGAGCGTAGAGCAGTGGAGTCTGCTCTACCCGGTCTTGGCAATTGACATCTAATCGAGAGTCGTTGAGAAGCATGTTTAAAATCTTTTCATTTTGAGATTCGATGGCGTGAAAGATTGCAGTGCGTGAATCCTGGTCCCGAGTATTGATATTCGCATCGCGATGATCCAGAATCCTCTTCACAGTATTATATCCACCATGGCTGGCTCCCCATATAAGGGCGGAGCTATTATCATGCAGGATATTGGCTCTATATAAGAACCACAGAAAGAGAGATACAAAAGAGCGATTCACGCAAGCCAAGGTAAGGATGTGTGATGGTTGTAGACTGTTGCAGATCTCCAACAGAAGTTCAGAGGGAAGGCCAAGAAGAGGCATCTGATTTATTGATTAGTTTTGAAATTCTTGATATAGATGCAGATAGCTCACTCTCTAACAACTAGAGTCGTGTTAGATAGAATCAAGTCTAATGTAAACAACACGAGGTGGAAGGACGTCGTTAAAATACTTCCTAGAAGACATGGTCAAGGCCGGCATTCCAAAGATCGACAAATTAACCGACGGAGACTGCTTTACTCCTCCTGGGCCCGCGCCTTTTTACAGAGTGTCATTCGTCTCCGTTAATCTTTCGGCAATGCGCTAAAGCTTGTTGGATGTAATTTGCTTCAAGGCATATGGAAAGGACAGCTTGCAGATAAGCATATACGTTATAGAAAATCAAGATAGAGCAGATGGCTTCTTGACATACTTTATCCTGGGACTGTCGGATCATGTTCCTAGGAGCCATTTCTATTCCCAGAACATGTTTCCATTCCTCCCAGGAGGTCAAGTCAACTCCTAGGAGGCCACATTACCTCCCAGGATCACAAGGTTCGTTCCTATAATCAACTTGTTTCTCTAGCACGAGAGCTGGTCAAGAAAGAGCTGTGTATTTCACGTTTAGCCAGTTTATCCGTTGGTACTAGAACCGTGTATTAAGTGTCCTCGGACTTGCGTGGCTAGATACACGGTTGATTGGTTGTTTATCAAGAGTTGACATTGTCGCGTTATGAACAGCAGCATGTTTACCTATGAACGTTAGCATCGATGCTAGCACTATTGACTCACGAAACGCGCGGTGATGGATGAGGCCAATTTGTTGCTTTCATCGAGATAGGTTCTAGGGGCTGCTCATCGTTCACTCAGATCACGCTCGGTAAGCGCATCAGACTACTCAGGTGAGCATTAGAAGATGCTCAGTGAATTGATCACTGATCAATTGAAGACACCTTAAGCTTCCTCAGTGCACATGAAGCCGCGAGGAGTGAGCATTTGAGTAGACAAAATGGAAAAATTGCCATGCAGCAGAGGCTATCTGTCCTAGTGGAGATTCACTATAATGAAAAATCGGACGGTGGCTATTGGGATTTCGGATTCATAGCAAAAGAAAAAGAAAAAGTGACGATATCTTCTAGTTTGAAAACGTTCTGCTATATTTTGAGACCATATTTTTCCTGCGCATGCCGCCTTAAGTTCACTTTATGCTCAATTTCCTTGTTGGAGTTTCAAAGAGGACTATCCCGATGAAATGTCCATGTCAATGTCGATAAAATGAGCTGGTTTTGAATAGACGAATATATCTAATCTTCTTACGGATTTTACAGGCTACTGCAGGTACAAACGCTCGTATCGGCAACTCCGCAGCTTGCGTGGGGTGCGTGGCCTGATTTCGGCCGATCTACAAAAAAGGCGGTCAAAGAGGCGGTTCTAGCAGTCTGAAACATGAGAGTTCACTTAGCACCGCCCCCTCACCAACAACAGCCTGGCAAAACTATCAGCAGAGTCTGACAAATTCAAAGATCGACCTTGCGGGCTTTTTCTTCTTCCGAATAGGATCTTCAAAAGAAGGCCGACTCAAGATAAGCAGGATGCGAAGACCACTTCATCGACATGACGAAGATTTGCGCATACTGCCTGCAAGCGCATACCGCTTACGGCCCCCAACGTGCGTGTCCCATTAGCGAGAGCGTATTTCATTGGGCTGACCCGATCTTGTCCTTTGAACTTGCCTCCGTTCTTCTACATGGGGAGGCAATAAGTATGAATTTCTCTTGAAAATAGCTAGGTGCTAGCGCCAGTCCTGTATAGCAGATGACAAGTTCGCGTTCTTTGACTGACAGTATCTCAGTCACGTCTCCGGTGTCCGCGTGTGATTCAACTCGAGCTTCCTCGTGAAAACGCACAACCTCTTCTTTCCACCGGCCTATCTGACAGTCTTATGCACTTTCCTCCGCATCATGGCATCCCATAACGCCCTCGACAGCCCCGACTCTTATGCGATCGCCTGGATCGCTGCTCTTCCTATGGAGCGAGCCGCTGCAGAAGCGATGCTCGATGAGAAACATGCAGCTCCAATTGGGTTTATTCGACATCAAGCCGACGCAAACATTTATACGTGGGGTCGCCTGGGAGAGCACAACGTCGTCATTGCCTCTTTGGCCCCCGGAGTCTACGGAATCACCTCGGCTGCGACCATGGCCTCAAGCCTGCTTGCCTCTCTGCCATCCATCCGTGTTGGTCTTTTGGTGGGCATAGGCGGCGGCATCGCTCGACCGGACGAGGACCACGATATCCGACTAGGGGACGTTGTTGTGAGCCAGCCCTGTGGGACCGCGGGCGGTGTCTGTCAGTATGACTTGATCAAAGCAAAGTCTGGTGATAAGCGTGAGCGCAAAGGCTTCCTCGGGCGGCCTCCGACGGTCCTCCTCAATGCGCTTACCAGCATTCAGGCAGATCACGAGCGGAAAGACTCCAAGGTTACCTACTTCCTTCAAAAGATGCTGGAGGAAAACCCGAAGATGGGCAAGAAATCCAAGAAATCTCCTGGCTATTTTCACCAGGGCTTCGACAACGATCGCCTGTTCAAAGCTCTATGCGACCACGTCCCTGGCCCGGACTGCCGGGGCTGTGATACGGCTAATGAGGTTCAACGCGATCCTCGTGACACTACCGAGCCCGATATCCACTATGGGACCATTGCATCCGGCAACACACTCGTTAAAGACGCGGCTACGCGTGATCGGATTGTTGCTGACCTCGGTGAGGATTGCATCTGCTTTGAGATGGAAGCGGCCGGCCTGATGAACCACTTTCCCTGTCTTGTGATCCGAGGGATCTGTGATTACGCTGATTCTCACAAAAATGATCGATGGCAACGCTACGCCTCGGCGACCGCCGCTACGTATGCCAAGGAGTTTCTGGCGTACGTGCCGGCTGCAGAGGTCCAAGAAACTAAGAGGGCACTAGAAGTGCTTCAAATGGGTTAGTTCCCGTTTCGTCCACTAGCTAGACCAGCAAATACGCGAGACCGAGTTATACTTGAAATTGGCATACGTTCTGACTGCTAGTAGTTCAACAACAGATTGATGGCGTGCAGCAGACGACAATTGCAACGAAAGCTACAACTGATTCCATCAGGTCTGACCTTCGTACCGGTAAGATGAGGCGCTGGCTTTGTCCTCCAGATTCGTCTACGAATGCCAACCACGCGAGGACGCTCCGCCATGAGGGGACAGGCACGTGGCTCCTGGAAACCCCCGATTTCCAGTCGTGGTGCTCGGGTTCGCGTCGAAATTTATGGCTGTATGGGCTTGCAGGATGTGGAAAAACGATTCTCAGTGCGACTGTGCTTGATCATCTCGCGAAGAGAAACGATGGATTGATCCTCAGCTTCTTCTTTGACTTTAGCGACACCGCAAAGCAGACCTTAGATGGCATGTTGCGGTCGCTTGCTTTTCAACTTTACCAGAGCGGGGCTGGCTCTGCCATTCACCTTGACGCTTTATTTCAAGCACACCAAAGTGGCAGCGAGCAGCCTGTGACAAAGGGGCTCTCAGATACAGTTTCCAAGATGCTCGAAGTCCAGAAGAGGGTCTTTATCGTTCTGGACGCATTGGACGAATCAAAAACCAGAGATGATCTTCTCCTGTGGATCAAGCACGTGATTTTCAAGTCAGAGCTATTCCATGTCCAGCTGCTTTATACTAGCCGACCTGAATCTGAGTTTCTGCACGACCTTCCCCGTTTGGTAGGAGAGCAAAACTGCCTACCACTTGATAAAAGGGCTGTCAACACCGACATCCGGTCGTGGGTCACAGCACAACTTTCTCAACGGCGTGATTTTACAGCGAAGCCCTTGTCCCAGGATATTATCGAGGGGATCCAGAATAAGATTGGCGACGGGGCCGACGGAATGTGAGATAGTACTGCTACGATCAATATGCTGATGGCTTGCTGACGTCCTGTTTAGGTTCAGGTGGGCTTTCTGTCAATTGAACAGCCTAGCTCGATGTCGTCACGAGGCAGCTATGGAGGAGGCTCTCGCATCTTTGCCGCTAGATCTTAATGAGACATACCAGCGCATGGTTGCGGATATACCGAAGAAACTAAAAACGGACGCGATACGCCTCCTACAATTCCTTGTGCACTGCAAGCGACCTCTCAAGCTGGCCGAGGCCAAAGAAGTAATAGCGATGCAAATCAAAAACGGATCGCAAGGGTTTGACATCAAGCGTCGATTATTTTGCGAGGCAGATGTTTTGGATTACTGCCCCAGCTTAGTGACAGTCGTTCACGCCACCGAGAAAGAGCTACATCTTGCTCACTTTTCCGTCAAAGAGTACCTTCTCCGACAGGACCATTTCGAGATCACGGCTGCCAGCGTTTCGATCACGAGGGCGTGCTTGAATTATCTTACGGATATCAACGGTAACAACAGAAAGATCAAGCAGGATTATCCGATGGCAAGATGTGCGGCCGAACTCTGGACAGGCCATGCTACGTTAGCTCAAGCTTCCGAAGATATAGCTCGACTGACAGTCAGGTTCCTAGAAGAGGAAGCGACGTTCCAACGATGGGTTCGTTTGTATCAGGCTGACCGTTACTGGGACGATAACCCTGGTCCACCGCGAGGTACTAGACTTTATTATGCTTGCGTCATTGGGCTCGTAGGGCCTGCACGAGTTCTTCTTAGCAAGGGAGCGGACGTCAATGAGCGGGGTGGCGACCACGGCAACGCTCTCCAGACCGCCTCGTTTGGAGGCCATCAAGAAATTGTCAAACTGCTCTTGGACCACGGAGCAGACATCCACGCACAGGGCGGCGACTATGGCAATGCTCTCCAGGCCGCCTCGTTTAGAGGCCATCAAGAAATTGTCAAGCTGCTCTTGGATAACGAAGCGAACGTCAATGCGCAGGGCGGCAAGTATGGCAACACACTCCAAGCCGCCTCGTATTGCGGCCATCAAGATATTGTCAGTCTACTCTTGGACAACGGAGCGGACGTTCATGCGCAGGGCGGCGAGTACGGCAAC
Organism: Penicillium atrosanguineum; assembly: GCF_028827265.1. Classification (NCBI taxonomy): domain Eukaryota; kingdom Fungi; phylum Ascomycota; class Eurotiomycetes; order Eurotiales; family Aspergillaceae; genus Penicillium; species Penicillium atrosanguineum. The sequence continues at coordinate 20,883 of NW_026623134.1, read as the reverse complement.
GCACTCCAAGCCGCCTCGTATTGCGGCCATCAAGATATTGTCAGTCTACTCTTGGACAACGGAGCGGACGTTCATGCGCAGGGCGGCGAGTACGGCAACGCACTCCAAGCCGCCTCGTATTGCGGCCATCAAGATATTGTCAGTCTACTCTTGGACAACGGAGCGGACGTTCATGCGCAGGGCGGCGAGTACGGCAGCGCACTCCAAGCCGCCTCGTTGGGAGGCAAGCTAGAAATTGTGAAATTGTTCTTAGATAAGGGAGCGGACGTCCACGCGCAGGGGGGCAAGTTTGGCAACGCACTCCAGGCCGCCTCGACAAGAGGCCATCAAGAAATTATAAATCTACTTTTGGATTACGGAGCGGACGTCCATGCGCAGGGCGGCTACTACGGCAACGCTCTCCAAGCCGCCTCGTATTGCGGCCATCAAGATATTGTCAGTCTACTCTTGGACAACGGAGCGGACGTCCATGCACAAGGCGGCGCCTACGGCAACGCTCTCCAGGCCGCCTCGTTTGGAGGCTATCAAGAAAATGTCAAACTACTCTTGGATAACGGAGCGAGCGTCAATGCGCAGGGCGGTGACTTCGGCAACGCTCTCCAGGCCGCCTCGTATCGCGGCTATCAAGAGATTGTCAAACTGCTCTTAGACCACGGAGCGGACATCCACGCACAAGGCAGCGCCTATGGCAACGCTCTCCAGGCCGCCTCGTTGGGAGGCCAGCTAGAGATTGTCAAACTACTCCTAGACCACGGAGCGGACATCCACGCACAAGGTGGCGCCTATGGCAACGCTCTCCAGGCTGCCTCATGGGAAGGCCATCTAGAGATCGTGAATCTACTCTTGGACCACGGAGCGGACATCCACGCACAAGGCAGCGCCTACGGCAACGCTCTCCAGGCCGCCTCGTTGGGAGGCGAGCTAGAGATTGTCAAACTGCTCCTAGACCACGGAGCGGACATCCACGCACAAGGCGGCGCCTATGGCAACGCTCTCCAGGCCGCCTCGCAGGAAGGCCATCAAGAGATTGTGAATCTACTCTTGGACAACGAAGCGGGCGTTCACGCTCAGGGCGGCGACTACGGCAACGCTTTTTCCATGCTACGTGCCGAGCCAACGAAGACGTTTACACAATGTTTGTAACAAGGCGCTCTCTAACAGCGTCTTCAAAGCTGTACGGCTCTAGTACTCCACGTCTCGCCAAGAAATGATGTCTTTCATGCTCTGAATATTCTGATCAAACTTGGTAACTCTTTCAGTGGTCTATACCATGCTGTTCAGTTATTACTAAGCTTCAGGCTTCATTATTCTTATAATTCCGTAGGTTCTAGGTGTGGTTAGTTAAATTGATTACAATCGGTGGACACCGCCGAGTCTGCACAGCGGTTCCTATTCATCCCAGACTGTATTGGAAGTTCATATTTATACAGAGAAATAGCCTAGCTGGCATCCATACCACGCCGCGAATTACTATTGTTCTCTCACTATGCGATCGCAAAACGCGGTCGGGGAGACCGTGAGTCCACATACGAACTGGTCTACCGGTTGAGTAAAACGGGTCCGATCACATGTCATCCTCCTGTTAAGCCTCAGCTACTATGAACGCCCTTCTAGATTAGATACGGACTTATGTAGTAAATAAGAGGCCACTACAGATATGAGTCATGCCGCGTCGAGAGGAACCCATAGGAGAGTTAACAAAATGAGAAGTATATTTTATGTCCATTATGGAACTATGTAGAGCTTCTGGTAGCGGCCTATACCTCTTCCCTCTTAACAGCCATAACTTCGGGATGACAATGTGACCAATGTTTTTAAAAGGGCTATAGTCTAGTTTAGTCTAGTAGTCGAAAACCGGCTCAAAGGATAGGCTTATATAAGCAGTATTTATATATCTTATATTTTTCCCTATCGCAATATATCCTACATGTTGGTGAAAGTTCTTAGATGGCTATCAAAGATGGGAAAAAATCACACATGAGCCCCAATCCCGCCAATCATTGAGCTCGCAATCGTTTTGATCGACGTGCGGAGGCTTTTTGCCGGCGGCTTTAAATCTTCATGATCGTTCCTTCTCCCGGGGCTTCTCCTCATGCTGCTCTTCTCAGTGACCGCGTTTTTGAGATGAGCGCCTCGCATGCCGAGTTTGGTACCCTGACACGGGATCAGGTGCTAGATCTGCCGGCTTTGCAGTTCTTCTCGTCGATCGCCTAATGGGAACTTCACACCAGTGGCACTCGACTGGCTCTTCATTCAGATAAATAGCGTCAAAGTGGCGCGTAACACGTCCGGCGTCATGAAACACCCGAAAGTGAACATTATCTGAATGGCCCTCATCCGCGAAAGCATTAGGGTTTAGGTTTCCGGGTTCTCGAAATCCTCGAGATATTCCTCGGTAGCACGCGACGGCTTGCCAAGCACACAAACAGACGCCTGGCATGAGTCGCTGTCATTTTGAATCTGAAAGTATTGCACGCCTCTCAGTTTGTATCCATGTCCGATCCTGATTCTTCCTTTGCGTAGTAATTTCGTTCGGTGGCAAGGCGATGGACATCTTCTGCATGTCTGCGAAGATACATTTCATGTAGGAGATCCTCGCTACACATATGACATGTTCGATCTTTCAAGTGCCATTTTCGAAGCTGTCGCAGGGCTGATTTGTATATTTTTATGGCCGACGATGGACGGGAAGTTGGGTATCGCCATAACGTTGAAAACATCGCCGAGGCTTTTTGGCCTTCCGGATATACTTTGCCGCCTTCTCCAGAAGTAGCTCTTCCTGTGACATTTCGGGAGAGACAGAAGAGGTTGTCTTGGCTGTTCGCACTTCCACCACTGTCGGCTCTTCTCCCGGCTCATCGCTTGGAGCCGGCATTCCGCCTACAATGAATGGGAAGTCGGCCAGGTTAACAGCTTCTAAAGAAGACTGATCTGCTCTGGCAACATACTGTTTGTTCGCAGTACGTCCTTCACTTCCTCGTCGTCGATAGCCGCTCCAGAAAGCTGTCGCTCAATGTCTATTTTCGCCTGTCTGCGGTCAAACTCTCTTCGAACTTTCTGTCTCAATGCCCTCTCTAGCCGGCCAAACGTGTTGAGCTTTTCGCGTGCGAGTTTGTCATGTCGCAATCGCATCAGTTCACTTGGGTCATGGATGCAAACTTCAGCTTGCTCGTCCAGTCGCCGGACCACTTCGACATACTATGGATGTTCACGGATCGACGTTCGTTGCTCGGCTGTCAGGTGTCGAGGTCGCCTCGTATCAATCCACCTGCTCCTGCGGGTGATTGCGCGCATGAGAGATTTTTTGGATTCGTGGCCGTTCATCACATTTTGCATGTCCGTGTCAACGTGTCGGGGAAGGTAATGATTCAGAAAGGTGCGGGAATCCGCATGCTTCATAATCACATTCTGCTGGGCTTCGCTAGTTCTTAGTCGACATGATCACGGAAAGCCGGTACAAGCTGCGCCGGGAAGAGCAAAAGAGAATATCAGAGCATACAACTGGCTGGAGGAAGGAGGCCCTTTATATACCTAAGAACCCACAGTGACGGAGTCAGTCCCCGCTGGCAATTAGACACTGGTGTGATCGTAATGTTCTTAGCTGTATTGCACGATTGGCAGTCAAGTCGTGATGGCGTCGGACTAGGCTATAGCGTTACATGTGCTGCCCCGACGAGGCAGACAGTGCATGCCCATATTTATCCGAAGAAGTCCTCCGCTTGACTACCGTTCAGTGGATCATAGCCCGCTTATCCTTTGTCTTTGAAGTTCCTGCGCCGGATTCGGACAACGCCAGCGACTACGCACACCATGCGCATCAATAGCATGGCGCTGGAAAGCCATTTTATGTAGCAAGGCTACTTCACACCAGTTGCACTCGAGTGGCTTTTCGTCTAGATGAGTAGTGTCAAAGTGACGAGTAACACATCCGGCGTCATGAAACATCCGAAAGCGAACATCATCTGGGAGCCCTTCATTCGCAAAGCATTGGAAGCATGCCTCTGGCTGCTTAGCAGTTTCAAGGTATTCCTTGGTAGCACGTAACGGCTTGCCATGTATAGAGACAGGTACCACGCATGAGTCGAAATCATTTTTGGTCTGGTGTAAACCCTGCGGCTGAGCTGTTCGTCCAGCCAGCGGAGCAGATCTTGGTGCTTTCTGTTTAGGCCGGCCCCTCAACGGGCCTCCTTCAAGGACGTCACAGTACTGCACAACTGCTGCAGTACCCGTATCACGCCGATGCCACTCGCCCTCCAACGAGTTCGAAACTGGATAGGAAAGAAGACTCTGCACGAGATGCAACTGAAGGGGGTGCATGGTGTCCTCTAAGGATGATTTGTCTTCGCTGTCTTCCTTGACCACGGTACCCGACAGCTGCGCCTCGATATCAAGAAAGGCTTGCTCTTCATCAAATCTCTCTCGGATCTGATGCCGTAAGCTCCGGTGCAACCTTTTTCGCGTGTTTCTCACCTCCTTCTCCCGTTGCTGGAGTCGGAGAAGCAGGCCGGATTGTTGGGTCTCCTCGTATTGCGCGCGGATCTTGCTTAGGTTGCGCCGGGCATCTTCCAACTCGGGATGATCTTCAACCTGTGCCCTTTGTTGATCAGTCAAGTAGCGTGGGCGTCGCGTGTCTCGCCAACGGCTCTGTCGTGTGACGGCTCGCATCAGTTCCACATCCGGGTCGAGGCCACAAATAACCCGAATCATGTCGGTGTCGAGTTGCAGGGGATGATAGTGGTTGAGAAAGGTGCGAGGGCTGGCATGCTTCATGATCAACATATGTTGCTCCTTGCTCACCCACCCTGCAGACGACATCAGCCAACAAGCCCACATGATAATAGCTCACAGCATCCACGGAAGAACTCACCACTCTCGTTGATTACTTTACCACTTCCATATCGGAACTGATGGGCGTGAAATGCCCCTTTCCACCCGCGAATCTCGCCAAATGTGACCAGCAAGGTGGCAATCACAGACTTGGACATCTGTGTAGTCCGTTGAATGGTTGGAACGCCCTTGACCAACTCCGTTTTGCAGAAGACATACCAACCGGACTTTTTCGGGTCTAAAGGCACCAGGAGCTGTTCACAGCCTTTGCTGATAAAAAGTTTCCGCAGCTGAGCCTTCGAGGTCAGCCCCTGGTTCCGGAACGCTCGCGCGTGAAACAAGATGCCAAAAAGCAATGTGTGCGGGCATATCACCAGTGAAGGCCCGTAAACGATCTCGGGAAGTGCAAAAGTGGTTCTGTTGATTGGTTAGCTGCATGACCCTAGTCAGACATTCCGGAGACGACAAGAAGGGTTTCAAAAGACATCATGTATCCGGAGGTGGTTAGGGGGACTGAGAGAGGGAGAGACAGAAATTGCGCTCGCCGTACAATTTGGTCAGACCGAGGAACTTTTTAGTCCCCTCGGGAGTAAGTTCGATCATAGGGACGGGTGGGCCCCCACGAGGATCCTTCTGGAGGGAGATCTGCAGATCTTTGAACTGCAGACTCAACAAGGCGCTTTTCCGGTGCACCGTAAAGATACCGAGGGAATTAAACAGACACACTTGGATGCGTTGGAAGCCCAGATGAAACTTTTTCTCCTGCGTCGACAAGATCGTTTCATTAAATGGGCCGATATCCTCAATATAAACTGGCGTCTTCCTTCCAGGCTGCGTGTCCAATCCAAACTCTTGGACTAAGTACTTCATACCCTGTATTCAACGGTAAGTCAAGGCAATCAGGCTGAATTGGGATACATTCGAGGTATACTGACCCTTCGTATCTCCGAGCCATCTTCATCATTGATCACAATCTTGGTGAGCTTCTGATAGTAACAGCGAAGGTTTTTCCAATCGGTCTCGAGTGTGCTAGCTTTGTTGATGCCTTTTATATGTCGACCGTCCTCGCCTCGCTCGAGCTGGAGACACCAGCGTAGGAACCGATACATGTCATTGTTTGACGCCTGGCGTAGCGCCTCCTCGACCTTACGCCATTTTGGATCGTTGGGCCTCTTTCGCACTTGGCTGGCACAGTACCTATGCCTGTATTAGGAGACCATGAAACGATATGGATCTCAATGATTCACTGACCTTTTCCACCGGCTCTCAATCCGCTCTCGTCGTTCAATGGTACCTGGTGCTTTGTCGAAATCCTCGGGGATCTCGGAGAGATCAACTCCGCCTTCATCTAGTGGGTCATCGTAGAGCTCTCCAGCGTCATAAAAAATCTCTGGCTCCAAAACAAGGTTCTCGTCCAATCGAAGACGTTTTGGTGAGCTTGGAGCGTCCTCCAGCTCCGTCGAATCCGTCTCATACGTAGCATCGCCCTGCTCTGAGTCGCTAGGAGTAGTCGCACTTAGATCATCCCCACCACAGTCGCTTTCCAGTTTTCTATTCCGCCGGAGTCGAGAACGCTTCATAGTCGAAGTCGGCGGAAGTGAAGGGACGGCGAAGGTGCGGAGGATGCGGAAAGGAGCTGAGACTAAAAGACCACGATACGGCCCACCGGCTGGCGGCGCACAATTAAGTTGGCCAGCGACTATACTTTGGGATGGCAGACCCAGGAATGGGCGAGCGGAGACGACCGAGGAAGAGAGCACGAAGAATAGAAGACTAGAGGGCACGGTTTCAGGCGAGGGGCTGAGACAGAGATATACTCGCGATCGAGGAAGCGGGAAAATTGGGGGGGGAAGGAAAAAGAAATAGAAAAGAGAAAGGGGGCGCGGTAGGCAGGCACCATCGTGACTAAGTGCGGTGACAGTGAAGCCATTTTTGGCGCCCTCACGTAACGCCGAGCCAACACTGGCTTTTGCTAAGGATACAGTAACTGAAACTTGCTAGGGGAACAAAGAAGGGGGCGTTGCGAGTGGGGCCTGACTAGTGCGTGGCGGTAGCTGGTCGGGGGGCGTGTCGGGACGACGCCATCACGTGTTACCAAATGGCGGCCGAAAAAGGCGTCACTCGACGCCAGAAATGGCAGCCGTTTGGTAAACCCAAATTGTTGTAGAGTAGATATAGATCTTATTAAATTATATATAGTCATATATACTAAGGGTCGTCGAACAAAGCTTTGTCTTAGTGGAAACTTAGTATATTCGATCAGCCTATCATATTATTAATACTATCTAGCTTGGGTGGCGTAAGATTCAGGGGTAAAATATAAATCTTTAGCGAATTCCCACTTACTTTTTTCCTCGCCCCAACAGACTAAGCTCCGTTCTTTGTACGACCCCCGCAAATATATATTTGGACGATCTACGAAACCTTATCGTACAATGGCATCCCGCACCGCCGCGGACTTATTTTTACGGATCCCCAAGTATTCCGTGATTGTCTGTCGCCAGTGTCAGTATGCTGTCCGACCGACCCAGGTCGTGTTTCATCTGACCCATTCCCCGCATCGTACAACGATTCCCGATGCCCGGCAGGTCCAGGCGGCTATCGAGGAGTGGGACGAGGTCGAGGAGAATATTAATCAGTTATGCTTTCCCGAATGGGTGGACCAGCCTATCGAAGGCCTCGCGATGTACACTGATGGTATCCTATGCACCCGAGTCCAAGGCTGTGGATATGTATGCCGGAGTAAAGAAAGTATTCGGAAACATTGGCGTACGGAGCATCATTGGTCGCCGTACGGTCACCATCAAGGCCACCAGCAGTCTTGGCTAAATGATCTTGCCCGAGTGGCTATTCAAGACACTACCCAAGCGGTATGCTGCCAGCGGTTCTTTACCACGAAGTTTGGTTCCCACTATATCCACGTTCGCCGGCCCGGCCCGTCGTACGAGCCGATGGAGCCTCCGCCGCACCCTACTGTGGTCCAAGGGTTAGTGAACCAGCTCGAACAGTGTTTCACCGCGTCCCAGGCCAGCGACGAGACGGTCGTACAAGCCGGCGAGCTGGATGAGGCCAACCCGTGGTTACGGCGGACGCAGTGGGCCCAGTATTTGCAGGGGATCCCCGTACGACTATTGTCCGAGGCCATCGCCACCCCCGATCCGGATGCCGAGGGCCCCGAGGGCATCGTACGTGCCATTTGGGACGCCATGGATCGGGTCGCCCGCGTGAGCCAGCGTATTACCAAGCAATGCGGCCATTTAATCCGAATCGAGGCCGCGCGGACCGAGAAGGACCAGAGCCCGCATCAACCATTGCAGGCGTATATGGATATGGATAACATTGTACGACACGTGGAGCCATGGCAGCGGGTGTTAATGTTTTTTGCTCGTACGCAGCAGCCGCACGAATGGCGCAGTCCCCGGTACCGGTTTATATCGCGGCAGCAACGCGCGTGGCAGGCATTATGGCGCTATCCCATGGGGGTGTGAGCATCCTACCACGATGCCCACATTAGGGTTTCCTTAAGTATGGGAAAAAAAGTGGGTCAGGGGTAGGATGCCCACATTTTCGGACCCAGGATGCCCATTAATTCCACCGGACGATTACCCTCAAAAGTTTATCAGTTTTAAACTCGTACGTGATCTATAAACAGGGAGAGTTTCAAGATAACCCGGCCACATTAAAGGGTACTTGCAGGGATTCAAAAATTCGATTAGTTTTTTGATGGGGTGCGACCGAGCGCTATCACGGCCACTAGTGTTCAGTTAGGCTTAGGGTTGGACGACCACTTATTAGATAATTCAGCTTAATATTGAGGGGTAACTTAATATCTATCCCATGGGGGTGTGAGCATCCTACCACGATGCCCACATTAGGGTTTCCTTAAGTATGGGAAAAAAAAGTGGGTCAGGGGTAGGATGCCCACATTTTCGGACCCAGGATGCCCATTAATTCCACCGGACGATTACCCTCAAAAGTTTATCAGTTTTAAACTCGTACGTGATCTATAAACAGGGAGAGTTTCAAGATAACCCGGCCACATTAAAGGGTACTTGCAGGGATTCAAAAATTCGATTAGTTTTTTGATGGGGTGCGACCGAGCGCTATCACGGCCACTAGTGTTCAGTTAGGCTTAGGGTTGGACGACCACTTATTAGATAATTTAGCTTAATATTGAGGGGTAACTTAATATCTAAGATTCATACAACATTCCGTATGGCCGACCAAGTATTTTCCCGGTCCGACGCATTCCCAGTGATTATTTACCGTACGTGCAAGCACGGTGTCCGACCGCAGCATATCGTCGGCCATTTAACGGGTAGTCCGCATCGATTATCTATTGCCGCCGCCCGTACGATCGCCCAAGAGGTTCGGAGTTGGAACGGGGTACGCGGTGACCCAGACCAAATATGGTTACCTACCCAGATCGACGAGCCTATCAGTGGGTTACCTATTTATTCGGACGGTATCTTATATATACGTGAGCCCGATTGTGGGTACGTTTGCCGGAACCCTAAGTCGATTAAGAACCATTGGCGCCAGGAACATCAGTGGGCGATACCTCGTCCGCGCGAGCAGCCTACCGCGGCTACCGTCCAGGCCGCCGAGGATACTATTCAGGGCTCGATGCAGTCCGTCGTATGCCAGCGGTTATTTCACCGTGGGACTAACTCGCATTATATCCACGTTCGCCGGCCCGGCCCGTCGTACGAGCCGATGGAGCCTCCGCCGCACCCTACCGTGGTCCAAGGGTTAGTGAACCAGCTCGAACAGTGTTTCACCGCGTCCCAGGCCAGCGACGAGACGGTCGTACAAGCCGGCGAGCTGGATGAGGCCAACCCGTGGTTACGGCGGACGCAGTGGGCCCAGTATTTGCAGGGGATCCCCGTACGACTATTGTCCGAGGCCATCGCCACCCCCGATCCGGATGCCGAGGGCCCCGAGGGCGTCGTACGTGCCATTTGGGACGCCATGGATCGGGTCGCCCGCGTGAGCCAGCGTATTACCAAGCAATGCGGCCATTTAATCCGAATCGAGGCCGCGCGGACCGAGAAGGACCAGAGCCCGCATCAACCATTGCAGGCGTATATGGATATGGATAACATTGTACGACACGTGGAGCCATGGCAGCGGGTGTTAATGTTTTTTGCTCGTACGCAGCAGCCGCACGAATGGCGCAGTCCCCGGTACCGGTTTATATCGCGGCAGCAACGCGCGTGGCAGGCATTATGGCGCTGTGCCCAGTCCACGGTCCAGCTGGGCCAGTCGTCGTCCGCGCAGGGCGCCGACCCGGCCACCCATGGTCGTACGAACGATGATCCCGAGCTATACCAGTTCACACCCATTGAACAAGCATGCATCGACTTTTGCATTGAGTTACTGAATCAGCGCGTAGGCGCCGAGGAGTACGAGTGTGCATTAGTATGTGCATTGGCCGTATTAGGGCGCAGCCGGGACGGTTGGCAGACGCCCGAGTCGTACCCCCCATTTTGTCCAAGATGATTAAGATTGCGCGGTTTATGGTATTGCATAAGGCATTACGGTTAGATCCCCACGCGGATGAGATCTATCCCATGGGGGTGTGAGCATCCTACCACGATGCCCACATTAGGGTTTCCTTAAGTATGGGAAAAAAAAGTGGGTCAGGGGTAGGATGCCCACATTTTCGGACCCAGGATGCCCATTAATTCCACCGGACGATTACCCTCAAAAGTTTATCAGTTTTAAACTCGTACGTGATCTATCCCATGGGGGGTGGTGGGATGCATTGCATACCAGTTAGGGTTTTGGCTTTACTATGGGCGAAAAACGGCGCTAGTGAGTGCATACCAGTTGGACTTCTCGAGTGCATCCCAGTTGAAAATATCGGTCGGACAATCATCAAAACTTCAAAAGTTCTAAATTCGCGATCGCTCTATACCCGGTTTCAATTTAAAGATCGTACAATCAAAAGAAGAGGTAGTTACAGGGGTTAGAAATTTGGACCTTTTTTTTTGATGGGGTGCGCTTTGGCCAGTCGTGCGATACTTAGTCACCCTTAGGCTAGGGGTTTACATAAGCTTAGTATAACCCTCAAACCCTACTACTTTATTAAAGAAGGCCTTCTGTCGGCCTTGCAGGGAGGCGGATACCACGAGCTTTTCGGGGCGGGGTGCTTTTTTGTAGTTCTTCCCCACCACGGACTATTGACTACCCGACCAAGGAAGGCTTGATCGGATAAAGATAGAAAAAGAATAAGATAGAGTGTAAAGGGCTTATGCACTTTAAATAAGCACAATCCACAATCCTTAAACAAAGGACTAAGAAGAAGGTCTTTCTAAGCAGATAGAAAGGGATAGTAGAATATTTGAAGAGAGTGAAAGGTCTGTTATTTCTACTTAGTGTCTCGCGCGTATTTATAGACAGAAAGTGGTTAAAGTCACATACTTTAATAACAGAAAAACAAAATAGAATTAGGGAAGGAAATATGATAGAACTAATAGCGTAATAAGGGATATGTTATCGATCTGGTGGGGTAAAGAGGGGGAAGGGATTTAGAGAGGTAAAGTATATTCGTATTTTTTTCTTCTTCTTCTTCTTCTTCTTATATTAAATAAGAGGATACCTTCACCTAATATAGTATTAGTCCAAATTCTAACACCTTCTAGTAGCTATACTACCTTAATTAACGAATATAAATAAAAAAGGTAGATAACTTCTCTATCTCTATCCTCACGTAGGAGATACTATATATACTCCTAGGTATGCATAACACCTTAGGCCGCAGCCGCGTTTACTATATTATATATTCCACCACTATAATATCTATATATTCTATTATAATTCGCTAAAGACGTATCTTTAATTATACTTAGTATACTAATAAGATTAATAGATAAAGAACGGGGGAAGTCACCTCATTACAGTCAATAATAGGCTTAATAGACTCGTATAATGGGACTGAGGCAGTTATCTCAGTGTAGTCGGACAATAGGACTAAGGTAGTCATCTTATTGCAGTCAGATAATAGGACTGAGGCAGCCACCTCAATACAAACACGTAATATGCTCAATGCAAACGCACAATAAGGCTCAATAGAATTATACAATGGGACTGAGGCAGCCACCTCAATGTAAACGCCCAATGTGCTCAATGCAAACGCACAATATGCTCAATAGTCTCGGACAATGAGGCTCAATAGACTTGTACAATGGGACTGAGGCAGCCACCTCAATACAAACGCCCAATGTGCTCAATGCAAACGCCTAATGTGCTCAATAGTCTCGGACAATAAGGCTCAATAGACTTGTACAATAGGACTGAGGCAGCCATATCAATGCAAACGCATTATGGCCTCAATAGACTAGGACAATAGACGTACTTCGGATGAATGTACAATCCTCAATATATAATCAAGTTTTCTTCCTTTTCGAACTTACCTTCCTTCACATCTCTCTTACCTGACCACTTTCTCTACCTTAAAAATCAACCTTTTTTTTTACTTCTTTTTCTAAAATCACTGATTGTCTCTCGCCCTGTGCCCCCCTTCTTCTCTCGTTTCTTGACGTACAATTACGTCAAGATGTCTCCCTTGTACGAACCCAACCCAAGCAGTGAAGTCAAACTAATTCCGATTTAGTTCCTCCCTCGTCTCTCGCCGTGGTGGTGGTGGCCGTGGCGGCCGTGGTGGCTCTGGATCGTTGTACGTATGCTTCCTTTCCTATGGCGATATATGTGAAACTAACTATTGTACAGCGGAGGTCGGGAGCGGAGTCCCCATACCGGCGAAGGTATCCTGAACTTTGGTCCCGGGGAATGGAGCAGGTAAGCTCTTGACTTTTTTATGAACGATCTTTAGCTAATGTATAATCTCTACTAGCTGGCCCTTCCCCTACACTGACCAGGATGGGAACCCTCGTCTTCCTCGTACGCACGCGGAGGGTATCCAGTCCCTCATCCAATACGCTGAACGACCAGGCGGTAACCAGGGTCAGCTTCAACTCCCAGTTGGCGGCGATGAGCTTGCCCGGATGTGCACAACTCCGGTGCAGCTCGCGATCCTTCGGGGTCGTGGACGCCCTATCTGGCATGTACGAGGCAACATTAATGGGCAGCAAATTGTCTCCCAGCGACCCTCGTATATTAATGCCCTGCTGATCCAGTCCCGTGGCAATCAACTCGTTCAGCCTTGCGAGGCGTGTGTGGACCGGTGCAAACCTTTTCCGCAGTGTATCCGACTCCCGGGTCAGTTTGGCGGCTGTTGTGGCAATTATAAGTGGCGTGATCACGCATCTCGGTGCTCTGTACGAGATAGACAGCCCCGCAATGCTACACGGCCATGGCCACGGCACCCACCTCGTCCCTTACCCACAACGGATATTATTGACCTAACGGACGACCGGAGTGTCGTCCGGTCGGCCCAAGGGCTATCCCGTCGGGCCTATCAACGTCCTCGTGCGGATAGCGAGGTCCAAGAGATCACTATAGTGGATTTGACTGAAGAGGAGGATAACCGGCGTCGGACCGAGCCTTCTCAACTTGCTTGGTACGAAGAGGCCTAGGGAGGACGTACAATATGGGTGGTAGGGAGTGAAGATAGCATTTTAGGCTAGAAGGGGGAATACTTACAATACCGAATGAAATCCGCATTTTTATTACTTATAATCATTCGTAGATATAGATCTTATTAAATTATATATAGTCATATATACTAAGGGTCGTCGAACAAAGCTTTGTCTTAGTGGAAACTTAGTATATTCGATCAGCCTATCATATTATTAATACTATCTAGCTTGGGTGGCGTAAGATTCAGGGGTAAAATATAAATCTTTAGCGAATTCCCACTTACTTTTTTCCTCGCCCCAACAGACTAAGCTCCGTTCTTTGTACGACCCCCGCAAATATATATTTGGACGATCTACGAAACCTTATCGTACAATGGCATCCCGCACCGCCGCGGACTTATTTTTACGGATCCCCAAGTATTCCGTGATTGTCTGTCGCCAGTGTCAGTATGCTGTCCGACCGACCCAGGTCGTGTTTCATCTGACCCATTCCCCGCATCGTACAACGATTCCCGATGCCCGGCAGGTCCAGGCGGCTATCGAGGAGTGGGACGAGGTCGAGGAGAATATTAATCAGTTATGCTTTCCCGAATGGGTGGACCAGCCTATCGAAGGCCTCGCGATGTACACTGATGGTATCCTATGCACCCGAGTCCAAGGCTGTGGATATGTATGCCGGAGTAAAGAAAGTATTCGGAAACATTGGCGTACGGAGCATCATTGGTCGCCGTACGGTCACCATCAAGGCCACCAGCAGTCTTGGCTAAATGATCTTGCCCGAGTGGCTATTCAAGACACTACCCAAGCGGTATGCTGCCAGCGGTTCTTTACCACGAAGTTTGGTTCCCACTATATCCACGTTCGCCGGCCCGGCCCGTCGTACGAGCCGATGGAGCCTCCGCCGCACCCTACTGTGGTCCAAGGGTTAGTGAACCAGCTCGAACAGTGTTTCACCGCGTCCCAGGCCAGCGACGAGACGGTCGTACAAGCCGGCGAGCTGGATGAGGCCAACCCGTGGTTACGGCGGACGCAGTGGGCCCAGTATTTGCAGGGGATCCCCGTACGACTATTGTCCGAGGCCATCGCCACCCCCGATCCGGATGCCGAGGGCCCCGAGGGCATCGTACGTGCCATTTGGGACGCCATGGATCGGGTCGCCCGCGTGAGCCAGCGTATTACCAAGCAATGCGGCCATTTAATCCGAATCGAGGCCGCGCGGACCGAGAAGGACCAGAGCCCGCATCAACCATTGCAGGCGTATATGGATATGGATAACATTGTACGACACGTGGAGCCATGGCAGCGGGTGTTAATGTTTTTTGCTCGTACGCAGCAGCCGCACGAATGGCGCAGTCCCCGGTACCGGTTTATATCGCGGCAGCAACGCGCGTGGCAGGCATTATGGCGCTGTGCCCAGTCCACGGTCCAGCTGGGCCAGTCGTCGTCCGCGCAGGGCGCCGACCCGGCCACCCATGGTCGTACGAACGATGATCCCGAGCTATACCAGTTCACACCCATTGAACAAGCATGCATCGACTTTTGCATTGAGTTACTGAATCAGCGCGTAGGCGCCGAGGAGTACGAGTGTGCATTAGTATGTGCATTGGCCGTATTAGGGCGCAGCCGGGACGGTTGGCAGACGCCCGAGTCGTACCCCCCATTTTGTCCAAGATGATTAAGATTGCGCGGTTTATGGTATTGCATAAGGCATTACGGTTAGATCCCCACGCGGATGAGATCGTACAATTTTTGCAGCACCGACAAGGGGTCGGCGAATGGGCCAGCCAGAGTCCGATGGACGACCCCGAATATATATTCGCGGGCCAGGATGAAGGATATACCAGCCAGAGCCCCACGCCCACCCCCGAGCCCGATCACCCGCATTCACCGGTCGTACAAGATCCCCCCCGATCCCACGAGCCCGGATTGATATCATTTAGCCAGCAGCGGCGGCAGGGTTCGCGGCCGTTTCGCGAGTGGTTAAAGGTATTAGTGGATACGTTTATGGTCCGTGGCACGCATAGCCCGATGCAGTGGATGTTAGATTTACGGACGTACGGTTTACATGTGCATTATAATAGCACCACGCCCGGGCATATCGCGTGGATGGGCCCCGACCAGATATTGTACAAGGAGGTGCATTTTTCGATGGGCGATTTCCGAGGCTTCGTACATGGATTAGTGGGATCATTACAGGGGATATTGCGGGACGAATTGTTAATGACCACCGAGACCACGCCCATCCCATCCATCCCGTGGGCCAGCTTGATAGACGACCCCGCGCAGGCCAAACCCGGGTGGTGTTTTTTAAAGGATTCGCGTACGACGTGGCCCGTGGATGGCGCACAGTGGATGACCCAGCGGTTAACGCAGGATAGTGCCGTACAACGGCGGTTTATCAATACGCACGAGGGTCAGTTCCGGACATCCGCCATTCAACGATATATGCAACGGGTCGTACGATTCCGTGAGCAGTTATGTATCGCCATCCACGTCACCGCCGGACAACCCAGTCGAGCCCCCGAGCTGTTAAGCATTCGGCACCGGAACACCGAGGGCGGCCACCGCAATATATTCATCGAGGATGGATTAGTGGTATTTGCCAGTCGGTACCATAAGGGGTTTTATGCGCAGAATGACGCCAAAACGATCCACCGGTATTTACCGCGGGAGGTCGGGGAGTTGGTCGTACAATATTTGTGGTTAGTATTGCCATTTATGGAGCGATTGCAGGCATACCCGCTGGGGCAGTCGTCGTACGAGCATCCGTCCCATTTATCGCAAGCCGCATATTTATGGCCGCCCGACCCCCATACCGGCCGCGAGTGGTCGTCCGAGCGGTTCCGGGAGGTGTTAAAGCGCGAGACGGCCATTGGATTGCATGGGTATTCATTAAATATCCCCGCGTACCGCGATATTGCCATTGGGATCAGTCGACGGTTTTTACGGGTATCCAGTGTGTTCCCGAATAACGTCCAGGATAGTCGTACGACCGATGGTACGCCCGACGATGCGGACGACGAGTCCCAGATGGACCACGACCAATTTATGGGCCATATTGCGGATTTACAGGCCGCGCATTCATCGCACGTCGCCGGGATGATATATGGCCGCGAGGTCAGCGAGCAAGCCGGTACGACGGCGCACCGCCGTGAGATGTTCCGGTTATCCAGCACCGATTGGCACCGGTTTTTAGGGTTTCCATCGTCCGAGGATCCATTAGCCCGGGTATTAGGCAAACGCAAGCGATCCCCGTGGGAATCGACGGCGGACGAGGCCCGCAGCCAGCGTCGGTGGCAGTTACGCGAGACCGATATGACCGAAGCCGTCCGACGGATGACCGGGGACGACCAGATGCAGTTCCGAGGCGTACAAGGGCCGGCCATCCAGGCCATCCAGCACGGCGCCAGTCCGGTCGTTGCCGTGATGCCCACCGGAGGCGGCAAAAGTATGTTATTTATGTTACCCGCGTGGGTGGCCGGTGGATTGACCGTGGTCGTGGTGCCATTGATTGCATTACGGGCCGATTTGCAGGACCGTTGTACGACATTAGGGATATCATGCGTGGCATGGGAGAGCCGACGGCCCCCGGACGAGGCATCGATCGTATTGGTCACGCCCGAATCAGCGTTAAGTACGGAGTTCACCACGTTTTTGAACCGGCAACGTATGATGCAGCGGTTAGACCGGATCGTGATCGACGAGTGTCATATTTTGTTAAACCGGGACACCACGTTTCGTCCGATGATGCAGCAGTTAGGCCGGTTGACCGCCGCACAAACGCAGGTTGTGTTATTAACGGCCACATTACCCCCCAGCGCGGAAGGTCGATTATGGCAGCAGATCCGATGTGAACGGTCCCAGGTCGAGTTTTACCGGGGTCGTACGAGCCGGACCAATATCGCATATCGTGTATGGCGGCCCGTATTAGAGCGTGGGTTAGAAGGACCAAACCAGTGGATCCAGATGCCCCAGGTGATGGCATTCGTCCGACAGCGGATCCACCGCGTGCCCGCCGGACGGGTGATTGTGTACGGGAGCACCAAGACACATGTGGGTATCATGGCCGGTGCGTTAGGGTGCGATGCATTTTACAGCGGGCAGGACGACAAGAGCGGGATCATCGAGCGGTTCCGGCAAGGCCACACCGGGGTGATCGTGGCCACCAGCGCATTAGGGATGGGGATTGATATCCCCGATATCCAGTGTGTGATCCATATTGGGTGGCCCCGTACGATGTTAGATTATGCGCAGGAAAGTGGGCGTGCGGGCCGTGATGGGCAGGCGAGCGAGGCCATTATCATTCAGCCCGCGGGGATTGATACCGCACCGCCATGGATGGTTCCCGAGCCCACGCGGACCGGTTTGCCCGAGTCCGAGGAGCCACAGCGGGTGTACGATTATATCACGGCCGGGGTGGGCCAATGCCGACGGGTGATGTTGGACACATATTTAGATGGCACGGTGGATGGATATCAGCGGGTTCGATGCGGTGATGGGCCCCCCGGGTTGGACGAAGCCCCGTGTGATCGATGCGAGCCCGGTTGGCAGGCGATTAAGCCCGAGACGAGTGAAATGCCCATGATTGACCCCGTCGTCCGTCCCCGCCGGCCCATCAAGTCCATCCCGCGTCGTACAACCATCCCCGCACGGCCATCCCATATTCCACCATCCATTATTCCCAGTCCCCCCGTCAGGCCCACAGCGACACCACGCGAGCCCCCAGAAGCCACCAGCCCAGTCCGGGTGACCCGGAGGATTTCCATTACCGACGAGATTGATTTCCCGCCATGGCCAGTCCGGGATCACCCCGTACGACCCGCCGTGGGAGAACCCGTACGGGATCCAGGACCGATCATCAATCGTTTATATCCGCGGGTCGGTTCCAGGAGATCCGAGAGCATTCAGTCCCAGGTCGTCCGGATCACACCGCAGAGCCCAGGCCCCATCCCACCACCCGTACGACACCCCAGTCCGGACGTTCAAGATTCGGATGAGTCCGTGATATCCCGTGAGTCCGAGCGTGTTCCATCCCCGGTCGTCCGTACGACCCAGCGGAGCCCGAGCCCCATTGCCAGTGAACCCGTGGACGATGCCGCGTCCCCCCGGATTCCGTTACAGATTCAACACGAGTTCCGGCAACAAGATATCCATCGTGCGGGATTCCAGCGTACGCACCGTCAGCAGGGGCAACAGGATTTACAAGAGCAGGAAGTTTTGGAGGCCGAGGCGCAACGATGGCACGAGCGATGTTGGATTTGTACGCAGGATGGGCGGGAGGCGGAGCATGATTTATATTCATGTTGGGCGGCGGGGAATCGTACGGCCAAGCAATGGTTTTTGGCATGGCGCAGCAAGATTCGGTACGCGCCATACACGGGTTGTTATCGGTGTGGGATGCCCCAGGCGATTTGCCAGGGATACGCCAGCGGGGCGCGGCAGTGTGTATACCGGGGGATGTTAATGTCGATATGGGCGATGATGATTTACGGGGAACCCACGGATCCGGCGGCGCAGGGGGTTGTCCAACGGGTTCGGGAGTTATGGCGGCAGCGGTTGATATCGTACGAGGTTGATCCCGATGATGCCGGACAAGTGGTACAGGTTTTAGGGCGGGAATGTGAGCGGCGATGGATGCGGCAGACCGAATTAGTGACGGAGTTTATTTGGTTGCGAGATTATTATGGGGATTACGGGATGTGAGGATATCCATTGTACGAGGCATTTATGTAGCAATTTCACATCCAGTATCCCAGTTCCATTATTCGCCATTCCGTAGTTTTACATTATATCCCCCAGACCAATTATTTCGTTGGAGATGATTTTATAATTTTATCAGCAAATATATATATCCCAGAACGGGTATATTCAGGTATCTGGATTTATTATCGTACAATGATTTATATTATTAGTTATTTATATTGGTCAGGGTTTTTTATCGTCCAAGGTCATATCCATAGTCGAGTCCAAGGTTATCGTCCAATATCGAGTCCAAGGGTGTCATCCGATGTTGAGTCCAAGGGTGTCGTTTGATATCGAGTGTAAGGGTGTCGTCCGATGTCGAGTCCAAGGGTGTCGTCCGATATCGAGTCCAAGGTTTTCGTCCGATGTCGAGTCCAAGGGTGTCGTCCGATATCGAGTCCAAGGATATCATCCGATAACAAATTAATAGTAATTATACGCGGTACGGGTTACCATTATTGTACGTGGTGAGGGTTACCATTATTATACGTGGTGAGGGTTACCATTATTATACGTGGTAAGGGTTATAGTCGTCGTACGCGGTGAGGGTTTTTTATATTATATATCATAACGGTTAGAATAAGAGGGTATATATTTATAGAGAAGGATATAAATAGTGAATCAGATATATTTCGGGGAAGGTATATTAATATATTCCCGAAAAATCCAATTTTAATAGTGTAATAAATTCCGAAAGATCGGTCAGGAAATATAGATATATAGTTATAGTTTTAGAGAGTATTATAGTACGATATAAATTTATACAAGATCGAATTATATATTAGGAGATCCACGTCCCGAGGGTAGTAGTTATATCGGGTTAGGGTTAAAGGATATATTCGCAGGAAGGGTCAGAGTAGGGTCCGTTGTAAAGGTTTCAGTAGTCGTACGTAGTAAGGGATCGAGTTAGGTATATCGGGTTAGGGTGAGAGTTCACATATATAGTAAGGGTCCGAGTATATATATATAGGAAGGGTGAGTGTAGGTATCGAGGGGTTTAGTTAGAGTTAACGTATATAGTGAGGGTTTGAGTAGTGATACGTGGTAAGGGTTCGAGTAGTGGTACGTGGTCAGGGTTATAGTGATGGTACGTGGTGAGGGTTATAGTGATCATACAATTTCAGGGTTCGAGTTCGAGTGCGAGTAGAGAGAGTTATAGGTATTTATAATTATCCCGGCGAAGATAGCAATCGGAAAGAGAGAGGATTATTCCAATATATAGATAGCGCGATAGTAGTGGTAGATAGTTAGAGATTCCGGTAATAGCGGTAGTAAGATAGAGAGGGATTTAAGGTCGGGTAGGAGTTATTATACGCGGTCAGGGTTATAGTCGTTTAACGTGGTTAGGGTTATAGATCGTGGTACGTTTAGGGTTAGAGTAGTCGTACGTAGTGAGGGTTTGAGTAAACGTATGTGGTCAGGGTTCGAGTAGTCGTACGTGGTGAGGGTTATAGATCGTGGTACGTGGTGAGGGTCAGAGTAAACGTATGTGGTGAGGGTTAGAGTAAACGTAGGTGGTGAGGGTTAGAGTAAACGTACGTGGTGAGGGTTAGAGTAGTCGTACGTGGTGAGGGTTAGAGTAGTCGTACGTGGTGAGGGTTATAGATCGTGGTACGTGGTCAGGGTTTAGAGTAGTCGTATGTAGTAAGGGTTAGAGTAGAGCGTTTATAGATAGGGTTAGAGTTAGAGTTAGAGTTAGAGTTAGAGTTAGAGTGTATAGTAGGGTTTTAGAGTCGGTATATAGTGTTAGGGTTTAGGGGTTTAGGGTTTA